>NC_064620.1:227591545-228216545 GCF_023898315.1 Schistocerca nitens | reverse complement strand
TGCTATAAACTTGGGATAATAACTGAACCCCTAATATTGTTGCTGTTTTTGGGCGAAAAATTGATACCATGAAAAAGTGACTATGCAAGAAACTTATCAGCTAGTTATCTTCCGCTGTCGACGTCGCCGCGCCCTTCTCCTTCATGTTCGCCATCTTTGCTGGAGACGCCGAGACAGATTTCTGCCACGTTCTCAATCCCATATCTATCGAGATCTCCTACACCTTCACATTCATTAGAATTTTTCAATCTTCGTTCGAAGTCTACGTTTATTACAGGAAATGACAGCAATAAAAAAACCGAAGCTCCGCTATTTTACAAACCGGTTATTTTGAGCGGATTTAACAGTCACGTTAAACTGGAGACGAAAAGAATCGGTATAAACAAAAATCGGTTGTTTCAGCGATAACCTTCGTCCCTACTGCGAGGATTTCTTTGTGTACTGGGACTGCAGCTCTATACGTGCAGACAAACAAAAACTTAATTACACGGCTGATAATGAAAACTGCTCTACCATCTGCTGAGCAAGATGTATGAGACAGGCGAAATACCCTCAGACTTCAAGAAGAATATAATAATTCCAATACCAAAGAAAGCAGGTGCTGACAGATGTGAAAATTACCGAACTATCAGTTTAATAAGCCACGGCTGCAAAATACTAACACGAATTCTTTACAGACGAATGGAAAAACTGGTAGAAGCCGAGCTCGGGGAAGATCAGTTTGGATTCCGTAGAAATGTTGGAACACGTGAGGCAATACTGACCCTACGACTCACCTTATAAAATAAATTAATGAAAGGCAAACCTACGTTTCTAGCATTTGTAGACTTAGAGAAAGCTTTTGACAATGTTGGTTGGAATACTCTCTTTCAAATTCTGAAGGTGGAAGGGGTAAAATACAGGGAGCGAAAGGCTATTTACAATTTGTACAGAAAGCAAATGGCAGTTATAAGAGTCGAGGGGCATGAAAGGGATGCAGTGGTTAGGAAGGGAGTGAGAGAGGGTTGTAGCCTATTCCCGATGTTATTCAATTTGTATATTGAGTAAGCAGTGAAGGACACAAAAGAAAAATTCGGAGTAGGAATTAAAAACCATGGAGAAGAAATAAAAACTTTGAGATTTGCCGACGAAATTGTAATTCTGTCAGAGACAGCAAAGGACTTGGAAGAGCAGTTGCACGGAATGGACAGTGTCTTGAAAGGAGGATATAATACGAACATCAACAGAAGCAAAACGAGGATAATGGAGTGTAGTCAATTTAAATCAGGTGATGCTGAGGGAATTAGATTAGGAAATGAAACACTTAAAGTAGTAGATGAGTTTTGCTATTTGGGGAGCAAAATAACTAATGATGGTCGAAGTAGAGGGGATATAAGATGTAGAATGGCAGTGGCAAGGAAAGCGTTTCTGGAGAAGAGAAATTTGTTAACATCGAGTATAGATTTAAGTGTCAGGAAGTCATTTCTGAAAGTATTTGTATGGAGTGTAGCCATGTATGGAAGTGAAACATGGACGATAAATAGTTTAGAGAAGAAGAGAGTAGAAGCTTTGGAAATGTGGTGCTACAGAAGAATGCTGCAGATTAGGTGGGTAGATCACATAACTAATGAGGACGTATTGAATAAAATTGGGGAGAAGAGAAATTTGTTACACAAGCTGACTAGAAGAAGGGATCGGTTGGTAGAACATATTCTGCGGCATCAAGGGATGCCCAATTTAGTATTGCAGGGCAGCGTAGAGGGTAAAAATCGTAGAGGGAGACCAAGAGATGAATACGCCAAGCAGATTCAGAAGGATGTAGGCTGCAGTAGGTACTGGGAGATGAAGAAGCTTGCAGTGGATAGAATAGCATGGAGAGCTGCATCAAACCAGTCTCAGGACTGAAGACCACAACAACAACAATCAAAACTTTACGGTCCACCTCTCGTACCTTGCAGAGTTACCGTGAGAATAAGATGGGATAGATTCCAGTACGTTCAGAAGCACCGCACAGGGTCTAATTTTCCCCTCGCGTCAGACGCTCACGGAGCGGGGAAGAGAATCGCCAGCACAAGGAAGGACGCTCCGCCGGACGCCGTGCCGTGGGTTCCGAGTTGCATAATTATGTAGATGTAAACTGGACAGACTGCAGATCTGCTGACGCTGGCAGGAAGAAGCAGAGGGGAAGTGGGCGCCGGCGCAGCCCAGACCGCCGGGCAGATAACTTGTGTGTAGGTCAGGCGCTTAAACGGGACGCCGCGCCGGCGGCCGATCGATTGCGAGCAGGCGGCAGGCGGCAGGCAGCAGGCGGCTCTGGCGTCGCGGCGCCGGGAGCCCACCACAAGGCGGCGGCGGCGGCGGCGCCTCCCTCACCTCGTGCCTTCCGACTGCCCACGCAGTCTCACTGCGGTCCAGAGTTTCCAGGGCTGTCAGAAATCTTACCAAAACGGTGAAACGTTACTGCAGGAAAATTCTTCTAGTTTCTGCCTACAACATACACTATTGTCCATTAAAATTGCTACACCATGAAGATGACGTGCTACAGACGCGAAATTTAACCGACAGGAAGAAGATGCTGTGATATGCAAATGATTAATATTTCAGAGCATTCACTCAAGGTTGGCGCCGGTGGCGACACCTACAACGTGCTGACATGAGGAAAGTTTCCAACCGATTAAACAAACAGCAGTTGACCGGCGTTGCCTGGTGAAACGTTGTTGTGATGCCTCGTGTAAGGAGGAGAAATGCGTACCATCACGTTTCCGACTTTGATAAAGGTCGGATTGTAGCCTATCGCGATTGCGGTTTATCGTATCGCGACATTGCTGCTCGCGTTGGTCGAGATCCAATGACTGTTAGCAGAATATGGAATTGGTGGGTTCAGGAGCGTAATACGGAACTCCGTGCTGCATCCCAACGGCCTCGTATCACTAGCAGTCGAGATGACAGGCATCTTATCCGCATGGCTGTAACGGATCGTGCAGCCACGTCTCGATCCCTGAGTCAACAGATGGGGATGTTTGCAAGACAACAACCATCTACACGAACAGTTCGACGACATTTGCAGCAGCATGGACCATAAGCTCGCAGATCGTGGCTGCGGTTACCCTTGACGCTGCATCACAGATAGGAGCGCCTGCGATGGTGTACTCAACGACGAACCTGGGTGCACGAATGCCAAACCTCATTTTTTCGGATGAATCCAGGTCCTGTTTACAGCATCATGATGGTCGCATCCCTGTTTGGCGACATCGCGGTGAACGCACATTGGAAGCGTGTATTCGTCATCGCCATACTGGCGTATCACCCGGCGTGATGGTATGGGGTGCCATTGGTTACACGTCTCGGTCACCTCTTGTTCGCACTGACGGCACTTTGAACTGTAGACGTTACATTTCAGATGTGTTACGACCCGTGGCTCTAGCCTACATTCGATCCTTTCGAAACCCTACATTTCAGCAGGATAATGCACGACCGCATGTTGCAGGTGCTGTACGGGCCTTTCTGGATACAGAAAATTTTCGATTGCTGCACTGGGCAGCACATTATCCAGATCTCTCACCAGTTGAAAACGTCTGGTCAATGGTGGCCGAGCAACTGCCTCGTCCCAATACGCCAGTCACTACTCTTGATGAACTGTGGTATCGTGTTGAAGCTGCATGGGCAGCTGTACCTGTGCACGCCATCCAAGCTCTGTTTGACTCAATGCCCAGTCGTATCAAAGCCGTTATTACGGCCAGAGGTGGTTGTTCTGGGTACTGATTTCTCAGGATCTGTGCACCCTGATTGCGTGATAATGTAATCACATGTTAGTTCTAGTATAATATATTTGTCCAATAAATACCCGTTTATCATCTTCATTTCTTCTTCGTGTAGCAATTTTAGTAGCCAGTAGTGTATTACGTGCGTTAATACGTCGAGTTTTTCTTTAGTCTTGCTCCCGTTATCAACCGCAACGTCAGAATTGCCTCTCTGGTGCCTTTACCTTTCCTAAAGCAAAACTGACCGTTATCTGACACGTCCTCAATTTTCTTTTTCGTTCTTCTGTATACTATTCGTGTCAGCAACTTGGATGCATGAGCTGTTAAACTGATTGTGAGATAATTCTCGCACTTGTTAGCTTTTGCATTCTTCAGAATGACGTTCTTCCGAAAGTCAGATGGTATATTGTCAGGCTCATACATTCTACACGCAAACGTTAGCAGCCGTTTTGTTGCCACTTCCCCCAATGATTTTAGAAATTCTGATGGAATGTTGTCTATCCCTTCTGACTTATTCGATCTCGAATCTCCCAAAGCTCTTTTAAATTCTGCTTCTAATACTGGATCTCCTACTATTCTATATCGACTCCTGTTTCTTCTTATATCACGTACTCAGACAAGTCTTCGCCTTCACGGAGGCCTTCAGTGTACTATTTCCGCGTATTCTCTCTCTCTTCTGCATTTAACAGTGGAATTCCCATTGTACTCTTAATGCTATCACCATTCTTTTTAAATTCACCTAAGCTTATTTCGACTTTTCTAGTTGCTGAGTCAGTCTTTCCGACAATCAAGACAAATTCAAAGGATTTGTCGACATGGAAAAGTGTAAGATATTCGAAATTCTGAGAAAAATAGAAGTAAGCCACAGTAAAACACCCGTAAAATACAATATGTGCAGATACCAAGGCGGAGCAATAACACTGGAAGACAAAGAAAGAAGTGCTCGAATTAAATAGGGTGTAAGACGAGGATGTAGTCTTTCGCCCCTACCGTTCAATCTATACATCGAAGAAGTAATGACGGAAATAAAAGAAAGAGTCAGGAGTGGAATTAAAATCTGGGATGAAAGGATATCAATGATGAGATTCGCTGATGGCATTGCTATCTTGAGTGAAAGTTAAGATGAATTCCATGATCTGCTGAATGTAATGAACATTCTAATTTGTACGGAATATCGATTAAGAGTAAATAAAAGAAAGACGAAAGTAATGAAAACTAGTAGAAATGAGATCAGTGGGAAACTTGACATCAGGATTAGTGACCATGAAGTAGATGCAGTTAAGGAACTCTGCTACCTAGGCAGAAAAATAGCCCACTATGGACGGAGAAAGAAGGACATAAAAAGCAGACTAGGACTGGCAAAAAGGGATATTCCTGGCGAAGAGAAGTCTACTGGTATCAAACATAGGTCTTAATTTGAGAAAAAAATTTCTGAGGATGTGCGTTTGGAGCACAGTATTGTATGATTGTGAATCATGGACTGTGGGAAAACTGGGAAAGAAGAGAATCGAAGCATTCGAGACGGGATGCTACAGAAGAATGTTGAAAATTAGGTGGACTGATAAATTAAGGAATGAGGAGGTGCTCCGGAGAATCGGCGAGGAAAGGAATATATGGAAAGCACTGACAAGAAGAAGGGACAGGATGCTAGGACATCTGTTAAGACATCAGTGAATAACTTCCATGGTACCAGAGGGAGCTGTAGAGGGGAAATACTGTAGAGGCAAACAGAAATTGGAATACATCCAGAAAATAATCGAGGATTTAGGTTGCAAGTGCTATCTGAGATAAAGCGGTTGGCACAGGAGAGTAATTCGTGGCGGGCCGCATCAAACCAGCAAGAAGACTGATGACTAAAAATAGCAACAACGGAAAAACGCTCCTGTCGAAGCCTCTGTGTCCCTCTCTTTCTCTTACACTGCCATTGTCTCCTCTGTCTTTTCTGTATCACAAGCACCGTCTGCTATCTTCCAGTATTTATTACTTCCCTGTGTCTTTCCGGCTACAACTGCCTTTTTCTCTCACATCATAAAGAAGTACGAACATGTTCGTATGCCAAAATTTTTGGGAAAATTTTTAAAGGTGCTGAGGAAGGTAGAATGAGGCACCTGGCAGCCCACATTTCATTCAGACTCTTTTAAATAAACACGAACATATTAGCATTTTTTGTGTTCCGATTGGAACATTTTGCCGTTGGTTCCCTTCTTTTTCCTGCCACAGCAGGGCATGTCACTCATATAAAAGGATCTTTCTGGGTCAATAAAATTTCGGTAGTCTACTTATGTGAAACTGGAATAATGCAAAACTAATTTTACCCCTCAGACCGGATTTTACGTGCAAAAAAATTTGTAGGTGCTTCAGTACTATAACATGGAGTTCCCAGACTCTTTACAGTATATTTCTCCGTGTTTCGTCACTTTACAAACTGCATTTTCGCCTCACACCGGATTTTACGTGCGCTATATACATGTGCAAATACGGCAACTTTGAACCTCTGTATCTCAGAAACGAATCAGGATATGAAGAAAATTTTCAGACTTGTTCGAGATCGGGATTTTAGGAATATATCGTAAAAATTCCAGTCATTTGCTGTGCATAGCCGTCATGGAATCCTCGGCTGGGTTTTGGTCTGCTGGTGACGGCGAAAGTATTGTAAAAAAAAACCTTTTTGTGGAGTTTTGGTTAAAGGCGCTGCAGTCTGGAACCACAAGACCGCTACGGTCGTAGGTTCGAATCCTGCCTCGGGCATGGATGTTTGTGATGTCCTTAGGTTAGTTAGGTTTAACTAGTTCTAAGTTCTAGGGGACTAATGACCTCAGAAGTTGAGTCCCATAGTGCTCAGAGCCATTTTTTTTGTGGAGTTTTCCAAGAAAGAGCCCGTGAATCAATGGTGCCTCCACAATTCCCATCAAACCCATCGTAGACCAAAGCAGATGCAAAAAGAACGAACCGAATTGTTTCATTTGCCAAAGCATTAGGATGTGTGTAATATAGGATAGTAACAGTAAGACGATTCTTCTTTTGGATGTACAAAAGATCCCTAAACATTTGACCTATCTTTCTATCACCAGTATAATATAGGGTACTAACAGTAAGATGATTCTTCTTTTGGGTACACACAATTTCCCATTTGCCATGTTTGCTAGATGTGACGTCTGGCTGTGATGCAAAAACTGTTTTTTCGTATGGCCCAAACATGTTTAGCACCTCTATGCCTTTATCAGCGAGTCCTACATAATCCAATAACGTAAAATTAAGATAAATAAATAGAATCCACTGCAGGTGGCACAGAGGTGCTGAAACATGTTTGGGTCATACGAAAAAAATAGTGTTTAGCACAACAAACGGACATTGCATCCAATGACCAATAACTAAATTTACTTTACATATTGTCATTTCTGTCAGGTGTTTCTATAATTATGAAAATACTGTTCTGTCTGGAGCAAATACAAATTCTTCTTATGTAGCGGCCATAAAGGTCTCCGTGAAGTTTCCACCTCCTCAGTGGATTAATGTAAAGAAATTTTGCTTTATAATACGCATAATTTTGACAGTATGGTATTTAGTTGGAAGCTATATGTATTGTCGTGCAAGACTTCTTTTCACGTGTTGCCTGACAGAAAATAAACGAAACCACTGACGATGGTTAAACTTCATGTAGAAATGTTTGGGTGCTAAACAAGAAGAATTTGTGTTTGCCCCAGACAGAACCGCATTTTCATTATTACGTATTATGAGCAGACACGGACAACAGTTAGCCGGCCGAGATAGCCGAGCGGTTCTAGGCGCTACAGTCTGGAACCGCGCGACCGCTACGGTCGCAGGTTCGAATCCTGCCTCGGGCATGGATGTGTAGAATGTCCTTAGGTTAGTTAGGTTTAAGTAGTTCTAAGTTCTAGGGGACTGATGACCTCAGAAGTTAAGTCCCATAGCGCTCAGAGCCATTTGAACCACGGACAACAGTTGGGTTCAATCTCAAGATGAATATCATATGTTTTCTTTTGTTGTTGTCTCATTCGCTTTCCCTTACGTGAGTGACCGACGAGTTCTCAGTACTACAGACATCCCGCTGTCAGGCCAGATGTGTTTTAAATATGCACAGTCAAAATATTTACATAAGTTTAGAATATTAGTAAAATGATTATTTAAAGAAAATAAACTCTTGATCTTTTAGTTTTTAACTGAAAAATAATAAATTAAATTAAATAGAAACAAAGATTAATGGTGGAAGACCTCAAAGAGAAGCAGTAGAGATCCACTGAAATTGGAAGGACCGTCACTGGGATGAGCTGTATGAGAGGGAAGGTTCAGAGGCTCTGTAGGGTCACAAGATATGAGTACGTACAGGGTGGGGCAAATAAAAGTGACCCGGAGGATATGTGGCAGCATTAACGGAGGAGGAAAAGGCCTATAGTTACTTCCAACAGGATGGAGCAACTGCCCACACAGCCGGAGCCGGCCGAAACTTGGAGCACATTCACACAGTCTTCACGCCTGGCAGAGTCGCTAGCAGAGGTCAGACGGGTCGCGGACCTGTCTGGCCACCCAGGTCACCTGATCTGTCAGTGTGCGATCACTTTGTGTGGGGAGCCATCAAGTCTAAGGTTTACCGCAACAACCCTCATAGTCTTCAAAAACTGCAGCAGAACATTTCGAATGAGATTGCAGCAATTCCAGCAGTCCAGCTTCGATTCGCCTTCAGTAACTTGCTGACCAAGACCCAGAAGTGTAAAGAGATGAATGGTGGTCACTTTTAGCATCTGCTATACTCATGTTAGTACTGTATTTCTTGTCCTCTGCTGTTTTTCGTTTGTACCCTGGAACTCTGTTCTTCGGGTGACTTTTATTTGCCCCACCTTGTACAAACAAAGGGGGTTGTTGTGTGAGAATGATAGATGGGAGGGCAGATAGTGAACGGAAGGAGAGAAGTATAGTACGGGAGTGGAGTGTGGATCGGGCCTTGGTGTGAAGAGGAAAGGAAAAAGCGGTGGAGAGCCTAATATGGGGTGGGACAGCGAGGGAGCTGATACGGTAACAGGATAATTAACGTCGGACTGGATGTTCGCACGTGTGAGAGGTGATCGGCTGAAGTTCCGTGTGTGTGTAGGCGCTGGCTTGGTGGGATGTACAGGCGTTGGAAGTTAGAAGGAAAACTATTGGGCTATAGAATCAGAGCTTTCCGATAGTGAGGGACGTACAGAAGGAAGTATTTAATGTGAGTGGGGAGGAGTGAGAATTTGCTGAGGTGGTAAGACTTTCACGTGGGGAAGGTAAACGGAAAACAAAAACCGTTTCATGTTCTACGGTTTTAAGAGAGTTGTAGGTTTGGTTGAGCACAGATACAGGCCACGTTAGCGTAGGAGAGGGTAGGTCAGATCAAGGTCTCACAGGTGCGAAGGATAGTGGATGGACGTAATGTTCGAGCAGTTAGTACCATTAGTATACTTTGGGGTAACTCCTGGCTTAGGCAACACTATTCGATGTCACTCACTGTGCGAGATCCACTCGCGCACATCAGGTAGGCCCTTGTTTGAGCAGACGAAAACAGCAAATACAGCTTCATAGTACATTTATTTCCAGATAACATTTATTCTCACCTATATATTGAGTTTGAAAGTAATTTTAATCACAAATTTAATACTACAAAGAAAACGATCTGCATTGCCTTTCAGTGAATCTAACTCTCGCAAAGAAAACAGTGAAATACAGTCGTACACATTAAGGTGACAAAGGTCATACTTCCCAACATCGTGTCGGACCTCCTTTTGCCCGGCGCAGCAGCTCAACTTCGAACGGACTCGACAAGTCGTTGGAAGCCCCGTACAGAATTATTTAGCCAGACTGACACTGTAGCCGTCCATAATTACAAAAGTGTTGCCGGTGCAGGATTTGGTGCACAAACTGACCTCTAGATTACGTCCCATAAAAGATCGATTGGATTCCTGTCGAGCGATCTGGGTGAGCGAAACATTCGCTCGAACTGTCCAGAACTTTCTTCAAAGTAATCGCGAACAATTGTTGCATGGTGACTTTGCGTATTGTCATTCATAAAAACTCCATAATTGTTTGGGAACATGAAGTCCTTGAATGGCTGCAAATGACTGTTTCCAGTCAGTGATCGGTTCATTTGGACCAGGGGACCCACACCATTACGTGTAAACACAGCGCACGCCATTACGGCGCCACCACCAGCTTGCACAGTGCCATGTTGACATCCTGGGTTCATGGCTTCGTAGGATCTGCACCACACTCGAACTATATCATCACAGCTCGTACCAACGAAAATGTCCGCGCTGGGTAGCCATGCGGTCTGAGGGGCCTTATCACGGCTCGCGCGACTCTCCCGTGGGAGGTTCGAGTCCTCGGTCGGGCATGGGTGTGTGTGTTGTCCTTAGCATAAGTTAGTTTAAGTTAGGTTAAGTAGTGCGTAAGCTTAGGGATCGATGACCTCAGCAGTTTGGTCCCCTAAGACCTTAACACAAATTTCCAGGTTCCAACGAAAATGAGGACTCATCTGACTGGCTCTCGGTTTTCAAGTCGTCTAGGGTCCTACCGAGACGGTCACGAGCCCAGGAGAGGCGCTGCAGGCGATGTTAGCAAAGACGCTCGCGTCGGCCGCCTGCTGCCACAGCCCATTAACGCCACATTTCGCCACACTGTCCTAGCGGATACGTTCGTCGTACGCCCCACATTGACTTCTGCGGTTATCTGACGCAGTATTGCTTGTCTGTCTCGGTCGTTAAGTGAAGACTATCAGCCACAGCGTGGTCCGTGGTGAGAGGCAAGGCCTGAAATTTGGTATTCTCGGCACACTCTTGACATTGTGGATCGCGGAATACTGAATTCCCTAACGATTTCCGAACTGGAATGTTCTATGCGTGTAGCCCCAACTAGCACACCGCGTTCAAAGCGTGTTGATTCCCGTCGTGGGACCCTAATCTCGTCGAAAACCTTTTCACATGAATCACCTGAGTAAAAATGACAACTCTGCCAATGCACTGCAGTTTTAAACCTTGTGTACGCGATACTACCGCCAAGTGCATATGTGCATATCGCTATCCCTTGACTGTTGTCACGTAAGTGTAAATTTCTGTACAATCTGCTCGCGAGATTAAAATATGTGGCATACAGCAGTACTGTTTTCGAATGCTGATCAAGCTGTTTTCTGCTTGGCAACCTCTTTCGCAGAGAAATACTTCGATAGCAGTCAACAGAGAGTGACAAACTCGTGAGGAGACAATTTCTAGCCATGTTAGTAGTTTTATTTGATAAACATACGCGTCTGGTGTTCAGGCTTCGCACCTATCGCCAGTTCAAGGCCACTCATCTCCTGCCAGCCGTGGATGCCCGCACCTGCGTGACACGCGCGACCCGTCGCATCCCAACGTCCCCTACGATAGTGACAAAGCGGAATATGTCCTGAGTGGTGGGAGCAGGGCGCTGGAAACGGTTTAACTGCGCAAGTAATTCAGGTTCCGTAGGAGGAGCCGTCGTATTGCACTTAGTCTCCAAAGTATCCGTCCAACCGGCCGCTGTGTATTTCATATTAATGCCATTCCTGTGGGACTTCCTTCCTCTCAGATACCCCCACCTCATCCCTACCTCACCCGCCCTGCGCAGCATCCGCACCATAATAGCAGCGAGGTCGCATTCCATTACCCCACCCCTGCCAAACTCTCTGGAAATTTCTCTTCTGCAATCCACACATCCTCACTGGCGCCCGACTCTTATCAGACCTTATTTCCTGTTTCAAAAACCCCATCCACCCGTGCTTTTACGCGGAGCTGATCATCAGTCTCCAGAAGAATAAAACCGTCTTGATCGCTTAATAAATTTCTTCATTACGCCGATTAAGCTGCTGCCGTCATCAAATATTACAAACTTAGACGGTGCAAAAAGAGGTTCTGTGTCATCATTAAAAACCTGTACGTACTCGGGAAGAGTAGATCTTAAGTTTTTAATAGTAACACGTGAGTGTGAATTGTAGAGTAGTCGTGTACATGCACATGTAGATGCAACTTTTTTTCGTAACTTCCACGTTTCTGATACCTCATGATGCAGTAGCCAAAACAGCGTAATAAAGAAATTTATTAAGCGATGAAAACGGTTTTATATACAGTGATCGCCGTCACATTTAACAAGCTTGTTTCCTTTATTAACGATCTCCAGCGAAACCAATTCCATCATCATTGGAGCGTCTCATTACCAAACCAAAATCGTCCATTCTTATTATAACAGCGGCTCTCTTTTATTGTCCTTTAGTATTTCTACGGTTCCGTGTCTCAGTCGGTAAAAACAGAGCTCTTATAGGATCACTGTGTTGTCCGTACTTCTATCTGGCTGTCTGTCCCACTATGAATATCCGTTTTTCTCAGTAACAGTACACGTGTCGCCCGCATCTCGTGGTCGTGCGGTAGCGTTCTCGCTTCCCACGCCCGGGTTCCCGGGTTCGATTCCCGGCGGGGTCAGGGATTTTCTCTGCTTCGTGATGGCTGGGTGTTGTGTGATGTCCTTAGGTTAGTTAGGTTTAAGTAGTTCTAAGTTCTTGGGGACTGATGACCATTTGGTACACGTGTCAAATTGGAATTTATGTCACTTACTAGGGTTAGTAGTCTTTCGGCTGTATAAAAAATTTAATCTCCTAAGTCAGTGCAATAAAAAGATACGATCGTTTATGTCACATATTTTGACACTCGAAAACTCATTCATCAGAACCTATAGGGCACATTGCGTTGGCCTAGAATCATAAAATTTGTCAAGAAGGAATGTTTCATAGTATAACTGAATGAAAAATCCGAAAAGTTTCAATCTGTAATTACATCACACGAAGAAAATTCTTTTTGGCATTTCTTATGTGGCTGCCTGCCTACCCGTCCGTCCGTTAAAACCACTTTTTCCCAGGAACAGCTAGACGTATCAATTTGAAATTTAGGTCAGATACTACACTCTTGGAAATGGAAAAAAGAACACATTGACACCGGTGTGTCAGACCCACCATACTTGCTCCGGACACTGCGAGAGGGCTGTACAAGCAATGATCACACGCACGGCACAGCGGACACACCAGGAACCGCGGTGTTGGCCGTCGAATGGCGCTAGCTGCGCAGCATTTGTGCACCGCCGCCGTCAGTGTCAGCCAGTTTGCCGTGGCATACGGAGCTCCATCGCAGTCTTTAACACTGGTAGCATGCCGCGACAGCGTGGACGTGAACCGTATGTGCAGTTGACGGACTTTGAGCGAGGGCGTATAGTGGGCATGCGGGAGGCCGGGTGGACGTACCGCCGAATTGCTCAACACGTGGGGCGTGAGGTCTCCACAGTACATCGATGTTGTCGCCAGTGGTCGGCGGAAGGTGCACGTGCCCGTCGACCTGGGACTGGACCGCAGCGACGCACGGATGCACGCCAAGACCGTAGGATCCTACGCAGTGCCGTAGGGGACCGCACCGCCACATCCCAGCAAATTAGGGACACTGTTGCTCCTGGGGTATCGGCGAGGACCATTCGCAACCGTCTCCATGAAGGTGGGCTACGATCCCGCACACCGTTAGGCCGTCTTCCGCTCACGCCCCAACATCGTGCAGCCCGCCTCCAGTGGTGTCGCGACAGGCGTGAATGGAGGGACGAATGGAGACGTGTCGTCTTCAGCGATGAGAGTCGCTTCTGCCTTGGTGCCAATGATGGTCGTATGCGTGTTTGGCGCCGTGCAGGTGAGCGCCACAATCAGGACTGCATACGACCGAGGCACACAGGGCCAACACCCGGCATCATGGTGTGGGGAGCGATCTCCTACACTGGCCGTACACCACTGGTGATCGTCGAGGGGACACTGAATAGTGCACGGTACATCCAAACCGTCATCGAACCCATCGTTCTACCATTCCTAGACCGGCAAGGGAACTTGCTGTTCCAACAGGACAATGCACGTCCGCATGTATCCCGTGCCACCCAACGTGCTCCAGAAGATGTAAGTCAACTACCCTGGCCAGCAAGATCTCCGGATCTGTCCCCCATTGAGCATGTTTGGGACTGGATGAAGCGTCGTCTCACGCGGGCTGCACGTCCAGCACGAACGCTGGTCCAACTGAGGCGCCAGGTGGAAATGGCATGGCAAGCCGTTCCACAGGACTACATCCAGCATCTCTACGATCGTCTCCATGGGAGAATAGCAGCCTGCATTGCTGCGAAAGGTGGATATACGCTGTACTAGTGCCGACATTGTGCATGCTCTGTTGCCTGTGTCTATGTGCCTGTGGTTCTGTCAGTGTGATCATGTGATGTATCTGACCCCAGGAATGTGTCAATAAAGTTTCCCCTTCCTGGGACAATGAATTCACGGTGTTCTTATTTCAATTTCCAGGAGTGTATGATCTATGATTCCTTGGCGGTATAAAAAAACGTAAGCTTGTAAGTCATCGCAGTCAAGAAATACGGCCATTTATATCACATATGTTGATGCTTGCAGACTGACTCATAAAACTCTATAGAAGCAAAATTTAATAGAACAAGTAAAGGAAAAACTCAGGGAAGTATTAATTTGTAATTATATAACACGAAAAGCATTTTGTCATTTGTTATCCGACTCCAGATTTAAAATTAAAACAGTCTCCAACGTCTTAGAGTATCCGGGACCGATATCTTTCCAGCAGCAGGCAAAAGTTGTCGACATCCTCGATTCCCGGGATGGATGAACTGCCTGCATACATTATTAAGTTTTACGGAATCCTCAGAGCGCGAGTGCTAATCGCACCTGCCAGTTTTTATTTCCAGCTTGGCAGTATTCTTCGGCTGAAGAGGTCTGCTTAGCTGTCGCCTACCTGCCACGACAGGGGAACGAAAGAGCAGAGCCGTCGCAAGACGTCCCACACCGCAACTCGTACTGCGTGTCGAATGTTTCAGTGTCTGACCCCTGTCGAATCGGATACTGCCCTCCCTTTCCAACGATTCGCGGGCCGTCGAGGCGTTTCAACCCCTCCTCCCCCCCCTCGCCCACTTTCGCGTCGGATGTGGTAGGTGTGCTCCCCTGCTACCTGACGTTCGGATCACCACACCGCTTCTTGACAACCACTCAAGTCGAACTTGAATGCGAATCATACGGGACGCTCGCTCCACGTTGTCATTGGCGCTGCTGCTGCTACTGTTAACAGTTGCATCAGCTGGAAGGCGGCTTTGATGCAGTTCACTATCGTGTGCGAATCTTTCCTTATCTCTATTAGCTAATCCACGAACTTTAACCTGCCTGCTGAATTCAAGCTGTGGTCTCTCTCTATATTTCACAACACCCACAGTTCCATCCATTACAAAGCTAAATAGTTGCTTGTGTAATGGTTCTTTATTTATGTGACCATTATGGCACTCCAACACCAGTTCTCGATACCAGTAATATCGTACTACTTTTCTGCGAAGTATCAGACATATTTTTGTGACAATATTCACATTTGGTTTTATTAATGTATAGATACTCCGATGTATCGATATATTACAGTGATACGGTTCTTGTGTGTATTCATTTCTGTGAGACTGTCATAATCTTTGACTTACTTGTAACCGTTTTGGCGCGAATGCGCACAGAGCAGTCTTTGCTTCACTTTGGCAGAAGTTAAGTTCTTATTTCGCTATGTAAAAGAGCAGTCAAGTCTTGTGTTTGGTTAAAGTGGAAATTAAATATATGAAGATTGATACAAAACTGTTTTTTCTTGATGATTTTACAATTAAGAAGAAGTATATGTGAATTTACAAGAAGTGTAATAAAAATGTGGATCGTGAACACCAAGTCAAAAATTATTTCTACCATACCATTGTTCTGATCTGTGATTGTTTGATCATTAAGAATTTTCTGAAAAACGCATTTGTTAGGTCTTCTAATATTGCTAAAATACAGATCTGGACCTTCTAGCAGTCAAAGTGGTATCACCCTAGAATCAACAAGATGAGCCATAACAAATTCGACGTAATCTACGTGGGAATCCATTCAAGATAAGTGCCAAATTAATGACCTCATTAATTTCATTCTGACGATACCATCCACAGTCAATAACTTTGTTGTTGCCCGATAAAGCGAACATATGCTGCGTGAGCAATATTATTAATCCGATTTCTAACCTACTTTGCAAGTGGTGGTATTGTTAGACTTGATACCTCAGAAAATGCCTTGCCTTTCAGTCAAGTTGTGCCATACAACTGTTTTTCCCCAGTGCCTCCAGGTCTTTTCCGTATATATACAGAATTCGCACACGATTCTTAAACCAAGTGTTAGCGATGATTAAACTATCCTGTGTGCAAGATACTGCCGGGCGGATTCTCTTTCATTCATTTCCCCTTGTCCATGTTCTCCTACTATCCTTCCTTCGCTTCCATTTCCGAATACTGAATTGAACTTTCCTCCCCCTTAACTATCCAAATAATTTCTTTTATCTCATAATACATTCTTTCAGTCTTATATATATGTGGTATCGCCTCTTTCGGACGTGTCCGAAAGAACGGACACCATTTTCATCCTGCAGCCTCTATGAATCAAGACACAGGAAATTAAAGACATTAGCTGCCAGTGGGCATTGATTTAAATCAATGGAGCAAGTTGAAAATTTGCGCCGAAGCGTGATTCAAAACCGGGCCTCCTGCTTATTAGGCAGATGCGCTGACCACTATGCCACGCAGACACAGTGATCACTACCAGAACTACACGAATTACCCTATCACACCTTCCATCAACCGGAATTGTCACGCACTACTGATGTATTGCCAATGATTCCTTCAGCGCAGATGCACATCAGGGTAGAACTCTTGCGAGTAACGAGGTTAATAAGCAGTAGCGTGTGGTATAAGTTGAGAATGGTAGTCTGACGGGAGGCGTGGCAGGGTAGTGTGGTTGTGGTACTCAGGACATTTTCTTTAATAAGCAAGAGACCTGGGTCTGATTCCCTGTCTGCCACAAATTTTCAACTACCGAGTTGATATAAATCAATGGCGACTGGCAGCTGATGTCTTTAATTCCTCTGTGTCTTGCTTCTTTCAATCTATTTATTTTCTAAGGAGCTAGTCGATAAAAAAAATTTGTGAATGGTGGGCTCCACGTGGTTCCCAAGTCGTGCAGCGACCGTAAACCATAAAATTACCAAATATGCAGCAACCAGTCGCAAAATCACGTTTTATTTATTCACTTTTGCAAATCTATTTCAACTGATTAACAGCCATCATCGGTGCTTTAAACCAATATGTGCCCTGAGTAGTAATAGTGTCTTTGACCTCTGCTTAAGACAGTATTACTACTAAGGGCACATATTGGTTTAAAGCACCGATGATGGCTGTTAATCAGTTGAAATCTATTTGCAATAGTGAATAAATAAAATATGATTTTGCGACTGGTTGCTGCATATTTGGTAATTTTATATATATATATATATATATATATATATATATATATATATATATATATATATATATATATTTGTGTTGCTCTGCTGGGTGTTGGCTTCGTGTCTACCTTGGCTACAATAACGCTTACACTATACTGTTCATAGTAATTTGCCCACATTCCTATTTTATTTTTCATTATTGGAGCCGGTCGGTGTGGCCGAGTGGTTCTAGGCGCTTCAGTCTGTGATGTGATGTCCTTAGGTTAGTTAGGTTTAAGTAGTTCTAAGTTCTAGGGGACGGATGACCTCAGATGTTAAGTCCCATAGTGCTCAGAGCCATTTAAACCATTTTTTTTCATTATTAGACCTACTCCTGCATTAACCGTATTTGACGAAATAGCGGTGCCTGCGTTATTAAGGTACGAAGGAATATTGCGTCGTACTTCTCAGTAACACAGGTCCCGCCATTTCGTCTGTATTCGCCAATACTAGGCCCTCGACTCTCAATAAATATGTTTTTCCCGGACAGGAATATATGTAAAGTACGAGCTCAGGTTGTGACGCAAGAACGATGATATATGGAAGTTTGGATCTCGCCGTGATTCGTGCACAGACAGCCAAAGGCGTTAAGGCGATTGCTCTCGTAAAACAGAAAATCCGGCTTGGAGGTCCGATCCGACTCAAATTTTCATCGTCATCCTAATATGCAGCCAAATGTGGTTCATATTCGCAACTGCAAATACATTTCCTGTACCTCTATTTAATTTTGTACTAGTTGGTTTGTCTCTGAGCACTACGGGACTTAACATCTGAGGTCAGCAGTCCCCTAGAACTTAGAACTACATAAACCTAACTAACATAAGGACAGTACACACATCAATGCCCGAGGCAGGATTCGAACCTGCGACCGTAGCGGTCGCGCGGTTCCAGAGTGAAGCGCCTAGAACGGCTTGGCCACACCGGCCGGCTTTGTACTAGTGACCCTATACTCACCGGACCAGAAGTGCCGTTCTTCGTGCCAGCACACTTCACTAATTCTGACTTCAGATTATCCATTTCCCTTTTTACATTATCTATCCTACGTACCCGGATTAAGGGATCTAACATTGCACCCTCCGACCCCTAAATCGACATACTCGTATTTTTCTTGATGACGATAGCCTGCTGAGCAGTCCCCTGCCGGAGATCTGAATGGGGGACTATTATACCCGAGAGGATGCCATCATCGTCAAGCCATGCATTAGAGCTGCATGCCCTCGGAAAAAGTAACGTCTGTAGTTTCCCCTTGCTTTTAGCCGTTCGCAGTATAGCAGCATAGCAAGGCCACTTTGGAAAATGTTACAACAAAGGTTTAAATGAGTCGTGCTGTTTGGCTGTGAACGAAGAAATGGTTTCGAGATTCCACGACAAATGTCTCTGCGAGCACCTGTTATCGTTCAATATCGATCTCATGTTTCAGCTTTCTTGGTAGTGAGAAGCTAGTCTGTTTGGCGGGGCAGGATTTGTATAGGTCGAAATTTGCTTTTCTAGGGGAGGGGAAGGAATTTTGCGGAAGGGTGCAGCTTCTGTACCGTCGCCTGCCTCGAGAGCTCAAACGGTATAAGCATTGTCTGCGGAAGAAAAGATTTTTTCATCTGCCAGGAATCCTCAAAAGACTAGATAATATAATAAATGAAAAGCACCAGTTTGCTTTTGTTCTACAATATTACTTTTATTGTTAACCGGTTTTCGGCTTACAAGGCCATCTTCAGACATTTACTGAGTATTATCACCAAAGAAGTTAAATGTTAGCAAACAACATTGGAAGAGAAGTAACACATCTAGACTGAAGTAGAAACATACAGTAAGTAACATCTTTGCAATGAAAAAGACAATGGAGTAGACAGGAAAACCTTTAGCACAAAATAGGAATAGCATGCCCACATAACAGTTTCTCTTAATAAACAAAACTAATAAAATAAAATAAAATTAGTACTAGACAAGGCTGCATCAGGAGGTATGAAACATGGAGAGTGATACATAACCAATTAAAAGAAGAGACAGTTATCAATGTAAATACAGAATACATAAGGAACTTAAGCAATATCAATAAGATAAAGAGAAACAAATAAATGCAGGAAAATGGAGGTGTTTGAGGGAACCTACAGTTTGATAGTGTGGTGGTACTGCATTTTAACATTAACATTATAATGAAAGCAGTGGCTGTGTAACAGTTTTCATTAAATAAATGAGCAAAGTAAAATATGAACAGTATTTGGTGAGATAACTACAAGGGGTGTTAAACATGGACAGTAATACAAGTACCAGTTAAAAGAAAGCCTTAACTATTGAAACTACAGTCTATGTGGAATACAAAGACAACTTCAACAAAACAAAACAACTTAATGAATACAGGAAAATGGAAATATGTAGGAAGAGAGAGTGTGCTAAGTAAGGAACGATGATTATTGAAGTTTGGGAGAGGGGAAGTGTTGAGCTGCGTCTGGTCATTTACGATGAGATCTGGACTGTGAGCAAGATGTTTGTTGATTTCCAGGGCTTCCAGTAGGTTGAGTTTATGGCCTTTGTTTGCTAAGTGAAGTACATGGGACACTGGCAGGTATTTGTGACCCTCACTCAATACATGCTCAGCAAATGCAGAGTCTGAATTCTGCAACCTCCAGCTGCGTTCATGTTCAGCCAGACTAGTTGATATGTCTCTGCCTGACTGACCAATGTAAAATTTGTCACAATCAGAACAGGTGATTTTGTATACCCCACTGTTGGCCATTAAAAACACATTGGGCTGTCGTGTTCCTGACAAAGTAGGAAAGCCTATTGTTGTGTCTAGACAAGACAGCCTAGACACAATGAGAGGAAGCCGAAAGGCACGCGCTTAAACTCGCGCAGGCTGGCGTGAGGTCTGAAACAGGATTCGTAATGAATGCTATAAAGAAAGGTACGTAGCTTCTGGAATACTTAACTTTAATCCACATTTGTAGAACATCGCTCTTGATGATACATTAATAGAATCTCAATATCAATTGAATACGGCGCCTTGCTAGGTCGTAGCAAATGTAGCTGAAGGCTATGCTAACTATCGTCTCGGCAAATGAGAGCGTATTTGTCAGTGAACCATTGCTATGAACGTCGGCTGTACAACTGGGGCGAGTGCCAGGACGTCTCTCTAGACCTGCCGTGTGGTGGCGCTCGGTCTGCAATTACTGACAGTGGCGACACGCGGGTCCGACGTATACTAATGGACCGCGGCCGATTTAAAGGCTACCACCTAGCAAGTGTGGTGTCTGGCGGTGACACCACATTCCTCCCCCGCAAATCGGCGAACGGTTGTGTTATAAGGCTTCCGCCCGCCGTGGGGAGGACCCCATGTTGAGTATGCGACGAGGTGGGGAGCCCAACAACAGGCGAGGCTGTGCCACCCGCACCCTGCCATTCGGTCCGAGGGGAGCTAGGAAACGCCTGAAAACCTAGTCCAGGGTGCACGCCAACATGCGGTGTATGCGCCCGTAAAGAGACAGGAGGGGCCGTAGGGTCGACCTCCATCGCCTCGGGGCACCCGACGGGCGAAGACGACATCTGGTCCCGAGCGGGCAAGAGTGCCATGTCGGAGGAGAGCTGGTCACGGGAAGCGATCGGCGGCGCGTGACCCAAGGATGCGCCCGGCGGCTGCAGCGAAGCGTCCACTGTGGGCGGCGCCGGCGGGAGAACAGACGGCGGCGGCGGCGGCGCGTCGCCATGGGACAAAATGGAAGGCAGCGTCGGTAACACCTGGGGATGAGGCGAGCCAGTAGATGGGTCCCCAGGGTGCTGACCGGACGGCACCGTCGCTGAAAGTAGACGGGGAGCGGCAGAACCCAGGCGACGACAGAGGCGCAGCTGATTGAGATGCCGACGCACCTCACCAGAGGCCCCCAAAACCAGGTACATAGCGCGGCCGAGGCAGTGAAGAATGCGCCCTGCGAGCCAACGCCGTGAACCGCGATAGTTGCGATAGTATACAACGTCGCCTGGAGCAAAAGCAGGTGGCTGCCGCTGCACAGGAACCTGATGCGGCGGATGCAACAAAGACATCAAGGTTCGATGAGGACGACCGAGGAGCAACTCAGCCGGCGAGCGACCATCTCGGGGCTGAGAGCGATACGAAGACAAAAAGAGCAACAACGCGTCCTCCCGAGAATGCGACTCTTTCAACTTCAACATCTGTGACTTGAAAGTCCGGACCAATCGTTCAGCGGCACCGTTTGACTGAGGTGAAAACGGCGCGGATGTCAGATGTTGAATACCATTGGCCTTGCAGAATGACTGAAATTCTGCGGACATGAATTGTGGGCCATTGTCGGAAACAATAGTCTGTGGAAGACCTTCAATACAAAAGATAGCAGATAACGCTTCGATGGTGGCAGATGACGTCGTGGAAGACATCCGGACAACAAAAGGAAAATTACTGAAGGAATCGACCACAACCAACCATCGAGCATTCCAGAATGGACCAGCAAAATCGATGTGCAAGCGTTGCCAAGGGGAAGTGGCTTTCGGCCATGCAAAGAATTTCCGCGGTGGTGCGGATTGTTGTTCGGCACACGCCATGCAAGAAGAGCACATATTCGTAATCGCAGCATCGATTCCGAACCTAGTACAGTGCTGACGAGCAAGTTGTTTCGTTCGCACTATACCCCAATGTCCTTGGTGGAGAAGCCGTAAGACAGAGGACTGTAACGAATGTGGGACCACGACCCGGGACTGATCATTATCAGAACGCAACAGCAAAACACCACGTCGAACAAAAAGTCTCTCCTTGTGAGCAAAAAATCGGCGAACCAACAGATCCTCGATCCGTGACTTTGACAAGGGCCATTGCGTAGCAACAAAACGCAAAACTGTGGCAAGGACAGGGTCAGCAGCTGTGGCTGTAGCTACACGACGAAAATCAATTGGTAACGATTCGACCACGTCATCGGTTTCCGAATCAATGAACATGCAAGCAAGTTCGGAAGAATCGAATGCTCTATCCTCAGCAACAGGCAAACGGGACAACGCATCGGCGTTTCCGTGCTTAGCAGTGGACCGATACAAGATATCGTAGCGGTACTGCGAGAGGAAAATAGACCAGCGAATGAATTTCTGCGCTGTACGTGGAGGTACAGGCTTGTTCGGATGAAAAAGCGATGTCAAAGGTTTGTTGTCTGTGATGATGGTAAAGTGACGACCATACAAGAAATCGTGAAACTTAGTAACACCAAAGACGAGAGCCAAAGCTTCTTTCTCTATCTGTGAATAATTTCGTTGCGCAGACGAAAGCAATTTGGACGCAAAGGCAATAGGGCGATCATGCGATCCATCTTTGTGCGCAAGCACAGCACCGATCCCGAAATCCGATGCATCTGCCATCAACAAAAGGGGTTTCTGGGGATCAAATGGCGTAAGGCAAGTATTGGATAGCAACGCCGATTTCAACTGGCGAAAGGCGCGGTCGCATTCCGTCGACCAGATGAACGGAACACCTTTACGGCATAAGCGATGAAGCGGAGCTGAAATGGAAGAGGCATGGGGAATATATCGGTTGTAATAATTAATTTTACCCAGCACACTCTGTAGCTGCTTCAAATTCTGCGGCGAAGGCAAGTCTTGTATGGCACGGAGGTGCTCGGGAGTGGGATGTATGCCTTGGGCATTGATTACATGTCCCAAATATGGCAAGTCACGAGCAAAAAACACACATTTGTCCTTCCGCAAGCGAAGACCATTTTGTTGCAAGACCTGAAATAATGTTCTAAGATTGGCTAAATGTTCTTCTTCCGTCTTTCTGGAGATCACAATATCGTCCAGATAGTTTGCTGCAGTAGGGACCGACGCACAAACAGTTTGCAGATATTGCTGAAACAATGCAGGGGCGGATGCACACCCGAATGGTAGTCTTTTGAATCGGTACAAACCAAGATGCGTGTTAACCATTAAGATGCGCTGGGATTCTTCGTCCACCGGTATTTGCAAGTACGCATCTGCTAGGTCCAACTTCGAAAAATATTTACCCGGGCACAGTTTGTCAAAAAGATCTTCCGGGCGGGGTAAAGGATAAGTTGCAATCACTAGTTGTGGATTCACCATTGCCTTGAAGTCCACACAAAGTCTCAATTTACCGGAAGGTTTTGGCAAAATTACTAAGGGTGATGCCCGGAGAGAAGCCTGCACACGTTCTATCACACCTTGTGATTCCAAATCGTGTAATGTTCTTGCTACCTCATCACGCAATGCGTGGGGAACATTGCGCGCTCTGAAAAATTTTGGTTGCTCGTTTACTTTCAGTTCCAAATGTGCTTTATAGTTCTTAGTGCAACCAAGGCCCGGTGCAAAAATGTCTGCAAACTCTTCACATAGACGAGAAACACTGGCTGAAGGCACAGTCTGGTTCACTGATAGGACCTGATTTACTATAGACAAGTTAAGCAACTGAAATAAATCTAAACCAAACAAGTTCACAGCAGAAGAAGAGCGAAGGACGTAAAAAGACACAAGTTTTGTTTGTCCCTTGTATGTTGCAAGAAGGCTGCACTGTCCTAACACTGGGATATTCTGACCGGAATAACTATTTAACTTAACATTTGCGGCACGCAACGGAGGTGTGCCCAGTTGTTTGTACGTGTCTTTATTGATCAATGAAACTGCAGCTCCGGTATCGAGCTGGAATGGTATCACGTGGCCAAGAATGTCCAAGTCTACAAAAAGTTTATTGTCCTGCTGATGACAAGAGCGACTGTCTCGTGCAACGTGAACAGACACTGGTACAGAATCACTTGCTAATTGACGTGATTTCCGGCGACGTCGACGCACACTTTTTGTGGGACGAACACAGTCACTTTTAGAGGGAGTGTCACTGGGCGGAGTGGAATTAACTACATGAATGTCCATGGGCGAAGGTTCACGAGCCTGAGGATTCTTGGTTCGATTCCAGCGCGAAGCAAAGGGCCTGGAATAGTGAGTGTCCGATCGGAGCTTTTTCTGGCAAACACTCTGAACATGTCCTTTTTTATTACAGAAAAAGCAAATAGCTTGGCGTGACGGGCAATTCTCACGCGAATGTCTAGTAGCACACCGCGGGCATGATTTCACTGGATTTGCGTGCTGCCGCAGGACACGTGGTTGAGAGCTTGGCGGCAGCTGCGCGGACGAGCGCGAGGGCTGTCTACTGTTCCGTGCAGCTCGCCCGGCGGGCCGGTTAATGTGACACAGGGCAGGCGAAGGTTCAAACGATTCCTGAGCAAAGTCAAGTGTGTCTTGCCTATCCAATATGTCTATCACTTGTTGAAGGGAGGGATTGACTAGTTTCAAAATTTGCTCCCGTATACGAACATCAGAAACTTTCTGTGCAATTGCATCACGGACCATAGTATCTGAATAAGGGAGTCCACATTCACACTCAAAAGCACAATCCCTAGTGAGGCCTTGCAAAGTTGCAACCCACTCCCTATTAGTCTGACCGGCCGTACATTTGGTACAAAAGAACGTATACCTTTTTGCAACTACATTGACGGATTCCTTGAAATAGGCATCTAATGCCGACAAAATTTCTTCGTAGGACAGAGTTGCTACGTCGCGTCGGGGAAACACAATTTCACTATCGCTCTGTACGTCTGGATGCCGACACACGCTAATAAGTGAGGCTGCCGCTCATTACCTTGAATTCTGTAGGCGGCGAGATGGAATCCAAATTGGCGTGACCACTCCGTCCAGCTTTCCATTGCCGCATCAAATTGACGAAAAGGTGGTGCAACTGCGTGTTGTGGCTGCGGTAGCGGTGGAGCGGCGGCGGCCGCATCGTTTTGCATTGCACGTTGACCCTGGACGAGCTGTCCAAGGGCATCCAATAACGCCTGCGTCTGCTGATTCTGCAAGCGATAAAATTCGGACAGTACATCTGGAGATTGTGGCGAAGCCATGACACAAGTAAATTAGGGCAATATGAACGCTAAATCCTCTTTGGAGACTCGTCGCCAAAAATGTTGTGTCTAGACAAGACAGCCTAGACACAATGAGAGGAAGCCGAAAGGCACGCGCTTAAACTCGCGCAGGCTGGCGTGAGGTCTGAAACAGGATACGTAATGAATGCTATAAAGAAAGGTACGTAGCTTCTGGAATACTTAACTTTAATCCACATTTGTAGAACATCGCTCTTGATGATACATTAATAGAATCTCAATATCAATTGAATACGGCGTCTTGCTAGGTCGTAGCAAATGTAGCTGAAGGCTATGCTAACTATCGTCTCGGCAAATGAGAGCGTATTTGTCAGTGAACCATTGCTATGAACGTCGGCTGTACAACTGGGGCGAGTGCCAGGACGTCTCTCTAGATCTGCCGTGTGGTGGCGCTCGGTCTGCAATTACTGACAGTGGCGACACGCGGGTCCGACGTATACTAATGGACCGCGGCCGATTTAAAGGCTACCACCTAGCAAGTGTGGTGTCTGGCGGTGACACCACACCTATACTTGCAGGATTTCAGTGCTTTGGCTACAATCTGTGATACCTGACCTAGAAATGGTAGTGTACACCATTTCTTGCAAACAGTGGATGGGAAGCAGGTGGGGCATAGAGGAGGGGTATAATTTTCCGTTTTTGTTTCGTGTGCAAGATGTGGTCGAGCTGGTGCTTTTCATTTATTATAATGTTGTTCTACCAAGAACCGACGGAATATTCTGTTGATACGAGATAAAGTAATTCGACAGGGGGGCGGGGGAGGGGGGCGGGCAGAGGGAGTGAGGGAGGTAGACCGAGGTAGCGCCCTCGTGTCCTCTGCACCGTGAGATGACATAGAACCAGAGTCAGTAAGTTTATGTAGGGCTGCAGAGGAAGGGCGAGTCGGTGACTTCCGAAAGATGAGGTAAATGTCAATGAGCGGGAGCGCATGTGTGTCCAAGTTCTATTGGAACAGGATATACGATCGTGATACGCAAGGGAACGCACCGGAGTAGGAAATTGGGGGTAAATCAGGGAGTGGTTGGTGTCTAGTTTGCAGTAAACATCGATACACAGAGATGTGGGAACGAGCTAATTGAGTTGCTGTCATTTGATAATGATTTACGCTCACGGCGGTTCGTCGTGTCACCGACACTCGAGCTGTCGGCACTGCTGCTAACGTGGGCTGTCTTTGTTGCGGACGAGGTAAAAATGTGAGACGTGCCACTGAGCCGGCAAAGCAGGTCGAAGCGCAGTCAGCGAGAGTCGCGTTGCGTTTGCGTCGCGTCGGCCAAGTCCCGTCGTCCACTGCACAGCGCGGCGCCTGCCCCGCCATCTCGTAGCCACGTCGCGAGGTAGCACTGCCGTACTGACAAGCGAGTAGGGAGATGGCCTCAGTCGGCCGCCTTGTTTGTTCCAGACCGCGCGCGGGACGTACGACCAGGTAGCGTCGCTAACGAGGCAGCGATATCACGAGTAACGCCAAAGCGGCACTTACAGCTACATATAGTTATCAGGCACGTGGCTAAAGCGAGTAGCGTTCCTACACATTTAATGTGAGTGATGTAATGTATATCACGGACGAACGACGAGATTAGTGAAATATTAGCAATTTATTACAGTTTTCTTGATGTGGAAATATTGGCAATCTACCAACTAAGATTTTTTTTTTATTTCCATATTTTCTAAAACTGTTTCAATTTTGCTGCTGAGCTATTCGTCATCGAAGTTAATACCCTCTGATCTTTCAATATAGCTTTTCTCGTTCCCGCATAATACAATCCAGAAAGTTCCGAGACTCATTTTGTTCCTGACGTGTAAGTGGCGTCAATGCAGTAGCTACGATGGCAGCTTCAACTAACAACTGTAAACAGTACATACGCATTCGGCCAGTCAATTGTGAGTAGCCACTGTTAGGAAGTGAACGTGCGGCCGCAGTCCGTCAGCATTGTTGGATCACAAATCACAGTACAGCAACGACTCAGTCAAGTGCTAAAAGGTACGAAGTTTGTAACGCACACCTTGACTCCCGAACAAAAAAGACGCGTGGATGCCTGATGCGAGTTGATTGAAATGCAAAACGCGGACAGTTTTTTCCTGGAAAAATCATCACAGCCGCGAGTGTTGGTGTTGTCAATACAAAACTACCACAAAACGACAGAGTGGAGAAATTCACATGAAGGGCCAACGCTTTATTCACAGTGTGACATTCAGGCCCACGTGACGCACGAGTTAACCATCTCAAAGAAGAACAGTTTCACGTGGTTCTATGAACATTCTGTGATTTGTTCTCAGGTGCGGTGAGTGTGTGTAGAACACTTGCGTAAAAAAAAACACCATCTTAATTTTTCTCTGGTTTTTATTCATACGGCCTCGAACTTTTTGGAATGACTGAATACGTTCTCAAAAGTCTTTTACGCTGGGAAAATCCAGAAAAACTATTTCTGCAATGACAGTAGGAAAAACTAAAATGTAAAGAATCGGAAAAACAATTTCACAGTAGCTTATTTTCGAAAAGGTACGTTATCTTTTATACACTTTCAAAGTAGTAGAAATGCATAACAGGTGATTCATTATTCACGTTACACACACTAGCAGAAGACTAATTGTCAGAGTTATATTCATTGTCCTTCATTTTCGCTAGCATCAGAGAGCCTTCATTATAATTTTTTAGAGTCAATAGGGGAACAACCAAGAATTGCTCTTCGTTTTCCTTAAAAATTGCGTAAGCTGTACTAGCTACATTCATTAAATCTCCCAACAATCAAAATTTAAAAAAATAAAAACTGAAAAACTAAACTCCATCCGAACAGGCCATGAAGGCCCAACGGTAGCGACCGGCCGCCGTGTCATCCTCAGCCCACAGGCGTCACTGGATGCGGATATGGAGGGGCATGTGGTCAGCACACCGCTCTCCCGGCCGCATGTCAGTTTACGAGACCGGAGCTGCTACTTCTGAATCAAGTAGCTCCTCAGGTTGTCTCACAAGGGCTTAGTGCATCCCGCTTGCCAACAGCGCTCGGTAGACCAAATGGTCACCCATCCAAGTGCTAGCCCAGCCCGACAGCGCTTAACTTCGGTGATCTGACGGGAACCGGTGTTACCACTGCGGCAAAGCCGTTGGCTCGATCAAAATTTGTTCTACAAAAATTGATGTGAAAATCTAATGCGACAGTCATCGTCACAGATTCGACTAAAAACATGACTCTTTTATTGATGATACATTCCGTAAAATGTATCGATGAAGGACATGCAGAATTCCAGGACCTATCGTATTTCTGCCCACAAATCATTATCTCCCGGAACATGTGCTGGGAGCGTTATGAGTCTACAGCGGCACCGAGGACACTGCTCCATCCACAGATGACACGCGTCGAGTAAAATACATGGCTTCCACCTGCTGTGCTATCAGTCGCTGTCACTTCAGTATTACATCCCTCCTCTGCTGCTGATGCAGTCCTTTTCAGAACTGACGTGTGTTGCGTGGTTTTTCAGGTCGTGTGTTTTCATTCTCTACCGGCCGCATGGTGGCATTTATTCATTATCATAGGCGGCAGAATTGGGGTGCTTTGTTAACTTCCTCCATAGTGCAAACGTTAGTGGTCCAGGAGAGGAAACCTTGTCGTTTGACGAGTTCCTTCGCCAACCATCTGCCCTTTTCAGTGCCAGTCCTAGCCATGCCTGAGACATTTCGGCTCTCTCCCCGCCATCCTTCACCACTCGTTTGTTTTCGACTTTGGACATTTTCAGTTTTTCATACAATCTTTTGTTGCTGCGTAACATCAAGACTGAACAGCTCAAAAAATATATATAATGCATAATGAAATACGCCTACTGCAACGAAACATATCTTATACAGCCAATTATCTGTCTGCTGTGAAAAGGGAAGGGGAGAGGGGGGATACAATGGGAGGGAAGCTTAATATAACCGTTGGCAATACAAAACAACAACGCAACACATCAGACCGACGTGGTTTGTCAACAGAAAGAAAAGAAAACAAGTAAACTGCGATCGGCGTATTGCGTTTTTCGTTCAACAGCTCGTATTCTATTCTGTGCACCACTTACGGTTGGCTTACTCACACAAATCGGATAGAACATTAAAAAAATACATAAATAATAGCTAACACCGCAATCGCGATTGCTGACCCCCGAAGCAATGTCTTCTTTTACTGGAATCGATATGAAATCCGACTGTAGGGCGGTTTCGTCCACCGACGTTAACGGTTGTCCTCACTCAGCAGTGTACCAAACGCCATGCTACGCTAGCGACACTGCCGGCTCAGCTTCCACGTTTGCAAATTAGACTCTGTATAAATTACACAGTGAGTTTTGACCGAATTTTCACAGCAAAACGAATAGTGTGAAATGAACTAAAAGGATATCAAATTCATGACCGTGAGCTCTAGTTTCACAAAGAAAATTTATTTGCTTGAAAGTAATCAGAGTGCTTAGGAAAAACTTAGTGATTTGAGACAAAATTGAAACAGTTCACCAACAGCTGCTGATAGCTATGTAAATGAAGCGCCAAATGTTCATCACTTTACGAGCTAGCTATTCTGCGCACACAAAAAAATAATAATAGTACATTGGTGTGATATTTAACTGTGAAAATGCTTCCTTCCAATCAAGCATTAAATTTAGGACAGTCGCGCGGTATTAGCCGAGCGGTCTGAGGCGCTGCAGTTATGGACTGTGCGGCTGGTCCCGGCGGAGATTCGAGTCCTCCCTCGGGCATGGGTGTGTGTGTTTGTCCTTAGGATAATTTAGGTTGAGTAATGTGTAAGCTTAGGGACTGATGACCTTAGCAATTAAGTCCCATAAGATTTCACACACATTTGAACACTTTTTGAAATTTATGACATTCTTAGAAAACAGAAGTTTCAGGTAGTGTACCTTTCCAAGGCCAAGCTACACAGCACATAAAGACGTACGTTGGTGTGTTATTTAACTGTCAAAATGGTTTCCTTCGAATCAAATCCTAAACACAGGGCATATCGAGAACAAAAGGACAGTAGTAAAGCAGATGACGTGTCTACAAGATCACGCTGCTTGAACAAGACTCGAAAATAAACAATTTTGTCAAATGATTTGTCTAAAAGTAATAAACAAATAGGCTAGTGAAACGTTTGACGCGTCATGCAATGATGCCCGAAATCATGGACAGCAGATGAGGTGCGTCAAATATTTCTCTAATCTACTTTACTTCTTACTTGTAGACAAATCATTTCACAAAACATTTGGCCGACTTGTTTCTCAAATTTCGTTCTCTGTGAGTGTGGCCATATCCAGCCTAAGCTCCAGACGTGTGGGAGGGCCGCTTCGGGTGCCTTCGACCCCTGCTTCTCGGCCTGCGCCAACAACAATACGGCCCGGCTGGAACCTGCTCATTAGCGATGTGCCTCAAGCCGCGTGCAGCCCGCCACGGGAAATAGATCTGCATTGCAGACACGTTTTCTGCGCTGTTCACAGAAAGCTTTGCAACGTCGTTCCTTGTTGACGTCTCTTCTGCCCACACTGGCGGCAAACACTTCTCGCATTCAAATCGCCTGCAGAGCTGTTCCTCGCAGAATGTGCTGCGTTGCGCCCAGCGACGGTGGCAACGTACCCATACGCAGTCGCGCACTATCAGTACTCGTTAGTTTGTGTGAACGAAGACAAAGGCGCGGCGGGCGACAACGTACCGCAGGAGCACCTGGCGGGGATTAAATTTACTGTACTGCCACTAAAGTCACTAGCAGCTCATCTTCCGATTTAGAAATTCTGGCAAACGTGGTACCAGCATTAGTTCATAAGAAAAGGAGCAAAGTTCAACAAAGAAATTCCAGTAAACCCAGAACTTGCTGTTGCTCTTTGTTTTCTTCGTAACGGGACAGTTATTTGAGTGCCTAGCGTATTTATTTCACATTTCGAAGCCTGAAGTTGTATTGTTGGAAGACGTGAAACATGTGGCGTTACTTATCACTCTGTCTAAAATCGGCTAACGTCTGAGTCCCTATAAGTTAAATGGAGCCACGCATGCATACAGTGGGTTGCATACAGGATAATGATACGAACGTATACAGATGGCGGTAGTATCGCGTACACAAAGTGTAAAAGGGCAGCGCATTGGAGGAGCTGTCATTCGCACTACAGCGGGTACAAAACAAAGCTTTACGCCTTGCACTACATCTCCCGAGGCGAGAATCGAGCACCACAGAAGTGCATGAGATAGCAGGCGTACCGTTTCTAGATTCAAACAGGCTGCTTGCCAGTTTTATGCGTTGGCGCAGCAGTCAGAATAGGTACATCGCCAATCTGGGCAACCAGGTCGACTGTCGACCGACTACTCTCTGTCACAAGTAGCGAAGGCAGTTTTACAAAAACTGGTTGACAAGAAGATCAGAGAAACAATCAAAGTGAGGTCAAAATTGCTCAGCCCCATAACATATGAAGGCAAGGCTATGAATGCTCAAACTACGCAAAACAAGGTCCAGAGAGCTGAAGGTGTGTGTGTGTGTGTGTGTGTGTGTGTGTGTGTGTGTGTGTGTGTGTGCGTAGAGCTGTCATTTGTACTCAGGTGACTCATGTGAAAATATTTCCGACGTCATTAAGGCCGCACGACGGGAATTAGCAGATTTCGAGGTGTGCTAGTTGTAGAAAAGACGCATGGTACATTAAAAATAAAAATGGCTCTGAGCACTATGGGACTTAACATCTGAGGTCATCAGTCCCCTAGAACTTAGAACTACTTAAACCTAACTAACCTAAGGACATCACACACAGCCATGCCCGAGGCAGGATTCGAACCTGCGACCATAGCGGTGGCGCGGTTCCAGACTGAAGCGCCTAGAATCTCTTCGCCACACCGGCCGGCTTGGGACATTCCATTTCGAAAATCGTTAGGGTATACAGTATTACGAGATCTAAATTGTCAACAGCGTGGCGGGAATACCGAATGTCAAGCATTACCTCTCATTACCGACAACGCAATAGTGGACGCACTGGACTCGCATTCGGGAGGACGACGGTTCAATCCCGTCTCCGGCCATCCTGATTTAGGTTTTCCGTGATTTCCCTAAATCGTTTCAGGCAAATGCGGGATGGTTCCTTTGAAACCATCCTTCCCTAACCCGAGCTTGCGCTCCGTCTCTAATGACCTCGTTGTCGACGAGACGTTAAACACTAACCACCACCACCACCACCACCACCAACGCAATAGTGGACGAGCTGAACGACCGAGAGCTGCAGCGTTTGCATAAATTGTCAGTGCTAACAGACAAGCAACACTGCTTCAAATAACTGCAGAAATCAATGCGGTACGTAGACTAACCTGTCCGTTAGGACAGTACTGCAAAGTTTGGCGTTAATGGGCTATGGGAGCAGACGACCGACGCGAGTGCCTTTGCGAACAGCAGGACATCCCATGCACTGCCTCTCCTGGGCTCGTGACCCTATCGGTTGGACCCTAGACGACTGGAAGACCGTGGCCTGGTCACGGCAGGGCTCGAAAGTGGCTCAGATGCCACGAAGCCAACAAGGCATCGTGCAAGCTGGTGGTGGCTCCACAATGATGTGGGATGTGTTTAAGTGGCTCATTGACTAGAGACTCATTGACTGGAGACCATTGTCAGCCATTCATGGACTTCATGTCCCCAAACAACGATGGAATTTTTATTTGATGACTTTGCGCCATTTCACCGGCCGACAGATGTTCGCGACTGTTTTGAAGAACATTCGGGACAATTCGAACGAATGATTTTGTCACCCTGATCGCCCAATATGAATTCCATCGAACATTTATGGGACATAATTCAGAAGTCGGTTCGTATACAAAATCCTGCACTGGCAATTATGGACGGGTATAGAGGCAGCATGGCTCAATATTTCTCCAAGGGACCTCGAACGACTTCTTGAGTCCTTGGCACCCCGACTTGCTGCATATGCCGGGCAAAAGGAGATCAGACACGATATTAGCAGGTATCCCATGACTTTTGTTACCAAAGTGTTTGTTGTTTATTGTTGTGGTCTTCAGTCCTGAGACTGGTTTGATGCAGCTCTCCATGCTCCTCTATCCTGTGCAAGCTTCTTCATCTCCCAGTACTTACTGCAACCTACATCCTTCTGAAACTGCTTAGTGTATTCATCTCTTGGTCTTCCTCTACGATTTTTACACTCCACGCTGCCCTCCAATGCTAAATTTGTGATCCCTTGATGCCTCAGAACATGTCCTACCAACCAGTCCCTTCTTCTCGTCAAGTGGTGCCACAAACTCCTCCCCAATTCTATTCAATACCTCCTCATTAGTTATGTGATCTATTCATCTAATCTTCAGCATTCTTCTGTAGCACCACCTTTCCAAAGCTTGTACTCTCTTCTGTCCAAACTATTTATCGTTCATGTTTCACTTCCATACATGGCTACACTATATACAAATACTTTCAGAAACGACTTCCTGACACTTAAATCTATACTCGACGTTAACAAATTTCTCTTCTTCAGAAACGCTTTCCTTGCCATTCCCAGTTTACATTTTATATCCTCTCTACTTCGACCATCATCAGTTATTTTGCTCCCCAACTAGCAAAACTCATCTACTACTTTAAGTGTTTCATTTCCTAATCTAATTCCCTCAGCATCACCTGATTTAAATAGACTACACTCCATTATCCTCGTTTTGCTTCTGTTGATGTTCGTATTATATCCTCCTTTCAAGACACTGTCCATTCCGTTCAACTGCTCTTCCAAGTTCTTTGCTGTCTCTGACAGAATTACAATTCCGTCGGCAAACCTCAAAGTTTTTATTTCTTCTCCATGGAGTCGAGGGACATGAAACGGAAGCAGTGGTTGGGAAGGGAGTAAGACAGGGTTGTAGCCTATCCCCGATGTTATTCAATCTGTTTATTGAGCAAGCAGTAAAGGAAACAAAAGAAAAATTCGGAATAGGTATTAAAATCCATGGAGAAGAAATAAAAACTTTGCGGTTCGCCAATGACATTGTAATTCTGTCAGAGACAGCAAAGGACTTGGAAGAGCAGTTGAATGGAATGGACAGTGTCTTGAAAGGAGGATATAAGATGAACATCAACAAAAGCAAAACGAGGATAATGGAATGTAGTCGAATTAAGTCGGGTGATGCTGAGGGAATTAGATTAGGAAATGAGACACTTAAAGTAGTAAAGGAGTTTTGCTATTTGGGGAGCAAAATAACTGATGATGGTCGAAGTAGAGAGGATATAAAATGTAGACTGGCAATGGCAAGGAAAGCGTTTCTGAAGAAGAGAAAATTGTTAACATCGAGTATAGATTTAAGTGTCAGGAAGTCGTTTCTCAAAGTATTTGTATGGAGTGTAGCCATGTACGGAAGTGAAACATGGACGATAAATAGTTTAGACAAGAAGAGAATAGAAGCTTTCGAAATGTGGTGCTACAGAAGAATGCTGAAGATTAGATGGGTAGATCACATAACTAATGAGGAGGTATTGAATAGAATTGGGGAGAAGAGGAGTTTGTGGCACAACTTGACAAGAATAAGGGACCGGTTGGTAGGACATGTTCTGAGGCATCAAGGAATCGCAAATTTAGCATTGGAGGGCAGCGTGGAGGGTAAAAATCGTAGAGGGAGACCAAGAGATGAATACACTAAGCAGATTCAGAAGGATGTAGGCTGCAGTAGGTACTGCTTTAGATTAGATTAGATTAGATTAATACTAGTTCCATGGATCATGAATACGATATTTCGTAATGACGTGGAACGAGTCGAATTTTCCAATACATGACATAATTAGGTTAATTTAACAACATACTTAAGTTAATATAACAACTTTATTTTATTGTGTTTTTTTGTTTTTCTTTATTTTTTATTTTTATTTTTTAATTTTTTTATTTTTTTTAATATTTTTTTGTTTTTTTTTTCTTAATTTATATCTAAAAATTCCTCTATGGAGTAGAAGGAGTTGTCATTCAGAAATTCTTTTAATTTCTTCTTAAATACTTGTTGGTTATCTGTCAGACTTTTGATACTATTTGGTAAGTGACCAAAGACTTTAGTGCCAGTATAATTCACCCCTTTCTGTGCCAAAGTTAGATTTAATCTTGAATAGTGAAGATCATCCTTTCTCCTAGTATTGTAGTTATGCACACTGCTATTACTTTTGAATTGGGTTTGGTTGTTAATAACAAATTTCATAAGAGAGTATATATACTGAGAAGCTACTGTGAATATCCCTAGATCCTTAAATAAATGTCTGCAGGATGATCTTGGGTGGACTCCAGCTATTATTCTGATTACACGCCTTTGTGCAATAAATACTTTATTCCTCAGTGATGAATTACCCCAAAATATGATGCCATATGAAAGCAATGAGTGAAAATAGGCGTAGTAAGCTAATTTACTAAGATGTTTATCACCAAAATTTGCAATGACCCTTATTGCATAAGTAGCTGAACTCAAACGTTTCAGCAGATCATCAATGTGTTTCTTCCAATTTAATCTCTCATCAATGGACACACCTAAAAATTTGCAATATTCTACCTTAGCTATATGCTTCTGATTAAGGTCTATATTTATTAATGGTGTCATACCATTCACTGTACGGAACTGTATGTACTGTGTCTTATCAAAATTCAGTGAGAGTCCGTTTACAAGGAACCACTTAGTAATTTTCTGAAAGACAGTATTGACAATTTCATCAGTTAATTCTTGTTTGTCAGGTGTGATTACTATACTTGTATCATCAGCAAAGAGAACTAACTTTGCCTCTTCATGAATATAGAATGGCAAGTCATTAATATATAATAAGAACAACAAAGGACCCAAGACTGACCCTTGTGGAACCCCATTCTTGATAGTTCCCCAGTTTGAGGAATGTGCTGATCTTTGCATGTTACGAGAACTACTTATTTCAACTTTCTGCACTCTTCCAGTTAGGTACGAATTAAACCATTTGTGCACTGTCCCACTCATGCCACAATACTTGAGCTTGTCTAGCAGAATTTCATGATTTACACAATCAAAAGCCTTTGAGAGATCACAAAAAATCCCAATGGGTGGTGTTCGGTTATTCAGATCATTCAAAATTTGACTGGTGAAAGCATATATGGCATTTTCTGTTGAAAAACCTTTCTGGAAACCAAACTGACATTTTGTTAGTACTTCATTTTTACAGATATGTGAAGCTACTCTTGAATACATTACTTTCTCAAAAATTTTGGATAAAGCTGTTAGAAGGGAGATTGGAAGGTAATTGTTGACATCAGATCTATCCCCCTTTTTATGCAAAGGTATAACAATAGCATATTTCAGTCTATGAGGGAAAATGCCCTGTTCCAGAGAGCTATTACACAGGTGGCTGAGAATCTTACTTATCTGTTGAGAACAAGCTTTTAGTATTTTGCTGGAAATGCCATCAATTCCATGTGAGTTTTTGCTTTTAAGCAAGTTTATTATTTTCCTAATTTCAGAGGGAGAAGTGGGTGAGATTTCAATTGTATCAAATTGCATAGGTATGGCCTCTTCCATTAACAGCCTAGCATCTTCTAATGAACACCTGGATCCTACTATATCCACAACATTTAGAAAATGATTATTAAAAATATTTTCAACTTCTGACTTTTTGTTCGTAAAGTTTTCATTCAATTTGATGGTAATACTGTCTTCCTCTGCTCTTGGTTGACCTGTTTCTCTTTTAATAATATTCCAAATTGTTTTAATTTTATTATCAGAGTTGCTGATTTCAGACATGATACACATACTCCTGGATTTTTTAATAACTTTTCTTAATATAACACAGTAGTTTTTATAATTTTTGATAGTTTCTGGGTCACTACTCTTTCTTGCTGTCAGATACATTTCCCTTTTCCGGTTACAAGATATTTTTATACCCTTAGTAAGCCATGGTTTGTTACAAGGTTTCTTACGAGTATATTTAACTATTTTCTTGGGGAAGCAGTTTTCAAATGCATTTACAAAAATGTCATGAAATAAATTATATTTTAAATTGGCATCAGGTTCACGGTACACCTCATCCCAGTCTAACTGCTGTAGGCTTTCCCTGAAATTTGCAATTGTTAAATCGTTGACTGAACGTACTACTTTGGAGGACTGTTTAGTATTGCTGAATGGAGCTATGTCATATATTGTAACTAGCTGTGCACCATGATCAGAAAGACCATTCTCAACAGGCTGAGCATTTATCTGGTTAAACTTATCTTGGTCTATAAAGAAGTTATCTATCAGTGAGCTGCTATCCTTTACCACCCGAGTAGGAAAATCAATAACGGGTTTCAAATTGAAAGAACCGAGTAATACTTCAAGGTCATTTTTCCTATTACCCTCTTTCAGAAAATCTACATTGAAGTCCCCACAAATAATAATTTGTTTCCCCCTGTCTGACAGATAGCACAACAAGGAGTCCAAATTTTTCAGAAATAGATGAAAATTTCCTGATGGGGACCTATATACAGTTACAATTATAAATGTGCCTTTATTTAATTTAAGCTCACAGGCACATGCTTCTATATGTTTCTCTACACAAAACTTTTTTGTTTCTATACTTTTCTGGGAGATGAAGAAGCTTGCACAGGATAGAGTAGCATGGAGAGCTGCATCAAACCAGTCTCAGGACTGAAGACCACAACAACAACATCATGGATTTTAATACCTACTCCATATTTTTCTTTTGTTTCCTTTACTGCTTACTCAATATACAGATTGAATAACATCAGAGATAGGCTACAACCCTGTCTCACTCGCTTCCCAACCTGTGCTTCTTTTTCATGCCCCTCGACTATTATAACTGCCATCTGGTTTCTGTACAAATTGTAAATAACCTTTCGCTCCCTGTGTTTTACCCCTGCCACTGTCAGAATTTGAAAGAGGGTATTCCAGTCAACATTGTCAAAATCTTTCTCTAAGTCTACAAATGCTAGAAACGTAGGTTTGCCTTTCTTTAATCTATTTTCTAAGATGAGTCGTAGGGTCAGTATTGCCTCACGTGTTCCAACATTTCTACGGAATCCAAACTAATCTTCCGCGAGGTCGGCTTCTACCAGTTTTTCCATTCGTCTGTAAAGAATTCGTGTTAATATTTTGCAGCCGTGAGTTATTAAACTGGTAGTTCGGTAATTTTCGCATCTGTCAACACCTGCTTACTTTGGGATTGGAATTAATATATTCTTCTTGAAGGTCTGAGGGTATTTCGCCTGTCTCATACAACTTGCTCACCAGATGGTAGAGTTTTGTCAAGGCTGGCTCTCTCAAGGCTATCAGTACTTCTAATGGAATGTTGCCTACTCCACTCTCCGTGATATCAGACGTAAATTTGCCTGTGTCATATATCCCAGTTACCAAGTGGTAAGTTTCCAGGTGTTAAGTTTGTCTTTTATCCAAAGGTTTCTTTAATTCTCCAATACGCAGTTCCTGTCCTTCCTGCAGTTACAGCGCTGCATTTCTCCACTAGCTATTTCTGCTTGACGATTTTGCGCTTTTGACAATCTCGTTATTTGACGTGTGTATTCCCTTCCGCCAGCTTCATTTGCTGCATCCTTATATTTTCTTCGTCCGTCAGTTACATTTTACGTTTTATGTGTTTTGTAAGGATTAGTACTTGATCTTGTCTTCTTGCCCATTTGATCTTCTCCTGACTTCAATATTTCATCTCTCAAAGCTAACCATTCATTTTCTGTTGTATTACTTTCACCTGTTTCGGTCCGTCGTTGCCCAATGCTGCCTTTGAAACTCTCAGCATCCCTTGATTGTTCCAGCTTTTCCAGCAACCATTCCCTTAATTTCACACCTTCCTTCAGTTTCTTCATTTCTAACCTTCGGTATTATTATACAGGGTGATTCAGCCAAGTTGTTCACTGAAATATTTGATGAACCTTTTAAGACAACGTAATTCTTCTATCAAGAACGTAAGCGTGGGGGGTGAAAAAGTGGTGTAGCCCATGACGCGCGAATAGCTGGACTTCATTCATCCTGCGTTTCAGATTGTGAGTAGTTGGCTAACTCTACTCGCGACACATTTTGCAGACAGTATTCGGATATACCTATGAATATACCTGCAAAAGTACATCATTATGCAACAAATAGCTCAGGAGATATGATATCATAAACACAGAATTGCGTGAAAAACTGCCGTGTCAAGCATGACGTTTAAGTTTATTACTTCTTTGCTACTAACTCTATTCTCAACACATTTCGTAGACAGTACGCACATATGGGGTGAATGTACCTACAAAATTATATCATTGTACGACACTCGTAATTCAGGAGATACAATATCTTTACAATGAGCTGCGTGAAACTGAAACTGCGAGGTGATATTCGCTAAGATACGCGTGAACTACGTGTACAAATATGTGAGAAATATGTTAAATGTTCGTGACGGGTAAAAAGCGCCTCCTAAACTCCTGGACCGATTGTAACCAAATACTACTACTAAACATACTACTTACTGTCAGGAAATGAATACAATGGGGGTCAGAACGAACAACCTCCTATTGGCAAGGGGGAGGGAGGAGGTGATGTCGTGGAAAGAGAAGGTGGTGGGAGATGGACAGAGAGGGGCAGTGAGGAAATGGAGACAGATTGGGGATTGGGGGGGGGGGGAGGAAGAGAGGGACAGAGAGAGGGGAAGGGGTAATGTTTAGAAATGGTATGGGCGCAGATGCACAAAGATTTGGCGTGGGAAGAGGTGGACAGGGAGAGGGTGAAGGAGAACATCCACTATTAGAAGACTGGATTAAACACATAGCCAGGCAACGCCGGGTACTCAATCATTTGAGATATAAAGATCGTTAAACAATAAATCTGCGTCACGAGTTTAATGTCAAGATACTCCTTTACGTTGCAAAATAACATCAGGAACAGCAATAACAGGGAAATCACTAGAGAATGTGGTCATAAATAATGATATTCAACCTTCGTCAACCAGTGCTGACTCTCAGCAGTCCAATAAATTTCTTATATTCATTTTCCACGATTTGTAAAAGCAGCTGTTGTCCTGATGTCGCATCAGAACCGAGCCACAGAAATTCATGCGCCTTCTGGTGTCCTACTGGTTAGCCTGCCGGTGAAGTGACATATGCTACGAATGGAAGCTGTTTTGTGCGCAAAATACTAGCAACGCTGCGCCGAATTTTCCAGAGACACTCCTACAGCTGCCCAACTTCCTTCCGCGCATGCGCCACTCCGGCGCTCTCTGGAAGGTTCAAAATGGCTCTGAGCACTATGGGAATTAACATCTGAGGTTATCAGTCCCCTAGAACTTAGGACTACTTAAACCTAACTAACCTAAGGACATCACACACATCCATGCCTGAGGCAGGATTCGAACCTGCGACCGTAGCGGTCGCGCGGTTCCAGACTGAAGCCCCTAGAACCTCTCTGGGAGGTTCCAGACACAGTCATTCCTTCTGTATAAGCAGAACAACTTGCCAGCCCCGGGAGTCAGTGATTTCAACAGCAGGTGACGATGTTGGAGACAGCTGTCGAAAGCTCGAGTGTTTTATTCGAAATGACTCAGCTTGTAAACCGAGAAGATTTTATTGACGCATGCCACTGCGAAAGACTCCGAGGACAATGTTTTGCACATTCACTGAATCGTCTTTCTCATTGGACGTACTCTGTTGGGATACACTTGTGCGTACAACATAACTGTCGTCTTCTCGTTTTTTCTGCATTTCTAGTTTCTCTTGGTTTGTCAAAGAAATCATATTTTTTCATACTGACCAGCACTCGACGCACGTGAACGACACAGATATAGTAAAAGCTACGTTACGCCTTCGCCCCTTTTATACCGGCATCGTAGTGATGGAATACTCTGTTTCCTTCTCATACGAAGCGACGTATTTCCTTATTTTGATATGAAATCGCGAACTCCTGCAATCGGTTTCATGCTCAAAAGAGATAATTCGTAATTTCTCTGAAACTAGTCGACGGATTTTGAAAAGTAATACGACACTGAATTTGTCTCTTTCATAATTGTGACACTACTTAGTAGCAGAAATTACTATATTTCTATTTGAATTACTGAAGTTGATATCTCTAATACCGTGATGAAAACAAACTATACGTCGTTTAGTGGGCACTTCCTCACAATTAACATAGGTGAAAACACAATTACGAGATCTCAAACTGTTTAGGAAATTTCTGTGGTAAACAGCTCAGCTGAATGACCTGTATAACCTGTCTGAAACCTTGCACTGTCTGCAGGTCTCTTCCACATATACAGACATTTTTCGTGATTCCCGAACCAAGTGTTTGCAGTGATTAAATTGTGTTATGTGCAAAATTAAATCTACAGTTTAGTATGGACTCAGAACCCAAGCGCCGGCCGCCTGGTCTAGCGGTTCTGGCGCTGCAGTCCGGAACCGCGGGACTGCTACGGTCGCAGGTTCGAATCCTGCCTCGGGCATGGGTGTGTGTGATGTCCTTAGGTTAGTTAGGTTTAAGTAGTTCTAAGTTCTAGGGGACTTATGACCTAAGATGTTGAGTCCCATAGTGTTCAGAGCCATTTGAACCATTTTTTTTCAGAACCCAAGCAATCAAGCGGCAAGTGACAAAACAAATCCTAGATCCAAAAGTTGGTCCTTCCCACTTCAGTATGAAAGCTGTCCACAAGTATTTTAAATCATAAACAAGTTTTACGCAACCATTCATTCAATAATTCCACTTTATGTTCATATCTTAGATGATCGTTCACTAGTATATTTTCCAATGTGGCTTTCATAATGAAAGACACAAATGATTCCCTCGCTTATGACTGATACTAATACCTGTATTTTGTTCTGTTTTTCAGGTAAGTTCCTGGAGACTCTATGGCAGTACCGCTGCGGCAGGCGCTGCATCGGCTAGAGGTGAGTTGCACTTGAAGTGGATTCACTGGGATGTTTGATATTCCTTACGATTTGAAATTTTTGGACTCCGTACGAATCTTTCCCTCAGTCTCTCCACGGTCGCATCTGGCACACTTGATCGACCGGTTGTTTTCTGTTTACACAGGCAAACAGTGTCCCTGAATTGTCGATACCAACGCACAATGGTTCAAATGGCTCTGAGCACTATGGGACTTAACATCTATGGTCATCAGTCCCCTAGAACTTAGAACTACTTAAACCTAACTAACCTAAGGACATCACACAACACCCAGCCATCACGAGGCAGAGAAAATCCCTGACCCCGCCGGGAATCGAACCCGGGAACCCGGGCGTGGGAAGCGAGAACGCTACCGCACGACCACGAGATGCGGGCACCAACGCACAATGCTCTATTTACATATTGGTTCTCTTCCATAATTCCTTCTGAACGCGTGCTGCTCTGTTAAAACAGATAAACACCTTACATACGGCAACATACAAAAACTGTTTTCTTGCTTTGTCGCCATTTTGTCAAGGCAGTGCACTGGTGGCTGGTGCTGAGAATGCGAACTTGGTGACTTTAGCGTTCTATTCATGGATCATTCACGTTTCTGGATGTAGTGCTTTGGAAAATATAGAACTCCCGAAACAAAATATATATAGCCCGAAATGCCGTTAAGAAAGGACAGAGATCTCAACTAGTAAGTAGTTAGAACACTTATCAGCTTAGTTGGAAATGGAAATGCCGTGTGGCTAGGACCTCCCGTCTGGTAGACCCTTCGCCTGGTGCAGTCTTTTGAGTTGACGCTACCCCGGCGACTTGCGTGTCGAATGGTGTGAAATGTGATGATAAGGACAACACAATACCCAGTCCCTGAGCGGAGGGAAAATCTCCGACCCAGCCGGGAATCGAACCCGGGCCGTTAGGTATGACATTCCGTCGCTCTGACCTCTCAGCTACCAGGGGCGGACATCAGCTTAGTTAGTTCGTGGTGTTGTATTAGTAATTAGTAAGCAACGAATTATCCTGAAATTGTAATCCCTTATAAAAGGGGCGTTCAATAAGTAATGCAACACATTTTTTTCTGAAAACGAGATCGTTTTATTCAGGATTTCAATACACTATATTGTTCCTCATACTTTTGGCTACAAAAGCCTATTTTTCAACATAATCTCCCTTCAGTGCGACGGCCTAATGTCACCTTATGGGAGAGGGAAGGGGGTGGCGGGTCTGTATGCCCGCTTGGTACCACTCCAGGTCCTACTGGTCGGCGTCGCAGCCAACGCCTTGCTGGATCAATAACCTCTCCATCATCCACGTACTGCTTCCGACGGAGTGCATCCTTCATTGGATCAAACAGATGGTAGCCAGAAGGTGCAAAATACGGGCTGTAGAGTGGATGAGGAAGAATAGTCCAGTGAAGTTTCTTGAGCTCCTTTCAGTGGCGCAAACTTGTTTGATTCCAGTTGAGCAGCGAGATGTTTGACGGTGATCCGTCGATCACCTCGAATGAGAGTGTCCTCACGTTCCAACCCTGCAGGAGTCACACTAGTGACCAGCCGGCCGACACGTGGGAGATCGGACAGGCTTGCACGGCCTAGTTGCTGTGAAGACAGACGCCTTGCCTTATGACTCTCCGTGCATTTGCTCACTGATAGATCTCCGTAGACATTCTGCAAGCGCCTATGAATATTTGCGATGCTCTGGTTTTCCGCGAGAAGAAATTCAGTGACTGTTGTCAGCTTGGAACTCACCTCAGTTACAGACGCCACTTTGAAGGCTACAGATAGCACCGCCACCCATCGAAACTTCACGAAGCCACTGAAGTTGAAGCGGGAATATTCCGCGATGTCCCACAACGAATTCCGCGAGTTTTCAACCGAAATTGGCCGAGAAAAAAGTGTCGCATTACGTTCTGGACGCCACTCATACAATAGTTACCAAATAAAAATATAGAGTGCTATTTATTATTAACAATAGAAGCTAGCTACATTTCTCTCAATTTCTAGATAGCAGGCCTACACGTACACCAGCAATAAATGAATGACTGTCATTGAGGACGCGCACATCTCGTCTCTCCTTCAGGCACACTTCGCAACTGCGCACAGTACGAGGTGCATTCAAGTTCTAGGGCCTCCGATTTTTTTTTCTAATTAACTACTCACCCGAAATCGATGAAACTGGCGTTACTTCTCGACGTAATCGCCCTGCAGACGTACACATTTTTCACAACGCTGACGCCACGATTCCATGGCAGCGGCGAAGGCTTCTTTAGGAGTCTGTTTTGACCACTGGAAAATCGCTGAGGGAATAGCAGCACGGCTGGTGAATGTGCGGCCACGGAGAGGGTCTTTCATTGTTGGAAAAAGCCAAAAGTCACTAGGAGCCAGGTCAGGTGAGTAGGGAGCATGAGGAATCACTTCCAAGTTGTTATCACGAAGAAACTGTTGCGTAACGTTAGCTCGATGTGCGGGTGCGTTGTCTCGGTGAAACAGCACACGCGCAGCCCTTCCCGGACGTTTTTGTTGCAGTGCAGGAAGGAATTTGTTCTTCAAAACATTTTCGTAGGATGCACCTGTTACCGTAGTGCCCTTTGGAACGCAATGGGTAAGGATTGCGCCCTCGCCGTCCCAGAACATGGACACCATCATTTTTTCAGCACTGGCGGTTACCCGAAATTTTTTTGGTGGCGGTGAATCTGTGTGCTTCCATTGAGCTGACTGGCGCTTTGTTTCTGGATTGAAAAATGGCATCCACGTCTCATCCATTATCACAACCGACGAAAAGAAAGTCCCATTCATGCTGTCGTTGCGCGTCAACATTGCTTGGCAACATGCCACACGGGCAGCCATGTGGTCGTCCGTCAGCATTCGTGGCACCCACCTGGATCACACTTTTCGCATTTTCAGGTCGTCATGCAGGATTGTATGCACAGAACCCACAGTAATGCCAACTCTGGAGGCGATCTGTTCAACAGTCATTCGGCGATCCCCCAAAACAATTCTCTCCACTTTCTCGATCATGTCGTCAGACCGGCTTGTGCGAGCCCGAGATTGTTTCGGTTTGTTGTCACACGATGTTCTGCCTTCATTAAACTGTCGCACCCACGAACGTACTTTCGACACATCCATAACTCCACCACCACATGTCTCCTTCAACTGTCGATGAATTTCAAGTGGTTTCACACCACGCAAATTCAGAAAACGAATGATTGCATGCTGTTCAAGTAAGAAAACGTCGCCATTTTAAGTATTTAAAACAGTTCTCATTCTCGCCGCTGGCGGTAAAATTCCATCTGCCGTAGGGTGCTGCCATCTCTGGGACGTATTGACAATGAACGCGGCCTCATTTTAAAACAATGCGCATGTTTCTCTTTCCAGTTCGGAGAAAAAAAATCGGAGGCCTTAGAACTTGAATGCACCTCGTATTATGCGCGTGCTTTGTAAGGTCAGCATTGCTGCATCTCGATCGTTACAACGACAAACACGATTATAACGCCCTTGAGGTGCGACAACGCGCGGTTAAGCACCTGGGGGGTCGATAGTGAGTTTTTACAATAGCTTGTATTTGCGCGCGTACCTTTACGGCAGTCATTGAAGAGGAATCTACAGACATGTTCGCTCGCTAAGGTGCGCAGAGGAGGAATTCGAAAGACAGCCAAGTAGTGTATTGAATTTTACGGTTGCATTGGACAGTAATTCGCAAGTGGGGAATGTCGTCCAAGATTGAATCATTCAAGAAAGTTAAAGTTTCAGACGAATCTCTTGGCATGATTTTTGGTGGCATCTCAATTCACTGTATTTACATGGTGACAATTACAAACTATATTCACATCAAAATCCTGTTCGTCAGTTCTGTGGACAATAGTGTTGACGAAACACAACCGCTGTTCCATGGCCCTGGGGCTTAATGGCTGATGGGTTTGAATTTTGTATGGGAAGAGATGCAGGTCTTCAACAACAAGCTGTCGCAGTGTCTCCCGGTTGATTCCCACCTGTTGTGCAGCTCGGCTGATCGACTTCCTGGGGCTGTTTGAAACACAGCGCGTCTTCTCGACGCTGTCAAACATTTTCACCCTTTTTGGTCGACCAATGTTGCCAACACTGTCATCACGAACACTATCCGTTCTCTCAAACTTTCGAATCAAATTCTTGATTGTTAGCACACTTGGACCGGCTGTCTTCAGCTTGGACTCGATCACAAACTTCTTTAAGCCGCAGTTGGGCTGTTATTCCTCATAAGCGCTACACGCTGAGACACGCGTAGCGTGACATTTTCACGTGCAAATGGCCGATAACAAGGGGCGTGCGCATGCGCATACGAATTTCCATCACGCTCCGCGGTCAACGGTGCTGTTTCAACGTCATAACGCAAACCGTTCAGATGTTATGACGATTTTAATTCGTATAGTTCAGTAATTGTCACCCTGCAATGAACTCCACCGAACCGATCATCAAATTATGCTACTTAGTAAACAATCCATCATCGGCAATGAGAGGAGAAATTACCAGCAATTGAGCAACGAAGAGGAACATCATGATTTGCTCATTTTATTGCGAAATCTGAATACTTCAGAAACTGTGTCTGACAATGAACAGCGATTTTTAATGCAATATAGCGCACTAGGTCCATGCCTTTCGTGTAGATGATGCACTTATGGTGGAATTGGGTCAGTCTGTACTACGGCTGGAGCGGTGGCTGTCTAGAGTGTGTCTGGCTGCTGCTGCTGCTGCAGCGACTGGAGATAGCAGAAAGGCGACCTCCCTCTTCCAACTTCAGTTCCAGTTCCAGCGGCAGCGCACGCCGGCCGGCCTTGGCATTTCTGGACTACACGGCTCCAGAGCGCCTGCCGGTCACCCACCGCCTTTTCTCTGCCTCCCCCTTCCCCCCACCCAAATCCCTCTCAGTCCCACACAGACGCCAGATCGGTCGTTAGATATGCGAGTAGACGAGCGCAGGCGGCACGTTAAGTCTTTGCTGAACAAGCCACCCACCTGTTCCGCTTAACTGCTTTATCTACGCGCGAAAGCTCCTTCCTCCGTTGCTGTATTGCTGTAGAAAATACGAGTAACAATCCGGTAGTACTTCTCTGTTGTAAATTACTGAGCCGTGATCGTCTCGGATAGATCCCGTTCTGTCAAGGTAATCGATCGGATGATGCTGTGGTACATCGAAAGTTTGAGACAATGGAAAATTGTACTGAAATGCAGGAGGATCGCCGGCCGCGGTGGTCTCGCGGTTCTAGGCGCGCAGTCCGGAACCGTGCGACTGCTACGGTCGCAGGTTCGAATCCTGCCTCGGGCATGGATGTGTGTGATGTCCTTAGGTTAGTTAGGTTTAAGTAGTTCTAAGTTCTAGGGGACTGATGACCACAGCAGTTGAGTCCCATAGTGCTCAGAGCCATTTGAACCATTTTTTTTTTTTTTTTTCAGGAGGATCTGCAACGAATTAACGCATGGTGCAGGGAATGGCAATTGAACCTCAATGTAGACAAGTGTAATGTGCTGCGAATACATAAAAAGAAAGATCCTTTATCATTTAGCTACAATACGGCAGGTCAGCAACTGGAAGCAGTTAATTCCCTACATTATCAAGGAGTAGGCATGGACTGACCATATAAAATTACTCGTCGGTAAAGTAGATGCGAGACTGAGATTCATTGGAAGAATCCTAAGGAAATGCAGTCCGAAAAAAAAGGAAGTGGGTTACAGTACGCTTGTTCACCCACTGCTTGAATGATGCTCACCGGTGTGGGATCCGTACCAGACAGGGTTGATTGAAGAGATAGAGAAGATCCAATGGAGCGCGCTTCGTTACAGGATCATTTAGTAATCGCGAAAGCGTTACGGAGATGATAGATAAACTCCAGTGGAAGACCCTGCAAGAGAGACGCTCAGTAGCTCGGTACGGGCTTTTGTTGAAGTTTCGAGAACATACCTTCACTGAGGAGTCAAGCAGTATATTGCTCCCTCCTACGTATATCTCGCGAAGAGACCATGAGGATAAAATCAGAGAGATTAGAGCCCACACAGAGGCATACCGACAATCTTTCTTTCCACGAGCAATACGAGAATGGAATAGAAGGGAGAACCGATAGAGGTGCTCAAGGTACCCTCCGCCACACATCGTCAGGTGTATGGATGTAGATGTAGATACCAAAGATCTTTGAGTAGAGTACCTCGCAAGATTTGTCCCTCACGTCAGGAGTGCAGTGCGGCCGAGCCTACGGGAGAAGGGTGTGAGTTTTCCGCCAGCAGGAGGCTCTGGTAGTAGACACAGCAAGGCATGCGCAACCAGTGACCGTTGGAAGTGGAGCGTACTACATGGATGTGCAGTCTTGAGAAGAAATATTGTTTTCTGCTATCCCTGGCCGTTTTGGAGTTGATTTGTTGCTGGCATAAGGACCACGTTAAACATCAAGACTGCACGCCGGTCGTTATTACTGGTGAGGATTTGCGTTTGAAAACATTGAACACTGTGTCCCCTGATATCTAGTTAGCTCCTGGTCGTGCTCCGACTACAGTCAGACGCCGGTTGCGGTTACAGTTAACTGATCTGCTCCTTCTCTGTGAGCTGTTGGCATTATTGTTTTATCTGAAACATACTAATACTACGCTTATGTACGCCTAATTATGTTTTCTAGTCTTGATCTGTTGCCTGTTGAAGTGCGTTGTTTTTTTTAAATTTCACTCTAGGCTTCACGGAATTGTACTAATTGCAGTGATTCAGCTAAAGTTATTGCTAATTGTTCTCACTCGCTATGTCACAGAGAACTTAGCTACAGATTTATTCAAAATGGTTCACATCTCTAAGCACTTGGGACTTAACATCTGAGGACATCAGTCCCCTAAACTTAGAACTACTTAAACCTAACTAACCTAAGGACATCACACACATCCATGCCCGAGGCAGGATTGAACCTGCGACTGTAGCAGCAGCGCGGTTCTGGACTCAAGCGCCTAGAACCGCTCGGCCACAGCGGCCGGCTGGTGTCAAGAACGGTTCTCACTAGTGTTTATAATTGTCACTCTGCTATTTCCTGCGCTGTTTTTCTCCGGTTCGTGTGGTGGCGGAAGAATATATTTGTATCCGTTCTGTCGATAGTGGTTTGCCTACAATTATTTTCACTTGAAAAGACTCGCAGAATTTCCATTTTGTAAAATACGTAGGGGGCCTATCTTATATTTGTCAGATGTTAGTTTATTACCTGTAATTCTTGTCAAAAAAGAAGGAAGGATTCAGTAATATTATTTTTTGCATTTTAATTGAGTCAGTATAAATTTTGATTTAATTAAGATTCAAGTTAATTTACACGAAGTTGGCCATTTTTTTCCTTTAACATTTATTGTGCTATCAGATCAGACTTGCTGTAAATAAAATTAAACTAATCATAATCATTTTTTTAAATTTTGCAATAGTCATATAATTTTATCTGTTACTTTCTTTGGTTCATGTAAAATGTCAAATTTCCGTGCAACATCTTATGAGAATTTTAAATTTTTTTCTGGGCTGCCAGACCTTACCACTCCCGAGCTCTTGCTTACCTTGCCCAACAATTAATTAACTGGGTACACGCACCTACACTCACACGCTCTCATAGCGTCTCCAACAGCTGTATTTCTCCGCTACAGGTGGTTCTGCAAAGTTTGAAATTGTTCAGTCAGCAGTGCTACTGAGCCGTTAATCAAACAGTATCGCGGGCGATTTATATAAATAATGTTCGCCCACACCGGTTCACCGACTTTCAATTAGTTGCACGTTTACGCTGCAAATGTTTGAATACGCTCAAATTATCGCTATATACGTGGCCAAGTACGAAGTTGTTAGCCTAAATATTCACAGACTGGAAACGAAAACTTAAAAATTATCTTACGACAGGTCATTAGGTTCTGTTATATGACAAGTAAGGTCGACTAGAAAGCGCATGACTCCATCCAGTTGCACAGAGAATCAGAACAACAGTCAAATGATCCAGTATAGTATCCTGTAGCAGTATGTTTCAGGTAGGGTGTTCTTCTCTGTAACTTACAAAATAATAAGTGAAAGGAATATTTATTTACATAGGTAAACGTGATTTGTATAGTTAGTTTCCAGAGAGTTACAGAAAGGAGTTCTAACTTTATCAGTGGAACGCTATGTTTTTCTATAACGTACTTTATGTATTTAAACCAACTGTGTACAAATAAATTTAAATCAAATTTTCGTCAATTTTAGTCAAGTTGTTAGAAACGTGCAATGTTTTAGTGATGGATGCGACGTGCTGTACATAATTTGCTGTGTTCAGACATGTTCTGGCTCCGGAATGTTCATTTAAGTGAGATGTTCAAACAGGTGCCCATTTCCCTGAAAGCACAGCTCAGTGCGCCTTGTAAACGACCTGCTGACGAGGATACCTCACGTCTTAAGCCACAGCTGTTTCATTCGTGTGGTATCAGCATTCGCCCAGCACTAGCAATATGTCAGTACACTCGATCGATGTGTATGCCACGTTTATTCCACGCCAGTCTCCGTGGCAGACGGAGGTTTGTTTGTTCGTGCATTCTGACCTGTGTTTCATACGGTACTGTAAATATAAACTCTGCAGTCTAACCTAGTTGACTTCAAACAACACATCGATGAAGATTGTCGCTCTGTGACGCCAGTAGCTTTACGTGCCGTCTGTAGGTCATTTACAAGGCGCAGTGAGCTTTGCTTTCAGGGAAATGGGCACTCGGTTGAACCCCCCACTGAAATAAACATTCCACAACCAGAACATCCTTCTGAACAAAGCGAGTTTTGTAAGTTGCGTCCATCCCTAACACTTTAAGCCTCCATAGCTTCCTAACTGTGACAACGGCCTTGCCACAGTGCTAACACCGACTGCCGTCAGATCACAAAAGTTATGGGCTGTCGGGCTTGGCTAGCACTTGGATCTTGGATGAGTGACCGTCCAGGTCTACCGAGCACTGTTGGGAACAGGCTGCACTCAGCCCTTTTGGGGCTAATTGAGGAGCTGCTTGACTGAGAACTATCGGCTCTGGTCACTAAAACTGACAGTGGCTGGGAGGGTGGTGTGCTGACCATATGACGCTCCATAACTGTATCCAGTGACGTTGGTCGGGAGAATGACACGGCGGTCGGTCGGTACCGTTGGGTCTTCCGAGGCCTGTTCAGACTGGACAGAGCTTTTAGTTTTGTAGGCCTCAAACTGAAATTGGTAGAAATTTGATTTAAACAGATTTCTGCGCAGTTGATTTCAATACATCAGCTACGTGATATAAAAACACAATATTCCATTAGAAAAGTTATAACTCGTTGCTGTAACGTTTGTTATGTTGACCTATCTAAATATATATTATGTAGCATGCTACAGACGAAAACACCCTAGAGAGACCAATCGTTAGAAACATAAACTCCCCTGCCGTTTCGTAACCAAAGTTTTCCACACCTGATATTATTTTGTTAGAGTCCCGTAATGTTAATCATTAATTAAAATGCTTGTTTGCGCTTTTTATTCCTAGCTTGTATACTGTTGCAATTATGATGTTATTTCATATCACTTCTCAGCCGCTATGTTTACTGTACAGATCTTCTTCGTAACTTGTCGAATTTGCTAGTAGTTCATTTTCCAATTAAAGTGCGTGATTCCAAAAGGAGAAATTATAAAAGACAGAAACACACTGCGCATGTCACTGTATAAAGGAAGATTCAAAGTTTTGACACAGCTGCGCTGTTGTTTATTTGTAGTAACATGGCGACTACGCCACAAGAGGAATCATTTTGTGTGTTGGAATTTGCGCGAAGTCAATTCGTCGTTGAATTTCAACCTGCATTCCGCCGTCAATTCAGCAAGAAGCCGGCTCTGCACAAGCTTATTTATGACAGGCGTATAAAATTCTTGGAAGTTGGTTGCATATGCAAAGGGAAGGGGTCGGTCACGCACGTTTGATGAAAATGTCGAGCCCTCGGAAGTCTACGAGACGGGCGGACCAGGAACTTCAACTTCCTAAAACAACGGTGTGGCGTGTTCTGAAACGCCGTCTGCATACGAAGCCTTACAAGTTGCAGTTAGCGCACCAGTTGCGTCCCGGCCACCATACTATAAGGTACCAATTTTGAATTTCTGTTCTACAGTATATGGCCGAGGACACTTTTTCCGAACGATTTGTCTTTTCGGACGAATAGCCGTTTCATCTATCGGGTAAAGTAAACCGCCATAAATAAGAATTTGGGGGTCACAAAATCCTGGCATCTTCGTCGAAACTGAAAGATACTCAACGAAACAGAACGTGTTTTGTGCCGTTCCTGTTCACATCGTTTATGGACCTTACTTTTTTTGTGAAGGAAACTGTGACAGGTATGTCATGCCTGGACATACTGCAAAGTTGGTTGTTTCCTCAACTTCATTTTTGTGCATTCCGGCGCACCGCCTCACTTCCACCTTGAGGTGTGGCGTTATCTTAGCAACATCACCCCATAACGCTGCATTGGAAGAAGGGGCAACAAGTTCTTGTTCGTTGCTGTTGGGCTCCCAGGTCGCCAGACATCACACCTTGCGGTTTTTCTTTCTGTAGTGGTACATAAAAGACAGAGTCTTTGCCTCACGTACGGCAGCTATTCCTCATGAGCTGAGAAAACGAACTGTTGAAGCTGTCGATTTAATAAATACGCTGTTGATTCGTGTGTGGAATGAAATGCTCTACCCTTTCGACGTTCCTCGAGCGAAGCATAGTAGTCATGTTGCGTGTATGGTGTACTGTCTTTGCGAACATAAAACTTTCAACCTTCCTCTATCCACCGACATGCGCAATGTGTTTCTTTCTTTCATAGTTTGTCTGTAATAAACAACCGAAATCTGTTCTTTCTTTTTGAATTACTCTGTATAGCAACTTGTGAGGCTTTGGACGTATATAAATCGTAAAATAATTAATACAGAACCTGTGTATTATTTAAATGAGACACATGTCTTTAGAATTATGTATCCGGTTGTATCTCAGCGTATGTGGCTGTGCTAGAAAAATCGCAGTACAGCAGTAGAAGGAGTGTACAACAGTTGGCGCTTAATACCTTATATACCAGCAATACAATAATGCCTGTAAGAAACGTTCGCCTTGTAAATGTTTTCAGTCGATACTGGAAGTCAACGAGTAGCCGCAGTACTCTCAAGTGTGCAACAAATATGTTCACGGGGAACAGTGCTATCCAGTCAGTACAGTGGATAGAGTCTTGAGTTAGAATACTCCCTGTGTGTGTGATGTAATTCCAGCTCCCGAGGGGTAGGTCCTACCGCCTAGTCGGAAGGGCTTTCTTCATGTGCGCACAATGAGCCTTTTCAGAATGAGATTTTCACTCTGCAGCGGAGTGTGCGCTGATATGAAACTTTCTAGCAGATTAAATCTGTGTGCCGACCGAGGAGAGCTTCTCTCGCAGGAGAGCTTCTGCAAAATTTGGGAGGTAGGAGACGAGGTACCGGCAGAAGTAAAGCTGCGAGGACGGGGCGTGAGTCGTGCTTGGGTAGCTCAGATGGTAGAGCACTTGCCCGCGAAAGGCAAAGGTCCCGAGCTGAGTCTCGGTCGGTACACAGTTTTAATCTGCCAGGAAGTTTCATATCAGCGCACACTCCGTTTCAGAGTGAAAATCTCATTCTGGAAACATCCCCCAGGCTGTGGCTAAACCATGTCTCCGCAATATCCTTTCTTTCAGGATTGCTAGTTCTGGAAGGTTCGCAGGAGAGCTTCTGTAAAGTTTGGAAGGTAGGAGACGAGGTACTGGCAGAAGTAAAGCTGCGAGGACGGGGCGTGAGTCGTGCTTGGGTAGCTCAGATGGTAGAGCACTTGCCCGCGAAAGGCAAAGGTCCCGAGTTGAGTCTCGGTCGGTACACAGTTTTAATCTGCCAGTAAGTTTCAAGAAGCCTTTTCTTCGCGGTGGTTGTGTACCTATTGAGCGATTGTGACTAGTGGTCGTGTGTAAAATGTGGTACCATATTTGTCCTCCGTAGCGATTAGAGAAGGGGGTGCCTGTGCGCAGAATGCAGTCTACCAGTACCTTTAAATTAGCATACATACATCCTGAAACAGTTTGTATAGCATCTGCGAAACCCTGTACCCTTTCATGTGCAGGTCAGAAGCTCGAGTGAAGCGTGACAAGACGAGGGCTTGCGCCCTTCCCTTCAGTGGGCGGTTCGGATCTGCTTTTGCTCCTCCCTTCCTCCCCCCCCCCCTTTCCACCCCTTACGAACCCTGTTAGCCACGCCCAAGCAGTAGGGGACAGAGGCATCCGCCGGGCTCCCTGTTGATAATGTCTGAAAGCGGCGGGGGGTTTGTAAACAGAGAATACTTGGACAGGAGGGGGAACTGGGAAGGGGTGGAAGAGCAAACAAGTAGCGATTATTTACGTCTGGAATTTACTTTGGCAGCGCAGTAGACACGAGCTAGGGGAGTAGCTCTCTGCAACATGTTCCCCACGGTTCCCGCTTAAACATCGGAATGCCGGCCTCTGCAGATATTAGCGTTTAATATAATACCGCCCCGTTGCCGAATATTACGGGGCAGAGGCAGGGTGGCGGCATAGCAGCCAGAAGGCCACTGCAGAAGCGGCGTCGCACTGGGAACTCGCTTCCTCGTCTCACTATGTTTCCGCTGATATCAGCGATCTGTTAGTAAATTAAAAGCAACAGGAACCCACTTGGTAGCGTGGAGACGAATGAGTAAAAGAATAAAACAACGCTAATACCAATCCCATATCCTTTTTCTGATTTTAATAGAGCTCGATTATATTACAGTTCCATAAACGCACGTGATTTACATTCAGTAATTCTAATGGACGGCACTTGTATTCAACTGTCACTGTGAATTAGACTACAGTCTACTCGTACTCATCTTTGACTTTACAATACCATATCCACGGAATTTCCCCTCGCTGCGCGGGGTAGCCGTGCGGTCTTGGGCGCCTTGGCACGGTTCGCGCAGCGACCCCCGTAGGAGGCTCGAGTCCTCCCTCGGGCGTGTGTGTGTGTGTGTGTGTGTGTGTGTGTGTGTTGACCTTAGCGTTTAAGGTAGTTTAAGTTAGATTACGTAGTGTGTAAGCCTAGGGACTGATGACCATCGCTGTTTGGTCCCATAGGAACTTACCACAAATTTCCAATTTCCATTTCCCCGGGAAAATTGTTAAAGTTTGCGTGACATCTCGTACAGGACGTAAACTGTTTCTCATCATGCACACGCGATCATTAACCTTAAACATTTGAGCAATTCTTAACGACTGCTTGGTATTATGTTGTCACTTCAACTCTTCAATTAAGCCTCTACCTCTTGTCGCACTTGCACTTCTCCTGTCTCCACTTATCTCACCTGTAAAATTCACGGTCCGCAGCTCGTGGTCGTGCGGTAGCGTTCTCGATTCCCGCGCCCGGGTTCCCGGGTTCGATTCCCGGCGGGGTCAGGGATTCTCTTCCTCGCGATGACTGAGTGTTGTGTGGTGTCCTTAGTTTAGTTAGGTTTAAGTATTTCTAAGTTCTAGGGGACTGATGACCATAGATGTTGAGTCCCATAGTACTCAGAGCCATTTTTTTTTTTTTTTTTTTTTGTAAAATTCACCGCTAGTCTTCAACACAACTTTGTTCCACTCTACCTTCCCTCGCGACAGGACCCACCGGCCCAGCCTCTCACCCTCGATCCTCAACTAACTCGGAAAGTTACGCGCATTCGAACGTAAACTCTCGCACTGTCAGCACGACAGTGCCCAAGGAGAGTGCGCCTCCCAAAGAATTTGCGTGGCCGCCGCTGGTCGTGATATACTGACAGCACATTGCCTTATATTCCTCAGCGGCGCACTCGCTCGTTTTCATAGACACCTGCATTCATCGAATAACATTGCGAAATGTGGCACGGGGTACTTCGGGTAAAACTGTCGTTTCCTCCCCCTTCCGCCCTTTTCCATTCACGAATGTTGCTTGGGAAGAATTACAGTTGCTAAATCTCCGCAGAGCTCTGCACCACTGGGTTATGTGGAGCGAGATTTGGGCGAGTAACATGCAGAATAACAACTTCAAACATCTCCTAATCAAAAACATACATTTGAGAAATAAAATATTTTTTTTCAGTGAAGGTCATCTGACCAGCAATCAGGTCAAAATTTTACAATTGAAAGAAAGTACAACTAGTTAATTTTGCAACTTCAATATTTTGCTGACATGGGACCAACCCTTTCATTTCACGAAATTTTTATTACGAGTATGTCGCAGTGCAGTACGTATATATTTCGGCGATTAGTTTCGAAACGACTGGTTCATTCTCAAGCCAGACCTACGAAGCAGCACCGAAAGTGCCTAATTTTATTGACAACCATTTAAAATTTGCAGTACATGTATCTCACAATGACCTTAGATTAAAGTCGCAATACAGTTTCTTTTGACTTGTATAGTGAGCATATGTATGCATATTTTGACACTGTGAGGCGCATGTATTGCCAATTTTAGATGGGCGTCATTAAGATCAGACACTTTCAGTGCAGCCTCAGTAGGTCTGACTTGAGAATGGACCAATCGGTTCGAAACTAGTCGGAAATATATATATATATATATATATATATATATATATATATATATATATATATACTGCAACTGTAATAAACACTTCAAAAACTAGTTAATAAATGAATTTACCTTTTCGTTGGTTAATAAGTCCTTTTCTCATGGTCAGCTCTCTCTTGGCAGTCCCCTCCCGGAGATCCGAATGCGCGACTAGTCTGGTATGTTTGCCAATGGAGAGAGCATCATGACACTTCTTTCAGTTACTGGCCACATGTACTGTGGCTACACATTATGTGTCATTAATGCAGTGACTTCCATTGCCTTCTGCAGCCCGTCGTTGATTATTGCTGATTCTTTCTCCCTTTAGGGCAGTTTACCACCTCAAGGGCTAGAGTGTCCTGAACCTTGTCTGCTCCTTCGCCCTCTCTGACAGGTCTGTTGACAGATTGAGGGTGATTTCTTACGTTGGGAGTCTTTGACTGCCATTGCTGATGATTTTAATTTAAAGTTTAAATGGTGGCTGGGTTCTAACTCGAGACCGAGAACGTTCTGATTGCTAGTCACAGACGCTACCGCTAGACCACAGGTGTAGTAGAGGAAAGAACAGAAGACGGGGGAATATGAGCTCCGGAACTGGCTGATGACGTGAGAGAAGAAGAAATGTGAATAGATATGGAAGTCGCAGGTGAATCAGTATTGCAGTCAGTGTTTAACAGAGGTTTGGAAGACGTTCCTAGTCGCTGAGTATTACCTTTTTTTGATTATTATTCATTCTTCTCGTGCTCACCTTCCCCTGACGGATATCCGAATGGGAGACTAGTCCGGAGTATTTTGCCAATCGGGAGATCATCGTGAAGCTTTTTTCAATTACAGGCCACATGTTCTGTGCTTACACATTTTTTGTCACTTTGATGGGGTGATTTCCATTGCTTTCTGAGTCCTCGTGTCGTTGATCATTGCTAATTCTTCCGCCTCTTATGGCCATTTTCACACTACAGCGACAAGAGTTTGCCCTGAACCTCTGTGTTGCTCCGCACCCTTTGACAAGGCCGTTGGCTTACCGACGATGACTCCTTATACTGGAAGTCCATGTATCCAACATGCCATTCCACTGAGTGTAAGTGCTACTCTGAAATGAAGACGTTGCCACAGGAGAGGAAATTGTGGGGATGTATCACACCAGTCAGGTGACTAATTACAATACACGTTTTATGCCGTACTCGAAGCTCAGGACTTGTCTTTAATAATTCCAGTTTTTCAGTTACGATTTTCATGCCTGTTTCCGCCGTCGTACTTGCAACAGTTTCTTATCCATTTGTGCAAGTGATATTTATTAACTAACTTTGTACGAAGTATCTGCATTTTTCTAGATATTAAACGTGTTGTTTGATTTCATCTGTTATACTCGTACCTCTCTATTCTTGAACCATTAAGATAACTGCAAAATCTACCGCAATATATTTGGTGTTATGGATCGCATCATAGGTGCCATTATCTGAAACGCACGCGTGAGCAAAGCTGGCGGTCATTCCGTTAGCAGTGTCCATTCTGTGAAGCTACAGCCCACTGCGTCACTATTCTTCTTCGTGCAGCCTTGCCCCTCGCGGTCATTCTTCCCTTCAAACGATGCAGTGCAGCGGGCTGCCGCGAGTGGTTTGGTAGGGGCACACAGGCGGAGCTAAGAACGGAACATGGCGTACCGTTGCGCTGTGTTATGTTGTGAGGTCAAAGAACAAAGCACGCACCTGGCTCCTGTTCCGTGTCCCGCCACACGCATCATAGCGACGAGTGACGCGTCTGTAGCGAGAAATCGGGCATCGCGTCATGTCGCAATGAAACGACATGTTAGTAGCGTAGGTCACGTCAGTCCCATCCGCTTGTTACGCTGCATTCGATGTACACGTAACCGAACAATATGGCGCGGTAGTTAAGTTGCTCAAATCAGATTAAGGAGCAGCAAAGGCCCTTCCCCCGCCGATTACCCCTAATTTACGTATGCCTGATTTCCTTAATGCACTAATGGCGAAACCTGGCACGTATCCCAGAATTTGACGATGGGGAATTTTTTTCATTACGTTCGTGCAACTACATTAGCGCTTGTAACAAGCCTGATCGCGCACCTGTTTATTAGCTCGACTGTAAAAAGGTTCCTCGCGGCGAAATTCATGTAGAGGAAGAGGAAAGACCCGCCAGCAGGTTCGAGGAAATGGTGCTCTGTTCAAGGAATTGCCCACAAGGTGGGAAACCTCTGGAGCACCCAGAGTGTATTTGAACACACACGGAGGCGGCTCAGCCCGACGTCGAAACGGACGCAGGAGTCTATACGATGGAGAGGCCGCTCGAGATCCCCGTCCTTGGATTGTGACGCTACTGATGTTATCCAGTGTGCGAGGAGGGCTGCTGTGGCGTCGTACAGCAAGTGTCGGCTGGCCCCAGGCACGCCCGCTTTGGTTCACGTCAGCAGAAGGCACAGCACTGTCTACTGCTCTCCATTGATTCCTGCATCATAGAGGGCGGTGTGCACATGGCAAGATGGGCCCGACGTGTTCATGCTTTGTAGCTTACAAAGACGAACTCGTCGCTGGACCGTAGGGCTGGGCGGTAGCGTTGGAGCATCATATCGTGGTACTGCAAAATACCGTGATACTGGTGGCGGCGAACATCGGCACGTGACACCGGCAGGCAACGGGACTGGTCCACCTGCCCGCTACCTTGCCAGCTCCACACTGTACTGGGACTGTCGTCAGGCGGCAGGTGTAGCTTTCGCTCGTTGGTGAAGAAAAGTCAACGCCACTGATCCAGGCTCCATTCCAGGTGTTCCATTTACTACAACGAGGACCAGAAGTCGCGATCGGAAATGATTAATGTTATTTTATTGAAATAAGAAGCAACATGAAAGGCAAACAAGAACATGAAACGACTCCCTAGCTGTAGCAGAAATTGTATTTAAGAGAAAGAGTTACACGCAAGAAGAGAAAGCACAGAAACCAGTCGTCTTATATATTTAAAACTCTCTCTGTATGCTGACCACCATTCGCTGCTATGTGCGTCTGCGTTGCCGCATGGTGTGGGTAATCTCTTCTTTCAGCACTTCAGTGGAAGTCATACGGGTTTCGGAAATCTTTTCCTTCAAGAAGAACCACAGCCAATTATCGTACATTAGTGTTCGCAAGAATCACGTCGCGTGTTCTTCTCAAGATGACTTCATTCATTGATCCTGCTGGGTCGAAATGAATGGTGACGTTCTTGACTGCGTGGTGCATCTGTCACAGACCCAGTTTCCGAAGATTAGACTCCGTTGGATTTGTTTCTTGAACCGATTAAAAACTTTTTCCCTTATTTCATAATATGTCTAGCCCATTCGTCCTTTCCAAGCACCATACGCTGAGAAGAAGACATTATTCGATTGTGAATATAATTCTATCCACCATAACACAAATGTTTGGTAACAAAACAGAACTACATTTCCAGATCCACCTAACTATGAAACTGTATGTTAAGTTACTTGAATACTTCTCCGATCCTGGCTTGTGACCCGACCTGTTGATTCGGCGCTTGGGGTTTTCCGCTGTTGTTCGTAACGGACGCCTAGAGGCCAAAATGATGTGGAGTTTGCAGGCAGAGGCGTCAGCAACCGGTGGTGCTGACGGCGGGCCACCACTACGATGCAGGTCTCTAGTGTCTCGCATCTCACGGTAGCGATCGAATGTTAGAATGAGATCGCTGTGCTGTAGCCAGATCTACGGGCATCTTGCCGTGCTGAAATCCCTTCTGGCCGTAGAGTGAGACTGTCTCTTCGAAGCGTGTCGACAGCGTCAACTATCCCCAAGAGCTCCGCGGCGGGAGATACTGATGCTTTCCTTTCTCCTCCGTCACAGAACGGCTGTACGCGTCGTTCGAGTAGGCTTCACCCTACTTTTTTCAGTCGTGACGTCGCTAGTGGGCTTTCGACTATCGATTTTTGCGAGCGCGTGTGAACGACCCCAGTGTGAACTGTGTGCATTTCGATTATTCATTCCTTTGTAGCGTGTGTGCCGCAGTACGCCGTTTCAAAGCAGCGGCGCATTGAGAAATGTACCACAAACACGTCGCTCTTGTCAATAAATGTCAGTCAGTAATCATCAAAGGTATAAGACTTCAAGAGATATTATGACAACCGTGGCAAGATACAAAATTCATACGATTAATCTGCAGTGTAATAAATAACGCCAGGGTTTAAAGAGTGAGAAATGGTAGGTTCGCATCCTGCTACATGTTAACATGGTTTTCTTTCATCTTAGCGTTGTTAGCACATTCTGGGACTTTGTTATGAATGTAATACAAGCATGTTCTTCAATATTCGATCTTATTTAACATTTCCTTTTGATTAGAGAACAAAGGGTGAAATAAATATTTCACTCTCCGTTTCCGAAAATGTGGCGATTTCCGAGTGTGTGGTTAGGCAGGAGCCATAGAGAACACCTTCAATTGCTGAGACTGAAACGAGTTCCAATAAAATTCATATTCTTCCTTCCCACAAGTATTTATCTCTTTGTTTCCGAATATGTGACGATTTCCGAGTGTGTGGTCAGGCAGCACAGCAACAGGACAGCTTAAATTGCTGAAAGTGAAACGATGAGCAATAACATTCATATTCTTCCTCGTCACAAATATTTTGGACGTTGCTCAACCACAAACACATTACCGTAAAGAGTTTTCGCTACAACTGAGGTTTTCCTGCCGCTTACACAGCCATAAACATCAGCTCGGCGCTATACCGATCGACAAATCGGTAGCCTCGTTTCTGGTCGCCTTCGCAGTGCCAGTTCCTGTACTCGACTAGTACGGAGCGATTTCTGAGTTCAAAAGAGTGTCGAGAAATAAGCTTCTGGTCAAGAACAGCACAGACTGAGCAAGTCGCCAGAACGGTGTCAAGCCTTTTCTCAGTCAGTTTGCCTCTCCCGGCCCTCCCAGCGGCAGGTACCCCCCCCCCTCCCTCCCCTCCTTACACTGGCCGCTCACGTGGTGTAAGTTCCGTGTCGCTGCGAGGTCCACTGCCACAGCTCGGTCCATCTGTGCTGACTCTTGACTCTGAGGTGCTTCCTGCTCCGCACACGGCAGACACCAGACAGAAACACGTATCACAGACACAACACATTGGCGCCACGCCCTGCAGTTATGGCGACGGCTCGGGTGGGGAGGGGAGGGGAGGAAGGGGAGGGGGAGGCGACCCATGGCACTTCGCATCTCACCTCCCCCCCCCCCCCCTGGCCACCCCCTCTCGCGGCCGCAGGCTGCTTCCGTGGTTCCATCTCATCGCTCGCTACCACCACCACCTGTATCTATCTTTTTCCTATATGCACAGCCTTACATTTTTATCTAGCCATTCCCGTTTAGCCGCCTTCTGTCAGTCTTTTTCTTTTTCGCCTGCTTAATTTGCTGCAGTGTTATATTTTCTCCTTTCGTCAGTTAATTTCAATATGTCCTAAGATATCCAATGGCTTCCTTTCAGCTGTTTGATTCCCTGCTACCTTCCCTGTTTCATCTCTCGGAGCTACCGAATACTTTTCTATTTCATTCATTTCTCCTGTTTCAGTCGAGCGTTGCCGAATGATCCCTATTTAGCTATCAACAGCCTCTGGTTCTTCCAGTTTGTCCAGGTCCCATCTCCTTGATTACCTACCATGTCTGCAGTTTCTTCACATTTGATCAGTAAATTATGGTCAGAGTCCGCATTTGCGCTGGAAATTTGTTACAGTGTAAAGTGTGGTTTTGAAATCTATCTTGCCATTATATTACCAGTCTGAAATCTTCGAGAGTCCCGAGGTCTCTTCCACGTACACATTCTTCTTTGACGATTCTTAAACGTAGTGGTGATTAAGTTATGCTCCGTGCAGTATTCTTCTAGAGTAGCAGTTCCAAACCCATGCATCGCGGTCCACTGAGCCGTGAAGGCTGGTCGAGTGTCGAAGACATAAAAATTATCGGGAGCTTCAGGGGTTTCATTCATCAGCTGTCAAGATCAGAGTTGAAATGCTTGCCAGCTCTTTTCTATTTTTTATTTTATTTATTTACTTTTTTAATATTGAAAATCGTCAGTATCGTGCGCTGTAGTCTGCCCGCCTGCCCTGTCTATAGAGTGAAAATTGTAAGTTCGCCTTTCGTTTCATACGATTTAATGTTGTACCGTATGTTGATGTTAGTGACGGTATTGTCGAACAGTAACTACACTCCATTCAATTGTAATAAGACGCAGCATGTCCACAAGAAAAAAATAAATATTTAATAAATAATGTGCGCAAGAGCACCTGACATACCTCACAGATTCCAGTAAGTAGTAGAACAGTTTATTGTTTTTGTTAGAATTGCACGTTCAGAATTCGTTATGCTTATTGACATTCAATAGAACTGTCACTACAGAATCAAATGTATCCTTGCTACATGAACGGTTTTGAATTCTCAAAAATGGCATCTACTCGCCGTATGGTTAATCCAGGTCAAAATCACGGTAACATCTACAAGTTATTAATAATTACTGCAAAACCTACAACAATTTTTGTCACTTCAAAATTCACGTAATAACTGTAAGATGAATCTACTTTATCAGTACAATCAGAGTAGCTGAAAGAGTTTGGAAGACCACTTCGTAAGTTATTAATCTCTGTTGTTAATATACAAAGAACTTGAAATTACTTTCCTATAAACCCTATACCTTGTTAAACCAATATCTCCTTATAGTAAATTGATTACGTTTCGTAATATAATATTAAGTAGCTTTAATACTTCGTAGAAATGCTCAGCTTCTATGAATGCAAACCATCTCTTTGCCTTTTGTTTATATCAGCTATGTTCAAAGTATATTTCTCTACTTCCCTTGGGCGACGGCCTTGCCGCAGCGGATACACCGGTTCCCGTGAGATCACCGAAGTTAAGCGCTGTCTGGCCTGGTCGGCACTTGGATGGGTGACCATTCAGGCCGCCATGCACTGTTGCCATTTTTCGAGGTGCACTCAGCCTCGTGATGCCAATTGAGGAGCTACTCGACCGAACAGTAGCGGCTTCAGTCAAGAATACCATCATAACGACTGGGAGAGCGGTGTGGTGACCCCACGCCCCTCCTATCCGCATCCTCCACTGAGGATGACACGGCGGTCGGATGGACCCTGTAGGCCACTCTTGGCCTGAGGACGGAGTGCTTTCTCTACTTCCCTTGGTTTATTTATATCAGTAATATCTCTGAACTCTGAGTACGTGTTATAAAAAATGAAATAATTAAATTATTTCTTTATTTCGAATTAATTGTTGTAGAAATCTTGTAGTATTTCTCAAGATATTCGATTTCCTACGTCCGAGTCCGTTAGTCGTAATTACAGAAGTCACGCAACTTTCTTTGTAGTATGTCACTTCACAAAGCTCAAATATTCTGAAATGTTTATTCGTGGGGGGCCTCCAGATTGCATTGGAGCTGGTAATTCCTCTGGATGGATGACCGATAAAGAATTTATAATTTTTATGGATCATTTTATCAAACACGTCAAACCCACCAAGGGAGAGCCAGTTCTGTTGCTACTTGATAACCATACCTTACACTTGAATATTGGAGTTGTTGAATAAGCCAAAGAAAATAATGTCATCATGTTATCGTTTCCCCCGCACTGCTCCCACAATTTGCAATCTTTAAACGTAGGAGTGTACGGCCCCTTTAAAAATTACATAAATAGGGCACAGACAGCATGGATGCACAACAATCCGGTGAAAACGATGACAATATATGACAGCCCAGGTATTGTGAAAGAGTGGTTACCGCTTGCCTTAAACCCTGCTAATATTATGAGTGGATTTAAAGCTTCTGGTGTGTGGCCTTTTAATGCTGATATTTTCCAAGACTCCGACTTTGCGCCATGTTATGTTACTGATCGTCCAGATCCTACACAAGAGCCAGATGTCTTAAATGTCACAGAAAATTTATCATTGAATCTTGAAAATCCAGAACTATTAGATTCTGCCCCTGAATTAGATATCAGCACCACGGAAATTATAAGCCAAATCGAAACTGCGAACGAACCAACTCCGAGTTGCTGCAGTCTACAAAAATCTTTTTCGCCATCGAAGATTAGACCTCTACCAAAGGAGCCACCAAGAAAAACTAGTACAAATAGCAGACGCAAAAGAAAATCTACAGTATTGACGGACACCCCTGGAATAGAAGCTTTACAAAAGGAATATGGGGAAAAGATGAAGAAAAAACAGAAAAAAGGAGACAAAATGAAAGGAAAAGGTAAAGGAAAGGGGAAGGGGAAAGGCAAAGGTAAATCAACAAAACATAAAACCGGAGTGGACAGAGCTAAAAAAAAAGATTTTATGTTCAGATTCAGAATCTGAATCAGAAGAGTTGTATTGTCTGGTATGTGGTGACGCTTACACAGATTTAAATAAAGAAGATTGGGTCGAGTGTTGCATTTGTAAGATGTGTGGGCACATGTAGGATGTGTTACAGGAGACACCATATCTTTTATTTGTATTAAGTGTAGCTCAGATGAAGACTGAATTTAATTATAATGAAACCCACCAAATGTTGATTCGTATATAAGTGCAATACTTTGTTAGATAGATATTAAAAGAGATAATTACGAAGCATATCTTAGATATAAATAATTTAATTACTTAGTGTGATTGAAAAGTGCCATGATGGCTGTAAGTAATGTTTAACTAAATAAAACAGTTAATTACTTAATTTGTAGGTGTTGATTACTTAAAAAGTGTATTTAAGTTGATTTTTGATAAGAATTACATATTACCTACTTTAGAAAGATGTCAATTTTGTTAACAATAAACAAAGAATAAATGATTAGAGGTATTATTGTTTTTTTTTGTCGTTACTACTTGCCCAGGTAGACGTTACAACTTGCCCTAAGCACGAGGTAAGTTGTAACACCGCACTTCTTCTGGAAAATAATTGATTGTAAAATAATGACCAATAGTTATGGTATTATTTTTACTTGATTTCGTAGAGGAATAGTTACAGCATCCATCCATCTTTATTTAGTAGCAATTTCATCAATGGATCTCACGGTATATTAGTTTTCATGAGAACTGTTACAACTAGTCCCTCGCTCCCCTAGACCAAACCACATGTCAAACATTTTGACGCAGTACAGTGCCACCAGGCACAGACTGCGCTCCAGGTCCGGCGCGCGGCCTTGGCTGGCTACTGTACCACCTCACGCAGTCGCCGCGCCGCGGAGATAATACTGAATTAGAAATCCCTGAGTTTTCGTGGTATTTGGCTGCTAATAGAATTTGTGTTTGTTCGGGTTTGTAGAAATTATATTGAAACACTCGCATTTCGGCATATCCAATACGTTTTATAGCTAAATAGTTGCAAAATAAAGACAGAGAGAGAGAATAGAGAACATTTTATTGAATATATATCGTGTAATTTTCACAGGCAAAATTTCAGAATACATTGAAGAGTTGGTTTCTTTATTCTTATGCACTGTTGTAGCTGACATCTGACAACTCTGTGTATCGTTCACTGTCTTCCACAGTTTTATACAAAATTGCAATGGAGGAAGTATTAGCGCCTCCACATTCTGCACGCACACACAGTTAATAAAATTTGGAAACTGCAGAGGTATGGTGGAAACTATATAGATGACTGCAATAACTGAGGTTGTAGTGATTTGTAAATACTATTTTCTCTGTTAATTTCCTTAAAAATGCGATCTTCGAAGGATGCATCCCTAACAACGGAGGCAGAAAAAATCTCTCACGACCAAGACACACTAGCGTGCAATTCGAATTTAATGGTATAATTTCCTAGTCTGTCAAAATCCATCTAACAGTGACAGAGTTTTGAGACAATACAAGAAAATTCGTTAAAGAAGGGATACGTTAATAAGAAACCGAAGAGAATGAGTGACACAAAGGTAAGGCGACGGCGAGAACGCGGTGTGCACCGTCAGGGCCAACCAGGGACGTGTGTGAACACTGCCGGTTACATTCCTACAACAGTACCTCCAACCATGTCGGTGGACCAGTCCCAGCACTGTTGGCCCAGTTATGTCTGTAAATCCACCTTTAGTCAGTGATTGTGTGCTGTATCGTAGGGTTGTGTGTGCTGTTAGGTATTGCTTCTTCCCGTCAGTGTGGATGATTGGTCGGGGATTTTCTCCGCTCAGGGACTGGGTGTTCTGTTGTCTTCATCATCATTTCATCCCCATCCGGCGCGCAGGTCGCCCGATGTGGCGCCGAATGTAATAAGACGTGCACCAAGGCGGCCGGACCTGCTCCGTAAGGGGCCTCCCGGCCAATGACGCCAAACGCTCATTTCCATTGGTTTCGGACGCAGTGTTCCCCTAATACGAAGCAGTCAAGTAATGAAGGAACTTTCACATCAGATTCTCTAAGTAGTGAGACTGCCACTAAGTCGTGTCGATTTCAAGTAGTAGCAAAATACGAGGTGCATTCAAGTTCTAAGGCCTCCGATTTTTTTTCTAATTAACTACTCACCCGAAATCGATGAAACTGGCGTTACTTCTCGACGTAATCGCCCTGCAGACGTACACATTTTTCACAACGCTGACGCCACGATTCCATGGCAGCGGCGAAGGCTTCTTTAGGAGTCTGCTTTGACCACTGGAAAATCGCTGAGGCAATAGCAGCACGGCTGGTGAATGTGCGGTCACGGAGAGTGTCTTTCATTGTTGGAAAAAGCCAAAAGTCACTAGGAGCCAGGTCAGGTGAGTAGGGAGCATGAGGAATCACTTCAAAGTTGTTATCACGAAGAAACTGTTGCGTAACGTTAGCTCGATGTGCGGGTGCGTTGTCTCGGTGAAACAGCACACGCGCAGCCCTTCCCGGACGTTTTTGTTGCAGTGCAGGAAGGAATTTGTCCTTCAAAACATTTTCGTAGGATGCACCTGTTACCGTAGTGCCCTTTGGAACGCAATGGGTAAGGATTGCGCCCTCGCTGTCCCAGAACATGGACACCATCATTTTCCAGCACTGGCGGTTACCCAAAATTTGTTTGGTGGCGGTGAATCTGTGTGCTTCCATTGAGCTGACTGGCGCTTTGTTTCTGGATTGAAAAATGGCACCCACGTCTCATCCATTGTCACAACCGACGAAAAGAAAGTCCCAGTCATGCTGTCGTTGCACGTCAACATTGCTTGGCAATATGCCACACGGGCAGCGATGTGGTCGTCCGTCAGCATTCGTGGCACCCAGCTGGATGACACTTTTCGCATTTTCAGGTCGTCATGCAGGATTGTGTGCACAGAACCCACAGAAATGCCAACTCTGGAGGCGATCTGTTCAACAGTTATTCGGTGATCCCCCAAAACAATTCTCTCCACTTTCTCGATCATGTCGTCAGACCGGCTTGTGCGAGCCCGAGGTTGTTTCGGTTTGTTGTCACACGATGTTCTGCCTTCATTAAACTGTCGCACCCACGAACGCACTTTCGACACATCCATAACTCCACCACCACATGTCTCCTTCAACTGTCGATGAATTTCAATTGGTTTCACACCACGCAAATTCAGAAAACGAATCATTGCACGCTGTTCAAGCAAGGAAAACGTCGCCATTTTAAGTATTTAAAACAGTTCTCATTCTCGCCGCTGGCGGTAAAATTCCATCTGCCGTACGATACTGCCATCTCTGGGACGTATTGACAATGAACGCGGCCTCATTTTAAAACAATGCGCATGTTTCTATGTCTTTCCAGTCCGGAGAAAAAAAATCGGAGGCCTTAGAACTTGAATGCACCTCGTAGCAAAGAAGACTAAAACATACACTGATCAGCCAAAACGTTATAACCACCGACCTACGATACATATAAACACGTCCAGGCGATAGCAGCGTCACCTGGCGAGGAATTACTGCTAGTCAGACACACACACACACACACACACACACACACACACACACACACACACACACACACACACATAGACACACACACACACAATACATGTAGTATAAGTGAGCGTGCTCTCCGTGTGTAGAAGGAGGAAAGTACGTGTTTGACCGAGGGTAGATTGTGATGGCCTGGAGGCTCTGTACCAGCATTTCGGAAGCTGCATGACTTGCCGGGTGTTCGAGGAGTTCCGTGGTGAGTGTCTTCAACACGTGGCGAAACCACGTCCAGACGTCGTGGAGTTAAGCGGCCACCCCTCATTACAGGTGTCGGACGTCGCAAGCTGGGCAGACTGGTGAGACAGGACAGGCGGGGAACTGTGGCAGAACTAACGTCAGACTTTTGTTTGGCAGAGTACAAGTGTGAACACACACTGTACTGAATATTCCTAACGATAGGCGTCCGTAGCCGACAGCCCATGCATGTGCCAATGTTAACATCCCGACATCGGCAACTACGACTGAAATGGGTACGTGACCGTGGACACTGGACGTTGGCGCAGTGGCAGAGCGTTGCATGGTCTGATAAATCCCGATACCTTCTTCACCGTGCAGACGGTAGGGCGTGAATTCGTCGTCGTCCTCCATGCGAACAGCTCCTTGACTCGTGTACTGCGAGACGGAGACTAGCTGGTGTCGGCTACGTTATGCTGTGGGGAACATTCACGTTGGCATCCATGTGTCCAGTGGAGCTCGTGCAAGGCACCATGACAACCAAAGAGTATCGAACACTGGTTGTAGACCACGTACTCCCGTTTCATGTTTTTCTAAAAACTTCTTCCCTAAAATTGAGGGCGAAATCCGCTGCATGAGAAATCCCTTTGAAGAAGATCACTTAAAAAATTGAAAATATTATCAAGAGAAGAAAACGCGTTTAGTGAACTACCATGTCACCAGATCGTCAAATCCGTTCTTAAAACATCATCATTGGCCCCGTTCTGGATAAACGTACGGCAAGAGTATCCAGCAATTGCCGGAATTGCACTGAGAAACTTGATGAGTTTTCTGACAACCTATTTATTTGTACATGCCTTTTCAATTCAACTTTTTTCAGAAATAAATAAAACAGTAGACTGAAAGTAGATAGTGACTTGCGGCTAAAATTAATTAGTTTTAATTCAGATATTTCTCATGAGGCCCAGACAGTGTCAAAAATCACATTGAGTCATTGAGTTTCTTTTTGACACTGACCACTCGATTTGTATTTTCACATAATTGCGACAGCTGAGTGAACACATTGAAAATTTTTCCTTTGTAAAAGACATAAATATTTTTCAGTCCCTCGTTTATGGTATGTTTCACTAATTAGGAATACTGACGCATGTGCATATGATATATGTCATATGTATATAGATGTCGACTTCTGGGTGTTTACATCCTTTACTTGTATGTTTAGTTACTGGGTTTCTAAGCCTTTTTTTAACAAAATAGGTGGTCCGCACCGCTAAAATGGTTGGGAACTGCTGGACTAGATGGCTTCCTCTTTTATTCCTTCCCTCCAATCCATGTTCTCCTACTATTTTCCTTATCACCTTTTTTCTATTACCGAATACTAGCTACCAATCGCAATTAAATTACCATTTCATTTAACTATCTGAATAACATGCATTATCTCACAATACATTCTGTCAATCTCTTCATCATCTGCGGAGGCACTTGGCATGTAAACTTATACTACTGTAGTGGGTGGCGGCTTCGTGCCTATCTAGGCTACGATGATGCCTTCACTGTGATGTTCATAGTAGATTACACGCATGCTTATGAATAAGAATTCGTAATTGTTCCTACTCCTGCATTACCACTATCTGATTTTGTGTTGGTAACCCAGTACGCATATGGCTAGATGTCCCGTTCCTCCTGCCACTAGTTCTCAATATATCTAAATTCAACCTGTCCGTTTCCTTTTCCTTCCCTTACTCAACAAAAGGATTTAACGTTCCACACTGCGACCAGTAGGATGCCAGTTTTTCTTTTTCCAGATGACATCCTCCTGAGTAGGGATGGGCAAATTTTAAAAAATGTCGATACATATATTGCATCCATATTTATCACATGGAAGTCATCGAGACAAAAACATAGATATTTTGAAATATCGATATTTTTTGCTCATTCCTATGCGAGAGAAGTCTCGGGAGTGAAACACTTCTGATAAGTGTTCTGCACATGAAATATTGTACTTACCATAAACATTTCACACAACAGGAGTACGTTTTCAATTAAATACCTCAGTAATGTGCGTGCTGAGTCTGCGTTATTTTTACAGTCCGTCTATCTTTTCTTAACGCAGGCACAGGAGGTAAGGGGAGTGCACATTCTCTCATAGTTGGGAGCACAGAGTGGTGATTTTCACCATTCTCATGCACTGCTGCCATCAAACGCGTTCGTTTTGCAGTAGTAGGAATGACGCACGGAAGTAGCGAACTTTCATGAATAAGCGGTACAGATACATTCTTATTCAAATCCGGTGCTCACTTTCTGTTAAAATGCGAAGATTGCTAGTTGTTGGAATGGGCAAGAAATCTGCCGATGAGAACCGTAGTACCCATCAGACAAGAAAAAACAGACTATAAACAATACATTTTCGATACTCACAGTTTAATTCCGATTAATCTATGTAATATCGATGACTGGCAAAGGATACGCGTACCAGGTGATCAAAAAGTCAGTATAAATTTGAAAACTGAATAAATCACGGAATAATGTAGATAGAGAGTTACAAATTGACACACATGCTTGGAATGACATGGGTGTTTTATTAGAAAAAAAAAATTCAAACGTTCAAAAAATGTCCGACAGATGGCGCTTCATCTGATCAGAATAGCAATAATTATCATAACAAAGTAAGACAAAGCAAAGATGAAGTTATTTACAGGAAATGCTCAATATGTCCACCATCATTCCTCAACAATAGCTGTAGTCGAGGAATAATGTTGTGAAGAGCACTGTAAAGCATGTCCGGAGTTATGGTGAGGCATTGGCGTCGGATGTTGTCTTTCAGCATCCCTAGAGATATCGGTCGATCACGATACACTTGCGACTTGAGGTACCCCAAAGCCAATAATCGCACGGACTGAGGTCTGGGGACCTGGGAGGCCAAGCATGACGAAAGTGGCGGCTGAGCACTCGATCATCACCAAACGACGCGCGCAAGAGATCTTTCACGCGTCAAGCAATATGGGGTGGAGCGCCATCCTGCATAAACATCGTACGTTCCAGCAGGTATTTATCAGCCAGGCTGGGGATGATGCGATTCTGTAACATATCGGCGTACCTCTCACCCGTCGCGGTAGCAGTTACAAAACCAGAATCACGCATTTCCTCGGAGAAAAAAGGCCCGATAACGGTAGATGTGGTAAATCCAACCCATATCGTGACTTTCTCGTCGTGCAATGGAGTTTCCACGACAGTTCTAGGATTTTCGGTAGCCCAAATTCTGCAGTTGTGGGCGTTGACAGACCCTCGGAGCGTGAAATGAGCTTCGTCGGTCAACAACACGTTACTCAACCGACCGTCATCTTCCGCCATCTTTTGAAAAGCCCACACCGCAAATGCCCTCCGCTTCACTAAATCGCCAGGTAACAATTCATGATGCCGATGGATTTTGTACGGATAGCATCGGAGGGACGCCTCAGTGCCAACCAAACAGTAGTGTATGGAATGCCTGTTCGACGTGAGACTGCACGAGCGCTGACTTCCCCGTGCATAGACGAACCCGCTACAGTCTCCATTTCTTCCTGAACTGTCTCAGCAGGATTACGCCTTGTGCTCGGTCGGCCACTACGGGGTCTATCGTCTAAACAACCCGTGGCTTCGAACTTCGAAATCATTCTCGCCACAGCTACATTTGTTAACGGACCTTTACCCGTTCGAATCCCCTTCCTATGGCGATAGGATCGTAACGCTGAACAAGCACATTCCCCATTCTGATAATACAGCTTTCCTAAAAGCGCCTTTTCAGGTAACGTCAACATGCTACGACTGCTGGCGCATGTGATTCTCTCTCTCATTACGGCTCCTTTTATACACGATTGTCATGCGCAGTCGCTGACGTTTTGCTGTCCAGCGCCATCTGTCGGACCTTTTGTGAACTTATTTTGTTCTAATAAAACCCCATGCCATTCCAAGCGTGTGTGTCAATTTTTACGTCTCTATCTACATTATTCCGTGGTTTATTAAGTTTTCAAATTTATACTGAGTTTTTGATCACCCTGTATATCTATACCAGTATGAGAAGATACCGATTTTTGATATATCGACAGCAACTCCTGAGAGATCCGAATGGGGGACTGATTTGCCTCAGGAATATTTTGCCCACGGGGATACCTTCAACATTTTGCGATACAGTAGAGCTGTATGCCCCGAAAAAAAAAAGGAAAAAAAAAGCAGTTGTAGTTCCTCCCAGACGCTCGCAGTGCCAGCACATCAAGGCCATGTTTGCTCACGTTACAAGGCCAGTCATGCAGGCTGTTGCCCCTACAACTGCTGAAAAGGCTGCTGACCGGTTCGCGAAGCCCCTCCTCTCCCCCTCCTCCCCCCTCCCCTTCTAGTTGGAGCCAGGTTGCGGGCGGACACGGGCGGAGTGTAGCGCGAGGTCAGTTCGCGTGTGCCCACCGGCCTGTGGTACCGCATGCACTGTACTCTACTCTACTCTGCTGTATGACGTAAGACGCGTCCCGTCCAGTTCCGCTGCCCGCACGTCATACGTCCGATCTGGCGGCAGCGCAACCGTGCGCCCTGCTCGTTAGCAGAGACAGAGGGCCGCTGCCGCTGAACTTTCTCTCGTTTCGCCAGCTCCGTCGGCAGCGCTGACGCCACGTGTTGCAGCTTCCTGGCCGCTCAGCTCCCACTGCACGCCTAGCCGTTAACGAGGCAGCAGCCCAGCCCTGAACCCTCCAGAATGGGCGCGCTGCCGGCCGTTAATTTATACGAGGAGGCGAGAGGAGCCTGTTGAGTCACTATCTGGCGACGCCTAATAGGGGGCAGCGTCTCTTTCCGACGTCACTTCTCGGATCGAAAAATTAATGGCCTAGCATTCAGACATTCATTTTTCTTATCTTGGATCTGAAGGAGACATCAATGAGCCAAGCTGGGTTATGAAAGGTCTGTGATACTGAGCGCTGCTATCGGACTTCCGATCCGACGGTCTAAAATGACGATAATACAGTGCGTTCACAAAGTCTCCGCCAAGGCGGGCTCCGCGTGTATCGCCTAGGGGGGCGCGTGAAGGTTAGCAGCACATTCATGGTTCAAATTGCTCTGAGCACTATGGGACTTAGCTTCTGTGTCATCAGTCCCCTTGAACTTAGAACTACTTAAACCTAACTAACTTAAGGACAAGACACACATCCATGTCCGAGGCAGGATTCGAACCTGCGACCGTAGCTGTCTCGCGGTTCCTGATTGTAGCGCTTAGAACCGCTCGGCCACCCCGGCCGGCGCACAATCATGGCTGCAGTTATGTCGGGACACGGGATTCAACAGTATTACAGGTCGGGCGATGTGGCCGAGCGGTCCTAGGCGCTACAGTCTGGAACCGCGTGACCGCTACGGTCGCAGGTTCGAATCCTGCCTCGGGCATGGATGCGTGCGATGTCCTTAGTTAGGTTTAAGTAGTTCTAAGTTTTAGGGGACAGATGACCTCAGAAGATAACTCCCATAGTGCTCAGAGCCATTTGAACCATTTGAACAGTATTACAATTAAAACAATGAAATTGATTAAGTATATTAATTACAATAAAATAAAATGTGCTCACAAGTATCACAATAGGTGCTGGACATGTTGTCCTCTTTCCTGAAGGCATAGTTCAACATGTTTACTTTATTTGCTGACACCTTTATCGGTGTTTCATGTGTAATCGAATGCAAATAATCAATTGTCGCTGCCTGCAGTTCATCTGTTGTCTTTGGGTTATTTTGATACACAAATTTTTTAGCCGCATCACAAAGGAAATAATCGGTCGGAGACATATCCGGTGAGCTCGGGGACCAGCCGCCTTTCGTAATTACTCTGTGTCCAAAGATTTCACCTAATGCTCCTTCCTTTTCCCTGCAACGGCAGGGTGTGCTGTTCGCATAAAACCAATTCTATAGGTCAGTAAACATTTGACAGTTTATTTATATCCTTTGACACATTTACATACTTCGATACAATAAACATGAAATAAGAATGCATAATATAAGATTAACAGAAAAATCGTTTGGTTTACATTTTTTCTTGATACTTTACTCGTAGATCGCAGTTCATCGAAAACGCCCGGCTTACGGTTTCTATCTTAAAAGACTGAATTTAAAGTCCTTGCAGTCTTACATAACTTTTGGCGGTCATTTTAAGTTCTCTTCAGACCTGTTAAGACCCTTTTTACCCCATCTTTTGTCACTGGAGTACCACTTTGGACGTATCCGCGTAGCCGTGAAGTGACTATTATACAAGGACAGCCGTCATAGGATTTTATTGGTGAAAATATATTGACTAGAAACATAGTTTGGCGACTTCAGAACCGTAGCAATAACTCTACTGCCTTTTCCATCTGTTCACTATGTCAATTAAAACTACATTTACGCCTCAGACCTTATTTTACATGCCTAAGTACGGCAACTTTGAACTTCTGGATCTCGGTAACGGATAACATATAACAAAAGATTGGACTATCTGCCATGAATGTAAATTATGGAAGTGGGTATCCCCATAGTTGGCATTTTTAATACCCAAAAATTGTGGTTTTTCGGTTTTTTTTTCAGGAAGCGCCAATGAACAAGTCATCTAAGGTCTACCACAGACCGTACCTAATGCAAATGAAGCGACCGATTTGCTTAATTTCAAAAAATGGTTCAAATGGCTCTGAGCACTAGGGGACTTAACTTCTGGGTCATCAGTCCCCTTGAACTTAGAACTACTTAAACCTAACCAACCTAAGGACATCACACACATCCATGCCCGAGGCAGGATTCGAACCTGCGACCGTAGCGGTCGCGCGGTTCCAAGACTGTAGCGCCTAGAACCGCTCAGCCACCCTGGCCGGCTTGCTTAATTCGCCTGGGTTGGAGAAAGAATGCGACGTTTAAATTTGGATCCTTTACTATAGGATGATGGAATTAAAAGAAAGGTTCAGAGTGGAAATAAAATTCAAGGTGAAAGTATATCAATGATACGATTCGCTGATGACATTGCTGACCTAAATGAAAGTTAAGAAGAATTACATGATCTGCTGAATGGAAAGAACTATCTAATGATCATAGTATGAAGGCTTTCACGACCGGATGACATATCTTCTGGTAAACCTTCCGGGATGTAAGGTCGTGGTCCATGAAACTCTTCAGCTCCTAACGTTTCGTCCAGAGCTGCGCTGGACATCTTCAGAGGGGTGTTTCTCCTCCGGTGAGTCTTGCCGACTGACGGGTCGGACGTCTGAGAGCGACTTATATATCGTAGAAAGTGGGTGTGACCAGAGTTGCACTGATATGCAGAGATAATCTTTGTCAGAGATAATACTTAACTATCGATCGTAATCTCGTCACGGATAAAACTGTCTAGCAATTCTGTAGTGCTACTGTCCAAATATCACTAAGTTTCATGGTCTCTTCTTTCCGATTAAAATTATCCCTATGTTTATATATTTCAATTGCTTCTCTACAAAGCCGTGGGTAATAGTTCGTCGTCGTAGATAAAATTTTTGTTTCGGAAAACTTCGCTTGATGATTTCCTGACTGAAAAGCGTGTTCTGCTACAGCCGATTTATCTGTTTTTCCTAATCGGCAAAGACTTCTGTGTTCTTTTAACCGTGTATTTACGCTTCTTTTTGTTGTTCCTATATAAACTTTACCACATGTACACGGAATTTTATATACGCCACTGGCTGGTAGAGGAGCGCGTTTATCTTTTACAGACCGGAGAACATGACAAATTTTCTTCGTTGGTCTAAAAACAGGTCTAATATCATGTTTACTTAAAATCTTTCCAATCTGATCCGTTACTTTCTTTATAAAAGGGAGAGAGACTGTATTCTTCCATCGTTTTTCGAGCTTGTCCTTAAGCTTTTTGTTGTTTGGGTGCAGAATTCTGCTTACTTCTTTCTTTAAGTAGCCATTTTTCACAAAAGCGTGCTTCAGATGTTTTAATTCGACGTCTAGATACTCCGGCGTGCAAATTCGTCTGGCTCCGTCAACGAGACTTTTAATCACACCTCTCTTTTGTTGTGGAGGTGGTTAGAGTTTTTATGTAAGTATCTGTCTGTGTGCGCTATTTTTCTAAAAATCAGTTGTTTCAATCTTCCATCTGTCTGTCTCATAACTAAAACATCCAAAAACGGTATTTTGTTATCATTTTCTCTCTCCATGGTAAACTGGATTCTTGGATTAATATTATTAAGGTAATCAAAAAATTCATCTAAGGCTTCTCTACCATGTGGCCAGACCACAAATGTATCGTCTACATACCGATACCAGCGAGATGGTTTCTTATATGCTTTTTTCACGGCTGACTGTTCGAATTTTTCCATGTAGAAATTAGCTACTGCAGGACCCAATGGGTTACCCATTGCTACGCCATTAAGTTGCTCATAAAATTCATTATTCCACTGGAACTGACTGAAAGTAAGACAATGTCTGAAAAGAGCAGTCAGATCTTCTGGAAAAATATCCGTTATAAAATCCATAACTTCGTTAACTGGAATCATAGTAAATAAAGATACTACATCAAAACTTACTAAAATATCTTCAGGAGTCAGAATTAAACCTTCAATTTTCTCTATAAAATGACGTGAGTCCTTTATATATGAGTCAATTTTTCCAATATATGGTTGTAAACGAGTTGCTAGATATCTTGCTATTTCATACGTAGGAGAACTGATAGCACTAACAATCGGTCTCAGAGGAAGGTCCCTGTTATGTACCTTGGGTAGGCCATAAAGTCTAGGACACATAGCTTCAGTCTTCAATAAAGCTCTTTTTCCTTCTTTTTGAATAGAAGTGGCCGATTTTATCAGATTATTTGTTTTCCGTAGTAAGCTGGCTGTAGGATCTTTCTTAAGTTTTTTGTATTGTCCTGACGTTAAAAGATTCAAAATTTTGCTTTGATAATCTTCTGTATTTAAAACGACAGTAGCATTCCCTTTATCAGCAGGAACAATCACTATGTCTTCATCTGCATTTAAATCTCTCAGAGCCTTTCTTTCGCCATTGGTTAAATTACTTTCCAGAGGTTTACTGCGGCATAATACTCTGGTGGTTTCGATCCGGATTGCATTTGCAGTTTCTTTGGGGAGAGTACGTATACCTGCTTCTACGTTTGCAATAATATCCTCAACAGGAACTTTCGGAGGTGTTATAGCGTAGTTTCCTCCTTTTGCAAGAACTGAAATTTCGTCTTTAGATAAAACTCTGTCTGACTTGTTAATAACAGTTTCGGACATCACTGTATTATTTGTAGATTCTGCATAAGTTTGTAACTTTTTGAACTTCTTCTTATGCCTTCTAGTAGTCGTTTCCATCACGGTTTCCACAGATCGAAATGTAAGGCAATCTATTTTATTCCATAGGTCTATCTGTATCTTACTAGCAAGGAATAAATGTAGCTGCAGTAACTGACGGTCAACAGAATCCATCTCTCGTCTTGTATAATGTATCCTCTCTCGAAGTAGTGCTGCTTCTGTATAATCAAATATCCGATGAACACGGGCTGTCTGGAACATCCTCTTCAACTTTAGAAAATCAACTATCTAGTGAGTACAGAATATGGAAGGAGAGTAAACCGAGGAAAGACCAAATTAATGAGTAGCAGAAATGAAAACAGCGAGAAACTTAGCATCAGGGCTGATGGCTGCGGAGGAGATGAAGTTAAGGAATTCTGCTACCCAGGCAGCAAAATAACCGTGACGGACGGTGCAAGGAGGACATCTAAAGCAGACTATCACAGGAAAAAAGGAAATTCCTGACAAAGAGAAGTCTACCAGTATCAAACACAGGCCTTAATTTGACGAAGAAATTTCTCACAACGTTCGTTTGGAGCACAGCAGTACATGGTAGTGACACTTGGACTGTGGCAAAACCGGAACAGAAGAGACTCGAAGCATTTGAAATTTGGTGCTATAGACGAATGTTGGAAATTAGGGGGACTGATAAGGTGTGCTGAATCGGAGAGGAAAGGAATATGTGGAAAACACGGACAAGGAGAAAGGACAGGATGATAGGACATCTGTTAACACATCAGAGAATAACTTCCACGGAACTAGAGGGGGCTGCAGAGGGTAAAAACTGTAGAGGGGGACTGAGATTGGAATATATCCAGCACATAATTGAGGAGGTTGCAAGTGCTACTCTGGGATGAAGAGATTGGCATAGAAGAGAAATTCGTGGCGAGCCGCGTCAAAGCAGTCACAAGACTGATGACTCAAAAAAAAAAGTAAGGAAAACTATAGGCTAGCTACAATACATTTTTTCTTCCGGTAGATATACTAGTGGTCGCTAGGCCAAGGGCTATCCACAAAACACTTGCCCCCTTGTCTCTGTGATGAACAGAACCCGAGATATGACCCCCTGAAGCATCGAATTTTCAAGCCCCGACCGATAAGTTCTGTGGTATCAATGGGAACCGCAAAGTGTAGAAACTGACGGAGAAAATAAGGATTGGAATATATCAAACAAAATAATCTATTATGTTTAGTGTAAGTTGCGGTCGGAGACGACGAAGTTGGAAAAGGAGTGGATGTCGTGGCGGGAGTATAGACCCAGTCGGAAGACAATAGTGGAATAGTCGCATCGGAGCAAAACTACGAAAGACGTAAGAGAACAGTTGAGCAGAGTGGGTAGCCTACCTGGAGCATAATTTGGGTTAGGTATTATCGAAGTTGATGTGGAGTTCGACAGGAGGAGCGCCTCGGCCAGTAGAGTGAAAGCGCCCACCCACGCAGCGGTGGTGACACTCGCTGTGTCGCAAGTGCGAAGGCCTCGCCACAGTGCTGTGCGCAGCGAGTATTTTGGGCTCCTTTGTGGGGCGCGCGATCGCGCCAGCCCGCCACCACCACTTCACGGATGGCCGCTTAGGTCCACTTCCCCACCTGCCTTGAAAGGCATCTATAGCTGTCCGTTCCATCTGGGGATGCAGCGCAACTTGCTCCCGTTACCGAAAGGTCACAACTTCAGAATGATACTGCTCCTCCGCCTCCATCTCCAATAATTTTGAAACGGAAGTTCCAGATACACAAATAACGGTCGTCTTGGTCTAAGGGTAGCTTCTTTTACTAGTAATCGAAACATGTTGCGTCCCACGCTTGATCACAGACACTGCTTAAAATTTCAGTAAAAATCTCAGCAACTGGGGCCAGAGACTTCCGGCATAAAGTGCCAACCTCGTCCTGCCAACCGCCTTCCCAAAGACGGTGGAGAAGCGGACAGACCCTTGACTACCCTTAAAAGGCAAAAGAATCAGCAAAGATCAGCGGCATGAGGATGTAGAAGGCAATGGAAAGCACTGCGTTAAAGATATATAAGGTATATCATGTGCCGTATAACAAAAGTGCCATGATGATCTTTCCATTGCTAAAAGGTTCCAGATTACTCTCTCATTCGGGTCTCCGGGAGCGGGTAAAGGGGGGGGGGGGGGGGGGGGTAACCATGGGAAAAGAGAGTATACCAATAAATGAGAAACGTCCTACGAGTCGGAGCGTGGAATGTCAGAAGATGAATACGTCAGAGAAGCTACAAAATGTGAATAGGAAAATGCAGGGGATCGGTCTAGATATAGTGGGGGTAAGTGAAGTGTAATGGAAAGAAGATAAGGATTTTCGGTCTGAGAAGGATTCGTCAAGTGTAGAAAACTAGGGGAAAGACTGAACTACTGTGAACAGTGCACTGATAGGATTATTCTCACTAGAACGTACAGGAAACGAAGAATATAAAAGATATTTCAGGTATAAATGTCGACGTCATAAGTAAAACATGAAAATATAGAGAAAGTATACGAGTATATTGAACGTCTAATTCAGTATACGAAGAGAGGCCAAAATCTAGTATAGGTGACTGAACCGCGGTAGTAGGTGAAGAAATAGAACACGGAGCTACCCAAGAATGTGGGTTCGGTAGTAGGAAAGAGAGAGAAGAAAAACTAATAGAGTTCTGCAATAAATTTCAGCTACTTGCAGCGAATACATTGTTCAAAAATCAGAAGAGCAGAAGATATACGTGGAAGAGGCCCGAAGAAATGGGAAGACTCCAGCTGGATTACATCGTGGTCAGACAGAGATTCCGAAATCAGGTACTGGGCTGTAAGGTGTACACAAGAGTAGTTATGGACTCGGATCGTAATTTCGTAATCATGAAGAATAGACTTAAGTTTAATAGAATTATCCGGAAGGATCAGCATGCAAAGAAATGGGATAATGAACTACTGAGGAATGCTGAGGAGCGTTTGAAATCTAAGGCAGTAGAAACTGTCATAATGAATACGACAGTAGGCAATTCAGTTGAAGAATTGACATCTCTGAACAGGACAATTACAGAAGCTCAACACTCGAACATAGGAGATAAAATAGTAACTGCGAAGAAACTTTGGGTAGCAAAAGAAATACTTCAGTTGATCGACAAAAGAAGGAAGTACAAAAATGTTCAGAAGAACACAGGAATTCAGCAATATAAGCTATTTAGGACTGGAATGAATAGGACCTGGAGGGAAGCCATGATGAGAAGGCTGAAGGTAAAGGCGAAGTTATCGAAAAAGATACGGTGTTCGGAAGAGTTGATTCAACATACACAGAAGTTAAATGCAACGATCGGTGAAATTAAAAGCAAATCCGTCGTTATTAAGAGTGGAAGAGAAATTCCAGTGCCAAGGACAGAAAACAAGATAGTGATTCGGTGGAAAGAGTACACTGAAGGCACAAAGAAAGGGGGGTGGGGGGGTGGGGGGTGGGGGGAGAACTGTCTGTTGACGTATTAGAAGAAGAAATGGGATTAGATATGGAAGACGTAGAGGATCCAGAATTAGAATCAGAGTTGACACATCTTTGCAAGACTTGCGATCAAATAAGGTGGAACATGTAGAAAACCTTCCTTCGTATTTTCTAAAATAATTGAGGAAAGTGGAAACGAACCCTCCAAGTTTCTGGCAAAAGAAAGTACATAACAATGGAAAAGAAAATTGTGCACATGTTAGATGACGATGCGTTTGGCCTTAGGAAAGGTGAAAGCACCAGAGAGGCAGTCACGTTTCCCTTGATAATGGAAACAAGCCTGAAGAAAACTCGAGACACGTTCATAGGATTTGTCGACCAGGAGAAGAAGAAAAAGATGAAGGAAATTGTTAGGAAAATGTCAGGAAAATACAGTAGATATAAACTGTATGGAAAGGCGACTAATATACAATTTGTTTTGTAGAAGAACGAGTAGGTAACAATAAGAATGGAAGCTAAGAACGAAGTGCTCGGGTTAGAAACGGTGTAAGACAGCGATGGAGGTCTTTCGCCACTATTGTTCTACTTATACACCGAAGAAACTACGACAGAAATAAAAGAAGTGGGAATAGGATTAACGTTCAGAGTGAAAGAATATCAATGATAAGATTCGCTGATGACACTGTTATTCTCAGCGAAAGTGATTAAGAATTACGGAACCTGTTGAATGGAATGACTGATATACTGAGCACGGATTACAGATTGAGAGTACAGCCAAGAAAGGCAAAAAGTGATGATGAATCCAGAAATGAGATAGCTACAAACTTGACATCAATAACGAAGACTACGAAGTAGAGGAAGCAAAGTAGAACATGACGGAAGAAACAAGAGTGCATAAAAATTAGACTACCATAGGGGACGAGCGCATTCCTGGCCAAAAGCAGTCTTCTAGTATCAACCATTGTCCTCAGTTTAACGAAGAATTTGGGGGTTGTACGTTTGGAGCACACAACTGTACGGGAGTGAACAATGGAATGTGCGGAGAGTGAACTATGGTATATGCGGAACTGGAGAGTAAGAAAATCGAAGCGTTTGAGATTCGCAAGTTAGATGGACTGAGAAGTGAGGAAGTTCTCCATAGAATCGGCGAGGGAGGTGTGGAGAGTAAAAACTATAGGCGAACACAGAGACTGAAATATGTTCAACAAATAATTGAGGATGTCGGATGGAAGTGCTACTCTGTGATGAAGATACTGGCACAGGAGAGAGGAGAGGAATTCGCAGCGGGTCACATGCAACGAGTCAGAACATTGGTGACGCAAAAAAAAGAAAAAGAAAAACGTCAAACTGCGAGAGCCACGCTGACAGCTGGGCTCCTAGGAACGTCGCTGTCTGGCGAGCTGAAGAAGAGAGGGAAGGAAGCAAGCGCCTTTTTCTATTTTATTTGCTGCCATTTGCAAATGGCTTGCAACCTAGTTACTAAGACAGGTTCCAGCTCCCGGCTGATATACGTCTACAGAGCGGCAAGTTAAGTATTTATCTTTTTCTGTGTTTTCCTCATCTTATATTTACTAAACTTCGTGTGTTTTTCTGTATGAGACTTTTAATCTCGCGTTTTTGCAAGTGTAAATTCATTCGCTCTGTAGCGCAGTAGTTGCTCACCGAACAGCCAGCTACATACTCATTAACGCATCATTGTCCACTGATGACACAACAGGAGGGCAGCAAGTTGTTTATCTAGAATTGTGTTTGCTTTTACAGTTTACTTTTTCAGTTAGTCTTGCTAGGATGGTTAGGATGTGTGCGTGCTGTGTGCGGATGAAAGAGGAGCCGGTCGCAGTTCGCGAACAGCTTAATGCGCTTTTGGCGACGGTCACTCACGTTCAGGCTGCTGCATGGGGATGTAGCGGTGGCGGATTACCTGGCGCGTCGCGTCGTGAGACCTCAGGTGTCGCTTGTTTTGCCTACGGGCTCTGCTTCCGAGGCACATTCTAGAGCACACGGCACAGAACGTCTCAGGTGCTATCCCTTCCAATCTATTTAGTTTTATTTGTGTCGACTGGACTTTGTTATCATTGCCGCACCATCACGCCATTTCATTACATTGCATCTGCATTTGTTCAGTCGAAGAACGCAGACATTGAAGTATAGGAATGGAAATGGAATTAAAAGTGCCAACAGCAATGGAAATAATAGTAACAATGTTAATTATATATGTGCATAAAGACCTACCTCTCTATCGCTAATCTGCTGACCAATGGATCACACAATAGAGCTATAGCAATAGCCTTGTTGAATGCATCTCATCTTTTTACCATGTTTTTATTTGATCGCTTTCTTGTCCGTCTGTCCGTTATGTTAAAACTTTGCACTTGATTTTAAACTAACTTCCAGATATGCTACACATTCAAATTTGAAACATGGCTCAGAACTAGATGATACTAACCCGCTCTCCTGTCTCTCTGATCTAGCTACCTCCCACAGGCATAGGGGTGAAAAGGGTTGGTAATGCCCGACATCTTAGGTGCCCAGCAGGACTAACGTGTTGTGGGCGAAGTATGGGAATGCGTTCCAGGACATTGAGTCGTGTCTGTTCATTGGATGGATTACCAATAGAGGCGCTCGACTGCTCACAACTCACTGGGTAGACACCGTGCAATGAAAACACATTGAAGGAGAGGGAAAGTGTGTTGCAACTAATATATTTTAAATTGATAACTAACAAGGAACTGGAAAAAATGTTTTAATAATTAAGTAAAAAACTATAAAAAATCATACAAAATGAATTTTACTTGCTTCTCTACTTTATTTTTTAGGAAAATAATAGTTAAACAGATGGACATATTATTAGGAGGTAGGTGCAACATTATTCTAATTCAGTTGTGACAAGGTGAGAAGACAGTGGAATAAACTTGAAATTTCACACGTGTCTCTCTTATTATCACATCAAAAAGTTAAATCGATTGAGCAATTTTTCACACGCAAGACTAAAAAGCAGAAAATAATTATTTAAGTAAAAATAAATTTTTAATATAACACGTTTCTAATTCGCATTACAAAGTATAAAATAATTTCTCCTAGTTCCATACAGTTTCCCAACCCCATAGTTCTGAAAACATGTGACTGTGATTTTTTTAATAGCTGTGAAAATACTTGAAAGACCTATAATTAAAATCACGAGGCGCATGCAATAGAACCACCACTGTTTGCAGTATATACTCATCACCTATTGGAAACTGTCCGAAGCTCCTTGCGGGTTTTTTTGGACGTAGCTGTTGTATGCAGAGAAGTCGCAACGCTAGAAAATACAGAAAGACTTGCAGAGGATGATGGTTCGGCGCAAAAATTGTCAGTTCACCCTCGAATTAACCAATGTAAGGTACTGCGAATAAATAGGCACCTTATTGTACGCTTAGACAAGAGCAAAACAATCGCTAGAAGCAGTCACTGTTATTACATATTTGGTAGTATGTGTACAAAAATTAAAGTGGAACGATAACGTAAAACTAATTGTTGGTAAGGGAGATGCCAGACTGAGACTAACTGGAAGAAACCTCGGAAGGTACAGTCCACTCACAAAAAAATTTGCGTAGAGAACCGTTGTTCTATAGGTATTTGAATACTGCTCGTCAGGACAGCACCTGTACCAGTTACGATTCATAGAGGAAATAGAGGAGATCAAAAGTACACTACTGGCGATTAAAATTGCTACACCACGAAGATGACGTACTACAGACGCGAAATTTAACCGACAGGAAGAAGATACTGTGATATGCAAATGATTAGCTTTTCAGAGCATTCACACGAGGTTGGCGCCGGTGGCGACACCTACAACGCACTGCATGAGGGAAGTTTCCAACTGATTTCACATACACAAACAGCAGGTGACCGGCGTTGCCTGGTGAAACGTTGTTGTGATGCCTCGTGTAAGGAGGAGAAATGCGTACCATCACGTTACCAACTTTGATAAAGGTCGGATTGTAGCCTATCTCGATTGCGGTTTATCGTATCGCGACATTGCCGCTCGCGTTGGTCGAGATCCAATGATTGTTAGCAGAATATGGAATCGGTGGGTAATACGGAACTCCGTGCTTGATCCCAACGGCCTCGTGTCACTAACAGTCGAGATGACAGGCATCTTATCCGCATTTCTGTAACGGATCGTGCAGCCACGTCTCGATCCCTGAGTCAACAGATGGGGACGTTTGCACGAACAGTTCGACGACGTTTGCAGCAGCACGGTCCATCAGCTCGAAGACCATGGCTGCGGTTACCCTTGACGCTGCATCACAGACAGGAGCGCCTGCGATGGTGTACTCAACGACGAACCTGGGTGCTCGAATGGCAAAACGTCATTTTTTCGGATGAATCCAGGTTCTGTTGACAGCATCATGATGGTCGCATCCGTGTTTGGCGACATCGCGGTGAACGCACATTGGAAGCGTGTATTCGATATCGCCATACTGGCGTATCACCCAGCGTGATGGTATGGGCTGCCATTGGTTACACGTCTCGGTCACCTCTTGTTCGCATTGACGACACTTCGAACAGTGGACATTTTAGATGTGTTACGACCCGTGGCTCTACCCTTTATTCGATCCCTGCGAAACCCTACATGTCAGCAGGATAATGCACGACCGCATGTTACAGGTCCTGTACGGGCCTTTCTGGATACAGAAAATGTTCGACTGCTGCCCTGGCCAGCACATTCTCCAGATCTCTCACCAGTTGAAAACGTCTGGTCAATGGTGGCCGAGCAACTGGCTCGTCACAATACGCCAGTCACTACTCTTGATGAACTGTGGTATCGTGTGGAAGCTGCATGGGCAGCTGTACCTGTACACGCCATCCAAACTCTGTTTGACTCAATGCCCTGGCGTATCAAGGCCGTTATTACGGCCAGAGGTGGTTTTTCTGGGTACTGATTTCTCATGATCTATACACCCAAATTGCGTGAAAATGTAATCACATGTCAGTTCTAGTATAATATATTTGTCCAATGAATACCCGTTTATCATCTGCATTTCTTCTTGGTGTAGCAATTTTAATGGCCAGTAGTGTAGTAATACGTGCTTCGTCACGCGTTCGTTTAGGAACCGCGAAAGCGTCTTGAAGATGCTCCAGTTACAGACGCTACAAGAGAGGCATTATACGTCACAGTGTGGTTTACTGCTAAGACTCAGACAGGGGCGCGTTGCTAGGAGGATCAGCTGGTTCCTGGGGGTACCTTGGGAAAAGACCGTGACGGTATAAACAAAGATTCGAGCCCGCACGGAGTCTAGCCAACAACAGCTTTTTTTTTTTCCGCACACCATTCACCACTTTAACAGCAACAGGAAAGGGGAGTATGACAGTAGCACACAAAGTACCTTCCGCCACACACCGTAAGATGGCTTGGGGAGTGTAAATATAGATGTACAGTGTGTTCTGATATTCCGTTTACAAACTTCCGCAACTTGTAGAGGGGAGTGAGTACGTAATATTTTGAGCAGGAACCCATGTTCAGAATCGTCACCCATCGACGCTACAGAGCGTAAAAGTTACAGGTGCTAGCGCCTCCAGATGTGTGTATATTCAGGATGATTCCGTGATGATATTACAAATTTTCAAGGATGATGGAGACAGAAAGATGTATCATTTGAGGTAAGGGTCCATTGTTCGGAAACGAACGATGCGGGAGTTACAAGCGACAATGATTCTGATACCCCCGACATTGGAGTACCCGTACCGGTACTGTTAAGGCTGAGAATGTAGGGTGGGCACCTTCCAGAGGTGGTAGTATGGACTAAAACAAGAAAAAAGTCTAGTAAACATGGGCTGTAAAATGCATTCCTGTGGAACTACGAGCACTTGTTCGTCTTCGTTAGTATGAAACACATCTCCTCTATTGAACAAGTGCTCATAGCATACTCAGGTATGCATTTGGAGCCCATCTTTACTGGACATTTTTTCTTGTTTGCTCCATATTACCACCTGAAAGTTGCCTACCCTACAGTCTTAGCAACAGTGCCGGTACATGTAGTCCACTGTTAGAGGTATCAGAACAGTTTTCGCTTATACCTTTCGACTCGTTTGTTTTCGGTACAAGGGCCCTTATCTAAAATTGGTAACATTTATCCTTTTTCATCATCCTTGAATGTTTGCAACATTTTCACGGAATCACCCTGTGGATACACACATTTGCAGGCGCTAGTGTTTGTAACTTTGACGATCTGTAGTGTCGTTAGATTACATTCCTATACATGGGTTAGTACACAAAACATTATATACTCACTCCCCTCAACAAATCCTAGAAGTTTGTAACGGGAATTTCCGAACAAGCCGTGTATGCAGCGCGCTAAAAAATGACAAATGTAGTGCCTTTGTTTTATTACGCTGCAATTTATTACATTACATTTGTGCCCTTTAATAAAAAACCGATGCTTTCCGATTTATCGGGTATCGTATTAGACTGTAGCTCAGCACTGGCGGAGAGAGAGAGAGAGAGCGAGAGTTGTCAACTGCGCACGCTCAACCCGGCAGACAGGGCAACAGCGCCGCCAGCATGTTGCGGCGCAACCGGGAACTAACTTATTGGCTGTACGGTGCCGCAGGGTATTCGGTTTAGTCTGGAAATTCGCTTAGTACGCCAATATTTGCGCAGACGTCTCACACCCTAGGGCTGAGCTCTGCTGTACGACGGGCGTGGCGCCTGTATACTGCGAGGGGACACAAACACACGAGAGCTGCTAACAAGTTAGTTTGCCAGAACAGACAGACGCGATCGCTGTTGAGAGGATTTCGTGAGGCAGTCTAACCTGCATCTGGTGACTAACACAGCAGTGGTGTGCACGAAGGAGGCGGCAGTGCGATGTGATCGAAGCAGAGATGGACAAGAAGCATATTTTTCGGCGTCGGGAGTTTCAGGTCCCTGTATTTGTCTCTGTCCCACGCCTCGCTCCAATCGTTCCTACCATGATAATTGGCAAAAGCTGGGATCACCATCTCACAGGACCAGAAGGCTTCATTCATATGCCCGAAAAACTATCTATCGTTGTCCTTCCTGACGTAACATTTGTCGTGTTTGCCTTATGTCACCCAAATGAGCATTACAATGGCTGAGTACCCTTCCTATACCTTCGTCTACATTTACATCTACATCTACAAGGATACCCTGCACATCACGCTTAAGTGCCTGGCAGAGGGTTCATGGTAATTCTCTGTTATTCCACACTCGAACAGCGCACGGAAAAAAACGAACACCCATATCTTTCCGTGCGAGCTCTGATTTTCCTTATTCTATTAAAATTATCGTTTCTCCCTATGTAGGCCTGCGTGGACAAAATATTTTCGCATTAGGAGGGGAAAGCTGGTGATTGCAACTTAATGAGAAGATCTCACCGCAACGAGAAACGTCTTTGTTTTAATGATGTCCGTCCCCAACCCTGTATCATTTCGGTGACACTCTCTCCCCTATTTCTCGATAATACAAAACGTGCTGCCCTCCTTTGAACTTTCCCGATGTACTCCGTTAATCTTATCTAGTAAGGATCCCACACCGCGCAGCAGTATTCCAAAAGAGGACGGACAAGCGTAGTGTAGGCAGTCTCTTTAGCAGATCTGTTGCATTTTATGTGTTCTGTCAAGAAAATGCAGTCACTGGTTCGCCTTCACCACAACATTTTCTATTTATGCTTTTCAGTTTAGATTGTTCGTAATTCTAATTCCTAGATATTTAGTTGAATTTACAGCCTTTAGATTTGATTGATCTATCGTGTAACCGAAGTTTAACGGATTCCTTTTAGCACTCATGTGGATGCCCTCACACATTTCATTATTTAGGGTGAATTGCTAAATTTCGCACCATACAGATACCTTACCTACATCGTTTTCCAAATTGTTTTGATCTGCGAACAACCTAAAATGGCTGCTCAGATTGTCTCCTAAATCGTGTTTATAAATGAGGGACAGCAAAGGACCTATAACATTACTTTGGGGAACGCCAGACTTCACTTATGTTTTACTCGATGACTTTCCGTCAATTACTACGAACTGTGACCTCTCTGACAGGAAATCACGAATCCAGTCGCATAACAGTCGATATTCCATAAGCACGCAATGCGATTACAAGCTGCTTGTGAAGTACGTACGGTGCCAAAAGCCTTGTGGAAATCTAGAAATACGGAATCAGTTTGAAATCGCTTTTGATGGCAGTCAACACTTAGTGCGAGTTAAGTTTCACAAGATCGGTGTTTTCTAAATCAGTGTTGACTGTGTGTCAATAGATCGTTTTCTTCGAGGTAATTCATAACGTTCGAACACAATATATGTTTCAGAATCCTGCTGCATATTGACGTTAATGATACGGGCCGGTAATTTAGTGGATTTCTCATATTGCCTTTCTTGAATATTACCTAAACCGGCATAGAAATCAGCGCTGCATGTTGTACGCGCCCAGTACAGATAGACGCGGCAGATAATGACGCCATTGCTTGGAGTGTCACGTGCTACTCTGACCCTTGCCGTTGCACGCTGTCAGGCAGCAAAAGTTTTGAAAACTATTCTTAAAAGTATCGTACTGATCAGGCAGCAAAACTTTAGAAAACTATTTCAAGTCACCGAGGGACGTGAAAGGGAGGCAGTAGAAAAGACGGAAATGAGACAGTGTTGTCACCTATCCTACCCTAGCCCCCAACATATTCAATCCGTACATTCGGCCGGAAACAGTGGAAGCGAAGCAGATATCTGTGAGGGAATTAAAGTTCAGGTAGAAGAAATAAAACTTGGAAGATTTTCTGTTGGCACTATACTCCTGTCACTGACAGCAAATGACTTTTGGGACATCTGTTGCAGAGAACGAATATAGAATATCACTAAACGTAAAACGACCATATTGGAGTTGGTCTAACTAAATCAATAGATGCTGAGGGAATTAGACTAGGAAATCAGAAGCTGAAAGTAGTAGCCGTTGTTTATCATTTTTGGCAGCAAAAAAACCAAATAAGAATAAAGTGTAGACTATCAACAGCAAGAAAAGTGTTTCTGAAGAAAGAGAAATCTCTTAACACTGAATATAAATTTAGGTGTTAGGATGTTTTCCATGAATGTATTTGTTTGCAATGTAGGCATATGTGGATGTGAATCGTGTACGATGAACAGCGTACTAGACCGTAGGGAGAGTGGAAGGGCTGACTGATTATAAGGGTTATTCTAAACAACTTTTTTAAAAACCAAGAAAGCAAATAATAATTCTCAGGTGCAGTGCCCAAAGTAAAAACAGCTGTCAATTAACTGATTAGGCAGAAGGGCCACCTCTGAAAATAAGCCTAGGGATTATCCCTTTGTTAAAGAAAAGTTTTAAAATTTGAATTCGTGATTACGCACAACAGCCACTAAAACAAGATAACAACAGACGGGCTTATCCCCAAGTTATTAAAATTTTACCAATTTAAATTTAAATGATTAGAAACAATGGCCAATCTGAAACAAGAAGAAGTTCTGTGGTTACTCCTATTTACGGAGAAAATCAAGAACTGGATTTAACAAACATCAACATGACAGGTTATCCCCAAATTATTAAAATTTTAGCAGTTTAGAGTCAAATGGTTAGGCTCAACGACTACCTTAATGAAAAAAAAAAAGAAATAACAATGGATAGTTCCGATAACTAGAATTCCAACATTTAAATTGTACATTTACAAACACTGAAATTGCCTTCCGCTACTGACCGACAAGAAAATGTAGTGATCCATAAGCTTGCGGTGAAATTGAAGGAACTTACAGAGAAGTCGACATACAACAACTTTGGAACAGGAACTTGTAGTGATGGAAATTATCCTGAGCCAGTGAGAGCTTTGCAATTTCAGGAAAAACGAGGGCAATCACTAGGCATGCTTCTTAATTTCAGAAAGTTAAAGAACTTTTTCTATGTGCGTACCGTTAGATGAAGACTTTTCTGTCCAAGAACGTGACGTATTCACTGCTATACATCCCAGACGCTGGATCGGAAGAGGTCCAGTTAAAGAGCAACCCCTCTCGCCTGATCTGATGCCTTTTGATTTCGTTTTTTTGTGGGGCACATCGAAAGCCTTGAGTACGTGACACCAGTTCCCGACAGGAAAACAACTTTCGCCAGCACACTTGTAGCATACGACGAGATTCGTGCGTTGCCTGGTGCACTTCGTAGAGCGCGTCAGAATTTTCTAGGAAGTTGTTATGTCTCTACTGAATGTGGTGGTTGTTGCGTCCGACTTCTTGGACACTAAGTCGGCTAATAACAAAACACTCTGAATAAGTAATACTTTATTAATTACAACAAAAATTATCTTTGGTCACCGGGCTCGTCTGCGGCTGTGAAACTGCACACATGGACTTGCGGATCTTAACACAGTAAATGATCCACGGTTAATCAGCGGCGAACTTGTACAAGTTCAGAATGGCCATATTGTGGCCCCACTAGAGTCACTAGAAAACACAAGTTCGTAGACATTTGTTGACACAATGAAAGGTCTCTGTTGGATTCCTTTCATGTTAATTCCTTAAATCTGTTGTCATTTACGGCATAAATTCCTCTTCTAAATTTACTGTGGTGTTTCTGACTATCTGGGAGGAGACTGAGCAGTGAAACGTGTTACTTTTACACATAAACAAGAACGATCTGTCACACTACTACACTTTAAAACACAGTTTATATGTAATTCATGTCACGGTCTCATACGGAACCTACATCCGCTTTCTTTTATATACTGTATATGATAAGATACTGTCATCCCCCTTCCCTTCTGTGTGAAAGAATGCATGAGCAAATGTATTTCTAGTTGCATGCTGGATGGTAGCAGACAAGTCTGTCTGCTAGAGAACAGTAGGACCAACGTCGGAACAGGTAGCTACGCTTTCTGAAAGCAAAGAGGTTTCTATCCTTAGTATGGTCCTGTCCGTCCCTTGTCATGTTGGTATAGGAAGCTGCCTCTGTGGTCACTTCCGTTTTGTATACGGAAGCACCCCTGGTAGCAGCCCAGGTCAGTCTGTCCGCGGCGAGCGTCTGAAGTGGTAAGATCTCCGGCTAAGCGCGTGTGTGCTAAGTCCGTAGGACAATGGATTTCTTAAGTTCAGCCTAACCTTTATTTCAGGTTTGGATCTAAAATATCTAATGTTATCTTGAATTGCAACGCAGTGTATTTCGTGTGTGAATTTCAGTATATCTTCCAGTAGTTACTTTGTCACTACTTTGTGAGTAAAGTGGAACCACGTGTTGATCAGTAACTCTAACTAAGATCATCAATCTTAAATGCGAATGTGCGTGAGATTATAACGTCTCGTCTTGACAATATTTTTCAATATAGCAACTTTTCTTTATGTTCAACCCACGTGGGGTGTCCTTTGTGAGACCAGTACCACGTGCTTATACAATTGTTTGACCCATCAGATTAAGAGTAAGACGATAGTAACCAGTTCGAGGTTTTTCTTTTGTAAACTGCGTTACGATGTAATTTATTTTAATTATCAAAATTATTGTGGAGTTACACTCTTTGTGTAAACCAAGTTGACCACGTGAAGCATGTCCTGTAAGCATCAAAGTAGCCCTCAGCTATTCTTTTCAGGAAGATTTCACAGAGAGTTAGTATGAATTTAGTATACCAGTGTGTGGTAATTTCATGACGGACAGGATTGCGCTACGAACGTAACTTCTTTGGGTGAAAATTGGATCGGTTGGTTGTGGTTAATTTCCTCTTGGATATGTTACGACGTTCTTCGTGTGTTATTTTATGAATGCAGTGTTGTATGTAGTCTCCCAATCTTGGCTCCCTATTTGATGTGTTCTGTAAGATTACAAACTCACATTTTCACAGACCTAAATAAGGCACCAGCTTAATTATGACTCAAGTTTAATATGCTGAAATTGCAATGATCAATGTTAAAATAAATTTCCAAATATAAACTGATTTATTTCTTTCTATTTAAATTCTCTTTTTATATATATATCACCGGTTGTCGTATGACGATTAAAAGATTATAATTAATGTTAGTCTGGTTGGGAATTTGGTAAGCTAGACTGGATACCTGGTGAAACAGTTGCTCAGTAATGCAAGGTTAACTTCCCCAGACAGCTCACAGCTTTTAACCCACTTTTATGGTCTTGAATATCGGCACCGCTTTCAGAACTAATTAAAGCAACAACATTACAACAGTTCTGACAGCGTTGGTGCGTAGGCACAGTTCATAAGAGACGGAAGTCTCTTCACTTCCCGACGCTTGACACGGGGCAGCACAACGGCGTTACTCCGACAGGAACTTGCTGGAAGTGGGCAGGATCTGACCCCGAACAGGAACTGCCTTCCTGGCCTCTGGCGACGCTGTTTCAGGGCAGAGGCGCGGCGGTGGCGACTCGGAACAACGGGAGGCACGGCTTCTTCCTGGCATCTCTTTCGTGCCTCGTATTACCGCAGTGCTGTGCAGCATCTCTGCGTTGGTCGATACTGCTTAAGCCGCTCTCTATACTCAAAGATGCCGCAGTGGTCGCCATTTTGAATGCATTCGGCATATACACCATTGTTGAGATTTGCTGAACATATGGTGTGTGTGCGTTGTACGTCCGTGTTGTTCCTCACATTCCATATCTTTCACCGGCTCAGGATTACTCCAAGACCATTCAAAAGCTGATGTATTCGGACTCTTCTTTCAGCTTCCTCAGGTTTGTGCGCAGCATTTTCATGCACCCTGTTCTAGGAATCATCTGACGGGGGCGTGCATTGATCCCTGTCATCAGTCACGTGTTAGAAAGGTTGTTCTTACACACATCAAAAAAAGTTTTCATCATCTCGGTTCCTAGAATTCCGGAACCTGTACAGAAAAATGGAATAGAGATCAACATAAACATCACTTCCGCGCTTTTTATTGCTCATGAAAACCACACATTGCATGTTGTACCACCATACAGCGAGACCTTCAGAGGTGGTGGTCCACAATGCTGTAAATACCTGTCGATATGGTCCCACTATCGGACGGAGGATGCCATTGACGTATCGCACAGCCGTTACGGCGCCTTCCATGACCACCAGTGGCGTACTTCGGCCACACATAATGCCACCCCAAAACGCCAGGGAACCTCCCCCTTGCTGCACTCGCTGGACAGTGTGTCTAAGGCGTTCAGCCTGGCCGGGTTGCCTCCAAACACGTCACCGACGATTGTCTGGTTGAAGGCATATGCGACACTCATCGGTGAAGAGAACGTGATGCCAATCCTGAGCGCTCCATTCAGCATGTTGTTGGGCCCATCTGTACCGCGGTGCATGGTGTCGTAGTTGCAAAGATGGACCCCGCCATGGACGTCGGGAGTGAAGTTGCGCATCAAGCTGCCTATTGCGCACAGTTTGAGTCGTAACACGACGTCCAGTGTTTGCACGAAAAGCATTATTCAACATGGTGGCGTTGCTGTCATTGGCTCCTCCGAGCCATAATCCGCAGGTAGCGGTCAACTGGTTCAAATGGCTCTGAGCACTATGGGACTTAACTTCTGAGGTCATCAGTCCCCTAGAACTTAGAACTACTTAAACCTAACTAACCTAAGGACATCACACACATCCATGCCCGAGGCGGGATTCGAACCTGCGACCGTAGCGGTCGCGCGGTTCCAGACTGTAGCACCTAGAACCGCTCGGCCACCCCAGGTAGCGGTCATCCACTGCGGTAATAGCCCTTGGGAGGCCTGAGCGAGGCATGTCATCGACAGTTCCCGTCTCTCTGTATCTCCTCCATGTCCGAACAACATCGCTTTGGTGCACTCCGAGACGCCTGGGCACTTCCCTTGTTGAGAGCCCTTCCTGGCAGAAAGTAACAATGCGGACGCGATCGAACCATGGTATTGACTGTCTAGGCATGGATGAACTACGAGCCGTGTACCTCCTTCCTGGTGGAATGACTGGAACTGATTGGCTGTCAGCCCCCCTCAGCGCTGCTCAAGCATGGTTGGCGGTTTTAGTGCCATCTCTGAGCAGTCAAAGGGACTACCTCTGTGATACAATATCCACAGTGAACGTGTGTCTTCAGGAGTTCTGGGAACCTGAATGATGAAAAACTTTTTTTGATCTGTGTACATGCCACGAGTATCCCACTGCCACAAAACCTCGCTAACGAACAGGCGACACTGGTATTGGTGACTGCTGCTAGCTGCGGGTCTGCTAAACGCCAGGAAGCGAAGTAGTGGGATGGTAGTGGGACACCAGGAAGGTTTTCCACACAACTATGGCTCCTGACGACTAAGTGCTGTGTGCGGCTAATTAAATGATCTGCTGAACGGAATGAACAGTCTAATGAGTACACAGTATGGTTTGAGAGTAAATCGGAGAAAGACGAAGGTAATGAGAAGTAGTAGAAATGAGAACAGCGAGAAACTTAACATCAGGATTGATGGTCACGAAGTCAATGAAGTTAAGAAATTCTGCTACCTAGGCAGTAAAATAACCAATGACGGACGGAGCAAGGAGGACATCAAAAGGAGACTCGCTATGGCAAAAAAAAGGCATTTCTGGCCAAGAGAAGTCTACTAATATCAAATACCGGCATTAATTTGAGGAAGAAATTTCTGAGGATGTACGTCTGGAGTACAGCATTGTATGGTAGTGAAACATGGACTGTGGGAAAACCGGAACTGAAGAGAATCGAAGCATTTGAGATATTGAAAATTAGGTGGACTGATAAGGTAAGGAATGAGGAGGTACTACGCAGAATCGAAGGAATATGTGGAAAACACTGATAAGGAGAAGGGACAGGATGATAGGACATCTGCTAAGACATGAGGGAATGACTTCCATGGTACTAGAGGGAGTTGTAGAGGGCAAAAACTGTAGAGGAAGACAGAGATTGGAATACGTCAAGCAAATAATTGAGGACGTAGGTTGCAAGTGCTACTCTCAGATGAAGAGGTTAGCACAGGAAAGGAATTCGTGGCGGGCCGCATCAAACCAGTCAGTAGAATGATGACCAAACAAAAAACCTAAGGACATCATACACATCCATGCCAGAGGCAGGATTCGAACTTGCGACCGTAGCGTCGTGCAGTTCCAGACTGTAGTGCGTAGAACCGCTCGGCCACCCCGCCCGGCGAATATTTACAATACGAATCAAAATACAAAGTGGCAGTGCATCGAATGAATAAAAAAAGGAGATCATTCTGCTGAGAAGATTCTCAGACCAAAAGAATGTTTTCTCGGAAAGTTCTCAGTTTCGTATAAATAAAAAAATTCGATTCCTATTCTCTGGCCAGGAGGGGACTGATGACCATAGATGTTAAGTCCCATAGTGCTCAGAGCCATTTGATCTCTGGCCAGGGAGTGTTTCTCACTACCTCACCTCCTTCTTGAGAAGTTTCTCAGTGTTTGTCGTCTGTGGCGTCCTGCACAGAACACATCCGTAATCTTAACATTTCATTCGGCTCGCTCAAAGAGGCAAACTATTCACTACACAAATATATAACTGGCGTCAGTGTGTTCTGGATGAGTTGCTCTACGTTTCGAATTTAGTTTTGTATGCGGCATCAAATTATTAAGACGATTGCACAGTTTACAGAAATACGCCTTCTGACGATGATGCCGAATTTTCGACTTGCGCGAAGCTTTTGTGTTACTGAAGTTAGGGGAAAGCGTTATGCGAAGAAAATCTTAAGAATACATCACACTTTCATCTACTCCAAAACGGAACTCTATCAGAGTTTCCTATTAGGAGACAGTTTTGATTAAATGGACTGACGGAAAAAACGCAACACCAAAAAATAATTAACGTAGAGTAATGAAATTTCGAAAATACATTTGTATAGGTAACATAGTTAAGCGATTGACACTGCAAGATCACAGGTTAATGTAAGCGTGTGATAAGCCATTGCAAATGCGAAATACTGGTACATTAATAAGCGGTCTACCCTCCATAATATTGAATTCATACATGCAAACGCGTATGCATTGTCTTGCACAGGTGCTGGATGTCAGTTTGTGGGATGGATGCACATCAGTATAGGGATGGTTAATGTTGTTAGTGGATGGCAGTGCAGTTGTCATCCGATGAAGTGGGTTCAAATGGCTCTGAGCACTATGGGACTCAACATCTTAGGTCATCAGTCCCCTAGAACTTAGAACCACTTAAACCTAACTAACCTAAGGACACCACACACATCCATGACCGAGGCAGGATTCGAACCTGCGACCGTAGCGGCCGCGCGGTTCCAGACTGTAGCGCCTAGAACCGCATGACCACAACGGCCGGTATCCGATGAAGTCCCACCTGTGCTCGATTGGAGACAGATCTGGCGATGAGTAGGCCAGGGCAACATGTCGACACTCTGTAAGGCATGTATGCGTCAGCGGTATGTGGGCGAGCGTTATCCTGTTGGAAAACAGCCCCTGGTATGCTGTTCATGAATGGCAGTACAACATGTCGAACCATCATATTGACGTACGAATTTGCAGTCATGGTGCCTAGGATAACCACGAGAGTGCTCCTACTGTCATACGAAATAGTACCCCAGACCATAACTCCAGATATAGGTCCGGTGTGTCTAGCACGCAGACGAGTTGGCTGCTGTCCCTCCAATGGACTCCTTCTAACCAACACACGGCTATCCTTGGCACCGAGGCAGAACCAGCGTTCATCGTAAAACAACAGATCTCCACCCTGCCCTCTAATGAGCTCTCAGTTGACACCAGTGAAATCGTAAATGGCGGTGGCTCGGTGTCAGTGAAATGCACGCCACGCGGCATCTTGCTCGGAACTGTCCTTGACGTAACCGATTTGTAAGAATTCGTTGCGTCACTGTGGTGTCAACTGCAGCTCAAATTGTTGCTGCAGGTGCAGTACGATGCGCCAGAGCCATACACCGAACGCGATGATCTTCCCTCCCGGTAGTGCCACGTTCGGAGACCGAGCTTCTTGGGACCGCACATTGTCGTGACCACCTCTGCCAGCAATCATATACAGTGGCTACATTCCTGGCAAGTCTTTCTACAGTACCACAGAAGGAACATCCAGCTTCTCGTAGCCCTATTACACCACCCCGTTCAAATTCAGTGGGGCGTTGATGATGGCATCCGTTTTGCCGTAAAGGCATTATTGGCTAACATCAACTCATCACGTCCAGTCTCAAAGGTAACTAACGCCCACAACCATGCATTAAAAGTAAACCTGATTTGCATCCTCATATTGGCGGTACTATGCGACTGGCGCGAAATTTGAATATGAATAATCTTTCAGATGTAAAAACACACCTACTAACTTTCGTTTATGTCGGACATTTCCTTCGTGGTTTTGCGGTTCTTTTTTCATCAGTGTAATGTTATCGAAGAGCAGTCGATGTCTTCTCCTATGTACATGCAGTACGTTAGATTTCTTTACTTTCAGAGTCAATTGCCAGTCCCACGCAATTCATCAACCCTTTGTAGGTGCTACTGCAGCTCGCTACAGTCTTCTGGCGCTGCTACTTTCTTATAGACAAGTTGATCGTCTTGCAACAGTCTTAAGGATCTTCTGGCGTGTTGTACTGGACCATTTATGTGTACTGTAAACTGTAAAGGCCTATTAGACTTTGTCTTGAAGTAACATTTACATCTGTTGATTTCGTTCAGCTAAGTGCGACGTGTTCGGTCTGCAAGGAAACCCTGAACCCAGACACAAATCTGCCATGGATCTAGTTTCTTTTTCACTAAACGATGTGCGAAACTTTTCTAAACGCCTCCCTGAAGTCAAGGAACTCGATATCAACCTGAGCTCCTTTGTCTCCAGGGTTCTGTATCTCATGAACGAACAGAAGAAGCTGAGTTTCACAAGATCACTGTTTCCAGAATCCATCATGATTTTTATAGACGATATTTTCTTTCTCGAAAAATGTCATACCGTCAGCATAAAACGTGTAGTATAATTTTACGACAGGTTGGCGTCAACGATATAGGCCTATAATTATGTGAGTCTGTCCCACGACATTTCTTGAAGACAGGAATGATTTGAGCTATTTTGCAGTCGCTAGGTACCCTGCATTGCTCCAGAATTCTTTCGCATAATCTCTTTAGGGTCCCACAGGTTACTTATCCCGTCGAGATGCCTTTCCACTATCAAGAGAGTGGGTGTTTTCTGTTTCTCGATATTAATGGAAGTGGAGATGATAGTTTCTTATTAATTAGTGGTAGTCCTGGGTAAACAAAAATGGTATTCGGATTTCTAACGTGACCGCTTTATGACTTTATCTGCAATAAAAACGCTCGCAGGCAGAATGTGTTGGCAGTGGGAATACCCACCTAAGACAAGGCATGTGTGACGTCTGCGGGCTCCTCGGGGCCCCACACTATCGCATAATGCACCCATTGAAGTACCAGCTGCCACCGCACTCTGAAAACGCGATCAGTATTTTTTGTTTCGAAAGCCTGTTTCCCGACGTTGACCGGGAAGTCAGACTACACGGTGGGTACGGCTGTAGCGTGGGTTGTCTCACTTCCAGGCGGCCGCCTATTCGCCGCGGATCAGGAGTCTCTCCATCAGTGGCGAGGATCGGGGCTCTCTGCGGAGGCGGCTTTTTCTGTTGCGTTCTCACACTGACTTCCTAGACGACATGTAAACTTATTTCACGCCCAGAGTTATAAAGCTGCAAGCAATATTAGGGCGCCATTCTTTTCTACTTCACGAAAGGGTATATGTCCGTAATGTGTAACGGACAGTGAAGCGTTGTTTTCTGGAACCGCGCGACCGCTACGGTCGCAGGTTCGAATCCTGCCTCGGGCATAGATGTGTGTGATGTCCTTAGGTTATTTAGGTTTAAGTAGTTCTAAGTTCTAGGGGACTGATGACCTCAGATGTTAAGTACCATAGTGCTCAGAGCCATTTGAACCATTTTTGAGGCGTTGTTTCCTGTTAAATGTTCGGCGGCTGCTAGTTGCCGTTACTTCATTCTAAGCAAGCGGTTTCCCATTTGACGTTCAATAACGTATTTTAAGGCAGTAGCTAGCTCCCTTAAAACTACTTTACTCCATATATTGTACAAATGTAGGTCTTTGACTTCACGGGGGTTAGTGCATAACGATAAAACACCTCACCCACAGACTAAAAACACTGGATGCATTAAATATCATCCTGGTCGCCGTGACCCAACTCAAGGATGTGGCTGTATGAAATGCTCCCACGTCCAAACACGTGTGATTTGTGTACAGATACTTTTGATGAGAACAATGTACATGAGAGTTTCGTACGCGGTGGCAGTCGCAGCATACAAGCTTCGGAACGCAATATTTAATAGAAGATGTTTACTTCTAAATGTTGCAATGTCTGGATTACAGTGTAAAATCGAAAGGAGGAAAATTAGCGATAGGCTTGTACAATAAGACGATCCGTTGGTCAAATAACGTGATTTAGCGCAATTAGAAACAATCTTAATTGCAAGATATGCTATCGAATTCAAAATGCATCCCTCTTTGACGAGAACGGAACGCTGCACTTGCCTTGCGCTTCAAGTTAACATTACAATTGCAGGGCGGTTGTACGAAGAGTCAGCGCGTCCCATATCTGCAATACTATTTCAGGGAATATGTCTTTCTTTTTTAAAAAAAAATTATACGAGGGTGTGGTAAAAAGTAATGCCTCAAAATTTTTTTATGTGAAAACTCTTATAGCTTTTCAAATAAAAGAAACGTTATTAACATTCTGCATCTTTATTCTTCATGTCTACATATTTATTTCTCAACACACTTTTCTTGGCGACGAACACATTTCTCCGAACGAGACACCAGTGTGTCGATACCGTCTCTGTAGAATGTTCGACGTTATTAACGGAGCCACAACCTCACCTGTGCTTGCACCTTTTCATTACTATCAAAGTGAAGTTCTCGAAGATGTTCTTCAAATTTTCTAAACAGATTAAAATGGACGGGGCAAGTAATGACTGTATGAAGGATGATCAATGAGAGCGAACCCAAAGCGTCGGACTGCTGCAGATGTGGCAGCGCTCGTGTGTTGTCTGGCATAGTCCTGCTGAGGAAGAGGGTGCTCCATCTGTGGACGAAGTCTTCGGTTTCGAAACTCGATTACAGCACTGTCTTTCGCACACGCCGACATAGGTCCGTTACACACGGCCATGCTACACCTACAATTCGGAGCCCTCTAGCGGCAGAGGGCTGCAAGTATATAGACATGAAGGATAAAGATACAGTATGTTAATAATGTGCGTTCTATTTAGAAAACTTTAAAAGTTTTCATGCACAAAAAATTCGGAGACATTCCTTTCCATCACGCTCTCGTAAACCTGGAACGGGAAACATTTCGTCCACTTTTAACACAGACAACCCAACACGCATCATCCACCTCAAGCGCGGAAGATGTGAGTTGGGTTGCTTATCGTGCGGTGAAATACTTCCCGCGACAGTTTTGCTTTGCCCACAGTATATACTGTATAAGCGAAGCGGAGGCGAAAATAGGGGCTGCAAATGAGAAAAACTGCTGTCAGAACGTACTTGGGAAAAAGGCAGATTATTATGTAGCGGGGCCTGATAAGAGTCAGCTGTTCGAGTGGTACTGTCGTAAGCATCTGTGGAAAGCGGTCGGAGGTTGGTCACACCAAGCCCAGACGACAAGGTGTTGGGCGCCCGCGCCTCATCAGAGGATGTGGATGTTGGGTACTTGCCCGCTGTGTAAAGTTGGATAGGCGACGACGCGACGATGACAGAGGGCACTCACGTTTCGGAATACACTATTCAGCGCTCGCTCTTGAACATGGGGGTCCGCAACGGCGACCGGTACGTCTAATTTCGGTGGCCAGGGGACCATCTAGACTGGCCATGGACCAATGGAAACGCCTCGCCTGTTTGGATGAATCACTTTTTGCTCGAAACATACACAGCACCACCGACACAGGGCAGTGCTGGGCATTATTATGCTATAGGGGTTATTCACTGTGCATCCATGGGACCAGGGGTAGTATCGAAGGAACCACGACAGCTGCGGGCTATGTTAACGGTACTGTGTATTACCTCTTCATGTTCGATGTTTTCCCAGGCGGCTATGGCATTTACAGCAGTATAACTGTCCGTGTCGCGAGGCCAAAATTATGCTACAGTAGCTTAAGGACAATGACAGTGAACTGATGTTGTCCTGCCCATTAAATTCGCCTGATCTGAAACTGATGGAACTCATCTCCGCTGCCATCGGGTGCCAGTTCAGCGACCACAAACCATCGCCTCGGTGTTTACAGGAATTGTGTGTCCTCTGCACAGACGTCCCCTGTGACATACGTATCTTCTGAAACTACCAAGGACACGTCGATGCTACGCAGAATCAATGCCGTGTTGCGTTCTGGAAGTGAACCAAGGGAAGCAGCTGTATAAATATCAAGCGCTTAGATGGAAAACCATTCGTAAGCGAAGAAGGGAAAGGTGGATGGACGGTATAGAAGGTTTGCACAAAGGAGATGAAATTGAAGGGAATATTACAGAAATGGAATAGGACGTAGATGAACATGAGAGACATGATATTCCGAGAAGAATTTGACGGAGCACTGAAAGACCTAATCCGAAACAAGGCCCCGGGGGCAGACGACATTCCGTCTCAACTCGAAATACTCTTAGACTTCAAGAAGAATATAATAATTCCAGTTCCAAAGAAAGCAGGTGTTGACAGATGTGAAAATTACCGAACTATTAGTTTAATAAGCCACGGCTGCAAAATACTAAACGAATTCTTTACAGACGAATGGAAAAACTGGTAGAAGCCGACCTCGTGGAAGATCGCATTGGATTCCGGAGAAATGTAGGAACACGCGAGGCAATACTGACTGTACGACTCCTTTCAGAAAATAAGTTAAGGAAAGGCAAACCTGCGTTTGTAACGGTTGTAGACGTTGAGAAAGCTTTTGACAATGTTGACTGGAATACTCTCTTTGAAATTTTGGATGTAGCACAGATAACATACATGGAGCTAAATAGCTATTTACAACTTGTACAGAGCCGGCCGAAGTGGCCGTGCGGTTAAAGGCGCTGCAGTCTGGAACCGCGAGACCGCTACGGTCGCAGGTTCGAATCCTGCCTCGGGCATGGATGTTTGTGATGTCCTTAGGTTAGTTAGGTTTAACTAGTTCTAAGTTCTAGGGCACTAATGACCTCAGCAGTTGAGTCCCATAGTGCTCAGAGCCAACTTGTACAGAAACCAGACGGCAGTGAAAGGAGTCGAGGGGCATGAAAGGGAAGCTGTGGTTGAGAAGGGAGTGTGACAGGGCTGTAGCCTGTCCCAGACTTTATTCAATTTGTACATTGAGCAAGCAGTAAAGAAAAGCAAATTTGGAGCAGGTATTAATGTTGAGGGAGGAGAAATAAACACTTCGAGCTTCGCTAATAACATTGTCATTCTGTCAGAGACAGCAAAGGACTTGGAAGAGCAGATGAACGGAATGGACAGTGTCTTGAGACAACATCAACAAAAGCAAAACGCGTATAATGGAATGTAGTCGAATTAAATCAGATATTTTGAGGCAATTAGATTAGGAAACGAATCACTAAAAGTACTAGATGAATTTTGCGAAATAACTGATGATTGACGAAGTAGAGAGGATATAAAATGTAGACTGACAATGGCAAGAAAAGCAATTGTGAAGAAGAGACATTTGTTAACATCGAATACAAATTTAAGTGTTAGGAAGTCTTTTTCTGAAGGTATGTGTCTGGAGTGTAGCAGTGTATGGAAGTGAAGCATAGACGATAAACAGTTTAGACAAGAAGTGAATAACCTTTTCTGAAATGTGGCGCTACAGAAGAATTCTGAAGATTGGCTGGGTAGATGACGTAACTAATGAGGTACTGAATAGAATTGAAATTCGTGGCACAACCTGAAAAAAAGAATGTACCGGTTGATAGGACACATTCTGAAATATCAAGGAATCAACAATTTAGTATTGGAGGGAAGAGGGGGGGGGGGGGGGGGGGGAATCGTAGATGAAGACCAAGAGATGAATACAGTAAGGAGATTCCGAAGGATGTAGGTTATTCGGAGATTGAGAAGCGTGCACAGGATAGAGTAGCGTGGAGAGCTGTATCAAGCCAGCTTCCAGATACAACAACAACAAGTGGACCAATACTCTATTAAGCAGCTGGTGATAATGTTTTGGCTCATCAGTGTATATAAACGGACAGTTGTAATGGAACAGCACAGGGCATAGCAGAGTGCCTGCCACCACGCACTGTGGACGGGTTTCCGCAGTACGTACATAGGTGTACTGTGGCCCTGCAGCCGCGCGCGGTGCCTATTAGTTCCGTGTCTCTATTGATGGGCGACACAGAAGCTGTCCGACTCGAACGTCCCCCGCCCCCCCCCCCCCCCCCCCGTCCCCGCCACCTGTTGTCGCGCCTATTCAATAATTCAAGGTGGCGTGTGGCGGCGCGGCTAACGACGTGTCGGCTCCGGGTGGTCGCTGACCAGGGACCAGCGTGTCCTGACACGTCGCCGGCTTTCTGTTGCACACTGCAAGAAAACAGAGGCAGCGCTTTAATTCTCTGAAGCACACGCTTCACTGTAAAAGGCTATAATCACTGTGGCTAACGACATATTTTTCTCAGTTTACCATTCAGGGGCGGTAGTTCTCTCAACTAACCAACTAATTATTGCCTAAAGTTTCATTACGTGACACGAGAATCTCAGTGCAGTACTTTTACCTCGTATTTACGACACGAGTTGGTATTTCATGCATTGCTGGTTTTGTTCGTGCAAGTGTCATCCATTTCTCTCTGTAGCTCTTCTTCATAAGGCTATTTTTGGCAGTAACTGTTTAAATTTATCTGTTGACCTTCTATAAATATACATGTAATGTTAATTTTTATTCGGATAGAATTTACTATTCTTCACACACGGATTTTTGTGTGGTTAGTAGTGCTAACCACCGCCCCTCTTTTCCATCTAGTATGCCCCGGCAAAAAAGAATAACAGAGGAAGAATGTTACGAATATTATTTGATGAAATTCCTTCTAGGGTAAACAGTGCTGACAATGACGAAAATAATGACAATGACCCGACATTAACTTTCATCGAGAGGTTTAAAAGCGTTTGTTACTTCCAAAAATGGTTTCAGTGGCTACTGCTTCATTCTCTGTACACAAAAATAATTTATTGTCCCAGATCAATGCACACATGTCATACGTAAACGAAAGTATCCCCACGAAAGCAGTAAACATCAGCTATTCACTCATCAGCCAGAAGATGGACAGTTTGCAGTTCAAGAAAAACCCTGGACCGAACTGTGTGGATGTGTTCAGCGTGAAAAGTACCGTTCTGCCAGAGAGAAGGCAAAAACTGAGTTACCACAAAAATTAATCGAAAGTTAGAGCAAAGTTGAACCACTAGCTATTGAAATTGTTTACCGTAATGCGGTGATGATTATCTACGGTGACCACATTAAATGTTAATATTTCCTTGTATTTAAGACGAATATTTACAAACGTACTGTAGTAAACATACCGCAATAATAAAACTTAAGTGTTACAAGTGGATTAAATTGGAAATATGTAAATTATTGTTCACGTCCCTCAAGGGAAAATTTTTATGGCGTTTGCCACCCCCCTGAAGAGTTTATAGAGACATTCATTCATTTATTCACACATCGTGTTTCGTTAATCCCACATCGTGTTTCGTTAATCCCACACGTTAATCCAAATCGTGTTCGTTAAGAGTAGTCGAGTTTGTGAAGTGTTCCCAGAATATCTCTCATACATCTAGGCGGGTGCATCGTTTTGCTGAAGGTACGAGACACCGGTGGGTGGGACAGGATTGGCATTTTTTGATATAAGAAATGAGGGGCATTTACCTAAAAACACGTGGTTTTTCACAAAAATAAGGGACAGTTCATAAATACTTGCAAATCAAACTTGACGTACCATTTTCAGTTACATTAAATTGGTTTCATTATCAGAATGAGAAAATTATTGAAATTCTCAAAAGAAACTTACACTCTCTTACTACTACATAAGTTAACAGTGTATTTATAATACTAGAGACCGGATTATATGCAACGTAAATAGCTCAAAATAGGCACTCAAATATGCATAAAAATGCTTAAAATATGGATTGAAAGTGTCGAAACATGCAAAATCAAATAATAAAAAACATAGTAGTTACTGCGTGCGGTATGTCTCGAAGGTGGACCTGTGCATATCGATTGCGAGGAAGAGTGCCGGCCATGCGAGAAATCGGGACATTTAGATTGCTGATCTCATGATCTGTATACTTTGTGGTAGAGGAATTTTTGAAACAACAGGAACATTTAATTAATATTATCGAACTAAAGTATCGTTTGTAAATTATTTTACATTTTGCTAATATTGTAAACATACACGATAAGGTACTGTTCCAAATGTTGGGTAATACGATCGTGCCTTTGATCATTCAAAAAATTTTTGTAAGAAGAAAAGTGAAACTTCTTTATTTAAATGAGTGTGTCTGTACTTAAATTGCAGAATGACTGAGAAGAGGAAACTTCTACGTTATTTGATTCTGAAACAGCTGAGTAAAACTGAACGTACTGAGCCTACTTTCTCTTTACTTTGAGAGGTGGCATGAGCCCCCTCTCATATTTCTATCTTACGATTCTCCTCTCTAGTTGCATGCGGTGGAGGGTTGCTTTTCCTTAACACGCGTACTTCCCACGCAGCGTCTCTCGTCACCCGGGTGGGCCGGTGACAGGCGGGCTCTGTGGAACTGGAGAGAGTTAAGCCGACGTGTGTGAGGCAGTCGAGTGAATGCTTTTCAGACGCCGACATTGTCAAGAGACACGCCCGCTGGGGTGTGAAGTAGCGGCTGGGCTAGAGGTTCCGTTACTTCAGAGAAACTTTGCGAAAACACTTTCTGGCGGGCTACCAGCGAGGCGTGGGAATGACTTGTGTACCCACGCAGTTGTGGCGGGAAAATTCCCGCACTTTCTGCAAAATCAGCACAGAAATTGGCGCCAAGAATCTCCATTGGTGGAATGGTAGTGCTCCGGCAATGGAGTGGAATTTCCGCCGGTTTTCGAGTTGCTGATTGGAACGTAACCACGGCCACTGTCGTGGGGGCGGGAATGTTCGGTGTTCGGCCTGTGCGGGTGCTCTGGGTAGTCGGCAGTCGCCTTTCGGTCGAGGACGTCGGAGCAACCAGCCCTCGCCTGCGGTACGCCAGATCGTGTTCTGGGAGATAAGAAGACTGTTGGTAATGTACGTCCGCAGCACCGGCAGATAGGGATTTTCCTAGGTGATAATCAGAGCTCAGCAGAGCGCGCCTGTTCATCCTTTTCTAACTTTGTTCAGTTTCGAGTAGCAGCAATTACTATTGGGTTAGCTGTGTGTCTCTCTTGAGATTTGAGTGGAAAGGAATTGGCTCCACATACCACTTCGTCTTAAACCTCACGATCTAAGTTCGGGACAACTTCACCTTTACTGTGTTTGTATGAATCTCCAATTTTAGCCAATTTGATGTTTTATATTTCCTGTGTCTCTTTTACTATTCTGCGTTTAATCTTAATAAATCATATTGTTATTTTGGACAGAACTTTCTTTCTGTTAATCAATAGAGCAACCCTATCATTCCTCACTATGCTAATGAAACCTTTGTTTATTTAACTTATTTATCAAATTAAATTATTGCAGGTGCCAAACTCTCTTCTACTCCACTAGCAGGGTTGATTAGAGTCAGTTCGCGTATTTGTTTTATCCTTGTGCAACAGCAAAAGTCGGAGTTAGAATAGGGGGGGCTTAGAGCATGATTTACACATGTGGATTCTAGTAGAATTTAGTGATAAATACACTACTAGCCCCGGCACCTCGCATAATATGGCGACCCTTGGCCTCGGATCTTTCCTGTGAATCTCTGATAAACAAACAGGATTCTTAGTAGGAACATTCAATTTTTTTTCTCTCTATTTTTTTAATGATTAATACCCAAGTTTTTTTTTGGTAGTTCCGCGTTTAGTTTTAAGTAGCGGCGCATGACTACAGTTTTTGTTTTCAGTGTATATATTTTTTGTTCATTGTTTTTTTTGTGTTTCGCTGATGTGGTGTCTGTACCGCATCGCACTTTGTCGGATTTGTGTGCGGTTTCTGTACCACATCAAATTGTGTTTGTGATTACAGCGTTGGAACAGCGTTGTTGAAATTTTATGTTTATGTGTAAAAAATATATGGAGTAGATTAATTTTATTGTGCATTTTAGATGAATTTGTTTTTATGAATGATAACGAGAAGTAAGGCACGACTATTATCGGGCGAAGCTAAAACAAAAGAGGATAGCATAATGGATAAGGGGCAGTTTACTGACGGGAATAGGTTCGGAGATGAGATGGGCACATTTTTAGCAGGACAGGACGCCAGGGGCATTGATGAGGAAGGTGATTTGGACGCGATCTCAGAGCAGCGTTGCGGCCGTGATTATGATAGTGAAGTAGAGGATGAAACAGAGACAGGCACACAGGTCGAGACGGTAGCAGAAGTTTATAGTCAAACGAACGAGTGCAGACAGAGGCCAGCTCGGTCACGTCAGAGCTCTAGCGCCCAGGTGTCCAGAGTTACATCGCCCATGTTTGAAGAGGATCAAGAAGATGACGTAAACCCAATACTGAGCTTCCTACGATCAATGAAAGAAGAAGCTGACGAACAGCGTAAGAAGCAGGAAGAAGCTGACGAACAGCGTAAGAGGGAGAAGGAAGAAGAGGAGAAACAACGTAAGAAGGAGAAGGAAGAAGAGGAGAAACAACGTAAGAAGGAGAAGGAAGAAGCTGACGAACAGCGTAAGAAGGACACGGAGGCAATAATTTCGCATATAGGGGAAATTCGTGGGGAATTATTAACAATAAAGAAAGAATGTGGAGAAGCAAAACAAATGTCAACGGTAGCACAAAAAGTAGCAGGCCTTGCCAAAACTGCAGCAACAGGGGCAATGAAAGTCGCGGAAGCAACTTCTAAACTCGCAGGGCGCTTGCGACGTACAACACAATCCCACTCAAAATCCCTAGCATTCTTAAAAACTCAAGGTAATATCGCGGTTGCGAACTCCACGAAACGAATGGAAGAAGTAGAGAGTCGGATAGCAAAACTAGAGCAAAACGGGCACACGAGCACTGCGCGTTCGGATACCCATGATGGAGTACACAGAATTGTGTCTCCGAGGAAAAGCCCGCCGTGCTCTAGCCCAGTGACAGAGTGCGGAACTAACAATGCACACGCAGAAACAGCAAGTAATAGCTCCAATAATTATAGCCCACTTAGGAGAGTGAATTCTGAGTGCCACTTCCACTGTGATACAGAGGTTGCACATCACAGTTATCAGCAAGATAGAACAGGACACTCAGCAGACGTGCAAGTATCGGAAACGAGTGACAACACCAGTGCGAGGATCAGACAGGATTTTGATCACAATCACTTCCTGTCGATACTGAAATTCCAGAAGTGCAAAGAAAATGGAGGGTCGATGCATCCGAAGAGCTGGGTGATGCAGTTTACAAATTCATTACCGGCATCATGGCCAACCCAGGCAAAATTAGAATTCATGTGTGGACACATCGAAGGCCAAGCCGCGGAAAAGATGCGGGGTGTGGCAGTGACGTGTCGGACTTATCAGGAATTTGTTGGTGCATTCCTGCGGACCTACTGGTCAAAGGAAACGCAAGATAGGATTAAAGAGGAAATAATATTTTGTCCTGAACTGGAAGTGTCCGGGCATAGGAGCGCAACCAAATTTCTTGATGATTTACTCAAGAAGAATCAATTTTTAGATAGTCCATATAGTAACGGAGAAATCATTAAATTTTGCTTTTCCAAATTGCCAGTTAGGTACCAACAGACACTTGTCGGCAAGTGTGGAGCTGACATAGAAGCATTCAAGATTCTATTGCGCGAACTCGAAGTAGTCTTTGATAAACAAGACGCAAAGGACAGGAAGAAGGGGCAAAGTAACAAATACCACCGGCCAGGAACAGAAGACGATAGCAGATTGCATAATCGCACTGGTCAGTTAGGAAACCAGGGTTACGGAAGTCAAGGTTACGCTATTCAAGGTTATGGAAACCAAAGACACGGAAACCAGAACGTCAGGGAGCAGGGTCAATCTAGACAAGGAATCTGGGATAGAAGGAATAACGAACGGCAAAGCGACCGTAATTGGAGAGAGCGAAACCAAGGACAACGGTGGAACCAGGAGATTGAAACCAGACCCGCAAATCCTAATGCACGTCAGAGGAGGGGGAGCCTAACTAGGGATTGACGCCAGACTAGTGCGAACACAGGCCGCCGGAATTTCGCACGTAATCTCGGACCTGGCCAACTACGGATGATACATTACGAAGATTTATCAGAAATCCTGCTCGAGGAACATAAAGCAACTCCTCGACATGATCGGCAGCCTCTTATCACAGTAGCAATAGCTGAAAAGAGTCTGAATGCGATAATAGATAGTGGAAGCTACATAACAGCAATATCTGAGGCAGCATACAAGAGGTGCTCTCAGGAGATGGACTGGCCTGTCCTATCGGTTAAGAAAACCAAAATAAAAGGGGCATTAGCGGGTAAATGTACGGAGGTCACCCAACAAACAAGACTGGAATTCTCCTGCCAAGGACACAAAATAGAGTCTAACTTCTGGATCGTGCCAAATCTGGCGATCGACATGATAATAGGAACGGACTTCCTAAATGAACATGAAGCGATAGTTGATCTAGGACGAGGTGAAGTGGTTTTGAGGAAAGGGAATCCCGTCCACATTAAGTTCGACGATCAGCTGATCCCAGCTCAACTACCGTCTAACTGTGTTCGGATAAACTATGCGTGTCTGAAAGACAGAAAGGAAGAACAGGACGACGTTGCGGATAGGGGAGAGGACACGGATGAGAAGGAAGTCGGAATAATGGGAGAAATAAAGGAGAAAATAGGAGAAAAAGTGGAAGCAATAAAGAATATAAGGGGCGAACACCGCAAAGAACTTCATAAATTACTAGTAGAACATGCGGAGGTCTTCCTTCCCAAGACAGGATCAATAAAGAACTTCCAATATGAATTTCGTGTACGTCCGCACAACCAGTTTCGTGTGCCACCCTATCCAATCCCCTTGGCATATCGACAGAAAGTAGCAGCTGAAATTACGCGAATGCTGAGTGAAGGAATAATAGAACCTACGGCTTCAGCCTATAATAACCCGTTAAGAGTAGTCGAGAAGGCAGATGGTAGTATTCGTTTAGTCTTGGACTCGCGACAAATTAATACCATAATAGAACCCGAAACAGACAGACCGGAACGATTAGAGGAACTCTTACAAAACTTCCATGGAATATCAATCTTCTCATCAGTTGATCTAAAATCGAGTTTCTGGCAGATCGAGCTCCATCCAAATTGCAGACAGTACACAGCCTTTTTAGCATTTGGAAGATGTTACCGGTTTCGTCGTCTACCATTTGGTTTGAACGTTTCATCTGCCGCATTCATTCGGGGGCTGGACGGCATACTAAGCGATAATTTGAAACGTCATGTCACCAGCTATGTGGACGATTTGCTGATCGCGGAGAAATCTTGGGGAGAGCACAATGCGGTCCTCGGTGAACTCCTAGCGACATTCAAGGAATACGGTGTGACTATCAATATCGAAAAATCGAATTTTGGGACGTCCTCTGTGAAATTTCTAGGACATATCATCACGGGTGAGGGCATTGCGCCAAATCCCGAAAAGATCGAAGCGATTGAAAAGTTTCCCATTCCTACGACAAAGAAGCAGTTAAGGGGGTTCTTGGGGATCATAAATTTTTACAACCGCTTTATACATGTCAAAACTCAGAGCAGTCCTCGGTTGCATCAACTTACAGGAAAGAAGATTCCTTGGGAATGGGATGAGGCGGCCGAATGCGAATGGAAAACATTAAAATTCGCATTATTACAAGCACCCATCCTATCACACCCTAATTTAGCTGAAGAGCTTTGCATAGTAACGGACAGTTCATACTCCGGTCTGGGTGTCATGGTGTTCCAAGACTATGTACATGAAGGAAACAGGGTGTGGAAGACAATTGCGTTTGCTAGCAGAGTACTAGCCAAGAGTGAGAGGAATTACTCAGTAACCGAGTTAGAGGCGCTGGCTATTGTATGGGCGTTTGAAAAATTCAGATACCTTCTGTTTGGTCGCCAGACGAAAGTCTACACAGACCACAAGGCACTCGAGTTCTTGATGACTGCAAAGCTTAATCACAGGCGGCTCATTAGGTGGGCATCATATCTACAGCAGTACAACTTTTCGATAGAATATATCCCCGGCAGTCAGAACATTATTGCAGACGCCTTATCACGGTCACCGATCGGATTTGAGCACAACATGGAAGAAGATCTAGAGGAAAATCACTACTGCCTTTACTATATGCAGAAAGTAGCCTTTGAGAATTTTATTACCTGTAGTATGCAGGACATCAAGAAGGAGCAAGACAAGGACCCTGCCCTAGTGTTATTGAAGCAGAAATGGATAGACAGAAGACACGCCACCATCAGGCAGTTCTACCTCTTGCGTAAAGGCATAATTTTCCACCGAAATTATACCAATGACACTGAATGGGGGGTATGCATCCCTGAACACCTAATAAACAAGGTTATATGGCATACTCACCTTAGCTATGGACACTTCGGACCACGCAAGTGCAATCTCAAGCTAAGGACCATGTGTTACTTTCGAAACATGGAGCGTCGAATTCGGAGGGTACTGTCGGTGTGTAAAGACTGCCAAAAGGCTAAGCACACCACTGTGAGCATGCAGGCACCATTATACCCAATCGTACCGACCAAATTAAGACAATTAGCAGCAACAGATTTGATGGGACCTTTGCCAAGAACAAGAAGAGGATATACTTACGTATTAGTGTTTGTTGAACTAACGTCCAAATACGTTACCTTTACGCCACTGAAGAGGGCGACAGGACGAACTGTATCACGAGCCCTCATCCGGGATTTCCTACCACAGGTTGGTCATGTGAGTAGAATCATTTCTGATAACGGGCCACAGTTTAAGTCAAAAACATGGAAGGAGACGTTGCGTCGATGTAAAATTGATCCCATTTTTATATCTTCACACCATCCGAGCTCGAATGCTGCAGAACGGGTTATTAAAGAACTCGGAAACTTGTGCCGGTTGTACTGTAACAAACAGCACACGACATGGGACGTTTTCCTTAAAGACTTCCAGGAGGTGATCAATGAGGCACCCCATGGGATAACAAAATTGGCACCCATTACAGTACTAAAAAACTGGATTCCTAAGGACTTGATAACCAAGGTCGTAAACTTCCCACCAAGGGCGCGAACGCAGCACCAAGCCATAGTGGATTTGGCTCTCAAGAGGATACGGGCTGCAGCAGAGGTCAGGAAGAGACGTGCCGACAGGGGAGCTCGTCTACGACACTTCCAAGTTGGACAAAAGGTGCTCGTTAAGTCTTTCCGACTTTCGAACAAACAAAAAATGAAATGCCAAAAATTCTATTCTGTTTACAACGGCCCGTACCGTATAAGGAGAGCAGCTCACCACAATGCTTATGAATTGGAGACGCTGAAAGGAAAGAAGTCCATAGGACTCCACCACATATCTCACATAAAGGAGTTCGTAGAATAGTAGTAGTGTAAGAAATGTACATAGTAGAATAGGCAAATATATGAACCTTTGTTCGGGGAACAATAATCGTTACATTAATAGATTAAGACTGCTAAAGTATTAACACGCTGCGTTGTCTTGCATAAGAATTTACTGCTGCTATCCTCTTTTTGTTTATGTTTGCGATCTCCAATGTCGATGGAGTAGGAGACACTACCTTTTCATGAGCAATGTTTTTGTCCTTTCCTATCTGGTGTCCATGTTAAGGGATAAGGATGAGTGACGAGACGTCGCACAAACGGGCGCATACAAGAACGTGCTCTTAGAAGCGTTCTGAGAGGTCGTGATACGCTCCATAGCGGCCACAACCAGTTCGTGAGACGTTCATACCAATGCTTGCAGGCACGCGTCAGTGCACTGCACGATTGTGGTATATTGCGCGATTTCGAGGGTGAATATGGGCAGTATAGTTTTTGCAGAGCTGCGCCGGTATCGTTGTCTTGCAAGTCGGGGTGAACCTGTGAGCATTTGACTCTAATGGTGCCCTAGACGAGAGAAATGAGGGCATAAAAGCCTACCATGCTAATGTGCTGGTTGGGGATTTAGCGTGCTGCTCGTTTTTGTCACAGATGAATCACCAAGGAATTGTACTTGGATATTCGTGACATACTGTGTAGCTGGCGTGTGTTGGGTGTCTGAATCCTCAACAGGAACCAGTCCTGGCTTGGTCATATTACATTGCTTCTGGAAAGGTGTACTTCGATCGCGAAAACCGCTTCACATAGAGAAGGAAGTTGCAACTATAAATTTATAGTCGTGTATAGCCATGGCTAACCCAGTCTCTGGAGTTTCAGTGAGGCGTAATGAAAACTCGGAGGTCATGTCGTACGGCGCGCACATCACTGTCGTCAATAGCGGCGAGCAGCAAGACATCTCAGCGTAACAGGAACTATGTAAGGGTATTGTATAAGGTAAATAAAAATAAATAAATAAATAAATAAATAAATAAAATAAATAAATAAATAAATAAAAGGGAAAGTACGATACTAGGATAAGTTAAACTGTAGGATTTAACAATAACTAGATTAATATTGTGGGGGTTTTCTACCACAAGTGTGGCGCGCGCCTGTTGAGTTGCTATTTTTCAGGTCACCAAACCACAGACCCGAGATGGAGGGACGACGGGCGAGCGAAAGTAGCGTAGTTGCATGTTCTTTATAGCACAGTAAAACTTAGACCTGCATAACAACATAATTTAATTAAAAGACGTAGAATGTAGATCGTTGGGATATGGTAGTTAATTCTTGAAGCATGTCTACTGTCGATCTATATAATTAATAGTAATATTAGTGCGGGCCCGCACATTTAGTTGTTCATCCATTACAAAGCATCAGTTATCACACACCATGTACTTACTGAGATCGGTCTCTACACGTATATCAAAATAAATTATTTCCATGTCTAGATTAGATGTTATAATGAGTGCCATAGATTAATAACTATAAAAGTAAAATAAGAGTGTCTGAAATGACAGATCATCAATGTTTCATTAGGTAAATTTATTATAACATAGAAGGTCATGGGAAAAAGTTAGGCATAAGACTTTTGTAAGAATTGTACAGATGACGAGGAACGTGGCAATGCAGAGGCCAGCCAGCGCAAAAACAAGAGGTCTTCGGCTACCTGCTAGAGGGCGAGCGTCCCGTCCTACACGCTGACAGTCACCCGGCTGCCTACCTGAGGGATTACACGGGACCCTTGCCCCGCCACAAGCGAAAGTGGGGCTGGCCGTTGACCCTGACACGCGACAGCCTGCTAGCTCTCCGGACGCGGCAGCCGCTTGGAGGGATTCCCTGCGGCAGACCACGTTGTCGTGAGTACACGAAGAAGATCACATATCGTGTCAGAACCTGCGCCTCATGTGCCTCAGGACAGAAAGGGACGCTCTATACTCACCTGTTTGGGTTTTTACAACTCACTAGCATTGGCCGATCTGCATACACAAAGCAGTATCGTGCCACACTAACAAATGTATGGTCTCATGTCTTACTTCTCCTCTCTATTAGAGAGCAGTTTTTAACAATAGTCGCTCCTAGTTCGATCCTGTATGGATGACCTCACACACTTGTGGAGTCACTCCACGTGCCATCATCCCTCGTCGAACTGCAATATTGGGAAACATAAAGTTCTGTCCAGCGAGAGAAGAGACCTAGACTAGTGATGTATCCCAACGAGTAGACCTCAGAGACAATTAATCGACGTGAGGAGAGCCTATCACTGTGTCTTCCTACCGTACTGCCGTGATCATATGCGTGGGTCTGACTACAATCTCAACAGCGTACTGCAGACACTCCAGAACTCCCTATTGCTGTTGCCACAACGTAGCAACAACACCCGACGTTTAGCCTTATGTGATGTCAGTACTGTAGAATTTGTGAAGTGCTACGGATATTTCAAACAATGTGATTTAGTGCCTCATTCTCAGCACAGTCGTGAACTTTGTGCAATGTGCACGCACAATTTGATGCCCCATGAACCTTGTTTTTTTTCTTAAATTTCTTTTTCTTATGTTGTTTTTGTAATGTATGTTATACCTTGTATGCGTTTGTGTTTTACACTGTAATTCTTATTACAGATTACTGTATTGTTCTCCACACCATGTTTTTTTTGTATTTTGTGTTTATTGTTGTGTGTATGCAAACAGTGTGCCTGAAGTCCCCATAAACTGAAGCAGATACCACCACTGTCATTGTGAATGGACCATCAGTTCAGGGAACATTTTGTAAAGGTTATTCTTGCTGCAGGGAGACAGAATGAATCAGAGGTTGTAATTAGATTCTGAAAGCTCACAAAGAGATTGTTAACTTATATAGTATCATGTGTGAGTGAGTTCAGGTTAGTTTAATGATTAAAATTGTTGTAACATCTTGGGCATTTAATTGCGGAGCACTCCAACTCTGATTGTAAAGAATAAACTGCTCCATATTTGGCTCAGATGCCCGGGCCATATTTAGAGAGTGAATGTCTGCGTGAATCGGTGTTTGGGAAGGGGCTCCCTGGGTATGGATGTGTGATGTGAGTGTTAGTGTTCCATATTAAGAAGGTGAAGTTGGCTACATCATAAATAATCCTCCCTCTATGAGTTGCATTTTTCAGTTGCAATGATCTTTTTTATAGAGTGCGGTATGTGGAGTCACTTTGTAAGATTGTTCTTGGGCGATTGACTCACTACCTTGCTCCTAAGTGAGCCAACCGCTCACCAATTACAATCTAAAATGGCGTAGGGGCAATGAGAGGTGGCATGAGCCCCCTCTCATATTTCTATCTTACGATTCTCCTCTCTAGTTGCATGCGGTGGAGGGTTGCTTTTCCTTAACACGCGTACTTCCCACGCAGCGTCTCTCGTCACCCGGGTGGGCCGGTGACAGGCGGGCTCTGTGGAACTGGAGAGAGTTAAGCCGACGTGTGTGAGGCAGTCGAGTGAATGCTTTTCAGACGCCGACATTGTCAAGAGACACGCCCACTGGGGTGTGAAGTAGCGGCTGGGCTAGAGGTTCCGTTACTTCAGAGAAACTTTGCGAAAACACTTTCTGGCGGGCTACCAGCGAGGCGTGGGAATGACTTGTGTACCCACGCAGTTGTGGCGGGAAAATTCCCGCACTTTCTGCAAAATCAGCACAGAAATTGGCGCCAAGAATCTCCATTGGTGGAATGGTAGTGCTCCGGCAATGGAGTGGAATTTCCGCCGGTTTTCGAGTTGCTGATTGGAACGTAACCACGGCCACTGTCGTGGGGGCGGGAATGTTCGGTGTTCGGCCTGTGCGGGTGCTCTGGGTAGTCGGCAGTCGCCTTTCGGTCGAGGACGTCGGAGCAACCAGCCCTCGCCTGCGGTACGCCAGATCGTGTTCTGGGAGATAAGAAGACTGTTGGTAATGTACGTCCGCAGCACCGGCAGATAGGGATTTTCCTAGGTGATAATCAGAGCTCAGCAGAGCGCGCCTGTTCATCCTTTTCTAACTTTGTTCAGTTTCGAGTAGCAGCAATTACTATTGGGTTAGCTGTGTGTCTCTCTTGAGATTTGAGTGGAAAGGAATTGGCTCCACATACCACTTCGTCTTAAACCTCACGATCTAAGTTCGGGACAACTTCACCTTTACTGTGTTTGTATGAATCTCCAATTTTAGCCAATTTGATGTTTTATATTTCCTGTGTCTCTTTTACTATTCTGCGTTTAATCTTAATAAATCATATTGTTATTTTGGACAGAACTTTCTTTCTGTTAATCAATAGAGCAACCCTATCATTCCTCACTATGCTAATGAAACCTTTGTTTATTTAACTTATTTATCAAATTAAATTATTGCAGGTGCCAAACTCTCTTCTACTCCACTAGCAGGGTTGATTAGAGTCAGTTCGCGTATTTGTTTTATCCTTGTGCAACAGCAAAAGTCGGAGTTAGAATAGGGGGGGCTTAGAGCATGATTTACACATGTGGATTCTAGTAGAATTTAGTGATAAATACACTACTAGCCCCGGCACCTCGCAACTTTTTCTTATCATGTTAACACTGACCCACAATATTCTAGCGCAACGCAATCTGACTGCTCAAACAAATTACAGCCTGACTTCAAATAATTAATTCAAAAGAATGACCCTGACTAAAAAGAAATCTTAACAATACCCTATACATTTCATTAAGCACTTACCTCCCAACAACGCGAACTACTGCAAGACAGCTAAATAAAAGATTATAACTACTAAAGCCACTAACTACTAAGAGGCATGTGGTTAGCAAAGGAAAGGCTTTGTTGCAAACCAAATAATGTATTTTTTACATTAATAATGTGACATCCAGTTCAAACACGAATACAAATCGTCATTGACATCTAGTACAAAGGTATATAATCATGAATAATATTCAATCTCCAAGTCGAACATGTACAGATCGTTAGCCTACACTAACATTTCAGACCTCTACCCCCCATCAATGCTAACTTCACACACCTAACATCCATCACTGCTGGCTGTTCACCTCCAACTGCCCAACAGTGCTTCCATCACTGCTGGCGACTAACTTCCAACTGCCCAACACTACTGGCGATTAACTTCCAACAACGAGTCCAACCAGCCACAGAGTCTCTTACAAAGAAAGCACAGTCAGAGATCCAATGCAAAGCGCTACACAGCGCTACCAAAACAGAAGCAGCCCACTTACAAAAGGACCATTCGGCATCAACTGAGGTAAATGAGCAGTATCTGAACTTTGGAGAAAGTTCACTCGTCCCATTAATAAACTACCAATTTGGTACGAGGGTTCAAAGCATAGGTTATTGTTCAAAATGTCTTCAAACTTTCCTTTAAGTGGTCTCGGGAATACCTCCGGTATTGAAGAGTTCACTAGCCTAACTTTATTCATTAACTGAATAGATTCATTCAGCGCCAAACCTAGAGTCTCAAGCTTTTTAATATTCTCAGGTACATGGGAAAAATGAATGCTACTCACATTTTTTTAAATACTGGAATCATTAAATGCTTCCTTGCACTGGCAAAATGTCAAAGGCTCTGCACTATCGTAGTCGTTTACTACGCCCCTGTTGGCTTCGTAATGTTCATTGTAAAACAATACAGCTCCAGTCCACATACCTCGAATTACCATTGGTTTCGGAGGTAAAGGCACATTTGGCAGTTTTTCTTTGTAGATCTTGATGCGAGCAGGTGCCTTAAGAAGCCCTTGCTTTGTGGATGAAATCAGTTTATATACATTTCCAAAAGTAGATCGTACTTCTTCAGCAAGACGATGTACTCCGTGAGCAAAGCACGTCACGTGAATCAAGTTGGGATAAAATAGTTGGGAGGGCTTTTCCTGTTGTGATCATATATGGAGTAGTAACTGAGAGAAACACAAACACCCTTTCACCTGCAGAAGATTCTGGAAATATTTTTCTAATACCCTCATTCACTAATCTGGCGATCTAGAATGATTTATCTCTTGAAGTTCTTTGGAGGCCACTAAATAGGAAGAAGAAGGCTCTTGTTTTACACACCAGCAATTAGGATTGCAATGTAACGGCCACAAGTGCCGGTATTTTCTATAACTGAAATCCAGAAAGTCTTGTCCTTCGGTTCACTGCCTATTTCTTCCAGGAGATGTAGGTAAATTATCGGTATGTAATTTTTACGCAATGTTGATTCATCGGATATATTTTGATTCAAGCAATATTTGCGCAGGAAGCTTTTGAGGATAGGGCTTGTAAGTTTATTAAAAAGAATATTACTTGCAATGAATGCTCCGCATAGGTCCATGTTAAAGCGATTTTTTTGGTTACCTTTGGAGGTCAAATCACTGTTACTGCTATTTACGGCTGTCAAACATTGTCGTGGGCCTTTCTTTTAAATTCCTGCGATATGGAGACTTGTCTTGTGATGCTGGTCTATTTGAAACTTTTTTGCACGAAACATTTTTCTCGAAAACTCGACATTTCCGTGATTTTTAAATGTTCCACGATCGCCAGCAGAAACGATATTTCTTTTTTCGGGCTGCATGGTGCACAAGTACAAATAAAGAGAAAACGAAACTGAAACAATGAACATGCGACTAACAACGTGCGTAATTTAATTGTTGCGACGCGTGCCGTATAACGGGGGAGGGGATTAAGCGGGGGCGCATTGGTTCTGCCTGCCTGTTCCTGAACAGTAACCAGCTCGCTAGACAGTAGCCTCTCGGTCAGCGATCGCACATAGTTGTAGGTCACGGTCTGTCGGTGAGACATCAAAACGAGGTCGAGCTAGAGACCGCCCGTCTAGATTTTTAAGGTATTGTAAACATAGAGCAAAAATGTGCATCGTCACCAGTTTTTAGTTAGAATGCACAATAATCGGTAAAAAGGAGATAAATATGTAAATACATACGCAGCATGCAAATGCATATAATTCAATCTCTAGTTGTGAGAAAACTTGCAGAAAAAACGCGGTATTAACTACCATATTGTCTCCGTGTCTACTTCACCTTTGATCTTGACAGATCTGCATACGTCTTCTCTCCAGTTTGGTCCTTTCTGAAGGAGATAGAGCTTCCATGGCATTCTTAACTGCAGTTTCGAAGAACTAGTCTTCTTTCCTTTGTTCCAGTTACCTCTTCAAGTAAGAACATTTCGTAATAAGTTTCACCCACAGAAATAGTGTCTCTTTCTAATACTTTGATGCACTGAACAAAAATATTAGGAACATTGCTGAATAACAGTAAACGGATTTCTAGCTATATATCCTAAAGTTAATCTTCTGGACTAAAATACTGCTTCAGAACTTTGGAACAGTCCTCTCTCAGTGATCTGAAGTAGCTTTTGATGACAGTTCAGTTGTGGATTAATCTTTCTACTGTGCAGTCTATTGAAAGCCAGCAAGCTGCAACGTGTCTCAGTGTATCCGTCGATTCAACATACATAAACTCAAAGTATTTCTTTAGGTCTTCGCAGCGCTTCGCAGACATGGAGAAATTACTATGAATTTTCAGAATACCGTTTTCTATGTCTGTCTCAAGGCAATCAGTTACACGTGTTGTGGATTGGCATGAGAGCCAACCAACTAATGGTAGAGGAAGCCGAAAGGCACGCGTTTAAGCTCACGCAGGCTGGCGTGAGGTCTGGAACAGGATAAGGAAATGAGAACTTAGAAAAAAAGGATGTAGCTGGTGGAATACCTAACTTTAATCCATTAAAGTTGAACGTAGCTCTTGTCTGTACATTCTTTACAATATCAATAGCAACTGATAATGGCGCCTTGCTAGGTCGTAGCAAATGACGTAGCTGAAGGCTATGCTAACTATCGTCTCGGCAAATGAGAACGTATTTTGTCAGTGAACCATCGCTAGCAAAGTCGGCTGTACAACTGGGGCGAGTGCTAGGAAGTCTCTCTAGACCTGCCGTGTGGCGGCGCTCGGTCTGCAATCACTGATAGTGGCGACACGCGGGTCCGACGTATACTCACGGACCGCGGCCGATTTAAAGGCTACCACCTAGCAAGTGTGGTGTCTGGCGGTGACACCACAGCACGTTTCATTGCATTATGGACAGTACGAGCTCAGCAATTTGACTTCAGAATTCTACAATATGCATTATGAATCAGCTTAAAAACAGAATAGTGCTTACTGTAATTGGCATTAGTGTTATCTGCACTATAGGCAGTAATCTTGTTTGAAGGCAGACCATTTCTATTAACTACTTAAATGATACATTCAGGTATTGAACTTGCGGTTTCATTGGCATTTTCTAAAAGTCCAGCAATTTGTTTTGTATACCGCTTGCAATTGCGAAGTATTTTACACAGAGAGGAAATATTTTGTGATTACCTTTATCGCTGGCATCTTTTGCAGCTGAAAAGAAGTAAATTCGGTGACAACCTCTTTTAGAGACTGTGGAGCCAATATATCTTGCATTAAACTTTCTCCCTTCGTGCTTCCACACGAAATACTCGTACCAATACTGGAATCGCGAAAACTATGAGTAACCAGTTTATTCGAACAATCCATGCTGGCTTTACTGTGGTTAACTTTCACACTGTGAAACACAATAGTTAGTTCTGCTGCAGTCATTTTATCTTGCTGTGTTTAGGAGGTCATTTGATTAGAAAAATACAAACCTACATCTTTCGTTTTATTTTGTGATCTTGTATTTCCTTCATGGATTTCGGTTCTGGCATGTTACTTAAAATCTGATTCACCGCTATAAGATGTAGAGTATTCACATGCACAAATAGAACACCGTGCCCTGCATTGTCCAATAACAGGTTTCACCCACGTACATGACGATTCCCAGCTATTCTGATATAAAGTTACTCGTTTAACTCTGTTCGTATGAGTTGCATTGACGGAATTTACATCAGAATCTGACTTCTTAACGGTGCTATCTTCGATGAGCTTTGGTAACTTCACAATTTACGTATACTTAGTTTCAAACAGCACGAACAATGGCGTTGGAAACTGGAGGGGAAGACCTAAGGAAGTCTGCGGCGGCAGGCGAGGTAATTAACCCAGCACGCTTAGCTTTACCAGCGAATGCCGAGACTTTCTCACTTCTGAGAACTTTGTTCAAAATTCTTGAAAAAGAAATGTGTTCAAGAGTAGCTTCACATATTTCTAAAAATAAAGTACTGACAAAATGCCTATTTGGTTTTCAGAAAGGCTTTTCAACAGAAAATGCCGTATATGATTTCACTGATGAAATATTAAATGCTCTGAATAGCCAAACATCTCCAATTGGGATTTTCTGTGATCTCTCAGGAGCTTTTGATTGTGTAAATCCTGGAATTCTAGATAAGCTTAAGTATTGTGGTATGAGTGGAACAGTACACAGATGGTTTAATTCATATTTAACTGGAAGAGTGCAGAAGTTTGAAATAAACGGTTCTCATAATGTGCAGAAACGAGCAGATTCTTCAAACTGGGGAGGTATCAACAACGGCGTCCTAAGATTCAATCTTGGATCCCTTATTGTTCTTAATATGTATTAATGACTTGCCACTCTATATTCACGTGAAGATGCGAAGCTAGTTCTTTTTGCTGATGATACAAGTATAGTAATCACACTCAACGAACAAGAATTAGCTGAGGAAATTGTAAATAATGTCTTTCAGAAAATTGTTATGTGGTTCTTTGTAAATGGACTCTCATTAAAATCTGATAAAACACATTACTTACAGTTCTGTACAGTAAAATGGCTCAACACCGTTAATGAATATAGATGTTGAACAGATGTCTGTAGCTAAGGCAGAATATTCCAAATTTTGAGGTGTGTGCATTGATGAGAGATTAAATTGAAAGAAACTCATTAGAATCATTGCAAATTTTGGCTACAAACGTATCAGTAAATTAGCTTACTGTGCCTATTTTCATTCATTGCTTTTGTATGGCATCATATTTTGGAGCAATTCATCATTAAGGAAAAAAGTATTCATTGCACAAAAGCGTGTAATCAGGAGCCCATCCAAGATCATCTTGCAGACATTTATTTAAGGAGCTAGGGATATTCACAGTAGCTTCGCGGCTGATTTTCACTACTTTGCATTAAATCTAACTTTGGCGCAGAAAGGGGTGAATTATGCTGCCACAAAAATATTTGGTCACTTACCAAGTAGGATCAAAAGTCTGACAGATAGCCGAGGAACATTTAAAACCAAATGAATAGTTGAATTTTTAGGTACGTATAATTTAGTAAAAGAAAAGAAAACACTTTAATTATGGCATGTAAAGAAACCTTTTGTTAAAGTGAGACGTTCCACATCATTACGAAGTGTCTTATTCATGATCTATGGAATAAGTGTTAATCTGATCTAATCTAATCATGAGATTTCCTTGTGAGGCGCCAAAGAAAAAAAATTGAGCTATTTTGAACTTCAACGGTGCTCAAATCAAATACGGATTTTAAAATAGTCAGAGACAAAAAAAGACAAAGGGGACAGAAAATTTTCACCTCATATGTAGGACGTCCCGTACAATACGGGATATGTGGCAACCCTTGGGTGGGGTGCCGCAGGCGGGCGAAGCAGCTGACTCACACGCTGTGATTGCGCAGAATGTTCCCGTATCGTTTAAGGTGGGTGACGTTGCAGAGGGTCCGATATCGTGGCATGGGAACATCTCCCATACGCGATTTCTTCAGGCGCCTGTCTAGACGGTGCATGGCCTCGTGTTGTTTCCCACACACTCGCAACCTTCCATCAGCGAGTAACGAGACGGTTCAGTCGAAGCGACCTCCCCCACATGTGGCGGTGCTGTAGCGCCCATTATCCCCTCACGTGTTGTGAGCAGAGCTGCACGTCTGGGACGGAAACTTGCCATAGAGGAGCTTCTCCTGTAGTAGTAGTAGTAGCAGTTCATCGCACGTTAATGGGCCAACAAAGTGTGCCCGGAAAACAGCTCAAGTCATTCCCGTTTTCAAATATTATAGGCCTATATTGCGGCCCTGAATCCGATATAAAATTATTGAAGACGCGTTATACTCCGGTGTTATGACGTTTCCGGAGAACGGCGCTTAGGTTGATGCCGCGTTCCTTGACTTCAGGAAGGCACTAATACAGTCTTGCAATTCTTTTTTTTTTTTTTAAGCCATCACTCTTGCGACTGATTTAATGCGGTCCACCACGAATTCCTCGCCTGTGGCAACGTTGTCATCTCGCAGTAGCAATTTTAACCTGCGTGTTCAGTTATCTTTGTGTGTATTCCAATCTCTGCCTTCCTGCATAGTTTTTATCCGTTTTTACCCTTTACAGTGTCCTCTAGTACCAAGGAAGTTATTCCCTGATGTCCTATCATCCTGATATTTCTTCTTGTCAGTATTTTCCATATATTCCTTTCATCGCCGATTCTGCAAAACACCTCCTCACCTGATTTTCAGCCTTCTTCTGCAGTAGCACGTTTCAGATGCTTCGATTCTCTTCAGTCCTTCCGACAGTCATTTCTTTTTCGATTTCTTCACATTTTTCATGTAGACATTTAGCTTCCCTGCATATTCTATTTATTTCGATCCTAAGCGATCTAGCCGAATTTCCCTGAACATTTTTGTGCTCCCTTCTTTCGTCGATCAACTGAAGTATTTCTTTCTGTTACCTATGGTTTCTTCGCATTTGCCTTCCTTGTACCTACGTTTTTCTCTCCAACTTCCGTGATGGCCCTGTTCAAAGATTTCCATTTCCCTTCAACTGAACTGCTGCTTAGCTGTTCATTATCGCAGTATCTATAGTCTCAAAAAGCTTCAAACATTCCTCTTCATTCATTGCTACCTCCGCACGACATTTCTTTGCCCATTGATTCTTCCTCACTAGTCTCTTAAACTTCAGCCTGCTCTTAATCATTACTAAATTGTGATCTGAGTATATATTTGCTCCTGGGTATGTCTTACAATCCAGCATCTGATTTTGGAATCTCTGCCTGAGCATGATATACTCTTCCTGTATTTCCCGACCCCTTCCAAGTACACCTCCTCCTCCTGCTGTGATTCTTGGACAGAGTATTTGCTAATACTACTTTAAATTTATTGCAGAACTCAATTAGTCTTACTCCTCTCTCTTTCCTACTACAAAGCTCATATTCTCCTGTAACCCCTTCTTTTACTCCCTTACAACTTGATTCCAGCCCCCACAACTATTAGATTTTCATTTTCCTTCACGTATTGAATTACAAGTTCATATACTCCCTCTGTCTTTTCATCCTCTGCTTGCGACTTCGACATATATATCTGAACTATTGTTGTCGGGCCGGCCGTTGTGGCCGAGCGGTTCTAGGCGCTTCAGTCTGGAACCGCGCGACCGCTACGGTCGCAGGTTCGAATCCTGCCTTGGGCATCGATGTGTGTGATGTCCTTAGGTTAGTTAGGTTTAAGTAGTTCTAAAGTTCTAGGGGACTGATGACCTCAGATGTCCCATAGAGCTCAGAGCCATTTTTTTATTGCTGTCGGCCTTGAATGCTGTTGATTCTCATGAGAACATCCCTATGACTGAAATTTTCACAGCAGCTCCATCTCTACCCTGCCTTCCTATTCATAATGAATCCTACTCCCGTTATACCATTTCCTGCTGCTGTTGATATTACGCTAAACTCGTCATACCAAAAATACGTGTCTTCTTTCCATTTCACTTCACTGACCCCATAATATCTTAGTTGAGCCTTAGCATTTCCCTTTTCAGATTTTCTAACTTTCCTAGCACATTATGACATTCGACGCCCCGACTCGTAGAATGTTACCATTATATCATTTTATTGGTTAGCTTGCCACCCCCCCCTCTCTCCTCCGGAGATCCGAATGGGGGCTAGTCCGGAATGCTTTCCCAACAGAGAGATCATCATAACAATTTTTTTTTTCAATTACAGGCCACGTGTCTTTGGATACACATTTTATTTTGTGTCTTTAATTCAGTGGTTTGAATTGCCTCCTGTATCCTCATGCCATTGGTCATTGCTGATTCTTTCTCCTTTTAGGGGCAGTTTCCCACATCAAGAGCAAGAGAGTGCCCTGAAACTCTGTCCTCTCCTCCGCCCTCTTTGACAAAGTCGTTGGCAGAACAAGGGTGACGTCTTATGCCGGAAGTCTTCGGCCGCCTTAGTAATGAATTTTATTTGACATTTAAGCCGTGGCGAGGTTCGAACCCGGGACCAAGGACTTCTTGATTATTAATCATAGATGCTGCCCCGAAACCACGGGTGGAACTCTCTCATTTAGGGAACAAAATGCGAGGTTACCGAGTACCGGACCAGAGTTATGACTCGATTCAGGACTTTCTTGCAGACACAACTCGAGACATCATTCAGCGCAAAGTGTGTTGAGGTCGCTGCCCCCGGGTTACATGGCTTGTCGTACCGGAACTCCTGACAGACTTTCCGCATTCCTGCAGATCTCAACAGTGTGTATCATTTAGCGTACGGCTGTCTCGTAGTACGCGTTACGACTGATGCCCTAGCCCATTAATGGGTCGCATGAATAAAATAGGGAATGTACCTTATTCTCGGAATTTCGAAAAACGTTCTCAGGTTCGCATGAAAAAAAGCGAGTCGGAGGGTATATTTCACCTGAGAATGTGTCCGCCCCGATAGCTGAGTGGTCAGCATGGCGGATTGCCGTCCTACGGGCCAGGGTTCGGTTCCCGGCTGGGTCGGGAATTTTCTCCGCTCAGGGACTGGGTATTGTGCTGTGTTCATCATCATTTCATCCCTATACGGTGAGCAGGTCGCCAAATGTGGCGTCCAATGTAATAAGACCTGCACCAAGGCGGCCGGACCTGCCACGCAAGGGGCCTCTCGGCCAATGACGCCAAACGCTCATTTCCATTTACATGAGATTGTAAAAGGATAGTGGAAATGATCAATGCGAAGAACTTTCCTTGATTTCGTATGAAGTTCTTTCTTACAAGCGGAGAACTTTCTCCGTTTTCTGAAGTGAGCAGCGTAGCATACTCCGAACCGAGTAAATACTGATAAGTTAATATTACTGAGATCCTTTTAAGGAAAAATGGCAGAATTTATGTTGTTCGTAAGGCAAGAAACTAAATACTGAAGAGATAAACTGTAGAAGTTTATACAGGTGTGACAAGGAAAACACTGAAGGGGCGACTTTTCAAATGAAACGGAAATAACAATATTTTTCTGGTATTTGCCAGACCCGGGTTTTAAGACTGGAATAGTAAAAGACTTAAGTATACACTAGGCAATTGTCACTGAAATTTTCACAAGTTCTTCACAATGTTTTCTCACAGTGTAAATCTTACATAAGGTGATTACTGAAACCTACAAACTGGAGGGGCGGTTTCCTGATTGGAAGTGGAGGAAAAAACGTCCTATGAACATGTGTCTGGAAATTCATCGTTGCCACGATAGATGGCGCAGAGAAATGAGTTTCTCTGACCACGTGCCGTGTGCCTCTTGTTTGTTGCAAGCTGTGTGATTGACGCGGTGTACTGTAAACAGCAGAATGGCCTGGTATTCATGTCGGGAACAAGCCGAGATGGTGTCTGTGTGCGGCCAGACGGGTGGAAACAGCTGAGAGGCAGTACGGCTATACCAAAACAAGTATCCTCACAGACAGCAACCACATCACACTCAATATGTCAAACACACTATTTCTACGTTTTTGGGAGTTTGTGTGATCGTAGTTCCTAGCAGACAGACGAACGAGTTGCAGGGAGGCGGCGGACTGCGCGTACCCCAGATTTGGAGGACCGGGTTCTACAGGATATTGAGACAGCCCTAGTCCAAGCTCCATGAAAGAGGCCCGCCAACATGGTGTACGCCGAAGTTCGATTCTGTGCATCCTGCATGATAACTGTTACTATCCCTATCACCTCCGATGGAGGCCAATTTGAACATCTGTTGAGACGTGTATACGAGCATCTATGTACTGTATTCCTGGACGATTTGTTGTAATTGCACACACACTGTCCATTTCCGGACACATGTTCACAGGACCCTTCTTTCTCCATTTCCAGTAAGAAATCCGTCCCTGCAATATGTCAGTTTCATTAATGTTCACCCTGCATTTTGTTATGTTAGAAATAAGTAGGCGGATCAGAAAAACAACATAGCGATCTGTTTCTCGTAACGAAACCGCACGGGCGACCGCCTAAGAGCTTGACGCGCGAAAGGACCATCATGCGTCAAATTTAACCAAATTATCCCGTGTTAGAAAACACAGTCTCCGTTTCGCTTTGGGGAAGATGAAAATGTGATGCATTCTCAGGTTTTAGTTCTCATAATGTGTTCACCAAACTTTAGTAACAAAGAAGTTTTCTGCATGTCGAAAATTCCGGTAACATCGTCAAAACATACATTCTAGTAAACTGTCATCCTCTTAATAATTAGTTGCGTCACGTAAAACTAAAGTCAAAACGTAGTGCATCTCTTCCAGAAGACGTTGATGCCAGTTCCACACTTGCACTCCGAGGCGGCAAAAGTACTGGGGTACCTCATTATATCGTGTCGGATCTCCTTATGCCCGGCATAGTGCAGCAACTTGACTTGGCATGCGCTCAACAAGTCGCTGGAATTTGCCTTCAGAAATACTGAGCCTCGCTGCCTCTATAGCCGCCCATAACTGCGAAAGTGTTGCCGGTGGAAGAGTTTGTCCATGAACTGGCCTCTCGATTACGTCCCATTAATGTCCGATAGGATTCATGTCGGACGATCTGGGTGGCCATATCCTTCGTTCGAACAGTCCAGAATGTTCTTCATACCAGTCGCGACCAGTTAGGGCCCGGTGACATAGCGCATTATCATCCATAAAAATTCCATTGTTGTTCAACCGAAAATGGTCTCCAAGTAGCCGAACATAACAATTTCGAGTCAATGATCGGTTCAGTTGGACCAAAGGACCCAGTCCATTCCCTGTAAAGGCATGCCACACCATTATGAAGCTTGCACAGTGCAACTTGGTTCCATGGGTTCATGGGGTCTGCGCCGCAAAAAAAAAAAAAAATGGTTCAAATGGCTCCGAGCACTATGGGACTTAACTTCTTAGGTCATCAGTCGCCTAGAACTTAGAAGTACTTAAACCGAACTAACCTAAGGACATCACACACATCCATGCCCGAGGCAGGATTCGAACCTGAGACCGTAGCGGTCGCGCGGTTCCAGGCTGTAGCGCCTAGAACCGCTCGGCCACTCGGGCCGGCTCTGCGCCACACTCGAACCCTACTATCAGATCTTATGAACTGAAATCTGGACGCATCTGACTGGGCCACGGTTTTCCAGTCGTCTAGCGTCCAACCGATACGGTCATGAGCCCAGGAGAGACGCTGCAGGCTATGTCATGCTGTTAACATAGGCACTCGCGTCTGTCGTCTGCTGCCATAGCCCATTAACGCCACATTTCGCCGCACTGTCCTACAGGATATGTTCGCCGTGCGTCTCACGTTGGTTTCTGTGGCTATTTCACGTTTGTCCATTACCACAGACAACTCTACGGAAACGCCACTGCTTTTGGTCGTTGAGTGAAGGCCGTCGGCCACTGCATTCTCCGTGGTAAGAGTTAATGCCTGAAAGGTATTTTCGGCGCACTCTCGGCGTTGTGGAACTCGAGATCTTGAATCCCCTAACAGCTTCCGAAATGGAATGCCCCATGCGTGTAGCGCGTTCAGAGTTATTAATTCCCGTCGTGCGGCCATAGTCACGTCGGAAACCTCTTCATATGAATCAACAATCACCTTACAAAGGAAACTCCCCATCGCATTTCCCTCAGATTTATGTTAAGAGGGCTCAGTGGACAGCCCGTGTAAAACAGGAAGAACGTGTGCTGAACTGTGGAAAAAAGCAAAATAGAAACAGTGCACGGTGGAAGGACAAGAAGTGCAATGTGGATCAGATTGAAACAGTAATGGCATCGTGGTTAAGTGGTCACGGTGTTGGGCTGCCATGCGGGCGAGTCGTGTTGAAATATTTCTCGTGCCCTTTATAATTGAAATGTTTGTCCTCTTTCTGTTGTCTTGTGCAGTTGTCATTGTCATACTAATCACTGGTTATAGAATATGAGTCATGTGGTAAGAATACATTACCAGTGCAAGTAAACGTGATGAATAGTGAGAGCAGACGAAATACCACAAAGACGTCTCACAGAAATGAAAACAATAGACTTGGCCACTGTTTCTATGTTTCGATACAGTGTATCGATACGTGGAACTGTTTCAGTGTTTCGGAACGGCTGTGGTTCACTGTTTCGAAACAGTGGTGTTTCATTCCGCCCCTGTCTCGGATAACCGAACCAGATTCGATCTCGAGCCAGACACAGAAACTGTATCGTTGTTTCAAAATAGGTCTGTTTCGGTCCACCTGTGCTTGGAACGGACTAATTGTATCGAAACAGTGATGTTTCATTCCGCTCTGTGTCGGGCGAGATTCGGGCTCGGCACAGGTACTGAAACACAACATACCACTTCGTGAAACACTTTCAAGAGTGTCGAAATCTTTTTGACAAGCAATAGCATGAAGCTTATGTTATCCGAAAATAAAGCTTCGTTTCTAGCTGACTGTCCTATTCCGAAATGGCGTAACATCTTCTTTATAAACACTAACCAAACAATAAAACAACGCATACTATTCACATTCAAAATAATAAATATGTGAAAATCATTCAGTTAAATTACACTTTTTTTTATAACATACGCTTCTCTGTTCATGTACAGTAATCACATTAAGAAACGCAAGTAAGCCTACAACATTTCGAATAAAAAAAGGCGTAGGGTGACAGTTATTAGACATATACATAAATCTGATGTAGGTATAATTGCAAGCAATCTGTTTGACATATCACTGATAGTGTAATGGTGAACGGGAACGGCTGGCAACCATGGTGAATTTATAGTAACGGTTCGAAACACCTTGAAAGACAAAATTTTTTTTCTGTTATATTTTGTTATTTATTCGAATTATTTGTGAGACTACAGTCACTGTGCCTATTATCCACAATGATTCCCTTTGTGTGCATGGAAATTAGCAGGATGGGTATATTACCCATACTAACGGAATGTGGGAATCCCAGTAGCATATGCCTTGTTTCTGCAGTTTGCTCCCACCTCCAGTTCCGTTCGTGGTGGTTCTTCTGTTTTAGACTATTGCTGTCCTCAGCGAATTGAAAAGTATGAAAGTCACACGACACGAAAGCAGCGCATTTGCTGCAGGAAATACGAAACTGCCAAGACGCCTAAGTGATAGCTTCATACTTTCTGCGATATGATTAGTGCTCTCGCACCTCATTTCTGTTTATATGGACATTATACAGTAGACATTCAAGATGATAAAATGTGTAGGTTTATTACATAACAAAACACAAACTGTTTCACTGTTTCGAAACAGAGTATCGAAACATTACATTGTACTGTTTCATTTGTTTCGGAACAGTTACGTGTTTCAGTTTGCCCATCTCTAGAAAACAACAAATAGAAGGGTGTGAAGTATGTTACAACAAAGAAATTCGAATCGAAACTTCCAAAACGGAACAAACTTCAAAAACGTTAAGAACATATTATATTTCGACAGAGCGCAAAGCAAGTGTGCGATAGTAAAACTGTTACGTTCATTTGTTGCAGCTTATGTGACAAAGTATTAAGTTGTCATCATTTCTTTGAGCGTGATCACATTCGCATTCATACGAACAACTAAATCTGACAAGCAGCTATATCTCACTCACTTACCAGCCTTACAGAGTAGGTGGGTCGGTAAGAGATTGCTATCATATGACACCCGTACTGTCACAAATGCCGTCTATGACATACCAGACGTGTTTTCCGGTGCAGGATTCGGTTGACTTGTCGCCTTCTCATCAAACGTTTGCACTTTCCATCGAAAGTCACTTTCTTTCGGCTGCTAATAGAGTAGTTGTGCAGAATCAAGTGTCATTATAGGTCCCTTCCTTACAGCTCGCTTTTTGCAAACGGACGTTGCACCACGAAGCAGACACAAATTTCAATATAGCCAACAGCGAAAAAATAATAAAATAAATTTAGCGCGAGGGAGGTTTGAACGTGGCTCGCCTGCATGGCAATGCAACACCGTGGCGACTTAAGCACAACGCCGTTGCTATTTTATGTTGCTCTATATTGCACTTCTTGTACCTCAACCGTTCACTGTTTCTATTTTGCTTTTTTTTCACTGTTCGGTACACGCTGCTTCCCGTTTTCAAGTTTGGTCTGTGTTCAGGTGTTGACGGGATGTCCACTGGGCCCTCTACCACTAAACCAGAGGAGGGGGGGGGGGGGGGGGGGGGGAATGATGGAAGAGTTTCCCTTGTGAGTACAAATGACGGCTCTGTCCATACACTGGCTTCTACACCTTGTGTACGCGATACTACCGCCATCTGTATACATGCCTATCGCTGTCCCATATATTTTGTCACCTCAGCGTATCACGCGTGTGTTCTACACCGGGCGCGGCAGACGACACATCCCGAAAACCTTCTCAGGGAGGAGGGGAGGTAGTGAGAAAAGACTCCCTGATCAGAGAATATGCTTCGAGTTTTTGTTCGCGCGAAGTTGAGAACTTTCTCAGTAAATGTTCTTTAGCTCAGAATCTTCCCCGGAGAATGTTCTTTTTTTTTTTTTTTTTAATCAAACGACTCATTGGAATCGACCATCACCGCAATGCCTAGAGTACATGCCGACTGTTTGCAGGACCGCAGCGCCACGCCTAGGGGGCGGACCTCCGCGGTCCCAGTAGCTCAACTGTCCGCCATGTTTTCTCCAAGTACATGATACTCATATATGTTTACACACAAGTCGCAATGTGACTAGAGTTTTATCATTATATATATTGAAGGATTCGTCGTAAATATGGGTGACCGCTCAGCTGTGAACTCTACTAAATATTGCAAAATTTGTTTTCGCAGCCGGCCGTTATGGCCGAGTGGTTCTAGGCGCTTCAGTCTGGAACCGCGCGACCGCTGCGGTCGCAGGTTCGAATCCCGCCTCGGGCATGGATGTGTGTGATGTCCTTAGGTTAGTTAGGTTTAAGTAGATCTAAGTTCTAGGGGACTGATACTGATGACCTGAGCAGTTAAGTCCCATAGTACTCAGAGCCATTTGAACCATTTTTTAACTGCATAACACTCATATTTGAAGACATTGGTACCGAGTTCTTAACTGATTACATTTAAAACTTTAAAAACTACCAAGCATGTTCCGCGTATACATTTCCATAGCCGTGTAATATTACATTTCAGTTTTTCTATAATATGAAAAGAGTATTCTAAATATCTCTATTCACAGCAGTTACTGTTCGTTACACTTCATACATGTAGCATTAAATAAGAAATATTGTAAAAATAGGTTAACCAAACACAAGATTAACATTCGGAATCCTCAGAGTGGAGAGAAACATACCGGACGATTTGGCCTATTATACAGGAAAATGTAGCTCCGTCCCGGGTTCAGGAGCGTGGGACAGCGGCTGGTCGATGAAATCTAATAACACTATACCGACAATTGACATTGCTTTGTTAGGAAACCAGTTTTGACGTTCAGCCCTGTCACACAAATGACACCAAGTACCACTCGTTCACGTGTAAGACAAGGCTCCTATACTTGTATCTACACTCCTGGAAATGGAAAAAAGAACACATTGACACCGGTGTGTCAGACCCACCATACTTGCTCCGGACACTGCGAGAGGGCTGTACAAGCAATGATCACACGCACGGCACAGCGGACACACCAGGAACCGCGGTGTTGGCCGTCGAATGGCGCTAGCTGCGCAGCATTTGTGAACCGCCGCCGTCAGTGTCAGCCAGTTTGCCGTGGCATACGGAGCTCCATCGCAGTCTTTAACACTGGTAGCATGCCGCGACAGCGTGGACGTGAACCGTATGTGCAGTTGACGGACTTTGAGCGAGGGCGTATAGTGGGCATGCGGGAGGCCGGGTGGACGTACCGCCGAATTGCTCAACACGTGGGGCGTGAGGTCTCCACAGTACATCGATGTTGTCGCCAGTGGTCGGCGGAAGGTGCACGTGCCCGTCGACCTGGGACCGGACCGCAGCGACGCACGGATGCACGCCAAGACCGTAGGATCCTACGCAGTGCCGTAGGGGACCGCACCGCCACTTCCCAGCAAATTAGGGACACTGTTGCTCCTGGGGTATCGGCGAGAACCATTCGCAACCGTCTCCATGAAGCTGGGCTACGGTCCCGCACACCGTTAGGCCGTCTTCCGCTCACGCCCCAACATCGTGCAGCCCGCCTCCAGTGGTGTCGCGACAGGCGTGAATGGAGGGACGAATGGAGACGTGTCGTCTTCAGCGATGAGAGTCGCTTCTGCCTTGGTGCCATTGATGGTCGTATGCGTGTTTGGCGCCGTGCAGGTGAGCGCCACAATCAGGACTGCATACGACCGAGGCACACAGGACCAACACCCGGCATCATGGTGTGGGGAGCGATCTCCTACACTGGCCGTACACCACTGGTGATCGTCGAGGGGACACTGAATAGTGCACGGTACATCCAAACCGTCATCGAACCCATCGTTCTACCATTCCTAGACCGGCAAGGGAACTTGCTGTTCCAACAGGACAATGCACGTCCGCATGTATCCCGTGCCACCCAACGTGCTCTAGAAGGTGTAAGTCAACTACCCTGGCCAGCAAGATCTCCGGATCTGTCCCCCATTGAGCATGTTTGGGACTGGATGAAGCGTCGTCTCACGCGGTCTGCACGTCCAGCACGAACGCTGGTCCAACTGAGGCGCCAGGTGGAAATGGCATGGCAAGCCGTTCCACAGGACTACATCCAGCATCTCTACGATCGTCTCCATGGGAGAATAGCAGCCTGCATTGCTGCGAAAGGTGGATATACACTGTACTAGTGCCGACATTGTGCATGCTCTGTTGCCTGTGTCTATGTGCCTGTGGTTCTGCCAGTGTGATCATGTCATGTATCTGACCCCAGGAATGTGTCAATAAAGTTTCCCCTTCCTGGGACAATGAATTCACGGTGTTCTTATTTCAATTTCCAGGAGTGTAGTTCCGTGTCCGCCTCGATAGTTGCTGTTGCCTCCCCTTCATTAAAAAAATAAATAAAAGGAGTAAATAAGAAAAAAGAAGCCGGCACGGTAGCTCAGCGTGTTCGGTCAGAGGGTTAGCTGCCCTCTGTAATAAAAAATAAAACAAAATAAATTAAAAAAAGTGAGTTAATGGATCAACACGAACTGAAACGGGTGTCCTGCGACACCTGCCCCAAGCAGATGCAACGAGCGAAAACGAACAAAGTGAGATTAGATATATATATATATATATATATATATATATATATATATATATATATATAAAGATAGCTGAATGGAAATCCTGACGGACTGCCGTCCTAAGGGGCCGGGGTTCGATTCCCGGCTGGGTCGGGGATTTTCTCCGCTCAGGGACTGGGAGTCGTGTTGTCTTCATCATCGTTTCATCCCCATCCGGCGCGCAGGTCGCCCAATGTGGCGTCGAATGTAATAAGACCTGCACCAAGGCGGCCTGACCTGCCCCGTATGGGGCCTCCCGACCAATGACGCCAAACGCTCATTTCCATTTTCCATCTGGTTCCGTAGACATCCGAACTTTATGCGCATGAGAATCAGTTCGTGAAGTTCGGATAGCTACGAAACCAGAAATGAGTATTGTGGCTTGTCTTATATTTGCACGAGTGGTACTTGGTGACATTCATGCGACAGGCCTGAAGATGATATGATCCGAATGTCAAAACTATTTGCCTAATAAAACAACGTCAATTATTGGTTTAGTATTATTAGATCTTATCGACCACCCGCTGTCCCACGCTCCTCAACCCAGGGCGGAGTTACATTTTCCTGTATAATAGGCTGCCAGTGGCGCCGATGTCCGGCCTGTTCCCGATGCCACCAGGACGCTCAAGACCGACGTTGTGCGCCGTTCCGCCTGCAGCCAGCCCCGGTGTCTGGGTCCGGGCCGCAAGGCGCTGCCTTGCCGGTGCTGACGGCAGCTCCTGAAATATTCAGCGGTCACCGATCACAGTAATCTCTGCACTGTCGGCCCAGGCGCCGAGCGGACGCCTTTGGTTAGAGACTGCGTAGTGCGGCTTCGCCTCGTATGCCTACCCGAATGAAAGCGGGGGACCACTCAGTGACACCGCCGAATAGCAGACCGGCAGGCGCGTCGACCCCCGGCCACTACTCCCTGCTCGCACAAATTTCGGCAGCTGCTCCGCGACTGACATATCCCTCGATCGAAAATGACGATACATTGCTCTTGTAAGATTACCACGGGCTACATCTACGTCCGTATTATGAAGTGTGCCTCACTGTACCACACATTAAGGGGCCCTCACGCATTCAATAATATTGTCAAATTGTCTGTATATTGACCGTATTGTCAATAATAGAAATACCGACGACGAGTATTGATGGACCTCAAAATATTCTCAGTATTGTCAGTACACATTGATTGTGTGAGATCTAGTATTGACGGTTTGACAATATTCTCCATTCAGATGCTGGCAGAGCTTCGGGAATCAACCACGTGGCGTTAGTGTTCACTGTTTATTTCTTTAAATTCTCCATTGTGTATATTATACCTTAGATTCAGTTTTTAAGGAGTGTTTTAACACAAAAGAATCGTTATAGGCCTATGCAAGGGTGACCAGTGTATATACCATTTTAGGATGGTCAACCTCCCTATGACACTACTTACTTCATTAATTTACACGACTGGCCATTAAAATTGCTACACCACGAAGATGACGTGCTACAGACGCGAAATTTAACTGACAGGAAGAAGATGCTGTGATATGCAAATGATAAGCTTTTCAGATCATTCACACAAGGCTGGCGCCGGTGGCGACACCTACAGCGTGCTGACATAAGGAAAGTTTCCAATCGATTTCTCATACACAAACAGCAGTTGACCGGCGTTGCCTGGTGAAACGTTGTTGTGATGCCTCGTGTAAGGAGGAGAAATGCGTACCATCACGTTTCCGACTTTGATAAAGGTCGGATTGTAGCCTATCGCGATTACGGTTTATCGTATCGCGACATTGCTGCTCGCGTTGGTCGAGATCCAATGACTGTTAGCAGAATATGGAATCGGTGGCTTCAGGAGGGTAATACGGAACACCGTGCTGGATCCCAAAGGCCTCGTATCACTAGCAGTCAGATGACAGGCATCTTATCGGCATGGCTGTATCGGATCGTGCAGCCACGTCTCGATCCCTGACTCTACTGATGGGGATGTTTTCAAGACAACAACCATCTGCACGAACCATTCGACGACGTTTGCAGCAGCACGGACTATCAGCTCGGAGACCATGGCTGCGGTTACCCTTGACGATGCATCACAGACAGGAGCGCCTGCGATGGTGTACTCAACGACGAACCTGGGTGCACGAATGGCAAAACGTCAATTTTTTCGGATGAATCCAGGCTCTGTTTACAGCTTCATAATGGTCGCATCCGTGTTTGGCGACATCGCGGTGAACGCACATTGGAAGCGTGTATTCGTCATCGCCATACTGGCGTATCACCCGGCGTGATGGTATGGGGTGCCATTAGTTACACGTCTCGGTCACCTCTTGTTCGCATTGACTGCACTTTGAACAGTGAACGTTACATTTCAGATGTTTTACGACACGTGGCTCTACCCTTCATTCGATGCCTGCGAAACCCTACATTTCATCAGGATAATGCACGACCGCATGTTGCAGGTCCTGTACGGGCCTTTCTGGATACAGAAAATGTTGGACTGTTGTCCTGGCCAGCACATTCTCCAGATCTGTCACCAACTGAAAACGTCTGGTCAATGGTGGCAGAGCAACTGGCACGTCACAATACGCCAGTCACTACTCTTGATGAACTGTGGTATCGTGTTGAAGCTGCATGGGCAGCTGTACCTGTACACTCCATCCAAGCTCTGTTTGACTCAACGCCCAGGCGTATTAAGGCCGTTATTAAGGCCAGAGGTGGTTGTTCTGGGTACTGATTTCTCAGGATCTACGCACCCAAATTGCGTGAAAATGTAATCACGTATCAGTTCTAGTATAATATATTTGTCCAATGAATACCCGTTTATCATCTTCATTTCTTCTTGGTGTAGCAATTTTAATGGCCAGTAGTGTAAAAATATTGTATAGTTTGATGTATTACATAGAAGTTTGAAAGAACGCTCCCATTTGAAAAAATACGTCATATATCTGCAATGATCTAGTAAGAGGTCTGCGGATGCATATCAACTTCACCAAATTATCTCAAAGCATAAACAAAATGTTTACGTTAATTGCCTACACAGATCCTTGCCAGGCAGATATACGAGGTGTGCGAGAAAAGTAATGAGACAGACTTTTTCTCCACCACAGTTTTTGTTTTATTTAATTTTTGCGAACAATGATATTGTCCCCTTAAAAGTACTTCCCATCACCAGCTGTACACTGATGGAGTCGTCGTTCCCAGTCTTGGTAGCAGTACCGAAAGGCTTCACCTGGTAGAGCATTTAACATGTCGGTCACATTCTTTTGAATGTTCTCCAGAGTCCCAAAATGACCTCCTTCTCAGACAATTTTCAATTTCAGGAAAAGAAAACTGTCCCAAGGACTCTACCAGGTAAATTAGTCACGAAATTCTGTCAAGAAGATCAACACACACGTTACTTAAATTGTCCTTCTGCTCAGCTGCGAGGGTTTTCGGCACCATTTTGGCACAATCCTTTCGAAAACTTTGGCCAAAATTTCATGTACGGTGAAAGTGTTAAACAGGTCATCTATCACCCTTATTCTTAAACGACGATCTTATCTCACAAGAACACGCACACTCTCGATGCTTCCGTTGCTTTTTGAAGTTGAGGGTTTCCCTGGGCGAGGTTGAGCTTCCATGTTTTCTCTGCCTTCCAAATTGATTCCTGCCAGCGAAAAACTTGTGTTGTTGGTAAGGAATGTTCCCCATAAGCCTGTTTCAACCTTTCAAAGGCCACATTCGCGGATTTTCCAAGTTTTAGACAAAATTTGGTTGCATAACATTGCTCTAAATCCCGCTGTTCCATTTTCGTAACGCACAAGAGAACACTACTTCAGTCATGCTCTCTTAAAAAATCACGTGATGGCTGTACGGGCTGAAACTCTGACTGAGCACCAGGATGGGATGAACACGCCGGTGTACACAAGCACAACTGCACAGCGTTGCCTAATCTCTCACAGTGTTGTCCGACTCATTACTTTTCTCACACGCCTCGTAATTGCTTCACAGGTTTGCAGTGAATTTTGCTAATTGTGTTTGCTGATATTACAGAACTGAACTTCGAGCATTAGAATGACCTGCCTGTCACCAGATATCTCGATGTTACCCCTAATATTCTGTCGACTGCGATTTCCTCTCTCATTAACGTAATTTACGTCACTGTTTCATCTCGTATCAACACTAACAAGTTGCCGTGTGATGCAGGACTCATCGAACAATAATTAGAGAAAGCTTTCGGGGACATGGTTCTGATTTCAGTCAGTAAATTAATACGTGAGCAGTCGCTCCATTTTTAATTGCTCTCGGGACCATTTCCTCTTATTCGTTGTTTTCTGTTGCTTGCAAGCTGTTGCTAATATAAATGCAACACACGCTTTCTTGTGGGTGGACATTATAACCTCGTGAAATGGTGTTGTCAGCTGACAATTTTTGTGGTTCCTTCGAAAGGGCATAATGTCAGGTCGCTTCAGTATATTGAAGGTTTGGAAAATTAGTATTGTCAATAAATATTGGAGTCCTCCCTCTGGCATGGGTGCGTGTCGTTCTTAGCATAAGTTAGTTTAAGTAGTGTGTAAATCTAGGGACCGATCACCTCAGCAATTTGGTCCCTTAGGAATTCACACACATTTGAATAAATATTGAACGTGTGAAAACCCCTTTACATCTTCTTCCCGTTGCATTTCAAGTGTGGAACGCGGGCAAACGCCTATAGCTCTGGCCGCTATGGGAGTTAACGTCTGAGGTCATCAGTCCCCTAGAATTTAGAACTACTTAAACCTAACTAACCTAAGGACATCACACACATCCATGCCCGAGGCAGGATTCGAACCTGCGACCGTAGCGGTCGCGCAGTTCCAGACTGAAGCACCTAGAATCGCTCGACTACAGCGGCCAGCGAGCCCAATGTAAGTCTAATCTAGTCCTCGCAGTCCGTAAGGCGGAAAGTAGTACATTCCTAGATTCGTCAATTACAGGTCATTCTCGAAAAATTGTTTTTAGGGTTTCACGGTATAACTAACGTCTATCTTCTGCCACTTCAGTTTGTCCAGCATTTATGTTACGTTTTCCCATGGTTTAAATCAACCTCAGCATTCCTGCTCTCTTTCTTTGTAAGCTATATCCTCTGGTAGTCCTATTTGGTACAGCCTCCATACACTTGACGAGTATTCTAGGATATGTTGCACGAGTGCTTCGTAGTCTCCTTCTAGCATGACGGCATTTTTCCAGTATCCTAAAAATGAACTGAAGTCTGCTAACTTCTTCCCCTAGCCGGCCGCGGTGGCCGAGCGGTTCTAGGCGCTTCAGTCCGGAACCACGCGGATGCTACGGTCGCAAGTTCGAATCCTGCCTCGGGCATGGATGTGTGTGATGTCCTTAGGTTTAAGTAGTTCTAAATCTAGGGGACTGATGACCTCCGATGTTAAGTCTAATAGTGCCTAGAGCCATTTGAACCATTTATTCCCCTACTGGTGAGCGTACACAATTGTTCTATTTGCTAACGTTAAGTACTGTTAGACAAAGGTAGTTGTATGAGCTGACTGATTCCACGTGTTTCATAATTACACCGACAAACTTCGAGGAGTTGTAGAAGGTGTCTTGACGAACTAAATGAGGGTAGGAACCCCCGGAAGCGTCATCCAGCGACGCTTCACAGCGTTCAAGTTATAGGCGCCGGCATATTTTGCTAGGTCTTCCCCCGGCAACAGGCATGACTTTGTACGCGAACAGAATGCCCCGCAATGTACGTGACAGCAGCAGCATCTATGGGCGACGATATCACAATAGGCGTCAGTCGCATCACTTCATGTTTGCGGCCATCCATCAGAGTCTAGGTGAAGTGGGTGGTTTCGCAGGGCGTCGACACGGCAGAGGTCGCGCGCGAAACGCACGCAGACCACGATTTGGGAAGAACGTACTAGAGAGGTTAGACGCAGATCCATCCGCGAACACTCGTGCTATGGCACACGCAATGCAAAGCTCCACCTCAGCGGTTTGGCGGGTGCTGCATTACGAGGGAAGGCATCCATTCCATCTCCAGAAGACACAAAGACAGAGGCGCTGCTGGACGGCGAATTTGCTCCACGTGTGGAGTTCGGTCAGTGATTCCTGCAGCGTGCGCTAGGCAACCGTATTACGTTGCGTGTGTGTTGTTCACGGACGAGGCGTCCTTCACCTGTGAGGGTGTGGAGGCGAACCGCCATGCGACCCACAAACAAGGTCACCAGTAAAAGTTCGCCATCAACGTGTGGGCTGCATGGTCCACGATTCCCTCGACTCACTGGCGACAACTATACAATGTCCATCTGAGAAGTGCTGCCGAAATTACTGGAGAAGGTGCCACTTGCAGTCCGTCGGCGTTTTCTGGTTCCAGCACGAGGGGGCACCCACACACCTCAGTCGAGCTGTCGGGGATCGCTGGATTGGTCGGTCGAGATGGTCCTGAAGTGGGAGGAGGAGATTAGTGTTTAACGTCACGTCGACAACGAATTCATTTGAGACGCAGCATCAACTCGGATTAGGTGGTACAACCCTCTGCCAGACATTTTATTGTGAATAGCAATCACTTAGACGTAGAAAGGATGGAGAAGAAGAGCGGCCGTGGCCTCTCTATGGAACTATACCGGTATCTGCCTTGGGCGATTTACGGAAATCACGGAAATCCTAAATCAGGATGGAGGGACGGGGGTTTGAATCGTCGCCCTCCCGTATGCGAGTTCAGCGTCTTAACCACTGCGCTACCCCACTCGGTGAGGTGGCCTTTTAACGTGGCCGCCTTGGTCTCCTGACCTCAACCCGCTGGACTTCTTCCTATTCGGCCTCCTGAAGAATGTTGTACACGACACCCCGCAGCGTGTGGGGTTGTCCGCACCACGCCTGGTATGTCTGAGCGAGTACGGCAGTCAATGATACGAAAATGTCAGGCTTGCTGAGACGCTGGAGGCAGGTATTTTGAGCACATGCTGTAACTGTATTTAATCCGTAAATGGTGAAATCAGTGTTGCAGAGAGTAGCTGCGATCCGATGAACTGATTTAAACACGTGAAGAAAACCGTCTCGATCACAATGGAACATTTAGTTTTTAACGGTTGTTTCACATGTTGTTCACTTTGTACAGTGTATTTAATTTCCTGTACCAATGGAATAAATGGCAATGTACATTTCTTGGATCTTGTTGTCTGGTCCTTGCCAAAGCGTCTACACGTGTGGTTCCACCCCGTTTCCTTGCATTCATGGTTCCTGTCCTTTAAATCAATAAAGATGCCGACGTCTCGGGATGTCTGCCGTTATTCACGTAATGCGGCCGATTGCCGGACACTCCAGCGGAGTGACGGTGATTTCTGCTGCATAGTCGACGTTCGTCCCCGTTCTCTGTCTGTGACGTCCCGTACACTACACGACAAAATATCAGAGGTTGTGTAGAGGGTCCTGGGAAACAATACACTGCGGACAGAAGCCCGTGTCCGACACCATTAGTCAGCACGGCAACAGAGCATCTCATTCATAGGCGATAAGGCCCAAGTATGCAGCAGCTAGCTCCATCTGCTTCACTGGCAATCGTGACAATTAGTCACCGACATTGAAAGTCAAAAAACCGCAGGCCTCGACCTGCCCGCAGTCCGTCCGGTTCGCGCACTAATAAGTCACCTAGCGGCAGGCGCCGACGCCTGTAACTTCGATACCCTATAGTGTTGGTGGATGACGTTTCTGATCACGGGTTTTGGTCCATATTTCCTCGAGACACCTTCTATATCCCCTCGACGTTTGCCTGTGAAATTTTGAAACACCCTGTATACGAGATCTGTCCAAAAAATTCCGGAACATTCGTAATTTCGCGCCAGTGGTATGTTCGAGCGAAATGCGGTCGGCATCCCTGCACGCGCCTGTGTTTAATGTCTAGCTGCCGGAAGTTACATTGTTGTATGTCTTCTAGTTATTGTTCAGTGCTGTATTGAGTAGACCGTTGTGTTGCACAATTTGTGAATTTCGGAATGGTGGAGTTAGAGGAGCAACGCGTCTGCACGCAATTTTGCATGAAACTCAAGAAAACCTTTACAGAGACACGTCAAATGATGAAGGAAGCCTACGGTGATGAGTACTTAAGCCATATTTGGTGTTACGATTGCTTCACGCGGTTTAAAAAATGGCGTAACGGATGTTAAAGATGACCCTCGATCGCCGTTCGCGTCTACCGACGACGCTCATGTCAGGAACGTCAACGAAATGGTGCGTGCCAATCGAAGACTTACTGTCCGAGAGACTGCAGATGAATGTAACATTTCAATGGGATCATGTCACGAAATCCTGACACAGCATTATGGAATGCATCGCGTTGACGCCAAGTTCGTCCCACGCCTCATGAGTCAAGGTCAGGAAGACATTCGTCTCGCAATCGGTAAAGGCTTTTGGGTCGCGTAAATGAGAACGAGGTGTTCCTTAAGAGAATCATAACTCGTTATGAGACGTGGGTCTACGGTTATGATGTTGAGACCAAGGTTCAGTCTTCATAGTGGGCCGGGAAAGTTTCTCCAAGACCAAAAAAAGCTCGCCAGTTCAGGCCGAATGTCAAAATCATTCTGATAGTTTTCTTTGACTTTGAAGGATTAGTTCACCATGACTTCGTGCCACAGGGACAAACCGTTAATCGATGGTACTATCGGGGTGTGTTGCGATGCCTGCGACAAAACGTGAGAAGGAAATAGCGTGAAATGTGGCGAGACAATTCATGGCTCTAGCACCACCATAACGCACCCTCACTTCATCCCTGTGGTGCGTCACTACTGCACAAAAAACGAAACCACTGTGCTGCCTCATCCTCCGTGTTCGCCAGACCTGGCCCCTGCGACAGTTCTTTTTTTTATTTCCGAAGTTGAAAACCCCGTTGAAAGGATGAAGATTTGCAGCGATAGACGAGATTAAAGAAAATTCGCATACGGCGCTTCGTGCTAGCCAGCGCGACTGCTTCCGGAAATGGAAACGGCGTTGGGAGCGGTGTATCAGTTGTGGAGCAGAGTATTTTGAAGCAGACCATGCACAATAAGTGAAAGGTAAGGGTTGAAAAATTTTGTGGAGGAAGTTCTGGAATTTTTTGAACAGACCTCGTATGTAGATATATAAGTGGCTGGTAATACTTCTAGCTCTGCATGTTCGCAGATGTTGTATACAGGAAGGTGACGTCATCCCACACATGCTGCATGATGTAGAGACACGTGCAGGTGACCATTGGCACGTGTAAAGGTTGCCCCAGCTGATCCTAAACGTGAATAAATGAAATGTGAATATCGTAAATATTATTTATTTTATTTTTATTTTACACGTCTACCTCCGCACGGCCAAATTGAGGAGCAAATCCTTACCAGAAAAGCACTGACAGATAAAATAAAATGTATACGAATCCTGTACATCGAAAAGACACGTGTTCATATTACCGTTATCAACAATATCTCACAGATATTACCTTAATTTTTTTCCAGGAACTCCCCGACGGAAAAGAAGGAGGAACCCTTTAGGAAACTCTTCAATTTATACTGGAAAGTGCGTGGATTATTGCTAAGATCTTGTAATACTTGTGGCAGCTCAGTGAAAATGGATGCAGCACAGTTGTCACGCCTTTCTACTGGAGAATCAAGGAGGCTGGTTGGTTGGTTTGGAGGAGGGGACTAAACAGCGAGGTCATCGGTCCTATCGGATTAGGGAAGGATGGGGAAGGAAGTCGGCCGTGCCCTTTGAAAGGAACCACTCCAGCATTTTCCCCAACCGATTTAGGGAAATGACGGAAAACGTAAATCACGATGGCCGGACGCGGGTGAGTCAACGAGGAGTGATCCAAATGCATACTCGATTTTTGCCTAATATTAACTGAGTGAAAGCTGCTAATTTTTAGGAATAAGATCTGATTGTTAACAGCGAACAACACTACAGAAAATATATATGAGATGCCCATGTCAGAATTCACAGACTCCTGAACGGGGATCGACAAGAGTTTCGCGAACTTACACCACATATAGCACGAAATGCCCGTTTCTGAACCAGTAACATCCCTTGTGAATGGAAATTAGTTTTGCGCACTTTACTACAGATTGAACGAGAACAGGTTTTTTTTGTGCAGTAACCTCATGTCCACCAGTTTTCTGTTACCTGAAATACATGATTTGGCTGTACTGACATCAATTACCAAGAAATAACAATATCTTTAGAAAAATTATATAACAGACCAACATTCGTTATTACAATAATAATAATAATTTATTTATTTTTAGCACTATTAGCAGTTGTTAAAATCACTAATATTAATCAGGGGCCTATTCGTAAAATAAGATAATTTACTAATGAATAAACCCTTACGATTAAGACATCCTTTAATTAAAATTATTAATAACTCTTTAGTTGATTTGTAGTAAGAATCTATGTCATCAGACTTCAGACGTTCCGCAATACAATTTCCAATATATGCTGGACAATCCCAACAGTCCTACGTTCTGACTGAGAGTCTCCCCACTAACTTCTCCTAAACTCTACTTTCCTCAGACTTCTTAGTATCACTATGTGCCTTGACAATGTTGGCGCTGAAACAAAAATAGATATAATTTAGTTGCTCAATACAATATTGTTTTTTTCAATTTACGAGTCCTTATATGATACCATTTTTATTTTACAGCAAAGGCATCTTAGTAATTAATGCTTTTTCGTTTGTTCCAAACTTTACAAAGTTGTGCTTCTATAAACTTGATTCGAATATTTTTTTATGTTATCTCACTCCCATACAATTACGAAATATTAAATTTCGTAATTTAATAGTACAAATGGACTAAAGTTTACCCATCGATTAATAAGAGACGAAAATAAGGATGTTTTCGCTAAGTTTAGAAATATGAACTTGTACCTATTTTACGCAAGAAATACTGTATTTATTCATTTTGGTATTGGAATGGAACAATTTCTGTTGGATAAAGATGTGACATGTTGTAAGTGGACTATAGGGGATTCCTTTTTACAAAAAAAAGTAATTCGCTGATAATTGACACGATCCAGAATACCACACATCAGTGTGTCAGAGCTGTACCTCTCAACTCAAGATGACAATGAAATGTCCATATGAAGACTCGAGCAAGGAAGTAACGCTGGATCCCAGAGACTATCACGAAGCTCGTTAACGACTCTGAGATTTTCCGGATTATTTCCGGCTGCGGTCACCGAGCATCGACAAGAAATCCACTGTGAATCATGCACTACAAGCATTTATTCTGACTGATGCTAAGGACGGGTGCACCCTGTCAGAATTCCACTGTGCTGGCTGCATTTACTTCCAGCTCGCGGTATGCGCTGTCACCGGTAGCCACTGATTCATGCTGCCTGCCCGACCTGTCGTGACGTCACCGCCAGCGTCACGGCGACCTGTCTCAGCTGAGTCACGCGATAAGCCCTGCACGGCCATCTGACTCGATACCCAGCACTACGGAGCAGCCCTCACCTTTCCACCTGGCCACTCAGTCTGCCGCTGAATCACTTTAAACTGGGCAGTGACGGCTGGCTTTTTTTTCACTGTTTTATCCATCATTGCATCTGGGTGACCCATTACTCCCATTTTTATTTTATTCATTCGCCCTTTGCGTTGTAGTATCTCGTCTTTAATATCCTCAATTTACAGATTCTTTTACATAATTAAATATTTTTCCGTCTGCCCGGAATCGGGACAGACTTCGTATCACAAATGCACGTTCAACTCGTAGCTTTTCTTAATTGTAGGAACGTACAGGTTGGTCAGGAACACTCTGAAAAGCTCTTAAGGGTGTTACCGGGGGGATCTGTCGAGAAATAATTGTTATAAAAAAATTCGACACGTTGCGCCGTTTCCAAGTTATTAAGCGTCGAAGTTAGGCAGTCAGGTCGTTGCGCGCGCAAATTCAAGCGCTAAAACGCGGTAACGCACAGACATCTGTGGGTCCGCGATTACCATCTGTCCAGATACTCATTACCGGGTAAAATATGCCTTTTTCGGAAGTGATAAATTTAAGGAAGGTTGAGCAAAAGCTACGTTTGTTCAGTTTGAGGAACCCCAACGAAGAACACGTTTGGCTACGCTGTCTGTGGCAGGTTGCTTGAATTTGCGCGAATGACGACAAGCTTGGCCTAACTTCAATGCTAAATAGCTCGGAAACGGGACAACGTATCGAACTTTTTTCTTAGCAATTATTTCTCAGCACAACCTACCCTGCAACACCCTTCTGTTGTGTTCCATTTTTTAATCGAAAATTTGCTCTCCAATAGTGAAAATATCAGTCTTTCAAATGGTTCAAATGGCTCTAAGGACTATGAGACTTAACATCTGAAGTCATCAGACCCCTAGACTTACAACTACGTAAACCCAACTAATCTAAGGACATCACAGACATCCATGCCCGAGGTAGGATTCGAACCTGCGACCGTAGCAGCCGCGTGGTTCCGGACTGAAGTGCCTAGAACCGCTCGGTCACAGCGACTGGCTATCAGTCTCTATACAGAAGCAGCTACCCATGGCTGATTTTAAAGTGCAATACTATGAAAACGTCGGTGATACGGACGTCCGTGTAGGCACGTTTGTACTGTATCGCAGCTGAAACTGGAGAAGAGACTACGTGAACAGGCTGTGCGTGCAGAGAGGAGAAATTATATGAGCGTCGAAAAGAATTGAAATCGGGCAGCAATAAAAAAAAAAATCTGGCTCTCTTCACTTGGCGGCATGTTAATTATTATCTTCGGGCGCCACTATATATAGTTTATTCCTATCAGTGTTTGATGCGAAGATGATACGAAACCGTGAAGCTATTTAGCCATGGCACAGTATATTTAGCCATTCTTGATCTGACTAACGTAACGTATTTGTGCGTCTGAAGTAATCTCGACATTTCCTTTGCATACAGATTGTCTCACGTAAGGTGTAAATTATAAAATAGTATATGAGAGGAATATTTACTGAAGCAGGTAAAAGTAAAAAAAGCGTTATTGTTCCAGTGGAGATATTAAAATAGTTTATATACACTTTAAGACAAAAAGAACGACGCACCACCAAGGAATTATCCGAATCTACAGGAAACTGGTAGATGTGATGTACATGTACAAACAAACGATTACAATTTCAGAAAAACTGAATGATTTATCCAAGAGAAACAGCTTCACACATTGAGCAAGTCTATAACGCGTTGGTCCATCTCTGGCCCTTATTCAAGCAGTTATTCGGCTTGGCATTGATCGATAGAGTTATCGGATACCCTCCTGAAACATTCTGTCCAGTTGGCGCGTTAGATCGGCAAAATCCGGAGATGGTAGGAGGGCCTCGCCCACATTGCTCCAAACGTTCCCAATTGCGGAGACACACGACGACCTTGCTGACCAAAGTAGGATCTGACAGGCTCGAAGACAGGAAGAAGAAACTCTCGCCGTGTGCATGCGGGCATAATCTTGCTGAAATGTTAGCCTAGAATGGGTTACCATGAAGGGGCGTAGAATATCGTCGACGCACCGCTGTGCGACGGATGAAATCTGAGGGGTGCCGATATCAAAAGAAATTGCTCCCCTGGCCAGCACTCCCTGTTGTCAGGGCGACAGTCAGGTTGGTATCCCACAGCTGTCCGGGGCATCTACAGACCCGTCTTCGCCGGCCGTCGGGGCTCAGTTAGAAGCGGCACTCATCACTGAAGAAACTTCTACTGCTTGTTAAGAAAGCTTCTGATGTGAAGTGTTTTGCCTTGATCGCCTGTATATACATTGGATTACTAGTTTCGACAGAACTGACCTGTCGTCTTCAGATCCACAGATGGCAGCTTTGTCCTGCCGAAAATAGTAATCCAATGGATATACATGCGACAAGGCAATAAAAGATCATAGCCGCGCGGGATTAGCCGAGCGGTCTTAAGCGCTGCAGTCATGGACTGTGCGGCTGGTCCCGGCGGAGGTTCGAGTCCTCCCTCGGGCATGGGTGTGTGTGTTTGTCATTAGGATAATTTAGGTTAAGTAGTGTGTAAGCTTAGGGACTGATGACCTTGGCAGTTAAGTCCCATAAGATTTCACACACGTTTGAACACTTTAAAAGATCATCAACTTTCTTTACATTGATTTAATTGATCGCTCTGCAGCCGACAATGTCATGTACTTATAATTGTATTCAAGTAACTGGGATTCCAATCTCAAAATGTGTCTACAGACACTACAGACACTGGCAGGATACCAACCTGACTGTCTCCCGCCATACGGCCCTACTGCCAGGACTGATGGAGTGAATACCATTTTATTTCGTAGCCAGACACTGCTGGTTGCCATCCGCAGCACGATGTCTCCCAGGAGGATATCCAACAACTCTCTCAATCAAAGCCTAGTCGAATAACAGCTTGCTAAAGGGCCAGAGGTGGATCAACGCATTATTGACTTCCTCAATTTGTGAGGCTCTTTCTCTCGAATAAATCATCCAGTTTTTCTGAAACTCTTTGTCTGCACATGTACATCGCGTCTAACGATTTTCCTCCGATTTGTATAAATCCTTCGTGGTGCGTCTTTTTTTTCTTAAGAGTGTAGTTTTTCTACAGTGAATTGCAGCAACGAATTATGCTTTTAAATGGAATATTATTTGCTCCGTCATTTAGCTGATGTGTTTAAACCGCGTACAAACCAGTTTAAATCAAATATCTATCGTTAGCGAGCTAGGAACGTTCAAACTTATAGGCAGGGATGTAACATGTCGTAGACGAAGTTGCTGGTGTCACGGATCGACAGGTATCTTCGATGAGCTGTTTCAAGTCCTCTCGGGTTGTTGGTTAGCTAAAACACGCACCACTCTTGAGATATATCCATAGATATAAATCTACCGGTATTCAGTCCGGCTACCGTGTGGGCCTTTCCTGAGGACAGAATCGCGCCAACCATCTTCCAGAAAAACTCTTGTTCGAGTCTTGTATTATATGACGAGCAAAATGGTTGGTCATCGTGCTGCGTCCACATACGTCCTCTAATGTCTAGAATGACGTTTTCATGGAGAGCACCTAAAGTGTCGGCGATGGAAGCTCAATACACCCATCTGTCAGAGTACCTGCGAAGCAGTGGGGCCGGCCGGAGTGGCCGAGCGGTTCTAGGCGCTACAGTTAGGAACCGCGTGACCGCTACGGTCGCAGGTTCGAATCCTGCCTCGGGCATGGATGTGTGTGATGTCCTTAGGTTAGTTAGTTTTAAGTAGTTCTAAGTTCTAGGGGACTGATGACCTCAGAAGTTAAGTCCCATAGTACTCAGAGCCATTTGAACCATTTTTTGAAGCAGTGGCGACCGATGGCTTCATCTCCAAGAATTCCACACCACACATTAACAGACCACTTCCTTTGACGATCGACGTGACGTGCTTGTGAAGGATTTTTTATGGCCCAGTAATGCATATTATGACGCATCACTTCACCGTAATTTGTCAGAAAGGAACTCTACGACTGAAACAATATCCATGCAGGCCCTGTGTCAGCGACAGTTGGTACGAGTGAAACTTTGTGTGATCTTCGCCACACAGATATATAAGGCTGATACCATTGACTGCAGCAACTTGTCTTAAGCTGATGTGAGAACCGTTGTGTACTGCAGCTAAAACAAACACTTGCACTTTCGTTCTTCTTGCTGTTCTTCGTCTGTTACCGCCACGGCTTATCAAACCAATTGTTTCTCAAGGTGGACGTTTAGCACCTAAGAGCGCAATGGCTGACGGAGCTCTTCGACCAGGATATGTCACGGTGTAAGCCATGGCTGCTTCATTGTCATCGTGTCAGCATTGGCGTCTCCTGACGGCCAACTTCACCTTGCTTCTGTATCTCTGATCGTGAAGTGCCATAATGCAATACGAATTTACACTTTTTCAGGATCCAAAAGCAAAAATTGTGGAAAAGTACCTGGATACACACGTATGTTCGCTTCCGTAGCTGAGCGGCCGCCGTGTCTGCCGTGCTGATGACTCGGGTTCTACTCCCGGCAGTGGCAGGGATTTTTCCTCAGTAGGAGGACTGGACCGGGTTGCATTCAGCCTCGTAAGGACAACTGAGGAGCTGCTCTATTGATGAGCACGGGCTCCGAGGTCCAGGAGAGCGGTGTGCCGTACTGACCCTACACCCTCCATTCCGCAGCAGATGACATGACGTCACGTGGCAGACGACGATGCGGCAGCCGGTCGGCCCTGAGAGGTCCGCCGGAGCTGGGATGCAGCGCTACCATTGGGAGGAAAATGAAAGCGGCGTCTACATCGTCCCTCTGACTAATTACTGATGTCCTGAATTAATTTTTAGCCTCGAGTACTTCATTTTCTGTCGTCTAACTAATGCTAAAGTTTTATTGCCATAACTTGAGGGTGTGACTATACAAATTAAACTCTCTGAAATGAATGGAATCAGTGTGGGTGAAATGTGTGACACGGCACTAAAACATCAGTGAAATCTGTGCGGTAATACTGACCGTGCAACTACCACAATGGTCCTCATTGCCTGACCGGCTGTTTATGATCACCCCACGCGCCGAGCACTACTCGGCTTTCCGTCCGGTTATTTTCTTTTTTCTTTTTTGCGAACACACAGCCAGAGTTAGGACTGCCAACCAGTAGGGAAATGGATGCGGCGGACGGCTCTGGCTGACTCACCAAAAGGGCATACCTTCACTGAAATGAAGGCGGTGGGGGGAGGATTCTCGAACAAATTCTCAGTTCGAATATAATGAATTTCCTTGAGACAGAGAAGTTGCTGTCCATGCATCAGCACGGCTTTAGAAATCATCGCTCCTGCGAAACGCAACTCGCCCTTTTTTCACATGATATCTTGCGAACTATGGATGAAGGGTATCAGACGGATGCCATATTCCTTGACTTCCGGAAAGCGTTCGACTCGGTGCCCCACTGCAGACTCCTAACTAAGGTACGATCATATGGTTCAAATGGTTCAAATGGCTCTGAGCACTATGGGACTTAACATCTGTGGTCATCAGTCCCCTAGAACTTAGAACTACTTAAACCAAACTAACCTAAGGACATCACACACATCCATGCCCGAGGCACGATTCGAACCTGCGACCGTAGCGGTCACGCGGTTCCAGGCTGAAGCGCCTAGAACCGCACGGCCGCAACGGCCGGCCGAGCATATGGGATTGGTTCCCAAATATGTGAGTGGCTCGAAGACTTCTTAAGTAATAGAACCCAGTAGGTTGTGCCGGCCGAAGTGTCCATGCGGTTAAAGGCGCTGCAGTCTGGAACCGCAAGACCGCTACGGTCGCAGGTTCGAATCCTGCCTCGGGCATGGATGTTTGTGATGTCCTTAGGTTAGTTAGGTTTAACTAGTTCTAAGTTCTAGGGGACTAATGACCTCAGCAGTTGAGTCCCATAGTGCTCAGAGCCATTTGAGCCCAGTACGTTGTCCTCGATGGTGAGTGTTCATCGGAGGTGAGGGTATCATCTGGAGCGCCCCAGGGAAGTGTGGTAGGTCCGCTGTTGTTTTCTATCTACATAAATGATCTATTGGATAGGGTGGATAGCAATGTGCGGCTGTTTGCTGATGATGCTGTGGTGTACGGGAAGGTGTCGTCGTTGAGTGGCTGTAGGAGGATACAAGATCACTTGGACAGGATTTGTGATTGGTGTAAAGAATGGCAGCTAACTCTAAATATAGATAAATGTAAATTAATGCAGATGAATAGGAAAAGGAATCCCTTAATGTTTGAATACTCCATTAGTAGTGTAGCGCTTGACACAGTCATGTCAATTAAATATTTGGGCGTAACATTGCAGAGCGATATGAAGTGGGACAAGCATGTAAAGATAAGATAAGAGTGATTAGGACTCTTACAGAGGCATATAGGCAGTCATTTTTTCCTCGTTCTGTTTGGGAGTGGAACAGGGAGAGAAGATGCTAGTTGTGGTACGAGGTACCCTCCGCCACGCACCGTATGGTGGATTGCGGAGTATGTATGTAGATGTAGATGTAGAAACATAATGACACGAAATTATGCCAATTAAATATTTTCAGAAATGCTGAAGCTGCAACGTAATGAATGTGTTGTGATAGATGACCGTAATTGCAACCCAGATGCCCGTCACTACTATTCCTTTCATTTCAGTGAGTCCAATCCAGTTGGTTTACATCCGTACAGCAGGCAAGCCACGGTACTCTCCCATGCCCGTTCAACTTGTGATGTCATTACCAAAGGGGGAATCCTTGGCGGTTTGCTTCCTATGAGCAGGAGGATCCGTGTAATTTTGCAGACTGCCTGCACACTTTAGCCCCACCACATGCTGTACAGGTTGCACCGAAACGAATGCAGATCTATATACGTATGTGAAGGCGCATGCAGTGATACATGGATGCTGTTTAACTGCGCTGCCTGTAGCTGCACACTTCACAGCTCCCGAGGCGCACTCACAAAGTGGTTCCCAGAAGGCTGAGGCAGAATATCGCAACTTGATGAAAAGAGTTCCAGAGCATTTTAACTGACAATATGAAATGAGCCGTATCTTCTGGTATCGGAAGTAAAAGCTATAATAGGCACAAACGCCTCATAACACCAAATGAAATACGCTGTACGTTAAAACAGTGAAGTCAGCAGATATCAGCGGAGAGAATTAAAAAGAAGATAAAAACTCTGCGTTCACAGTACCGCCAAAAAGGCAAGTCGATTCATCTGTGCTATGAAATCTTACAGTAGCCGGTAACTTCTCGGAACAAATAATTGTTTTTCTCATCACACCGTTCCGCTACGTTGGTTTCTGTGCAACAGGATCCAGTAGCAATCGATAATATTTTATCCTCGCCCATCGTCTTTTAATTCCGCAACAAGTATTCGTCCTCTAAAAGGAGGTATTTTCGAAGAATCGTTAACCTTCCCCTCTCCTTCCGTTGCTCATCCACTTTTTCACCGATGATGACTATTTTCATCTTTTCTCGTTGTTCACTGCCACGGTATATAATGCAGCGGCAACAGAGAGAGCGAGAATTGATGATTCCGTTTCAGTACCCGACGCGATGACAGTTTTCGCTCATTGCATGCAGTAGGAGCAGCTGACGTGCGCCTTGTAGCGCGCCTAACCACACGCGACTTGACTTCTCATGTTCACCCCAATGTGCGCAACGTTGCTTACTTTAAGAACCGTGTAAATTGGCGCCAAGTGACGCTGAATGGTTATGTCGGTCCCGTAGGCATACTAGGATGTCCCGACCGATTTAGGCGAATGTTCACGACAACCAGGATCTCCATCTTCGAATCTCAGTGTGAGGAAATTTTCCTGTTCACAGCAACTGGTTAGGACACGTGCGTCGTAGTCTTCCGTTACGACTTCCGAAGCCAGAACCCGTTAGTTTAATTACCATTCGGGTGGGTCCTCAGCTGTAGTCGCAAGATTCAGTGAAAAAAGTCACACTCAACAATTGTCCACATTTCTTCTTATTTGCTACCTGAATGCAGCGCTCCTGCGGCTATCAGCAGAAAACTAAGCCCCTATTGATCCCGTTAAAGCTGATAAGGAGTAAACTATTGTTCCCGCATTCGTCTTGTTTGCTGTTGGGTGACAAGGAGCAGCAGATACGAGCTACGCGGACTCTGTGTGCCTCACTGATGCCAAGATGTTGCTCCTCGCATTTGTTATAAAATGGGGGCACAGCGAAACGCTTTTTCGGATGCATGATTTCGGCTGCTGGAGCGATCTCCTTAGTTGTTTAAGTACACTACTGGCCATTAAAATTGCTACACCAAGAAGAAATCCAGATGATAAACGGGCATCCATTGGACAAATATATTATACTGGAACTGACATGTGATTACATTTTCACGCAATTTGCCCCCCTGCGGGTTCGGGGGTTAGAATAGGCCCGCGGTATTCCTGCCTGTCGTAAGAGGCGACTAAAAGGAGTCTCAAACGTTTCGGCCTTACGTGATGGTCCCCTGTCGGGTTTGACCTCCATACCTCAACATTTTTCCGAAGAGCGAGCCGATTGGGGAAGGGCGCCTTACTTGGTGCATTGTGTCCATCTTGCGTTGAGAACTTTCGCCTGCTTATTCGTCGTTGCGTTGCAGTCCTGCCCGCTCTACATCTTTTGGGCATGGCTACGCTCCTGCGAGCCCTTTCTGCCAAGCAATGTGCAGGGCCACTTTCTGCACTGACGGCGACAGGGACCACATGTCACCTAACATCCAGCACGGTAGCCAGTCCATTGTGGTGGGGCCGCCATGTACCCTCTTGGTTGTAGCCCCCTGACAACACAGGGATCGCTCTGCTGATGCCTGCGCCGTTAACTCCCCACGTATGCCAAGGAGTAGATGCCTATCCTCCTGGGGTATCGGGACTCCCGGCAATGGCCATCCTGCCAGGTGGCCTTTGCTGTGGCTGGGTGGCGCCCGTGGGGAGGGCCCTTGGTCGGAGTAGGTGGCATCAGGGCGGATGACCCGCAATGAAGCGTGGTACATCATCTCTCGCTGGCGGCCAGCCGCCAGCAGTCTCTAAGCGTTCTCGGGCTCAATTTAATGCTCAGAAGTACGATCCGAAAACGTTCCCCTCCCTGGCCACGCCGTGGGAAGAGCGTAAGTCTCATGACGAGCTGCGCGCCAACTTAGAACGTAGAGGTGTTCATTTCGTCCGGCGCGTTCATCGGGGTCCGAGGGACAGTCAGGTTGCTACCGGTGCCTTCATCTTGGCCTTCGAGGGTGATACGTTACCGGAAAAGGTCAAGGTGATGGTCTACCGATGTGACGTCAAGCCCTATATCCCTCCCCCGATGCGGTGCTTCAAGTGCTGGAAGTTCGGCCATATGTCTTCCCGCTGCACTTCCAGCCTCACATGTCGAGATTGCGGACGCCCATCTCATCCCGATACTCCATGTGCCCCGCCTCCCATCTGCGTCAACTGCGGGGAGCACCATTCACCTTGCTCGCCAGACTGCAGAATATTCCAGAAAGAGCGCAAAATCATGGAATATAAGACCCTGGACCGACTGACTTATACTGAGGCCAAAAGGAAATACGACCGATTACATCCAGTGAGAATGACATCTTCCTACGCCGCTGCTACAACACCTGTGCTCGCCCCATCAGTTTCGCGACTTCCGGCCGGATCGACGAGTGGTACAACTCCTCCTGCCCCCTTGCCAGTGGCGGGCTCTACCCACCGGGTTGCTCCTGTGCCACCTACCTCAGGAGCCACACCATCCGCCCCATCGGGGACGTCGGTCCCCGCTTCTAAGCCGGAGAAGTGTCCAACTTCTTCGGCTTCTCATGCTCGCAAGGGGTCCCTTGGGTCCCTCCATTCCCAGGTCTCCACCAGCGGGAAGGCTGACGACCGACAGTGGCGTAAGTGCCCGCAGTCAGCTGGTCGAAGGGCTTCACGATCCTCCTCAGTCCCGGAGACTGAATCGGTGAAACCCTCCCAGCCAGTTAAACCCAAGGAGCAGCGTGAGAAATCGAAGAAGAAGAGCTCTAAACCCAAGGAACTCGCGGTGGCAGCCGCCCCACCGCAAACTTCCAGCTCTGCGTCTGAGGACGAGGTGGAGATCCTGGCGTCTGCTGAGGACCTCGATCCCGCCGGTCCCTCAGACGCCATGAATAGCACTAGCGCAGGTGCTCAATCGGAGGCAGCAGGTGACCCAGCGGCGTAATCTGCCTTCCCAGTCCCGTCACGCCTTTCCCAGCCATGGCCAACACCATCCTCCAGTGGAACTGCAGCGGTTTCTTCCAACATCTAGCTGAGCTCCGCCAACTTATCAGCCTTCACCCTTTCTTCTGCATTGCTCTCCAGGAAACTTGGTTTCCAGCAATGCGAACCCCCGCCCTCCGTGGCTATCGGGGTTATTATAAGAACCGAGCAGCTTATGAAAGGGTGTCTGGTGGCGTCTGCATATATGTCCTTCCAACTCTGCACAGCGAGTCTGTCCCTCTCCAGACACCTTTAGAGGCTGTCGCTGTACGGGTGTGGACGCCACAGGCTGTTACCGTCTGCAGTCTTTACCTTCCACCGGATGGTGATGTCTCGCAGCATGTCCTGGCTGCACTGGTAGCCCAATTGCCGTCACCTTTCTTGCTATTGGGCGATTTCAACGCCCATAACCCTCTGTGGGGTGGGTCAGTGGCAACAGGTCGAGGCGCCATCGTTGAGCATTTATTGTCGCAGCTCGATCTCTCGCTGTTAAATGATGGTGCCTTCACACACTTCAGTGTGGCGCATGGCACATACTCCGCCATTGACCTTTCAATCTGTAGCCCTAGCCTCTTACCGTCTGTCCAGTGGAGTGTGCATGACGACCTGTGTGGTAGTGACCACTTTACGATCTTTCTGTCACTACCACAGCGTCACTCTTCTGGGCGCCCTAGCAGATGGGCTGTGAATAAGGCTGACTGGGGCTTGTTCTCCTCCACTGCCGCTCTTGAGCCTCTCTCTAATGATGACATTGATGCGGTGGTTCAATCGGTCACCACCGGCATCGTTACTGCCGCCGAATCTGCCATTCCCCGTTCTTCTGGGTCCCCTCGGCGGAGGGCTGTGCCTTGGTGGTCGCCTGAGATCGCTGAAGCGATTAAAGATCGCCGGCGGGCGCTCCAGCGTCACAAGCGACATCCCTCCATAGACCACCTTATCGCCTTCAAACGGCTGCGTGCGCGGGCCCGCCTCCTTATCCGCCAAGGCAAGAAGGAGTGCTGGGAGCGGTATGTGTCCACCATTGGCCTCCATGTCACTCCATCGCAGGTCTGGGCCAAGATTCGACGCGTCTACGGCTATCGGACCCCTGTCAGCGTCCCTGCGCTCTCACTGAATGGCGCCGTTTGTACTGACTCCGACGTCATTGCAAACCGCTTGGCAGAGCATTTTGCTATGAGTTCCGCTTCTGCGAATTACCCCCAGGCCTTCCGCTCCATTAAAGAGCGGATGGAACGTCGGAGCCTTTCTTTTCGCACCCACACTTCCGCATCCTACAACGCTCCATTCAGTGAGTGGGAATTACACAGTGCCCTTGCCGCTTGCCCTGATACCGCTCCCGGGCCAGATAGCATCCACTGTCAGATGCTGAAACACCTTTCAGTGGACTGCCAGCGACGCCTCCTCGACCTTTACAACCGTCTCTGGGTCGAGGGTGAGTTTCCGTCGCAATGGCGGGAAAGCATTGTCATCCCCGTTTCGAAACCGGGCAAGAGCCCTTTGGAGGTGGACAGCTACCGCCCCATTAGCCTCACCAACGTTCTTTGCGAGCTTCTCGAACGGATGGTGAGCCGGCGCTTGAATTGGGTACTGGAGTCTCGGGGCCTTCTGGCTCCGTCTCAGGGTGGGTTCCGTAAAGGCCGCTCCGCCACCGACAATCTGGTGAGCCTGGAGTCGGCCATCCGTACTGCCTTTGCCCGCCGTCAGCACCTGGTCGCTGTCTTTTTCGACATGCGGAAGGCGTACGATACGACATGGCGTCATCACATCCTTTCTACGCTTCATGGATGGGGTCTTCGGGGCCCTCTGCCGATTTTTATCCGCAATTTCCTGTCGCTTCGTACCTTCCGCGTGCAAGTCGCAGCCTCATATAGTTCCTCCCACGTCCAGGAGAACGGCGTGCCGCAGGGTTCTGTCTTAAGTGTCTGCCTGTTTTTAATAGCCATTAACGGGCTCGCTGCGTCCGTGGGAAGTTCTGTCTCCGCTTCCCTGTATGCTGACGACTTCTGCCTTTACTACAGCTCTACTGGCATTGCAGCTGTTGAACGTCAGCTACAGGGTGCTATCCGCAAGGCGCAGTCTTGGGCTGTAGCGCATGGCTTTCAGTTTTCGGCTGCCAAGACCCGTGTTATGCATTTCTGCCGGCGCCGAACAGTCCATCCTGAGCCGCAGCTTTATCTTGCCGACGAACTCCTTGCAGTGGTTGAGACCCACAGGTTTTTGGGGGTCGTTTTTGATGCTCGGTTGACTTGGCTGCCTCATATCGGGCAGCTTAAACAGGCGTGTTGGAGGCATCTAAATGCTCTGCGATGCTTGAGCCACACCAGCTGGGGCGCCGACCGATCTACCCTGTTACGGCTCTACCAGGCTTTACTCCAGTCCCGTCTGGATTATGGGAGCCTGGCTTATGGCTCAGCATCCCCATCTGCGTTACGGGTGTTGGACCCAATCCTCCACAGCGGGATACGCCTTGCCACTGGTGCCTTCCGCACCAGCCCTGTGGACAGCATCCTTGTTGAGGCAGGTGTCCCTCCACTGCGGTTACGACGCCAACAATTACTGGCTGCTTATGCTGCCCATGTTTTTAGCTTGCCCGGGCATCCAAATTACCGTGTCCTGTTCCCGCAGTCAGTCGTCCATCTGCCAGGCCGTCGGCCCCGGTCGGGTTGTCCGATCGCCGTATGCGTCAAGGAGCTTCTCTGCGGGCTTGGGTTTTTCCCTGTTCCACCTCCTTTCCGGGCGCCTCTGCGTACACCCCCGTGGTGTGTTCCTCGCCCTTGCCTTCGGCTCGACTTGGCACAGGGCTCGAAGGACTCGGTCCCTTCCGGAGGCCTTCCGCCGCCGCTTTTATTCCATCCTGGCCACGTATCAGGGCTATGGAATTGTTTACACCGACGGTTCGATGGTTGCTGGTCGTGTCGGGTATGCGCTAACTCTAGGGGACCATTCCGAACAACGTTCCTTGCCGGATGGCTGCAGCGTTTAAACTGCTGAGCTGGTCGCCATCTTTCATGCCCTAGAGTATATCCGCTCCTGCTCAGGTGAGTCCTTCGTTATCTGTAGCGATTCCCTGAGCGGTTTACGAGCTCTCGACCAGTGTTTTCCTCGTTTTCGTCTGGTGATGGCTATCCATGAGTCCCTGCATACTCTTGCGCGTTGCGGCCGCTCTGTGGTCTTTGTGTGGACCCCCGGTCATGTCGGTATCCCGGGCAATGAACATGCTGACCGCCTGGCGAAGGAGGCCACGAGACAACCGTCTCTGGATGTTGGCCTCCCAGAGACTGATTTGCGGGCAGTCCTCCGCCGAAAAAGTTTTTGCGATTTGGGACGCTGAATGGCGCGATCGGATCACGCCCAATAAACTCCGTGCCATTAAGGAGACGACGACTGTGTGGCGGTCATCCATGCGAGCCAACCGCAGGGACTCAGTCGTCCTTTGTCGGCTCCGCATTGGCCACTCCCGGCTGACACACAGTTATATACTGCGCCGGGAGGACCCTCCTGTATGTCGCTGCGGGGCGGCTTTGACAGTGGCCCACATTTTGTTGGCCTGCCCCCTTTTAGCTGTGGTCAGGCAGACATTTGCGCTGCCTGATACGCTCCCTGCCCTTTTATCTGATGACCCTGTTATGGCTGGCTTAGTTTTACGTTTTATTCGGGCAGGGGGTTTTTATCGTTTACTCTGAGTGTTTGTTCTGTTCTTTTGTGTTGATTCTGGCCATTGGCCTACGATTTTACGCTGAGTTTTTAATGTGTTCTCGGTGGTTGGCTTTTCCTTTTTATCTCTATGGTCGGCCAACCACCGTCACTTTCTGTGTGATTTTAATTTGTCTTGTCTGATCTCTGTAGGAGTATTTCTTGTCCTGTGTCGTCTGACGTTTTCCCTGCTGTTCGTTTTTCTTCTCTTTGGGTGGTTTTAATTTTTTTTTTTTGGGAAAAAGGGACCGATGACCGTCGCAGTCTGGTCCCTTTAATCCCCCAAACCAACCAATCACGCAATTTGCGTGCATAGATCGTGAGAAATCAGTACCCAGAACAACCACCTCTGGCCGTAATAACGGCCTTGATACGCCTGGGCATTGAGTCAAACAGAGCTTGGATGGTGTGTACAGGTACAGCTGCCCATGCAGCTTCAACACGATACCACAGTTCATCAAGAGTAGTGACTGGCGTATTGTGACGAGCCAGTTGCTCTGCCACCATTGACCAGACGTTTTCAATTGGTGAGAGATCTGGAGAATGTGCTGGCCAGGGCAGCAGTCGAAAATTTTCTGTATCCAGAAAGGCCCGTACACGACCTGCAACATGCGGTCGTGCATTATGCTGCTGAAATGTAGGGTTTCGCAGGGATCGAATGAAGGGTAGAGACACGGGTCATAACACATCTGAAATGAAACGTCCACTGTTCAAAGTGCTGTCAATGTGAGTGAACAAGAGGTGACCGAGACGTGTAACCGATGGCACCCCATACCATCACGCCGGGTGACACGCTAGTATGGCGATGACGAATACACGCTTCCAATGTGCGTTCACAGCGATGTCGCCAAATACGGATGCGACCATCATGATGCTGTAAACAGAACCTGGATTCATCCGAAAAATTAACGTTTTGCCATTCTTGCACCCAGATTCGTCGTTGAGTACACCATCGCAGGCGCTCCTGTCTGTGATGCAGGCGCAGCCATGGTCTCCGAGCTGATAGTCCATGCTACTGCAAACGTCGTCGAACTGTTCGTGCAGATGGTTGTTGTCTTGCAAACGTCCCCATCTGTTGACTCAGGGAACGAGACGTGGCTGCACGATGCGTTACAGCCATGCGGATAAGATGCCTGTCATCTCGACTGCTAGTGATACGAGGCCGTTGGGATCCAGCACGGCGTTCCGTATTACCCTCCTGAACCCACCGATTCCATATTCTGCCAACAGTCATTGGATCTCGACCAACGCGAGCAGCAATGTCGCGATACGATAAACCGTAATCGCGATAGGCTACAATCCGACCTTTATCAAAGCCAGAAACGTGATGGTACGCATTTCTCCTCCTTACATGAGGCATCACGACAACGTTTCACCAGGCAACGCCGGTCAACTGTAGTTTGTGTATGAGAAATCGATTGGAAACTTTCCTGATGTAAGCACGTTGAGGCGTCGTCACCGGCGCCAATCTTGTGTGAATGGTCTGAAATGCTAATCATTTGCATATCACTGCATCTTCTTCCTGTCGGTTAAATTTCGCGTCTGTAGCACGTCGTCTTCGTGGTGTAGCAATTTTAATGGCCAGTAGTGTACCACGAACCATCAACCGCAACGGATTCATTGCAAAAGCACGCACATTAATTCTTACCAAGGTGCTACCACAGCTTTGGAAGTAATACACGGAACAACTTATCTGTCACCGTAGTTGAAATATGCGAGTGGATGTTATTAGATCGCAGGGTAATGAGATTCGATGGCATCAAAAGGCTGTGAAGTTCACTATCCTTCCGTACAGCATAACAGAATACTACGGAGGCAGATTAATCGCAGAGGCACATGATGGGTTTAGTGAGGTGCATTCATGGGTCCTACTGTAGGATATCATCTACACCGAAACGAGTGCTGCTGCATTGTCGGATTTGGATCCGTAAAAATTGTTAATTTGTGCTGAGGAAACATACAGAAACTAGATCAATCACGTTGTACTAATGCGAACTAGGAAAGCGATGTGTTTAACCACGTGTGGTGAAAAACAGCGTCAGACATGGCGATGTGCTCGCTGACTTCGTTGACCCCGGAGAAATGTTGGTTAAAGAGGTCTGGAAAAAGTTGTGAAAGAGTACAGCAATGGAGATTATTTAATCATGTGCTAACCTCCAATAACATTTTTATTTTATAACTAATATTTTGAACAGGTTATGGTGTTCCCGTGGGCTGTCCTATCTCTCCCACGGGAGCTAATTTATTTGCGAAGGATGTTGAAGAAAAAGCACTCAACTCTCCAGTTTTAAAATCGACAGTGTTCTCGACATATTTCGATGACACATTCAAATTGATCCATTTTCTCTAATATCTAAACTCTATCCGCGAAAATATCAAAGTTACAATGGAACTGGAAATTAATGGTTGTCTACCGTTTGTGCATGTATCATTTCGACGAAAGGAAAATGGGTAAGCCCACCTATACCGATGTATTCTTGCACTCCTCTAGCTGCCACCATCCTTCGCAAACTATGAGTGTATGTAAAACATTAGTACACAGATCTCACTTGGCCTGCTGAGTGAACTGATACACCTGCAAGACACATTCCGTAAGAATGGATATACAGACCATCAAATTAAGAGAGCTCTGCTAGTTTGAACGCCAGACCAACCAAAAGAAGAGCACAATGAAAGAGCTGTAAAGTTTACGAGCTTCGTATCGTACGTGGGAAGTATTTTTCCAAAATTGCAAGAATAATGAAGAAGAATAAAGTGGATGTGATCTTCCTTCCACCGGCCAAGACGGCAGCTCTCCTGCGATCTGTGAAGGATGATTTGCTTTTGCGAAAGGCGGATGAGTGTGGCGAAAGGTACGTAGCACAGACAACATGCAATGTAAGAGAACGTCGCAATGAACAACAACGATACGCTCTTCTGTTACAGAGCAATAAATCTACAGTTGCTGAACGTTGTATTCTACGGCTTACGGAAAAGTTAAGATACTGGCAACAACCTCATCCTGCTAGGATTCAGTGCTCAAGGAAGCTGTGGAAATGCATTCAGCAACCTGCTCAGCCCAAACGAGAGTTTCCTGCTCGACAAATCATGGAAACCCGCCATTTCACGTCCGCGTTCTCAAAGTAAACCATGTTCTAGGTGTTCACTGCCAGGCTTTCCTACGTATGCCATCGACAATAATCAGCCCAATACATCGTAAGCAGTGTGGATTCGCTGACTCTGCGCTTTCTTCATTTTACTCTTAGGGGCATAAATTTTTATCTATGACTGACGCTCATGTTAACGACAGTGTTATCTTTGACGCAAGCGCGTTTACTCCACAGTGTAAAATGCTTTAAAAATCTTGCAAGTGACTCTCCTTGAGAATGGATGAAAGCCGAAATTTCGGTCCAAGAATTAATAATATCCCGGATGCTCTCCCGAAAATTTATGAGTATTCTATCCGCCGGGAAAACTTTACAAGACACAAATTTCCGCCCCATTCGAATACTTCCTTCATGTTGCTTCGCTTTATTATTACTATTATTACCTTAGAGCGTGTTTTGGGGGCAACTATCAGTCCCTGTACGAAGCGCCGGTCCTCTACAGGTCTTCCTGCAATTCCGTTTTCCAGCGTTGCAACTGTCTTATACGCACCAGCATCATCCGCCAATACCTTACAACAGGGCTTCCCAACGTGTGGTCCGCGGACCCCTTATGGGTCCGACGGCTCTTTCTAGGGGGTTCGAGGGGTCCGCCGGTTCTTTCTAGGGGGTCCGCAGCCACCTTTGACCAAATCGTGTAAAATTATTGAATAAAAATGTGAAAATCAAATTCATCACAATTTTTTTTTTTTTTCGTGTGTAAAACATGTGTACTTTTACTTCAGGTCGTATTCCCAAGCAGCGTTTGCGGTTCCTAAGTGAGAACGCATACACAGTTTAGTGCCGGTGAATGCGGCTTCTCTGATCGACTGCTTCGCAACAATACGGGGTGGTTTGTGCGCCGGCTCACGGCGCTAGATGCGCTGAAACGTTTTACGCATGCGCGGATCGAGCTTTGTCGACCAATCACATCGCTCGCTGGCACGTATGCGGCCCCAGGCATCATTAAATGTTAAATTTGCTTTGTCAGTGCACTACCTATTTCATAAGTCGATTTTTGACCAGTTTATTACTTCTAACATGGATCCGTGGCTGAAGTCAGGATCATTGAAGAAGGGTGCGGTTTCTCCATCGCCTTCACAACAAGGGAAGTTTCCAGTTGAAATGAATGAGGAGGGAGGACGACCAAAGGAAGAACAATCACACGAAGCTCCAAAGACTATTGATATTTCCGGGGGGGGGGGGGGGGGGGGGAGAAATTTAAAGTTACTGTGCTCTTGGTTAACTAGGGGTCCGCCAAGGATTTTCGACTGTAGAAGGGGTCCGCCAGCTGAAAAGGTTGGGAAGCACTGCCTTACAGGACTCCGGACGTTATCCGCAACATCATTTGCACTGATGAGCCAAAACATTATGACCACCTGATTAATAGCGTGTTTGTCCGTCTTTGGAACGAAATACATCGCTGATTCTGCGTATCAGGTATACTTGAGCATTGTCCTGCAAAATGATGGTCAGGTCCTGCAGACAGTTCATCACTTCTGTCTCTAAGCTGGTCATAGGTTGTGTTCTCAAAAAACGAACAGCATAGAGACAGAAGTGATGACACTTTCTGCAGGACCTGACCATCATTTTGCAGGACAATGCTCAAGCACGTACAGTGCAAGCTGTTACTGATTTGTTTGACTGATGGGGCTGCTGAGTGCTATACCACCTACTGCACTCCCCTGACTTAAGCCCTCGTAAGTTCAAAAACTGAAGGAAACACTTCACGGCATTAGTTTCAGAACTGCTACAAATTCGTCGGGCAATAGACTGTGCCGCTCGAATTGTCAACACAACTGCCATTGCTAAGAGTATCCTACGACTTCCACATCACTGGCAACGGGTTATACACAATGCTGGTGGCTACTTTGAAGGCCAGTAAAACTTTGAAGCACGTATCTATTTTGTACGGGCTGTAAATAAATAGTTGCCGCTATTAGAGTTCCAACCTTAGTATTTGCAGCCCCCTTGCCACTAGACGGTTGCGAATTGTAGCGTGTAACATGGCGGTGTCCATAACTATATTGGTGCATGAGAAACCGCGTTCCTGTAATTCTAACCGCAGCAAACTTTGTCCACTCATGGAACACCCTTTCCTCCACAATAACAATGCTAGACCAGACAAGAGCGCTGCGATATCTGGAATAATCCCGCGCGCTGGGTTCACTGGCATCGATCATCCCCCGTACAGTCCCCCCTTGGCCTCATTCGATTTTCATCAGTCAAAACTTGAAGAACACGTTCGAGGACTTCACTCTGACGGTGATGAAGCGGTGCAAGCAGGGGTGAGGTTGTGGCTCCGTCAATTAAGTCAAACTTTCTGCAGTGAAAGTATCAACAAAGTGATCGCTCGTAGTGAGAAATGGGGTCGTCTCCAGGGTGACTATGTTGAGAAAAAAATGTGTAGGCAAGAAGAATGAAGATGTGGTATTTTATCCTGACATATTTAAAAAGCTGTAAGAATTTGCTCACACAAAATTCGGAGGCTTTACTTTTCAGCATGTCCTGGTAATTAGAGAAGTTTTTAGCCAAAACAATAATGAGTAACGTTCGAAATGAACAATTGAAAGAATTGTTGAAATCTTGAATCTGGTTGATAATAGTAAATTTTACTTCTTACTTAACTATATTAATTAATTTTGTGTGACTTCGGTAATTTTGTGTATGGGTGTCTTGGATGTCGTATTCCAACGTTACCATGGTATTTTATTGTTTCTTTGAAATCAGTAACGTTTAAATGAAGTAACACTGACAATGATTTTTAAGCATTTGAAAATCTTCGCTGTTAAAATTCGTAACAATAAAGAATAATGTGACGTCGTTATCATCGCGTCGTGTATTATTGTGATCAGTAACAGCTTTAATTTCATTTACCATTATGTTAAAGAATTCTAAAGCTATGGATATGAACTTTCAGTTAATTAAATATTTCGTGGACCCTTGACATGAATATCTACTCCTGCCCAAGTAATAAACGACGTTCCCAATGCCTTTCCTACTGACTTACGTGAACTGTAGTCCGATTAGAACCTATTGGGTTCAGTAGTGAATTGTTCGCCTTACAATTGGCGACCGGTTTATTTCATTGCATGATTTGAATTTCACTAAAGTACAAATGTTAGTTAATGAAAATTCGACTAACCAATCGAAACTGATCTTTACCATTTCATTTCTTTGCATTCAGTCTTTATGTAGACAGTGTATTCAGTTGCCATGTTGGTGTTTAGTTATACAATATTCACACATTGTTCCGGTGAATTTCCTTTGGAATCGGTGCCTTCCCGAAAAATTAGGTGCATGTAAACACGATTGACTGTGCTGTACATCGGGCGAAAAGGGGGGTTGCAGTATGACGTAAGTAAACGGTTGTCTCAGTAAATGAACAGTGTTGCTGAGACAGTGTCGTCATCTCAAAGATATTTGAAAACTCTGCAATCAAATCTGATGAAATTAGTGCTCCATTGTCGTTTATATGGATGACACAAAACTGTTTGCTTAATTTGCTTCAAGAGGTTACCCTGGTACTGACAGCCTATATGCTACTACGGTGGATAGATCAGTTGTGTTACCACACCTACGTAACCCGTACTTCGTACATCTACCCGTTATTTGAAATCGAGGCGACAAACAGACTGTGAAGAGTTGCATGAGCGCTCGTCGAACAGGACTGTGTCGTAAGAAGCTGAAGCTCGTAACCGCTGGGAAGCTTCAGGGAATGCCAGAGCCGGTGTTACAGTGTGACGGGGAGTGAAAGCCGGCTCTGTTGCACGCCTCGATAACGGACGCTCTGTTAAGCGAGGCAGCAGGCCACAGAAGAAAAGGAAGCTCTGGCCAAGTCACAGACATCGCGCCCAAAGCTGCTCTCAATAGCTGCTCACGGCTGCATCTAATATAGGCAAAAGAAAACATCGACGTGGAACAGCGTCGTCACACCGGGCTTATCTTCAGCAACGGTAAGACACGACGCACTTTCGCGTCTGATACTGTCACACTCTAGCCGAAAGTCCTCGTACTTCTCTGGAACTGCGATTGAAACAAATGTGTAGATGTCCGGTGAGGCTCGTTCCCTGAGGAGTACCTTATTGTGCGTTGTTGTTTAAACGAGCTGTAAACAGTCTCGAAACGTGAACTGTCAGGTATGGTGTCTGATAACTTCATCCACTTTCAGCGGACTGCGTTCATTATATCTGTAGCAAACTGCCCGCTAGACAGTGAGAAGAGAAAGCAAAAGTGGTGCAATGCATGGGAGTCACACCTCACGAGAACACACAGGGTCGGCGCTACACTGCTACAGGTACCGTGGACCGTCAACAGCGAAACTCCGTGTTCTACTCCACTGTCGTAAAAACAGAACGTTACCAGTGAGCTGCATCTACAGTTGATGGACAAAAATATGGGAACACTAAAAACACAACACATCACAATACCTAATACGTTGTAGGAAACCAGTTGACACTCAGAAGAGCTTTCAGTCTCCTCGGAATGGATAAAGACAGGTCTTGTGTGGTTTTCAAGGGAATCGTAAATTGTGGCAAGTTCATGTAACGATGATAGTTTAGTTTAGTTTACTTATTTCATGTTCCATAGATAATTTTTACGATTATTTTATCGATATGTTGTCAAACAAGTCAGATTACAAGATATATATACACACACATGAATAGTGCTAATATTAATATTACTGAAATTTTTAGTTCTACACATGCAACTACATATGGATTGCTGCTATAAAAGAGGACATGAAAGAGGCAGATATAAAACAAGATGAAATTCAAGACAGAAAATTATTTAGGAAAAAAATTCATGACTGGGTAGTTGGTCAAGCTGAAAAACCAAAGAAAACTGGAACCACATGGTCTGATGAAAGGAAAAGAGCTCATTCCGAGAGAATGAAAACAATTTGGGCAGAGAGAAAGTCTAAAAGAAAATAACTGAATGCCCCGTGATTGTACTTCGCGTGGTCCAGTAGGGCCCAAACGTGAATAATAATAATAATAATAATAATTATATATATATATATATATATATATATATATATATATATAATTTTTTTTTTGCCAGTTCCGAAACAAAAACTCGTCCATGGAATAGACGGAGTTGTCCGAAAGAAATTATTTTAAGCTAGATTTAAAACTTGATATGCTACCTGCCACACACTTTATGTTGTTGGGCAAATGATCAAAGACTTTTGTTGCTCAATAATGTACTCCTTTTTGAGCAACTGACAGCTTGAATAACGGATAGGAAAGGTCATTTTTCCCTCTAGTGCTGTACATATGAACATCACTGTTCTTCGTGAATTGAGATTGATTATTTATAACGAATTTCATTAGCGAATATATGTGCTCTGATGGTGCAGTTAAAATACCTAACGCCTTGAATAGGTGCCTACATGACGTCCTTGAGTGAACACCACTAATTATTCTCACTGCTCTCTTTTTTGCAATCAGTACTTTATGTCTAAGTGGTGAGTTACCACAGAAAACTATTCCGTAAGACGTTATTGAGTGGAAATACGCAAAGTACGTTAGGAGGCTGATCTGTTTATTACCAAGACTAGCGATTATACGAAGAGCGAAAGAAGCTGAACTTAATTGTTTGAGAACCTCAGTAATATGGTTCTTCCAGTTCAAGATGTCTTCAATGTGAACACCCAAAAATTTGGAGAAATCTACCCTGTTGACTGAACCCTGTCCATATGCTACATCAATTGTCGGTATGACTCTATTCGGTGTACGGAACTGGATACAGTGAGTTTTTTCAAAATTAAGGGAGAGTCCATTTTCTGAGAACCACTTAATAATTCTTTGAAAGACATCCTTTACAATATCTTCAGCTGCTTTTTCTGGAATCGGATTTATTATAACACTCGAACCATCTGCAAAAACTACTAGTTCTGGTTGCTGAACGTTAAGTGAGTGGTCATTCACATAAATAAGTAACAGCAAAGGACACAAAATTGAACCCTTTGGGACTCCCTTTGTGATAACTCCCCATTCATTAGAATTTACTATCTTCTCAACATTATTTGTGTTATTCAGCACAACATTTTGCTTTCTATGAATTGATCCACACAGTCAAATTCCCTGGAAAGATCACAGAAAATACCAACTGGCGATAATTTGTTATTTAAGGCTTGTACTATTTGATAGGTAAATGTGTAGATAGCATTCTCAGTCGAGTAACTCCTCCCAAATCCGAACTGTGACATGCTAAGTAAATTATTTTCACTAAAATGGGAGGCTACTCTTGAATACGTAACTTTTTCGAATATTTTAGAAAATGAAGTCAGCACTGAGATTGTACTACTATTTATGCCACTCTTATCTCCTTTCTTCTGAAGAGGTTTGACAATTGCGGATTTCAATCTGTCTGGAAAAATTTCCTGTGCCAGCGAAGCATTACATATATCACGAAGGACTCCACTTATTAAATTAGAACAAACACTTCAAAATTCTGTTAGAGACTCCATCAACACCACATGGGTTGTTTTTCAGTATATTTACAATGCCCTTAGTTTCAGTGGGGGGTGTTGGTGCTATTTCTAAAGGCCTAAAGTCCTCGGGAATGACATTTTTAACATATTTTTTTGCTTCTTCAACTGCCATCATTCGACTTTCTCTGCGAAGTAGGCTCAAAAAGCACAGTAATATTGACATCTGCTAACTGTGGTGGCCAGGGGACATTGCCAAAATTTGTCCTTGTGCTCACAAAAGCAGTCCTAGATGGTGCGAGCTATGTGAACATGGGGCACTGTCTTCTTGAAGCGCAGTCTCAGCGGTGGGGAGCTAACATTGGACTTGCGCAGCCAAAATGGCCACATAATCCTTGACAGTGCAGACATGGGGTCCATTGAATACCAAGGTATGGCTGCCCACATCTTCACCGAACTCCTGTCATGTTGCTTTGTGACGTGAACGCGGCTAGAAGTCGGAAGCAGCATGAAACAAGACACATCCGACCAAATGACTTTCTTACACTGTTGCTTAGTCCATGTTTTATGGCTTCGACACAACGTTTTCCTGTCACGGGTATTTGCATCAGTGATGAGTGGTTTTGGAATTCGAGCTCACCCTGTCATTCCCTGCTTGCGGAGCAGTTGTTCCTGTTTTTCGGAGCTGACGGGGTTCCCGAGTGCGACATTCAGTTCTGCAGTGACTGTCGTCCTCTTATTATTCGATACAATCCTCGTCAACGATAGTCTGTCACGATCTCGCAAAACGTACTTTCGTCCGCGTTGTGACTTAACGGATGATGTTTTCCCGCTTTTCCTGTGTTCGGTATAAACCGCCGATGAGGTGCCTCTTGGAACACCAAGCACATTGGCTATCTTGGTTACTGAAGCACCCACCATACTAACAATTTGCCGACATTCGAATTCACTTACGTCGAACGTAGTGCCGTCGCAATTACGCGGAATACTGTTCTAACCCCGGTGACACCTGCAACGTATTGCCGGCACTGCACAGGTGCCGTTAGTGCTCAAATACAACAACGCAACGTGGAGCATCTGCATTTATGTTCAAGCATATACTTCTCTCGGTGTCTCCATATTATTGTCCAACCGTTGTAAAAGCGCGCTAGTGTTGGCCTGCCCAGAACTTGTCTCCATGGTTAAAATATTGCCTGCTCGTTTTCTCTGCAGACTGCCCTCTTTCCTGTTCCAGATGAGAACAGTGCACGGGAAAAATGCTTATAGGCAAGACTCAAGTATGACACCTAATTTTTCCAGGTTTTCCATCATGCTCATTTGCTGACACATCTTTCGTGAGAAGTAACACGTTCCCCGAAATCTTCGTGGAACGCTCGCGACCGGAACCTTAACAATAAACCTCGCCATGGTGTATCCCCCCCACGAACCATGGACCTTACCGTTGGTGGGGACGCTTGCGTGCCTCAGCGATACAGATGGCCGTACCGTACGTGCAACCACAACGGAGGGGTATCTGTTGAGAGGCCAGACAAACATGTGGTTCCTGAAGAGGGGCAGCAGCCTTTAAACAGTAGTTTCAGGGGCAACAGTCTGGATGATTGACTGATCTGGCCTTGTAACATTAACCAAAACGGCCTTGCTGTGCTGGTACTGCGAACGGCTGAAAGCAAGTGGAAACTACAGCCGTAATTTTTCCCGAGGACATGCAGCTTTACTGTATGATTAAATGATGATGGCGTCCTCTTGGGTAAAATATTCCGGTGGTAAAATAGTCCCCCATTCGGATCTCCGGGCGGGGACTACTCAAGAGGACGTCGTCATCAGGAGAAAGAAAACTGGCGTTCTACGGATCGGAACGTGGGATGTCAGATCCCTTAATCGGGCAGGTAGGTTAGAAAATTTAAAAAGGGAAATGGATAGGTTAAAGTTAGATATAGTGGGAATTAGTGAAGTTCGCTGGCAGGAGGAACAAGACTTTTGGTCAGGTGATTACAGGGTTATAAATACAAAATCAAATAGGGGTAATGCAGGAGTAGGTTTAATAATGAATAAAAAAATAGGAGTGCGGGTTAGCTACTACAAACAGCATAGTGAACGCATTATTGTGGCCAAGATAGACACAAAGCCCATGCCTACAACAGTAGTACAGGTTTATATGCCAACTACCTCTGCAGATGATGAAGAAATTGATGAAATGTATGACGAGATAAAAGAAATTATTCAGGTAGTGAAGGGAGACGAAAATTTAATAGTCATGGGTGACTGGAATTCGTCAGTAGGAAAAGGGAGAGAAGGAAACATAGTAGGTGAATATGGATTGGGAGGAAGAAATGAAAGAGGAAGCCACCGTGTAGAATTTTGCACAGAGCATAACCTAATCATAGCTAACACTTGGTTCAAGAATCGTAAAAGAAGGTTGCATACCTGGAAGAATCCTAGAGATACTAAAAGGTATCAGATAGATTATATAATGGTAAGACAGAGATTTAGGAACCAGGTTTTAAATTGTAAGACATTTCCAGGGGCAGATGTGGATTCTGACCACAATCTATTGGTTATGATCTGCAGATTGAAACTGAAGAAACTGCAAAAAGGTGGGAATTTAAGGAGATGGGACCTGTATAAACTGAAAGAACGAGAGGTTGTAGAGAGTTTCAGGGAGAGCATAAGGGAACAATTGACAGGAATGGGGGAAAAAAATACAGTAGAAAAAGAATGGGTAGCTCTGAGGGATGAAGTAGTGAAGGCAGCAGAGGATCAAGTAGGTAAGAAGACGAGGGCTAATACAATTCCTTGGGTAACAGAAGAAATATTGAATTTAATTGATGAAAGGAGAAAATATAAAAATGCAGTAAATTAAGCAGGCAAAAAGGAATACAAACGTCTCAAAAATGAAATCGACAGGAAGTGCAAAATGGCTAAGCAGGGATGGCTAGAGGACAAATGTAAGGATGTAGAGGCTTGTCTCACTAGGGGTAAGATAGATACTGCCTACAGGAAAACTAAAGAAACCTTTGGAGAGAAGAGAACCACTTGTATGAATATCAAGAGCTCAGATGGCAACCCAGTTCTAAGCAAAGAAGGGAAAGCAGAAAGGTGGAAGGAGTATATAGAGGGTTTATACAAGGGCGAAGTACTTGAGGACAATATTATGGAAATGGAAGAGGATGTAGATGAAGACGAAATTGGAGATAAGATACTGCGTGAAGAGTTTGACAGAGCACTGAAAGACCTGAGTCGAAACAAGGCCCCGGGAGTAGACAACATTCCATTAGAACTACTGATGGCCTTGGTAGAGCCAGTCATGACAAAACTCTACCATCTGGTGAGCAAGATGTATGAGACAGGCGAAATACCCTCAGACATCAAGAAGAATATAATAATTCCAATCCCAAAGAAAGCAGGTGTTGACAGATGTGAAAATTACCGAACTATCAGTTTAATAAGTCACAGCTGCAAAATACTAACGCGAATTCTTTACAGACGAATGGAAAAACTGGTAGAAGCGGACCTCGGGGAAGATCAGTTTGGATTCCGTAGAAATGTTGGAACACGTGAGGCAATACTAACCTTACGACTTATCTTAGAAGAAAGATTAAGAAAAGGCAAACCTACGTTTCTAGCATTTGTAGACTTAGAGAAAGCTTTTGACAATGTTAACTGGAATACTCTCTTTCAAATTCTGAAGGTGGCAGGGGTAAAATACAGGGAGCGAAAGGCTATTTACAATTTGTACAGAAACCAGATGGCAGTTGTAAGAGTCGAGAGGCATGAAATGGAAGCAGTGGTGGGGAAAGGAGTGAGACAGGGTTGAAGCCTCTCCCCGATGTTATTCAATCTGTATATTGAGCAAGCAGTAAAGGAAACAAAAGAAAAATTCGGAGTAGGCATTAAAATTCATGGAGAAGAAGTAAAAACTTTGAGTTTCGCCGATGACATTGTAATTCTGTCAGAGACAGCAAAAGACTTGGAAGAGCAGTTGAACGGAATGGACAGTGTCTTGAAAGGAGGATATAAGATGAACATCAACAAAAGCAAAACGAGGATAATGGAATGTAGTCAAATTAAATCGGGTGATGCTGAGGGAATTACATTAGGAAATGAGACACTTAAAGTAGTAAAGGAGTTTTGCTATTTAGGAAGTAAAATAACTGATGATGGTCGAAGTAGAGAGGATATAAAATGTAGACTGGCAATGGCAAGGAAAGCGTTTCTGAAGAAGAGAAATTTGTTAACATCGAGTATAGATTTAAGTGTCTGGAAGTCGTTTCTGAAAGTATTTGTATGGAGTGTAGCCATGTATGGAAGTGAAACATGGACGATAACTAGTGTGACAAGAAGAGGATAGAAGCTTTCGAAATGTGGTGCTACAGAAGAATACTGAAGATAAGGTGGGTAGATCACGTAACTAATGTGGAGGTATTGAATAGGATTGGGGAGAAGAGAATTTTGTGGCACAACTTGACTAGAAGAAGGGATCGGTTGGTAGGACATGTTTTGAGGCATCAAGGGATCACAAATTTAGCATTGGAGGGCAGCGTGGAGGGTAAAAATCGTAGTGGGAGACCAAGAGATGAATACACTAAGCAGATTCAGAAGGATGTAGGTTGCAGTAGGTACTGGGAGATGAAGAAGCTAGCACAGGATAGAGTAGCGTGGAGAGCTGCATCAAACCAGTCTCAGGACTGAAGACCACAACAACACAACAACAACAACATGGTGTACTGCACGTGTACTCGCATGCCACTGCAATATTAAGAGCATTTCGTACGTGCTGAACGATCCCATAACGAAAGCTACCATCCTTCTTTACGTCACCTCTGTCTCGTTATCAGTCCTCTCAGCTGAGTATCCCAGACTGACTAACGCTACTCAAGATTCTGTTTAACCAGTCTTTTGCAAGTCACTTCTTTCTTGTATGAATTACATTTTCCTTTGTGTTGTGGCATCTACTTCAACGACAACTAATCTTATTTCTTCATTCCACTTTAGGTCGCTCCGGATATCTACCGCTAGGTATTTTACGGCACTTATGTCGTTAGTGTTTTATCACGCATGGTATAAATGAACGGTAATGACAACTTTCTTTCTAATGTACGCAGCACCTTTCTTTTGTGTTTCGGGGGTCAACTGCCAGTCCCTCTACAGGTCTTCCTGAAATTTGCTTCAGTTTTATAGCATTGCAACTGTCCTCTAAGCAGCAGCAACAGCCTTACAGAACTTCTGGCGTTATCCACCGGAATATTTATACAGTGTGAAACTTATTTAAACTGACAAACTCTGGGAGATTGCACTTGCACCAAAACAAATGTTGTTCTCTAATCTCATAATTTCCTGTAAGCCTTATTTAATCCGGTAAAGGGCGTATTCACTCTTCAGTTGCAATGACTGATTTGTGTTCTAAAGGTTCCTGTAGTACCGGTAGAGAGCATACTTCATTGTTCAGTTGTAGTAGCTGTTTTATAATCGCATTTAGCTGTACATCTTGATCCAGCACAGTACTTGTTCACTAATGGAGCGACGCACTTGGAGTGAGTACACTGACGTGGTTGGTGCCTCCCACATAGCGATGGGGTCTCGCTACGCGTGCATCCACGGTTCACATGTTTGGAAGAGTTTCATCAATCTGCTACGTTTACTCGCAGTCATCAGACGCGGTTCTACGTGAATGTGTGGGCCGGTGTTGTTGGTAACTATTTAAATGGGACCTATGTCCTAAATAGGCCATCAAATGGCAGTCATTACTACCATTCCCTCGCCACTACATTGCCAGAATCACTGGATGACGTCCTGTGCGTCGATTCTTGAACCGACAGTTTCCAGGGAAGTGGACTGGCAGAGGTGGTCTTGTATCATGGCTTACTCTGAACACTTTTGGTGTGCGTTGAGATGCGCAACCTTTTTCCAAAATCACGGTTGAACGATCTAGTTACCCCGATAGAAGCAGCAGCCGGAGAAATTGAAAACAATCCTCAGCCTTTGAGCGTGTTAGACAGAACCTGTCAACCTTCATTTACAAATCAATAGTCAATGCAAGCATTTTTTAACCTCTACTGTATCTTAAGTAATTTTTTGTGTTAATGTTGTTGTTTTTTAGTAAAAAAGAATTAAAAATAATTTGTGTTTCTTTTTGTCTACTGCAAGTAAGGCTTGATGACCTCATAAAATTGTGCCTCACAGGAAACATATTTGAAAAGTGTTTACAGTGTTCCATTCAACCTCCCAGAATTTATTGGTTTAATTAATTTTCATTCAGAGAAAACATCTTACCAAGGTTTAAAAATTATCACAGGGAAATATGGCATTAGAGAAAAATACTTGTTTTGATGTCGCGTGCAACCTACCAGAGTTTGTCGGTTTAAATAATTTTCACCCTGCATAGGTCGCAAACATTGCAGGTCCTATGACACTCATATGCGGTACGGCCGAAGTTACTGTTACGCCTGAAGATTTCTGTCCACAACAATACATGCTGTGTTCTATTTTCTAGGAAGCCCTGAATGCACTGACAAAGTTGGCAGTGTATCCCGTAAGCTGGTACATCTGTGTGACCTGTGTTCGCCTACAACCGATAGAGTTATTCCTCTTCTCGAAGGACCTGCAGTAAGCAGAGGTCTACAGCGGAACTGGTTCACTCGCAGATCCCGCTGTACACACAAAACAACTCGGCTGGCACTCCCTCATATACTGTGGAGGCCAGCGTTTCACCAGCTTCAGCAGCTCTGCTACATTTCTACTACTGTTATTGGAGATGCGTTCCATCAATGCAACTAAATGAAAGGCAGCTTGTTTTGTGGCATAAGAGTTTCGCTTCTTTTTAATTGTGGAGCATTTCCAATGACCTGAAATAAATGGTTCAAATGGCTCTGAGCACTAAGGGACTTAAAATCTGAGGTTATCAGTCCCCTAGAATTTAGAACTACTTAAACCTAACTAACCTAAGGACATCACACACATCCATGCCCGAGGCAGGATTCGAACCTGAGACCTTAGCGGTCGCGAACCTAAGGACATCACACACATCCATGCCCGAGGCAGGATTCGAACCTGAGACCTTAGCGGTCGCGCGGTTCCAGGCTGAAGCGCCTAGAACCGCTCGGCCACAACGGCCAGCACCTGAAATATATATATATATATATATATATATATATATATATATATATATATATATATATATATATATATGTATAAATGTGTTATACAATCATTACTGACGTGTTACTATGTAACAGTTTTTTTTCTTAGGCGACAACGACTTTTTGCAGCAAAATATTTACTTCTTCTTACGATTTGTGATCTTATTAATCCATATTTGCTGTCGTAGAGTTGTATTCTCTTTCTCTGCATACAGCAGGTTGCCCGATTTTTGGCTATTTTCGAACAATGTTCAACTGAACACCTCACTTTTACTGTTCACTGTGTGTAGTTTTTGTGAGTGTTTATTGTATCCAGAGTTGCAACTGTCGCTGGGTGTCTCTTGTTCTTCTGTTTGTGCTGTGATGCCTGCATGTAGTCCGATCTACTTCTACATTCACGCGACTGTTCTGTAATTCACACTTAACTGCCTGTCAGGAGGTTCATCAAACCACTTTCACTCTATTTCTCTACCGTTCCACTCTCGAACAGCTCAGGGAAAAAACGAACACTTTAACCTTTCCGTGGGAGCTCTGATTTCTCTTATTTTATTACAACATTTCTCCCGATGTAGGTGGGTGTCAACAAAATATTTTCGCATGCTGAAGAGATAGTTGAAAATTGAAATTTCGTCGGCAAACAATCTAAGATGGCTGCTCACATTGCCTCCTGAATCATTTATATAGATTAGAAAGAGCAGAGGACCTACAACACTTCGTTGTATAACGCCAGATATCAATCCTGTTTCACTCGATTACTTTCCATCAGTTACTACGAACTGTGACATTTCTGACAAGGAATCACGAAACCGGTCGCACGACTGAGACGTTACTCAGCAGGCACGCAGTTTGATTAGAAGCCGCTTGTGAGGAACGGTTTCAAAAGCGATTTGGAAATCTAGAAATACGGAAATGTTTGGGATCCTCCGCCGATTGCACTCATTACTTCATGAGAATAAAGAGCTAGTCATGTTTTACAAGAACGATATTTTCTGAATCCCTGCTGACTGTGTGTTAACGGATACTTTTCCTCGAGGTAATTCATAGGGGCGGGGGGCTGTTGTTATTAAGTTATTAATCACTCTGCTTATTTTCTACATTTCTGTTTGCAACTAGAAGGTTTCAGATAGATTATATAATGGTAAGACAGAGATTTAGGAACCAGATTTTAAATTGTAAGACATTTCCAGGGCAGATGTGGAATCTGACCATAAACTATTAGTTATGAACTGTAGATTAAAACTGAAGAAACTGCAAAAGGTAGGAATTTAAGGAGATGGGACCTGGATATACTGATGGTTCAAATGGCTCTGAGCACTATGGGACTCAACTGCTGAGGTCATTAGTCCCCTAGAACTCAGAACTAGTTAAACCTAACTAACCTAAGGACATCACAAACATCCATGCCCGAGGCAGGATTCGAACCTGCGACCGTAGCGGTCTTGCGGTTCCAGACTGCAGCGCCTTTAACCGCACGGCCACTTCGGCCGGCTTGGATATACTGACTAAACCAGAGGTTGTACAGAGTTTCAGGGAGAGCTTAAGGCAACAATTGACAGGAATGGGGGGAAGAAATACAGTAGAAGAAGAATGGGTAGCTTTGAGGAATGAAATAGTGAAGGCAGCAGAGGATCAAGTAGGTAAAAAGACGAGGGCTAGAAGAAATATTGAATTTAATTGATGAAAGGAGAAAATATAAAAATGCAGTAAATTTAGCAGGCAAAAAGGAATACAAACGTCTCAGAAATGAGATCGACAGGAAGTGCAAAATGGCTAAGCAGGGATGGCTAGAGGACAAATGTAAGGATGTAGAGGCTTATCTCACTAGGGGTAAGATAGATACTGCCTACAGGAAAATTAAAGAGACTTTTGGAGAAAAGAGAGCCACTTGTATGAATATCAAGAGCTCAGATGGAAACCCAGTTCTAAGCAAAGAAGGGAAAGCAGAAAGGTAGAAGGAGTATATAGAGGGTCTATACAGGGGCGATGTTCTTGAGGACAATATTATGGAAATAGAAGAGGATGTAGATGAAGATGAAATAGGAGATATGATACTGCGTGAAGAGTTTGACAGAGCACTGAAAGACCTGAGTCGAAACAAGCCCCCGGGAGTAGACAACATTCCATTGGTACTACTGACGGCCTTGGGAGAGCCAGTCCTGACAAAACTCTACCATCTGGTGAGCAAGATGTATGAGACAGGCGAAATACCCTCAGACTTCAAGAAGAATATAATAATTCCAATCCCATAGAAAGCAGGTGTTGACAGATGTGAGAATTACCGAACTATCAGTTTAATAAGTCACAGCTGCAAAATACTAACGCGAATTCTTTACAGACGAATGGAAAAACTGGTAGAAGCGGACCTCTGGGAAGATCAGTTTGGATTCCGTAGAAATGTTGGAACACGTGAGGCAATACTGACCCTACGCCTTATCTTAGTAGAAAGATTAAGTAAAGGCAAACCTACGTTTCTAGCATTTGTAGACTTAGAGAAAGCTTTCGTCAATATTGACTGGAATACTCTCTTTCAAATTCTGAAGTTGGCAGGGGTAAAATACAGGGAGCGAAATGCTATTTACAATTTGTATGGAAACCAGATGGGTATATTCAGCAAGCAATAAAGGAAACAAAAGAAAAGTTCGGAGTAGGTATTAAAATCCACGGAGAAGAAATAATAACTATGAGGTTCGCCGATGACATTGTAATTCTGTCAGAGACAGCAAAGGACTTGGAAGAGCAGTTGAACGGAATGGATGGTGTCTTGAAAGGTGGGTATAAGATGAACATCAACAAAAGCAAAACGAGGATAATGCAATGTAGTCGAATTAAGTCGAGTGATGCTGAGGGAATAATATTAGGAAATGAGACACTTAAAGTAGTAAAGGAGTTTTGCTATTTGGGGAGCAAAATAACTGATGATGGTCGAAGTAGAGAGGATATAAAATGTAGACTGGCAATGGCAAGGAAAGCGTTTCTGAAGAAGAGAAATTTGTTAACATCGAGTATTGATTTAAGTGTTAGGAAGTCGTTTCTGAAAGTATTTGTATGGAGTGTAGCCATGTATGCAAGTGAAACATGGACGATAACTAGTTTGGACAAGAAGAGAATAGAAGCTTTCAAAATGTGGTGCTACAGAAGAATGCTGAAGATTAGATGGGTAGTTCACATAACTAATGAGGAGGTATTGAATATAATTGAGGAGGAGTTTGTGGCACAACTTGACTAGAAGATGGGATCGGTTGGTAGGACACGTTCTGAGACATCTAGGGATCACCAATTTAGTATTGGAGGGCAGCGTGGAGGGTAAAAATCGTAGAGGGGGACCAAGAGATGAATACACTAAGCAGATTCAGAAGGATGTAGGTTGCAGTAGGTACTGGGAGATGAAGCTAGCACAGGATAGAGTAGCATGGAGAGCTGCATCAAACCAGTCTCAAGACTGAATACCACAACAACAACAACGTTGTTATAGTGGTTAAAATGATGAGTTAGTTGTTACCTATATGTATTTCGTCATTTATTACCTTTATTTGAAATTTACCCTATAATGTTAGGAATTCTCTGTTGTAGTTCTTCTTTCTAACAATTTTCATGTCCTGTCCCATGGTAGATGGTTAATGCGCATGCTTTACTCTGTGCTCAGCAAAGTTAGAATGGCTTTCACATTTTTAGTTTCTTATGCATTTTTTATTCTGGTTCTGAAATTGTTGGCTGTCATTTCCAGATATCCACGGCATTCATGTTTTCAACAATACTGCAATTGAATGATGGCAACATTGCTGGCATGCTCTTTGTGAAAGAACATTTGAAGACATAATTCAACAGTTCAGCTTTAGAGATGTTGCTCTGAATTCGATCCATGACTCACCAGTAGATGTCTGGACATTGATTATTGTGTCGCTGTGAACTTTAACATATGAGGAATATTTCTGATTGTTTAGAGCTGCCAAGTGCATTTCGTTTAAGACATATATCTTCAGATTTATGTTTTTGTGTTTAATCACTCTTCCTGACGTAGTTTCCTGACATTGTTTGTATACCCAGGTGGGTTTCCATTAGTCACCACCTGCCAAGTACATATGTTATAAATCTTGTTCTACTATTCACTGAATGTGAGACACAGTGTTTCTACACGTTCGTGGCCAAAACTGATCTATTCTCTCTCATGACTGACATTATCTTATTCAGCTTGTACAGTTTTCTGCTGTGCTCCTAAGTACCTTGACAACCACTGCCGCCATCACTCCATGATCGTTGATCCCAGTATCTGTACCATCAGCTCCAAATAAGTTCAGGCTGTAACTTGACAAGTCTAATACGTGCAACTTTATGAATGGCTCAAAGTGTGTTCCGGGCGAGAATGGAATCTCGAAACCTTTGTATTTCTCATCATAGGATCACTTCTGACTGTAAATCTTCGATCTAGTACGTCTTGACAGACAGAAGCTCTCCTGCAACACTTTAGTGAACTGGATACTGTAGAGAAATGGTTCCGCCACAGCCTGGAAGCTGTTTCCAGAATGAAGATTTCACACTTTCACTCTGACGCTGTGAAGGCGTGTCCCGAGTCGCGCCTGGACGAGTTAATCACGATTCGGCCTGTAGTTCGAGTTTGTCGGCAGGTTTCACAACAGTGTACTCTGCCTTACTCAGAGTGACAGCCATTTTAGTCTGATATATTTCTATCGTAAACAGGGCTGCGATCCCAGACGACTTAATTCTATATAAAATCAGTGGAGAAACAGTCTACATCTCGATGGTATTTTATTAAAATGACCGGTTTCGGCCTATACTTAGGCCATCGTAAGACAGCACCATCAGCTGAAGTTGAGGATGCGTATATCAGACAGTTGACCTCAGGAGTTTCAACGACGGAGGTCAACTACAGCTGATGGTGCTGTCTGGCGATGGCCTAAGTATAGGCCGAAACTGGTCATTTTAATAAAATACCATCGCGATCTAGACTGTTTATCCACTGATTTTATGTAGATTACAAGATCCCTGCTTCCCGAAAATGTTACCAAAAATAAGTTGATTCTGGTACTTTCGTAGTAACTATTATAATAGTGTACCAGGAAATCGTTGCCTATATTTTCAGGTTAAAGTCCCTTAGACTCTCAGACTGTGGTTCTACCTCGGTTGATTTAAAATTTCTACTACTGTTGCAAACTCAGCACCATCTACTCCATGCAGTAAGTCTTTATGTTGGCTCTTAGGTTTTTGCCAAAGATCTCATTCCTATCAACGTCCGATTTTAGGTAACTCCCAGTACAGAGTATTTTATCACCCCTGTGCTTGTCCGATTTTAGGTAACTCTCATGGGGGAGTACTGTATGACCCCCGCTGCTTTTCGATAGTGCCTCAAACTCAACTACTTTTTGTAACTGTTCCACTATTGACCACTGACATATTAAAATTTTCACTTCAAGGATCTCTCATCATCCTGAGGTTCCTGCGACAATATTTATCCCGATTGGACTGAGAGGCGCCTAATCTAAACGTACACACACAAAATCAGCTATAAAGGTAGCCACCTGTGACCTGTCATGCGTTTCTGGGCCTTCCTGGGAATGTGAAGTCGCTATTTGTTCCCTTAACTTCCCCCCCCCCCCACCCACCTCCCCCAACCAACCAATAAACCGTCCTTTAAAGTCAGTACCGCCATTAGACTGTTTTTTATTTGGAGTGTTACATTTACACGATCATGATTTCGGATTCAAAGTGCCATTAACAAGTGTTTTAATGTTATACAGTGCCTAAGATGGTATTTAAAATACACTATTAGACACATTGTCTAAGGGTTTTCTGGTAAAAGCCTACCGCTTTATCACTGAGTCAAAATGGTATACTCAGTGACAAAACAAAGCAGTAGGCTTTTACCAGAAATATTGGCCCTTAGACAATATCTCTAATAGTGTATTTTAAATGCCATCTTAGGCACTGTATAACATTAAAACACTTGATAATGGCACTTTGAAGCCGAAATCATGATCGTGTAAATGTAACACTGCAAACAAAAAACAGTCTAATGGCGGTACTGACTTTAAAGAAATATATTATGACTGTGGCCCCACATTATGAAAAAATTATTAAACAAAACGTCCGATCATTCCTAAAGAGCCCAGGATTTTTCAGGCCCATGGCGTAAGTCTCACCACTAAGTTGTCACAGAATCACTTAAATCTTATTCAGGCGTTGTGGCGTACTTGGTTGAAAACCACGGGTGCACCAATCTCTTCTACCAACATTGTTTCGCATCACGATCTTCTTTCAAGTACCAAAAGTTACAGAAAGAGTTATAGCTGTAAGGCAGGTAAGAATAGTGTTGTTTAATGACCCGTCGACGATGATGTAGTTAAAGGTAGACGACAAGCTCGGATTACAGAGGAACGGGAAAGGAGATTAAGTGCTCCAGGGAAACAACGGAAAATCTAAGACAAACTCCCTGTGCCTTGCCACTGCCTTAGCTACCTCGCTCGGTACCGTAATACTGGGTCTTTTAAGACTTAGTATATTCATCACATTCAACTTACAGTTTTAAAAAATGTAAATGTCGTGTGACTAGGGACTCCCATCGGGTATACCGTTCGCCGGGTGCAAGTCTTTCGATTTGACGCCACTTCGGCGACTTGCGCATCGATGGGGATTAAATGATGGTGACAACACAACACCCAGTCCCTGAGCGGAGAAAATCTCCGACCCAGCCGGGAATCGAACCCGGGCCCTTAGGATTGACATTCTGTCGCGCTGACCACTCAGCTCCTGGGGGCGGACAACTTACAGTTATAAATAATGGATCAATTAAAAGAGCAACTCAGAATAGTTTTTTTGTTTGTATACGCGTGCGCAGAGGGAAGAGTACGGAACGATTATTACCTTTGGATGTTCATAAATGATCATGTATGTATGTCTCTGCTTTACAAACAGCATTATTGCAACAGTTACTTCAGAAAACCTGATAAAAATTTGGGAAGAACTCACTATCGACTTGAAGTGTGACGAGTGGTGCGTACATTGAGCACTTGTAAGAAAAAATTGAGTTGCTCTATCGTTTGGTATATTATTTATAATTGTAAGTTGGTGTAATAAATGTTACAAAGCTGTAAAACCCATGTATTCGTTTTGAAACACCGTGTAAGGCTGGCTTTGAAGAATATGGGGAAAATGGAGTCGTCATTTGTATGAGAATGACGATTTGCGCCAGAAGAAACTGAATCGTCCCTTTCGCCCTCTCTTGGAGCTTTCGCAACCGCGGCCGGAGTTCACACTATTGGCGACGTCTCGCGACGAATTACTCCACAGACTTAGTCGCAGACTTTTGCTGCCTGATCCGGATTAATTCCCCGCATTATTTAGTAAGTCGCCAGCGTCGCCATCACCTATAAGACAGTGTGAATATTGGCACTACTTCAGTACCACCAGTAAATGCCCAGTAGCAATCCAACCACTTTCACAAAAGTTCCCAAGCCTCGGCGCTGGTCAGAAACCTAACAGTTCGAGTATCCCTCCAGCTGTCTCCCAGCAGTCTTCTTAAAGACAAAACAGCGTAACAGTTTTGTCGATAGGGCAAAGGTCACACAAAAACATTTCAAACTTCCGCCGAAACAGATGTAGTTTATAAGCGTCAATTGAACCCGAGCAGATCCGTTGCATTCGTTACACACCGACGCCAACCAGACAGTGCATCCGTGATATCTGATACTAAGATTTTTGCCTGCCGCACACTCGTAAAACCACAAACGCCTACCCCCGTCGGAGGTTCGGATCCTCCCTTGGGCATGCGTGTGTGTGTGTTGTCCTTAGCGTAAGTTACTTTAAGTTAGATTAAGTAGTGTGTAAGCTTAGGGGTCGATGACATCAGCAGTTTGGTCCCATAAGACCTTACCACAAATTTCCAATTTCCACAGCACGCGCTTTTGTAATCGGAACACGAGCAACTGAAGTTCTACGTCCACATACAGAAAAGCACTTGCAAACGCTTTGAAACTTTCGGTATTGAAAAAATAACCCTGTAGATCGTAAAGGTTCATTCACTCCCAACTGCGTGTACGCAACATTTAAAACGCAAGGCGCTTGTTCTACCGATTCTTCAGTATTGTTCATCAATCTAGGATTATTACCAGGTAGGACACAGAGGAAATAGAGAAGAGCCAACGAAGAGCGGCGCGTTTCGTCACGGGATCTTTTAGTAGGGGCGAGAGTATTACAGAGATGTTCAGCAGACTCCAGTGGCAGACACTACAAGAGAGGCGTTGTGTATCAGGTGGAGGTTTACTACTGAAATTTCGAGAGAGCACTTTCCGGGAAGAGTTGGTCGACATTAGTTCTTCGCACATACATCTCGCGAAATGACCACGACAGCAAAATTCTAGAAGTTAGAGCTAATACACTCCTGGAAATTGAAATAAGAACACCGTGAATTCATTGTCCCAGGAAGGGGAAACTTTATTGACATATTCCTGGGGTCAGATACATCACATGATCACACTGACAGAACCACAGGCACATAGACACAGGCAACAGAGCATGCACAATGTCGGCACTAGTACAGTGTATATCCACCTTTCGCAGCAATGCAGGCTGCTATTCTCCCATGGAGACGATCGTAGAGATGCTGGATGTAGTCCTGTGGAACGGCTTGCCATGCCATTTCCACCTGGCGCCTCAGTTGGACCAGCGTTCGTGCTGGACGTGCAGACCGCGTGAGACGACGCTTCATCCAGTCCCAAACATGCTCAATGGGGGACAGATCCGGAGATCTTGCTGGCCAGGGTAGTTGACTTACACCTTCTAGAGCACGTTGGGTGGCACGGGATACATGCGGACGTGCATTGTCCTGTTGGAACAGCAAGTTCCCTTGCCGGTCTAGGAACGGTAGAACGATGGGTTCGATGACGGTTTGGATGTACCGTGCACTATTCAGTGTCCCCTCGACGATCACCAGTGGTGTACGGCCAGTGTAGGAGATCGCTCCCCACGCCATGATGCCGGGTGTTGGCCCTGTGTGCCTCGGTCGTATGCAGTCCTGATTGTGGCGCTCACCTGCACGGCGCCAAACACGCATACGACCATCATTGGCACCAAGGCAGAAGCGACTCTCATCGCTGAAGACGACACGTCTCCATTCGTCCCTCCATTCACGCCTGTCGCGACACCACTGGAGGCGGGCTGCACGATGTTGGAGCGTGAGCGGAAGACGGCCTGACGGTGTGCGGGACCGTAGCCCAGCTTCATGGAGACGGTTGCGAATGGTCCTCGCCGATACCCCAGGAGCAACAGTGTCCCTAATTTGCTGGGAAGTGGCGGTGCGGTCCCCTACGGCACTGCGTAGGATCCTACGGTCTTGGCGTGCATCCGTGCGTCGCTGCGGTCCGGTCCCAGGTCGACGGGCACGTGCACCTTCCGCCGACCACTGGCGATAACATCGATGTACTGTGGAGACCTCACGCCCCACGTGTTGAGCAATTCGGCGGTACGTCCACCCGGCCTCCCGCATGCCCACTATACGCCCTCGCTCAAAGTCCGTCAACTGCACATACGGTTCACGTCCACGCTGTCGCGGCATGCTACCAGTGTTAAAGACTGCGATGGAGCTCCGTATGCCACGGCAAACTGGCTGACACTGACGGCGGCGGTGCACAAATGCTGCGCAGCTAGCGCCATTCGACGGCCAACACCGCGGTTCCTGGTGTGTCCGCTGTGCCGTGCGTGTGATGATTGCTTGTACAGCCCTCTCGCAGTGTCCGGAGCAAGTATGGTGGGTCTGACACACCGGTGTCAATGTGTTCTTTTTTCCATTTCCAGGAGTGTACGAAGGTTATCGCCAATCGTTCTTCCCACGCGCTATTCGCGATAGGAACAGGGAAGGGGGTGAGTTATTACTGCTATCAGAAGGGTATGCGGACATTTGCCACGCCGGACATTTGCCACGATTTTACCTGCTCGGAATGGTTGGGTCCCTTGTCTCCCCCCCCTCCCCCCTCCTCCTCCTCATCGCTGTCGCTCAGTAAAGGTACCTACTGAGCCTTTCCGCTGGTTTACTTAACATAGCAGCAGAATCTCTTTGGATTTTCTGCCACATTTTTAGAGAGACTTTGAAACTCCCCTTAGAAAAATTAATGAATTACTGTGCTGATAAACCTCTTACGTTATTTGCTTTCCAAACAGCTGAGCAAAACTGAACGTTCTCAGATATTACTCTCTGTACTTATTCTGATCAATACTAAACTGACACACAATATTTTTAGCGCAACGCAATCTGACTTTCAATAATCCCTACAAAAGAACGACCCTGACTAACATTAACCTATACCTTTCACAAATCACTTACCTTACAAAAATCTTCGTTACTCGAACTACTGCAATACAGCGAGCTCCACTACTGCCAGCTAAATAAAAGATTCAAACTTAATAGTGTTCAAAAGTCATAATATATATAGCAGTTCATTACATCCAGTCTTACAAATGTACTGTCTCTGATGGACACACGTCCAGATCATCCGCTCTCAAAATTTCGCCATGTCTCTCCCCACATCCACCACTGCTGGCGGCTCACCCCCAACTGCGCAACGCTACGCGCTGTTAACATTCAGCTGCCCAACACTACAATGGCGAGTATTACAACAATGCCAACCAGCCACAGACAGCCAGTGATTTTCATACAGAGTGCTACGTGGAGTTACCAATATAAAAACCTAAACAGCCTACTTACAACTTTCGTTGTGGAAACTATTAAATGCATCTCACATTGAAATCCGCACCAAATTTCGAGCCTCAGTAACACTATTTCTTTGAACTTAAGCCACATATGGTCTTCACTTACATGGTTTGGAAGGATTGGAGACTGTCTCTTAGAAAGATGTCAACCGAATTTTTAGCTGCTTGGTGAATTTCTTTGTTACGGAATTGAACATCGCTCGACTGTGTGTTCATTAATCCCTATATTCGTCGTGATGGTCAGGATTATTTGTGGCTAAGAGGTCAAGTGCGTTTTCGTAACCATTTACAATTTGAATGGCCTCGTGAACTAACTGTTCAAAATAATTTTAAAAAAAGCATTTAGAACAAGTACGCAAGTTGATTTCGTCACTGCCAACTATAATTGTATGAGTAGCGTACCTATTTGTGATGAGACTCAAGTTTTCTTTGAACTGTTCAGCAACTGTTTCATCTAAGGCCGGGGGTCGGGAAAAGAAGCCAGTTATTAATTCATTCCGGTTGTCGAATGTAACTATTTGCTTCAATGTCACTTGTGAGCTGAAACACACATTACTTTATTTTTCCTTAAGTTGTGCTTCTTGTTTCTGTTTAAGTGCAGATCATTACAGTTACGGCTTTTCCCTCCAAAACCTAGGATGCTTTCTCTGTGACCCTGTAAATACCAGAGCTAAACAGTGTAGAATAGCAACGTACGTTACAAGCATAGCATTCTGTATTACTTCATTTCCTTATTTTTAACATTTTGAAATTGTACGTCGACACTCATCTCTATTTAGTGAACGTATTTTCGATCATGTTTTGAACATTGTCCCGCTACACATTATTAACTAATGTTTCGCCGCATGGGATATCGGATTTTAGAGAGTAATTTAATATGGAGTATGTCGTTCTTCTTTTCAAACATTCCCATTCCCATTTCTTCTTTCCTTATTGTCTTTTGGGCATGCAGTTGTAATTAAAGTAGGCACAAATGCAGTGATAAAAAAGAAATGATTAGCGTACATTCGCATTCTGTTTACATCGTTCCTTTCTTATTGCTCCCATGCCGATGGACTGTTTCTATCGCAATCAGTAAGCGCGAAGGAAGCTACCCTACAGACAAAGGGACCTATATTTATACTTGGCAGAACTAATTACATACTGACATAATCGTCGGTATTGCTTTCGTTTCCGAAAAGTTATAAATATTTCGATTTCGGAAAAGAAGCTCTGTATTTGGCCAAGACGTCGGAAAAGGTGGTCCCGTACGTACTGGTTGTATCGAGTAAGATGTGGAGACGGCGGTTTGAAAGCGGACAGAAGTAGTACGAGGAAGGGCGTCCCTTACCTGGGGGATCTTTACTCAAGCTACCTGGCGAAGGGGCAAGTGTGGCAAATGTCCGGCGTGGCAAATGTCCGGCATTCATCAGAAGTACCCTCCGTCACACACCATAAGGTGGCTTGCGGAGTATTGATGTGGATGTTGATGCAGATGGGCCGTGTCATGCTCTGGCTAATAGCACACCTCGACGAAGTTCTGTCTCATGCCAGGATTTTTCAGTAGTTTTACCTCCAACAGGGGCGTAGAACACGTGCTTTCACGGGGAACTCACCAACCATTTCGTTACGCTGCGACCACAGAACGCCCACACGGACTGTGGGAAATCAAGTGCCGCCCATAGTCTCCAGGTTGGACAGTCCCCGACTGTTTGGTTGCCCTTTACTGTGACATGTGTTTCATTTGGTCTGAATTTGTCATCACACATTCGTACAACTGCTTGCCACATCATTGTCAAATAAAATGACCTTGTTCTTGATGGTGTTGCATTTTTCTTTTTTTATGCGGTCTATTATATTCAACTTATAATTTCTTCCAAGATTCCCTTCATCTGCTCTTCCAAGGCTTTTACCATCTCGGAGAGAGCTGCAACGTCGTCAGCAAACCTCAAAGTTTTTATTTCTTCTGCATGACCTATAATTCCCTTTGAAAATTTCTCCTTGATATCCTTCACAGCTTGATGAATGAACAGACAGAATAACATTGGGGATAGGTTACAGCCCTCTGTCACTCCCTTCTCTACGGTCACTGTTTGATGTCCTTCGAGTCTTATAACTGAAGTCAACTTTCTGTGGTAGTTGCAGATAACGTTTCGATCCCTGTATTTTACATATCCTTGCTACCTTCAGAATTTCGAATTTCCGTTCAACATCGTCAAAAGCTTTCTCTAATTCCACAAATGCCTTTCCTACCTTCTAATATAAGACATAGGGTTATTACAGCCTCGCGTGTTCCAACATTCCTCTGGAAGCCGAACTGATCTCCCACGAGGTCGGCCTCTGTCAGTTTTTCCAGTCTGCGGTAAATAATTCGCGTCAGTATTTTGCAAGTGTGAATTACTAAAGTGGAAATAGAAATGAGCGTTTGACGTCAATGGCCGGGAGGCCCCTTGCGGGGCAGGTCCGGCCGCCTTGGCGCGGGTCTTATTACATTCGACGCCACATTGGGCGACCTGTGCGCCGGATGGGGACGAAATGATGATGAAGACAACACCTAGTCCCTGAGAGGAGAAAATCCCCGACCCAGCCGGGAATTGAACCCGGGTCCGTAGGACGGCAATGCGTCACGCTTCCACGCAGCTATCGGGGCGGACAATTACTAAAGTTATAGATCGTGTCAGCACCTGGCATGTTTGGAATTGCAGTTATTACGTTCTTCTTTAGGTCTGAGAGTACTTCGCCCGTCTCGTATATCTTGCACACCAGATGGAGTAGTTTTGTCATGGCCGGGTCTCCCAAAAATCTCAACAGTTCCGAGGGAACTTCGTCTACACCAGAGGCCTTGTTTCGACGTCGGTCTTTTACTGCTCTGCCAAATTATTCTCGCACTATAATGTCTCGCTGTCAACTACATATACATACTCCTCTTTTTCTGTAATTTTGACTTTAAGTTCATTTCCCTCGTAGGGGCCCTCTGTATATTCCTTCCACCTTTCAGCTTTAATTTCTTTGCTTAGGACATATTATGACGAGAATCTGGAAAAATACGGAAAGTGTTGACTGTAGTAATGTGTAAGCTTGGTGACGTTAGTAGAAATGTTGGAGCGTCAACCAGTGTAAGTGCAGTTGGCATTTTGAGAAAGCATCAGAACTCGGTGTAGGAAGAGTTTTTACAGCTGACAATAATTTTCGTTGCGCACCTCGCGTGCCATTTTATGGCCAGTCGGAACCTTTTGCTACAGCGAGGCGCAACTCGTAAAGCCGACTTTGTGCGTGTCAAGGCGGGCAGACGGAAGTGACCCTCCGCTATGCGGCGCGGAGCCACTCAGACGGGAGAAAGTCGGAGCCGAACGCCGGGGCCGTGACGTCAGAGGGGCGCCTGTTTGCCTCACCGCCACCTCACCCACCTCCTCGCCACAGCCCGTGTGGCGCGTTGTGACGTCACTGCCGAAGCCTCTCCGCCTGAGATCAGAGACGAAGCGAGTACAAGTCCTGTCTTGGGAGCTGCATACATTAGAAAGCAAGGCGCCGCTGTTACGTCAGTGCTGTGCTGGCTTCCTTCCTTCCGCTGTAGTTGCGCGAATACGACGTCTGCGACGTCGCTCCCTGACCGTCGATTCGTTGCCCCTTAACGTGCTAGAAAAAGTTCGATGCTACAGTCCAAACATCAGGCCGAGAACGTACAGAGTTTGTCCAATGTAAACGAAATGGGTCGTTTCATTTCACATTAAAAAGAAAATTATTTTTAAAATACAATTTTACGTTGCCATTCCATAGAGGGGCCCCCGATTAGTCTACTGCGATATTCAGTTTATCGACACGTATTAACAGGGACCTAAAACAGGAAGAATAACCAATATTCCAGGTTTTACTGAGCAGCACTGCTGTTTTGTGGAGACAGCAATCAATGTGCGCGAGGGCGGTACTCGAGACGGGAGAGGATGGGCAAGGTCTACTGCCGTGGTACCGTTTATTCTCCACATCGATAACACGAACATTACAATAGACTAACATGGGACTGCTCTATTCAATTGGCACGTAAAATTCCGATTTACAAATCATTTCGTTTATAAAATCTAACGCTTTCCATTGACATTGGGTGTCACATGAAATATGTGATGAGCAATATTTGTTTTAGAAATACGAGATTTGAAACATCTGCCGAAATTACAAGAAACAAGAAATTCTTTCAGACAATTCTTTGCAGAGATACTCTGTATATATGCATACCTACTTACTCATACACACAAACACACATACACCCTCATATATAGGGTAAAGAAAAGCTGCCGCACTTTGAGCTCCTCATCCCAATTCAAGACAAAATTGTACTTAGCAAAACCTGGTACAGCCAATAAGCTTAATAGAAATACGATTTTAAAAAAACGAGGTTCTTGCATTGCTGTAGTTACGTGCAGCGTGGCGAAGAAGAGGTAGCATGAACTATACACAGTGCCAGAGTTGGCTCATTAGCTCACTCAGACGAAGCAATGCCGTAGGGAACGGATATGCAAGGTCGCAACTGTTCGGGTCGCGTTCATGGCAAACTTTTTTCTTTTTTTCAGTTAAAACATCAAATTGTATCCGATTTGCACCTCTACATTGCGGTATCTTGCGTATTTTTTTTCTGTTACTATTACCACTTTGTTTAGTCCATGACACGTATAAAGCCAACAATAAATAATAATGGGCACTGTAACATCGTCTGTATTGAACAAGTTACAAAAAACACAATTGGAAGGCAAAACTAGATTGCACATTATGCTGTGCAAAATAATTCCGTTCTGAATGTTTGACGTTCAGGCTGATCTTCACAGAGCCGGTAGGGACGGTACGAGTAACAGTCACTGTACAGAAGATGTTGAAAGCGACCACCTTGGTTTTGGAAACAGTTCGCCACTCGCTTTGTTGCACCATATGCAACACACCTGCATCCACCATTGCCGAAGTGGCATGCACGCGAGTTATTAGGTCGTGTACATCAATGGGTGAAGTATCATAAACTTGTTCCTTTAAGTATTTCCACAAACAGAAATCTGGTGGATTAAGGTTCGGCGAATGCGCAGGTCAGAAAGTGGATCTCCACGACCAATCAATTTCCCTGGAAACGCCTCATTCCAGACTGGGGCAGTGCACCATCATGCTGAATCAATTATACTATACTGGCCATTAAAATTGCTACATCACGAAGATGACGTGCAACAGACGCGAAATTTAATCGACAGATAGAAGATGATGTGATATGCAAACGATTATCTTTTCCAGAGCATTCACACAAGGTTGGCGCCGGTGGCGACACCTACAAAGTGCTGACATGAGGAAAGTTTCCAACCGATATCACATACACAAACAGCAGGTGACCGGCGTTGCCTGGTGATGCCTCGTGTAAGGAGGAGAAATGCGTACCATCACGTTTCCGACTTTGATAAAGGTCGGATTGTAGCCTATCGCGATTGCGGTTTATCGTATCGCAACATTGCTGCTCGCGTTGGTCGAGATCCAATGACTGTTAGCAGAATATGGAATCGGTGGGTTCAGGAGGGTAATACGGAACGCCGCGCTGGATCCCAACGGCCTCGTATCACTAGTAGTCGAGTTGACAGGCATCTTATCCGCATGGCTGTAACGGATCGTGCAGCCACGTCTCGATCCCTGAGTCAACAGATGGGGACGTTTGCAAGACAACTACCATCTGCACGAACAGTTCGACGACGTTTGTAGCAGCATGGACTATCAGCTCTGAAACCATGGCTGCGGTTACCCTTGACGCTGCATCACAGACAGGAGCGCCTGAGATGGTGTACTCGACGACGAACCTGGGTGCACGAATGGCAAAACGTCATTTTTCGGATAAATCCAGGTTCTGTTTACAGCATCATGATGGTCACATCTGTGTTTAGCGACATCGCGGTGAACGCACATTGGAAGCATGTATTCGTCCTCGCCATACTGGCGTATCACCCGGCGTGATGGTATGGGGTGCCATTGGTTACACGTCTCGGTCACCTCTTGTTCGCATTGACGGCACTTTGAACAGTGAACGTTACATTTCAGATGTGTTACGACCCGTGGCTCTACCCTTCATTCAATCCCTGCGAAACCCTACATTTCAGCAGGATAATGCACGACCGCATGTTGCAGGTCCTGTACGGGCCTTTCTGGATACAGAAAATGTTCGACTGCTGCCCTGGCCAGAACGTTCTCCAGATCTCTCACCAATTGAAAACGTCTGGTCAATGGTGGCCGAGCAACTGGCTCGTCACAATACGCCAGTCACTATTCTTGATGAACTGTGGTATCGTGTTGAAGCTGCATGGGCAGCTGTACCTGTACACGCCATCCAAGCTCATTTTGACTCAATGCCCAGGCGTATCAAGGCCGTTATTACGGCCAGAGGTGGTTGTTCTGGGTACTGATTTCTCAGGATCTATGCACCCAAATTGCTCGAAAATGTAATCAAATGGCTCTAAGCACTATGGGACTCAACATCTGAGGTCATCAGTCCCCTAGACTTGAAACTACTTAAACCTAAACCTAACTAACCTAAGAACATCACATACATCCATGCCTGAGGCAGGATTCGAACCTGCGACCGTAGGAGGCGCGCGGTTCTGGACTAAAGCACCTAGAACCGCTCGGCCACTAAGGCCGGCAAAATGTAATCACATGTTAGTTCTAGTATAATATATTTGTCCAATGAATACCCGTTTGTCATCTGCATTTCTTCTTGCTGTAGCAATTTTAATGGCCAGTAGTGTAGATGTAACATCAAGTGGAATGTTTTATAATGCGTCAAGCAGAGAATGAGCAGCAGCAGCTTGGTTATCGGATGCACGCAGCACCAAAAATATGTCGACGTATTCATCGTTTGCGTACTCCACCGGGAGGCTGTCCTACATGAACTTGACGTCCATGCACTGCGCGGATAGTAGACACATGCATACAGCTTAGCAAACCCCACTGTCTTTGGATACTCTATTGTCATGTGACAAAATGATTTCCTGGTTACAAGCGACGAGAACAAGGGAACGGATGAATAAAATAAATAAAAGAGGAAACCTGATGAGGATTCGAATCACAGTTCCTTGATGGATGTCGCAGCAGTCTACTCTGTGAGACAAGACAGCCGGTAAAGAAGTGTGGGCTAATATACGTTCCTCTGTACGTTCCCATGCGCTTCACGACAGTATTGTGACAGTGACAGTATTGCCGGCTCCTCGTGTTCATATACGTTTCAAAGTGCACCCTATCCGATTTTGCAAGATAAACTTTTGTGTTGAATCCGGATGAGGAATCGGATGCTGACCTCCAAGTGCAGATTTTTTTCTTAACCGTGTATGTATGAGAGAGGGAGAACAATATCTCCTGTTAACCGATCGGTCAGTGTCTCGGTAAATAATAAGCGCCGTACCCAGTATTTGTGTATATCGTGGTAATGCCGTGAGTCCTCGGTTATACACACATCAAAAAATGTGTTGCCTCGTCGCAGTTCCCAGAACAGGTAGACGTTGCCTGCGGATATTGTATCACAGAAAAAAATGGTTCAAATGGCTCTGAGCACTGTGCGACTTAACTTCTGAGGTCATCAGTCGCCTAGAACTTAGAACTAATTAAACCTAACTAACGTAAGGACATCACACACATCCATGCCCGAGGCATGATTCGAACCTGCAACCATAGCGGTCGCTCGGCTCCAGACTGTAGCGCCTAGAACCGCACGGCCACTCAGGCCGGCTTGTATCACAGACACGGTCCCTTTGACTGTTCAGAAATGAACCCGCCCAAATATATAAACAACCATACATGAGCAGCGCATATTAGACAGCGCATATTAGACACCCGATCAGTTCCAGTCATTCCACCAGGAACGAGTACACGGCTCGTGTTGTCTGTAGTGCAGCAATGCCGAACGGTCAATACCACGGTTCGATCGCGTCCGCATTGTTACTTTGTGCCAGGAAGGGATCTCAACAAGGGAAGTGTCCAGGCGTCTCGGATTGAACCAAAGCGATGTTGTTCGGACATCGAGGAGATACAGAAACTATAGATGACATGCCTCGCTCGGGCCACCCAATGGCTACTACTGCATTGGATGACGGCTACCTACGGATTATTGCTCGGGGGAACCCTGACAGCAACGCCACCATGTTGAATAATGCTTTTCGTGCAGCCACAAGACATCGTATTACGACACAAACTCTGCGCAATAGGCTGCATGATGCGCAACTTCACTCCCGACGTCTATGGCGAGGTCCATCTTTGCAACCACGTCACCATGCAGGGTGGTACAGATGGGTCCAACAACATGCCGATTGGACCGCTCAGGATTGGCATCACGTTCTCTTCACCGATGAGTGTCACATGTGCCTTCAACTAGAGAATCGTCGGAGATGTGTTTGGAGGCAACCTGGTCAGGCTCAACGCCTTAGACACACTGTCCAGCGAGTGCCGCAAGGTGGAGGTTCCCTACTATTTTGGGGTGGCATTATATGGGGCCGACGTACGCCGCTGGTGGTCATGGAAGGCCCTGTAACGGCTGTACGATACGTGAATGCCATCCACCGACCGATAGTGCAACCATATCGGCAGCATATTGGCGAGGCATTCGTCTTCATGAACGACAATTCACTCCCTCATCGTGCACATCTGGTGAAAGACTTCCTTCAGGATAACGACATCGCTCGACTAGAGTAGCCAGTTTGTTCTCCAGACGTGAACCTTATCGAAAATGCCTGGGATAGATTGAAATGGGTTGTTTATAGACGACGTGAGCCACCAACCACTCTAAGGGATCTACGCCGAATCGCCGTTGAGGAGTGGGACAATCTGGACTAACAGTGCCGTGATGAACTTGTGGATAGTATGCCACGACGAATACAGGCATGTATGAATGCAAGAAGACGTGCTACTAGGTATTAGAGGTACCGGTGTGTACAGCTATCCGGGCCACCATTTCTGAAGGTTTCTCTGTATGATGGTACAACATGCATGCAATATGTGATTTTTATGAGCAATAAAAAGGGCGGAAATCATGTTTATATTGATCTGTATTCCAATTTTTTTTACAGGTTGCGGAACTCTTGGAACCGAGGTGACGCAAAACTTTTTTTTGATGTGTGTAGTCGTCAACTCGTGAACATGCTCCCCTTTCTACGTTTTTACAGTTTGCTGGTACCGGACGACAGACCCAAGTGACGAGATTTCGGTTAAACGGGCAGCGGCGGAGATTCGCTTGTCGAGTCTCCGAGCGTCCGTGACGGGCGAGTTCGGTGTTGACGTCACAGGACACGCTGGTGCGTTTAAAGCGAATGTACGGAGCTCATTTCCGATTCTACCGCCGCCCTGGCACTGTCTGCAGACACTGCCCGTCACCTCACACCTCGCTCTATAACTCTTACGTACAGTGTGCAGTACAACGCATACGGGTACTTCGTACCAATGCTAGCGACCTTCTTTCACGTGCAGTCTCCTATGGCACGACGGAAACACGACCACGTGCCTTCGTGCGTGCTTTAATCTCTAGTACACTAACTACTATGTGATATATATGAGGATATAACACATCATGTTATGAATCCTCCCAGGAACGCCACGTGCCGTGACGAGCGCATATGCCGACAACAAAGGATGAGTCGAGGAGTAATTAATGTATATGAAATGAAATGTCGTGTGGCTAGGGCCTCCCGTCGGGTAGACCGTTCGCCTGGTGCAGGTCTTTCAAGTTGACGCCACTTCGGCGACCTGCGCGTCGATGGGGATGAAATGATGATGATTAGGACAACACAACACCCAGTCCCTGAGCGGAGAAAATCTCCGACCCAGCCGGGAATCGAACCCTGGACCTTAGGATTCACATTGCGTCACGCTGACCACTCAGCTACCGGGGCCGGACATTAATGTATATAAAAGGAGGTGACAGATTCGGGACCTTTTGATGGGGAACAAATGGCTGCTCCATTAATTCTGTATCAGTTTTATTTGATATATATAAACTGCTGGACTATAGAAATGGTCGGTTGCTTTTTGTCCCAAAGGTTTCGTGAGGCGGCGCAGCCTTGGCCGTTGGTTCGGCGGCTTTTCTGTATTCGTACGCGCCTCAAGGCCAAGAAGACTCTCCGTTTAAACTCAAATCTTTTTAATGGCTGCTGCCGTATTGAACAAATTATTAATTCCTTTCAAGATGACGGCAGCCGAAATGTATTAACATATTTCGGTTCCTATGTGTGTAGAAAGTCTCTTTCCTTTCTACAGTTCAAAGTATATAATATAGCCACGAATTAAAGTGTCAAAATAATTGTAGCAAGGAAGAGGAACCGAAATATGTTAACAGATTTAATCATACAGTAGAGCTGTATGTCCTCGGGAAAAAATACGGTTGTTGTTTCCCCTTGTGCACATGAACTACACGAAAACTAATGACTCGATGACAGTGTTCTCTTAAAAGGAAGAGTTATGCGTTGTCGGATTTCGCAGCGAACGACATAATAGGCCGAAATCGCGACGCTGAAAAAACAGGTTTAATAGTAGGACAGGCAGAAGTAGTCGATTTTAAACTACTGTAGTACTGTGGGTGCTAGTAGACAGAAAATTTTCGTAGAATGGGACGGCAGTCTTTTATACTGCCCACTGGTTCTGGGAAACCATGGGAACGCAATGTAGGGCAGTGGGGGTGGGGCTGTCGGGGGTGGAAAAGAGGTGAGCAGCTAGCCGGCTGTTTTCCAGGAAGTCTGGAAGCTGAGCGTTCCCCTCCCGCCTAGCCTTCCCGGAACGTCCCGAGGGCGGGTCACCTCTTCTGTCCTCTCCTCCGGAGTATACATGGCCGCCGACTGGCGCTCCCGTGCTTGCAGCACCCAGCACGGCCAGACGCGGGCGGCTCCTCTTATCTTAACCCGCGACTCCGGTTATCGGTCGCTGCTCACTGGCCACCATAAAGACAGCAACACGTTTACTGCGGGCTAGCTTCGCCCATTAACCGCTGTATATACTGCACATTGCTCTGAAACACCACTTTTGGCACTACTAGAAATGAAGTGCGCCATCAACCGCACTCTCTAGCCACTGCTTTATGGGCGGCGATTGTTCCGTTAGAGAAACATAAAGATTCATGTCACTGAGATAAGGGCCTGTGATGTACATGCAGTTAGCTGGCTGGCTGGGGAAGTTCACCGCAGCAGTTGGTCTGCACTGTCATGATGGAGAGGGAGGGGGGGGGGGGGGGGGGGGGGTGCTCCACTGTACCATCCCCAAGTTGTTGTGCATAGACCCAGGGAGGTGGCCGAGGCAGTGTCTAGTTAACCCGTGACTACAGATGGGAGTCACACTCCAAACTGTTCGATGCTCGGCGGTTTCACATTGTAGGACATTCGTTAACCGCGCAGTACTATCAGTACCTTCAAACTAATCTCACCTAAGATGCATGTGCAGCGTCGAGAAACAGCATTTGTTTCTTAATATTTGCTCCTGAAATTAGCGACGCAATTTACGGAGTCATTTTGACTTCAAATCGATGGTCGCATGAGAAAAAATTGTTAAGCCTCATCATTTAGTTTATGTACTTCGGAAGAGACTTTGATTATTTAATCGTCACAAAATCTCTTTAAACCTTTAAACTTCATATTCGCCAGGGAGCGACAAAATCAATAGAAAGGTTCTTGAATTTTTTTATACGTATATGAATATGCACATAATCTAAAGCAGCACTCACACACAGTTGTGTGAGTGATACCTGTACTTAGGATGATGTGCTTATATATACTTATAAAAAGTGTTTCATACACTTTTCGATACTTCAAGATCACAAGCAGCCTGCACTAGAACGTAATGGCGCGGATTTTTCATTGCACCACCACCCCAAGGAAATTTCATCACTTGGGAAAACAAAAAGCGAAAGCTAATGTAAAATGTATCTTAACGTGAACTAGCCATCTGAAGATGAATCTGTCGGTTCGAAACCGGTAACGGCGCTATTTAAATAAACAAATAGCATTCTAAAAAATGGCTGGTTGCTGTTATCTTCTATGTAAAAGTCAACCTATACAGTATGACCCTTATTTAAATTGTTTGTTTCTTGAATGCAACTCTTTATGTAAATACAATGATGACTGTTTCGTTTTAGAAATGTCATACGAAGCGCCTGCGACACTGACAATATTATTTCCCACTTATTTTTCTACCCATTGTTAGGGTCTCTCGCCTCACGTGATGTTATACCTTTCCTGCCGTCGGATTAAAATTACTTGATAGTTGACTTCTGTCACTTGCCGCTACAGGGTTGCCACATCGGCTGCCGGCAACCGTTTGGTTGTGAGTGACACCGAAACACGGCGGGTTGCTACACAAATGCTGTTAATGTGTAACACGGAGCAATGTTGGGAGTGGTTGCTGCGAGGTACGCTGCAAATGCGTGAAGGTCTGTCGACAGCTGATTTTAATGGGGTATGTGCGCGAAAGTGACCAATATTTTTTAAAAAATTTCATTGTATTTTCGTTTACTACATGGTATTAAACTTCCAATTCCTGAATATTATGTTCCAAATCCACTCCTAAATGTGATATAATTAATAATTAACAAAAGCTTTCACGGTGTCACACCCCTTTGTTGTTCTGTATTTCCTCATATTATTTATTCCTGTAGTGTTTTCTTCCAGTGTTACGCAGCCACAGTGTGGGGAATGTTTTGGTGTTTAGCAGCTCCAGAACTTTTACAAAATTATTTGCGTGGAAAAGCTCAAAATCCTAATGAAAGTTACAACTCTCTGACAGGAAAATCTTGCCCCAAGACAACTTAAGTTTTCACAATTGCTGATGACGTTGTACCGCATGATGCTTGTTTAGTGTTTGACTATGCCAATCTTGGCAGACTATGAACTCTACAGGAGCTAGGATTTGATCCAGGAGATTTCACACTGTCGATATTGAAGTAAATCGATATCAGGAGAGTTGATGCAGCTGATGCTATTATTGCTCAGTTTGAAAACCAGGCTAATCTAAGAGGACAAGCAAAGAAAATACTGCTTGTGGAAAAAGAAGAGAATGCATATGGTTTTCACTATTTCACCCAAGTAAGGTAATGCCTAATACAAACATTGTCAGGTTTCCCGCTACTTACGTTTTGCCAACTTTCATCACTTGGGAAACTTACAGTTTCTGACAATCTGCTGACATTATTGTCCTTAATTGTGGCATGCATTTAGTCAAAACTATAGTGAAACAATCTGTGGAAGAAATTTTCATTTACTATAATAGTAAACCATTTGTATAAGTGAAAGGCCCTAAGATTGGGTATTTTTTCCTCCGAAATTTAGAGAGCTGTAAAAATCCAGCAAAAGAAGATATCGATATGGTTATACAGATATTTGTAATAATGGTATATCAAACTTTGTGCAAAAATTCATTAATTTCGTTCTTATAGAGTTTTCAAAAAACGAACGTTTGTACTCACCTTACTGAAAAATTTTCAGTTGTTATAATTTAAAAAAATGTAGCTTCAGTAAGCATTAAAACTTGCGGATGTTTCCATATAACATCCCTTAACAACTGTGCAAAATTTAGTTACATTGCCTTGAAAACTTTGGATTTTATAAGGTTTTTTCCAAACTTCGCGTACGTCTCCCCCTTAAATGACCAATGACCAATTTACGGCAGACGACACGTTTTGTAGCCCAGAATTTAAACTCATGTTCTGACCTAACCGCAATCTCGTGATGTGCATTGTACCCGAGTAAACGGCGGTGACAATCTGCGGCATAACTACTACCACGAACGCTTTGTTCACGAGCAAACTCAAAACAGAAAATATTCAGTTTTAGCGCTAGAAAAGTACTGTAATTTCTAGCTATTATTGGTTGCCTGAAACTACCCTCACACTGGCTACACGAGCCGCCACGTTACCAACCGATGAGCAGTCCTCGTTGTCACTTGGCTGCATATTATAGGCGACACAGACAGATTCCAAACGAAAAACTTGGTAGGAAGAAAAGTGAACGCAAATAAAAAAGTCAGTACAATGATCAAAACGACGTGGCAAGGAATTAGAAATAAAAAAAATACATTTAAACCAACTTAACTGAATAAAAATAATAATCGAACTCTTACGATTGGAAATAAAAAAAATTCGCTACGTTTATCGAGAATGTAACTAATTTACGACCTTATACTCGTCAGGTTTATATTCTATACATTTTGCTGCACTACAGCATTGGATAAAGTAGTTATATTTACACTATGTGATCAAAAGTACCCGCACACCTGGCTGAAAATGACTTACAAGTTCGTGGCTCCCTCCATCGGTAATGCTGGAATTCAATATGGTGTTGGCCCACCCTTAGCCTTGATGATAGCTTCCACTCTCGCAGGTATACTTTCAATCAGGTGCTGGAAGGTTTCTTGGGGAATGGCAGCCCATTCTTCTCTGAGTGCTGCACTGAGGAGAGGTATCGATGTCGGTCGGTGAAGCCTGGCACGAACTCGACGTTACAAAACATCCCAAAGGTTTTCTATAGGATTCAGGTCGGGACTCTGTGCAAGCCAGTCCATTACAGGAATGTTATTGTCGTGTAACCACTCCTCCACAGGCCATGCATTATGAACAGTTGCCCGATCGTGTTGAAAGATGCAGTCGTCATCCCCGAATTGCTCTTCAACAGTGGGAAGCAAGAAGGTGCTTGAAACATCAATGTAGGCCTGTGCTGTGATAGTGCTACGCAAAACAACAAGGAGTGCAAGCCGCCTCCGTGAAAAACACGACCACACTATAACATCACCGCCTCCGAATTTTACTGTTGCCACTAGACACGCTGGCAGATGACGTTCACCGGACATTCGCCATACCCACACCCTGCCATCGGATCGCCACAGTGTGTACCGTGATTCTTCAATCCACACAACATTTTTGCACTGTTCAATCGTCCAACGTTTACGCTCCTTACACCAAGCGAGGCGTCATTTGGCATTTACCGGCGTGATGTGTGGCTTATGAGTAGCACCTCGGCAATGAAATCCAAGTTTTCTCATCTCCTGCCTAACTGTCATAGTACATGCAGAAGATCCTGATGCAAAAAAAATGGTTCAAATGGCTCTGAGCACTATGGGACTCAACTGCTGTGGTCATAAGTCCCCTAGAACTTAGAACTACTTAAACCTAAATAACCTAAGGACAGCACACAACACCCAGCCATCACGAGGCAGAGAAAATCCCTGACCCCGCCGGGAATCGAACCCGGGAACCCGGGCGTGGGAAGCGAGAACGCTACCGCACGACCACGAGATGCGGGCGATCCTGATGCAGTTTGGAATTCCTGTGTGATGGTCTGGATAGATGTCTGCCTATTGCACATTACAACCCTCTTCAACTGTTGGCGGTGTCTGTCAGTCAACAGACGAGGTCGACCTGTACGCTTTTCCGCAGTACGTGTCCCTTCACGTTTCCACTTCACTATCACGTCGGAAACAGTGGACCTAGGGATGTTTAGGAGTGTGGAAATCTCGCGTACAGACGTATGACACAAGTGACACCCTATCAACTGACCACGTTCGAAGTCGTTGAGATCCGTGGAACGCTCCATTCTGCTCTCTCGCCATGTCTAATGACTACTGAGGCCGCTGATATGCAGTACCTGGCAGTAGGTGGCAGCACAATGCACCTAATATGAAAAACGTATGTTTTCGAGGGTGTCCGGATACTTTTCATCACATAGCGTATATCTTTGGAGCTCCAGATGAATTCCAGCCTTCAAAAATTCGGCCCAGGCAACGTCGTGTGAAGCTTATCTAATGTAAGCCGATCTCTGTGCTTATGATAGTTGCATATATGATATTGAATCGCGTCTTGTGCGGAATTACCCAGTAGTATTTGGTTAGTGCTGTGTATGAAAAGTGTGTGTTTCATTTGCATCGTTGTGTGTTTGTGTGTTGTTTTTGGAGTGGGTATCTTGTGTAATGAAATACGAAATAAAAGTGCCAGGCCCATGATTAGGGATCCAAACATTTCAACAAAGAATGCCGGACAAGGAACTGGAAGTGAAATGACCAGTTGTGGCAGTTTGGCAAGGGCGAAGAGTTGGGGCGTGACGTTGAGCGCTCTGATTGGAGGGAACCAGCTCTAGCGAGTGAAGGGTCAACTATCAAGTAATTTTAATCAGACTATAGTACATCTGTGGTCAATATGATCCCATAGGCACTTTGGAAAATTACGTCTTTTCAAAATTAGTACTTTCAAAGCACATGATTCTCTCTGTCTAAGTCAGTTGTATCCAATAATGTTTTGTTTAGTTTTACATTTTCAACACATTAAAATTTATTCATGCTGTTTTGCAAAGTAAAATTCTTTTTGTTTCTTGAATGTACACTACCGGCCATTAAAATTGCTACACGACGAACATGACGTGCTACAGACGCGAAATTTAACCGAAGTTGACCGGCGTTGCCTGGTGAAACGTTGTTGTGATGCCTCGTGTAAGGAGGAGAAATGCGTACCATCACGTTTCCGACTTTGATAAAGGTCGGATTGTAGCCTATCGCGACTGCGGTTTATCGTATCACGACATTGCCGCTCGCGTTGGCCGAGATCCAATGACTGTTAGCACAATATGGAATCGGTGGGTTCAGGAGGGTAATACGGAACGCCGTGCTGGATCCCAACGGCCTCCTATCACTAGCAGTCGAGATGACAGGCATCTTATCCGCATGGCTGTAACGGATCGTGCAGCCACGTCTCGATCCCTAAGTCAACAGATGGGGACGTTTGCAAGACAACAACCATCTGCACGAACAGTTCGACGACGTTTGCAGCAGCATGGACTATCAGCTCGGAAACCATGGCTGCGGTTACCCTTGACGCTGCATCACAGACAGGAGCGCCTGCGATGGTGTACTCAAAGACGAACTTGGGTGCACGAATGGCAAAACGTCATTTTTTCGGATGAATCCAGGTTCTGTTTACAGAATCATGATGGTCACATCCGTGTTTAGTGACATCGCGGTGAACGCACATTGGAAGCATGTATTCGTCCTCGCCATACTGGCGTATCACCCGGCGTGATGGTATGATGGTATGGGGTGGCATTGGTTACACGTCTAGGTCACCTCTTGTTCTCATTGACGGGACTTTGAACAGTGAACGTTACATTTCAGATGTGTTACGACCCGTGGCTCTACCCTTCATTCGATCCCTGCGAAACCTTACATTTCAGCAGCATAATGCACGACCGCATGTTGCAGGTCCTGTATGGGCCTTTCTGCTGCCCTGGCCAGCACATTCTCCAGATCTCTCACCAATTGAAAACGTCTGGTCAATGGTGGCCAAGCACCTGGCTCGTCACAATACGCCAGTCAGTACTCTTGATGAACTGTGGTATCGTGTGGAAGCTGCATGGGCAGCTGTACCTGTACACGCCATCCAAGCTTGTAATATTGTTGCATTAATTTGCTATGAAAGCAGTGCCGATAGAGAATAAAAGCGGGTTAAAGCTGTGAGCTGTCTGGGGAAGTTAACCTTGCATTACTGAACAACTGCTTCACCAGGTATCCAGTCTAGCTTACGAAATTCCCAACCAGACTAACATTAATTATAATCTTTTAATCGTCATACGACAACCGGTGATATATATATATATATATATATATATATATATATATATATATATATATATATATATATAAAGATAATTTAAATAAAAAGAAATAAATCAGTTTATATTTGGAAATTTATTTTAACATTGATCATTGCAATTTCAGCATATTAAACTTGAGTCATAACTAAGCTGGTACCTTATTTAGGTCTGTGAAAATGTGAGTTTGTAATCTTACGGAACACATCAAATAGGGAGCCAAGATTGGGAGACTACATACAACACTGCATTCATAAAATAACACACGAAGAACGTCGTAACATATCCAAGAGGAAATTAACCACAACCAACCGATTCAATTTTCACCCAAAGAAGTTACGTTCGTAGCGCAATCCTGTCCGTCATGTAATTACCACACACTGGTATACTAAATTCATACTAACTCCCTGTGAAATCTTCCCGAAAAGAATAGCTGAGGGCTACTTTGATGATTACACCACATGCTTCACGTGGTCAACTTGGTTTTCACAAAGAGTGTAACTCCACAATAATTTTGATAGTTAAAATAAATTACATCGAAACTCAATTTACAAAAGAAAAACCTCGAACTGGTTACTATCGTCTTACTATTAACCTGATGGGTCAAACAATTGTATAAGTACGTGGTACTGGTCTCACAAAGTACAGCCCACGTGGGTTGAACATAAAGAAAAGTTGCTATATTGAAAAATATTGTCAAGACGAGACGTTATAATCTCAAGCACTTTCGCATTTAAGATTGATGAACTTAGTTAGACTTACGGATCAACACGTAGTTCCGCTTTACTCACAAAGTAGTGACAAAGCAACTACCGGAATATTATTCTGAACTTCACACTCGAATTACACTGCGTTGCAATTTAAGATAACATTAGATATTTTAGAGCTAAACCTGAAATAAAAGTGATTAAATTTTCAGTTAGGCTGAACTTAAGAAATCCATTGGCCTACGGACTTAGCAGACACGCACTTAGCCGGAGATCTTACCACTTCATACGCTCGCTGCGGACAGACTGACCTGGTCCCTTCCTGAGGGTGGCTCACAAATACAAACGGAAGTGGCCAGAGAGGCAGCTTCCTATACCAACATGACAAGCGACGGACAGGACCATACTAAGGATATAAACCTCTTTGCTTTTAGAAAGTGTAGCTACCTGTTCCGACGTTGGTCCTACTGTTCTCTAGCAGACAGGCTTGTCTGCTACCTACCATCCAGCATGCAACTAGAAATACATTTGCTCATTCATCCTCTCACACAGAAGGGAAGGGGGATGACAGTATCTTATCATATACAGTATATAAAAGAAAGCGGATGTAGGTTCCGTATGAGACTGTGTGACATGAATTACATATAAACTGTGTTTTAAAGTGTAGTAGTGTGACAGATCGTTCTTGTTTATGTGTAAAAGTAACACGTTCCACTACTCAGTCTCCTCCCAGATAGTCAGAAACGCCACAGTAAATTTAGAAGAGGAATTTATGCCGTAAATGAAAACAGATTTAAGAAACTGACATGAAAGGAATCCAACAGAGACCTTTCAAGCTCTGTTTGACTCAATGCCCAGGCGTATCAAGGCCGTTATTATGGGCAGAGGTGGTTGTTCTGGGTACTGATTTCTCACGATCCATGCACCCAAATTGCGTGAAAATGTAATCACATGTCAGTTCTAGTATAATATATTTGTCCAATGAATACCCGTTTATCATCTGCATTTCTTCTTGGTGTAGCAATTTTAATGGCCGGTAGTGTAATATTTATGAAAATATAATGATAACTGTTACGTTGAACAACTGTAATTTGTGTTTTTATATTAGTTCATTAAAATATTGCCAATATATGCTGTGCTACTTACTTGATGTATTTATGAGCACAGTAATACTCAGTGAAACGAAAGGTTGTGGTGGTAGAAGAGTTAAGGAAATTTAGTACATCAACAAAAGAAGTGGCTTCGCAAGCTGCGGCATGGTCGAGAATCGAACAGTGACCAGAATATAGATTAAATTTCTTTCACTACACGTCCATAGTCACAAATTTTTTTGTCAACAGACTACCGGTTTCGGTCTACAATGACCACCTTCAAATCTGTTTTGTAAAAACATGTCCTAATATAGTGGAGCCATAGTGTCATCGTTAAATGTTAAATACAAAATCAGCATCAGCATCGTCAAATATTTACAAATAACAGCATATGCAAGAGTCATCTTGTCAGCATTTGACGATGCTGGTGGTGATTTGTGTTTAACATTTGACGACGCCACTCTGGCTCCAGTATATTAGGACATGTTTTTATAAAACAGATCTGAAGATGGGCATTATAGACCGAAACCGGTAGCCTGATGACAAACAATTAGTGACCATAGACGGGAAGTAAAGGAACGAAGTGGCCTTCGAAACACTTTTTCGAACGATTCACGAGTATCGGTCATCGGAGTGCGACCATCATTAGGTTAGACAAACAGAAGAGAGAGAGAGACAGACAGAAGGAAGGTCCAACGAAGAGCTGCGCATTTCGTCACGGGATCGTTTACTCGACGCGAGAGCGTTACATAGATGCTCAACGAACTGCAGCAGCAGACGCCACAAGAGCGAAGTTGTGTAACACTCAGAGGTTTACTGTTTACAGCTCGAGAGTGTACGTTTCAGGAAGTTTGGAGCAACATATCACTTCCTCGGATAGGTCGCGCGAAATGACGACAACGAGAAAATCATAGAGAGAGAGAGAGAGAGAGAGAGAGAGAGAATCATTGTTCTAACCCGCCATTCGCGAATGGAGCAGGGAGGGGAGAAAGAGAGAATGTTAACACAGGCACCCTCCACCACACACCCCAACGTGGTCTGAGGAGTATGGATGTTAGTCCTAGATTATTGTGAACGTTGCGATGTTGTGTCGAGGACGCTGGCAAAGTTCTAAACGCGTCCACCTGTCGGCGGTGGTCGTACATTCCGGATCGTAGGAAGTTAGAGAGCAGCGACTCTAAAGCTGTGGGCACACGGACCGTGCTTTCCAATGTAAATGGTGAGCGTGCCGAATTCAACGTGATGCTGAACGCTCAGAAACGATGCGCCTTGCGCGTACGGTATGTGTGCTTCAAAGTGGTATACACGAGCGCAGCGGCTGTGTCTGGCTCGCATATCGCACTGTTTACGAAATGGACGCGCGTAAAAAATTTCTACATTAGCTCTATTAAAACGCACATTTTCTGCCTTTTTCATTTGCAAGTCATGTTGTTCTGTCTGTAGTATACATAAATAAAAACTTCAATACCCATCAACATGTAATAAGGCAAAAAGGAAAGTATCATATCTACTCAGCAAGGACATCGGATTAAGAAAGTTCCATTACACATAGTGCGATACAAATTTAGAATAGTACTCCACATAAGATAAAAATCATGTCATTATTCTCACTTCTTAGTAAAATCCTAATGTCAATCTTTCTTGATCACTGTTCCTATTTGGTAGCAGAATCTTGATAAAAAACTTGAAACAAGAAAATGCAAAATATCTTACTGCAAGTAGTGCCAGCTGTCTTGCAGATAAAACCAACAGAACAAACTCATTCCTCAGAAAAATCGTATAGGCATGCGTATTAAAATACAGGGATATGTAAACAGGCGGAATACGGCGCTGCGTTCGGCAACGCCTATATAAGACAACAACTGTCTGGCGCAGTTGTTAGATTGGTTACTGCTGCTACAATGGCAGGTTATCAAGATTTACGTGAGTTTGAATGTGGTGTTGAAATGTCGTGTGACGAGGGCCTCCCGTCGGGTAGACCGCTCGCCTGGTGCAAGTCTTTCGATTTGACGCCACTTCGGCGACTTGCGCGTCGATGGGGATGAAATGATGGTGATTAGTACAACACAACACCCAGTCCCTGAGCGGAGAAAATCTCCGACCCAGCCGGGAATCGAACCCGGGCTCTTTGGATTGACAGTCCGTCGCGCTGACCACTCAGCTACCGGGGGCGCACAATGTGGTGTTATAGTCAGCGTACGAGCGATGGGACACAGCATCTCCTAGATAGCGATGAAGTGGGAATTTTCCCGTACGACCATTTTACGAGTGTACCGTGAATATCAGGAATCCGGTAAAACAGCAAATCTTGGACATCGCTGCGACCGGAGAAAGATCCCGCAAGAGCGGGACCAACGACAACTAAAGAGTATCGTTCAACGTGACAGAAGTGCAACCCTTCCGAAAATTGCTCCAGATTTCAATGCTGGGTCATCAACAAGTGTCAGCGTGCGAACCATTCAACGAAACATGGGCTTTCGAGACGAAGACCCACTTGTGTACCTTTGATGACTGCACGACACAAATCTTTACGCCTCGCCTGGACCCGTCAACACCGACATTGAACAGTCGATGACTGAAAACATCTTGCCTAGTCGGATGAGTCTCGTTTCAAATTGTTGGTCTGAAATTGGTTTCACATTGTATCGAGCGGATGGACGTGTACGGGTATCGAGACAACCTCATGAATCCATGGACTGTTCAAGCTGGTGGAGGCTCTGTAATGGTGTGGGCCGTGTGCAGTTGAAGTGATTTGGGACACCTGATACGTCTGCATACGACTCTGACAGGTGACACGCACTTAAGGATCCTGTCTGATCACCTGCATCCATTCATGTCCATTGTGCATGCGACACCACACATGTCCAGAATTGCTACAGAGTGGCTCCAGGAACGCTCTTCTGAGTCTGTAAACGCTTCCGCTGGCCACCAAACCCCCCACACATTAACTTACTTTACTTTACTTCTTCGTGTTGTTTGCCCAGTATTGGGCAATGTCCAATGCTTCTTCTTTAGCCAGCCATAGATCGTCGAGGGGGCACCTGTGGGGGCAGGCAGGGCATTGTAGATGTTCCATGTCCTGTCCAGTGCCGCAGTCGCATTTGTCGTCATTTTCGTCCAACAAACCCCATTTTATCAGATTAGATTTCACAGGAGCCACCCCAGTTCTGATGCGGTTAAGCATTCTCCAGGTTTTCCAGTCACCAGAAACGCCGTTTGGTGGATCCTCTCTTAGTGGATACTAGATGGGGGGCTCATCTACGGCGCAACTTAGGAAACGGCGTCTGGATTTGAGTCTACTGGGGCCACACTCTAGGCCAAATATTGAGTGACAGGCATCAAAGGTTTGTTTTTGCTTCTCGGTATGTTCATAGGCTTTCCTACGTGAGTCAGGGTTTGTGAAACCTGCGGCCTTGTGAAGATTTTCTATGGGGGTTGGTTTCATGCAGCCTGTCACTATCCTGCATGTTTCATTCAAGCTAATATCTACCTTTCTTGTGTGGGCGGATATGCACCATACCGGGCAGGCAAATTCGGCAGTTGAGAAGCACAAAGCTTGGGCTGAAGTTCTGACCACGGTAGCTTTGGTACCCCATCTGCTATTGGACAGCTTTCTCTTTAGGGAATTTCGTGCTTCTACTTTTTTGCGTGTTTTTTCGCAATGATATTTGTATGTCAATGTTCTGTCCAGCACGACGCCAGGTAGGTGGGAGTATCTGTGTCGGCCGCGGTGGCCGTGCGGTTCTAGGCGCTACAGTCCGGAACCGCGGGACTGCTACGGTCGCAGGTTCGAATCCTGCCTCGGGCATGGATGTGTGTGATGTCCTTAGGTTAGTTAGGTTTAAGTAGTTCTAAATTCTAGGGGACTGATGACCTAAGATGTTAAGTCCCATAGTGCTCAGAGCCATTTGAACCATTTAGTATCTGCGTGTTGTAGTAATGTCCCATCCCAGGTAACATTGAGCCTGTACTTTGCCTGCCTCGAGTTCAGATGGAATGCACTCACTTGAGTTTTGGAGGGATTGGGTTTTAGAGAATTCTTTTTGTAGTAGGTTGACATTGTAGAAAGGGCGGTTTCTAGTTTCTCCTCGATGGCTTCAAACCTGTTGCCTTGAACTGTTATTGCCAGGTCATCTGCATATACAAAAGTTTTGGTTTTGTCTGGAGTTGGTTGGTCATTTGTATATATGTTGAATAGGATTGGCGCCAACACGCTCCCTTGGGCGAGCCCATTTTTCTGATTCTGCCATCGACTCTTTTTCCCCCTCAAGCATTACGAATAACTATCTATTTTGGAGCAGGGATTCGATTATCTTGACTAGGTGGTAGTCTTTCAGGGTGTCGTAGGTTTTATGCAGTAGTGTCCGGTGATCTACTGTATCATAGGCGGAACTTAGGTCGACTAGTGCCATCCCGGTGATTAGCTTATTCTGAAACCCATCCTCGATATGTTCCGTCAATGCCAGAATTTGACTGGTACAGGACTTTCCAGGTCTAGAACCTGCTTGGTGTGGAATTAGCTTCGAGTCAACGATCCTCTATTCTGTTGAGGATCAATCTTTCATAGAGCTTAAACAGGTGGCAGAGAAGTGTTATGGGTCGATAGCTCTTCGGAGACTCTGGATCCTTCCCAGGTTTAAGGAGAGCCAGCACTTTTGACTTCCTCCACAGTTTCGGGATTTGAAAGGTTTCACGGCAGACGTTAAAAAGTCCAAGTATCCAGTCCCTGGCGCCAAGGCCGAAGTTTTTAATCTGTTCCACGCAAATATCATCAAACCCAGCGGCTTTCCCATTCTTCATGGTATTTATGCCATTGTTCAACTCTCTCATGGTAAATGGTTTCTGGAAGTTGGTGTTTTCCGTTGGCAGTAGGCGTGTGATTTTAGTTTTCTGACGTTTGGAGTTGAACTTGCCGTTTAGAAGGAGTTGGTTGCCCACTTGGTTTGGAGTTACGTTGGCCGGGGCCTTGCTTAGCTTTGGGTCACCATCCAGTTTCTTAATCAGGTTCCAGGCTATTTTGCTACTGTGGGACATATCCATTCTTTCTAGGGTTGCTATCCACTTCTTCTCGCGTGCCTCGCTGAGGGCTGACATTAAAGCTGTGCCGCAGGTGATGGTTTCGTCGCTGAATGGGTCTTCCGCGAACAATACTTGATACTTCTCCAGGATGTCCTTTGAGGCATTTGAGAGCCCTGGGATATAGTGTTGTCTGCAGCCCCTAGGAATATAGCGTCTAGATACCTTTCGCAAAGTCTCAACAAAGATAAGATAATTATTTGGTGTTGGGGTCAGACTGGCTAATTCCTCATCCACCGCTTGGGAATATTCTGACCACCTAGCCTTTTTAAAGTTGATTGTTGATTGTTGAGTAGACTTGGATTCCAATAGGTCGATGTTGTGTTTTTGGGATTGCATCATATACTCTTTTGCAGCAGGTGTCGTAGATGCTCCGGCTGACGAAGCAAATATCGGGATTGTAACCTCGCTTCGAAATTTTGTTGTTGAAGGAGTAGGGGAGCTTGGGGTCGTGGAGAAGTGAGAGGTTATTTGCCTCAGCCCATTGTTCTAACAGCTGACCATTGGCGTCTGTCTCGTCGTAGGCCCAGGTGGTGCTGTGGCTGTTAAAGTCGCCCACAACGAATGTGTCCTTTGGTTGTTGAAGCTTTCTGGCGTTGAAATGTGTAAGTTCTACCCGGGGGGTTTATATACGGAGCATATTGCAAATGATCCACTCTCTATGGCTAACACTTCAATGTTGTTGGTGGTTGTTTTACTCGTGGAAGAGAGCAGCATCTCGGGTCTGGCAAATATTGCGCTCCCATACCTTCTGTGAGGTGCTTCTACTGCCAAGCGCATTCCTTTGATATTGGGGCTGTTTGCTGTTTCATCTCCATGCGTTTCCTGCAGGCACAGCACGTCCCACTTTTCTGATTGGCATAGTTGCGATATTACATCCTCTTTATTCTTGGTGATTCCCTCGACGTTCAGGCTGACAATCGTCAGGGTTGGTCCTGAAGAGGACCTGTTTTTGTTTTTGGCTTTTGGTTGCATTGGTTTCCGGTGGTGGAAGGTTTGGCCGTTGTCCGATTGGGCAACGTTCCGGGGAGCACCGTCATTTTACTTTCTTCTATGTAGCATGTAAGTAAAATGCACACGTGGAGGCACCTTCCTTGCTTCCCACATTAACATTATTGGGCGTATCTGGGATGCCTTGCAACGAGCTGTTCAGAAGAGATCTCCACCCCCTCCTACTCTTACGGATTTATGGAAAGCCCTGCAGGGTTCATGGTGTCAGTTCCCTCCAGCACTACTTCAGACATTAGTCGAGTCCATGCAGCTCGTGTTGCGGTACTTCGGCGTGCTCGTGGGGTCCTACACGATATTAGGCAGGTGTACCAGTTTCTCTGGCTCTTCAGTGTATCTCAGTATTCATTTCGTGTAAATACGGCGTTATACATTTTAATACTGGTGGTTCGTTTTTTGGTACAGATTTAATGAATTATGCCTTTTTAAACATCCACTTCGTCTCATTCCCATATAACTCATATATTGTGGCACATTTTAGAAGCAAATTCCAGGCCGTCAGTGTGACATTTTTGAGTGGTCTGTGCTTCCAAATACTTGAACCCCACTCCACTCAGTGCCCCCCCCCCCCCCCCCACCGGTCGTAATCTGCACACGATCGATTAACTCCACTTCTACATTTTGCTTACGTGTTGCGTCACCCTTTTCGCCAGCACTGAAACTCCTTTCTCCTCCTCATCGTCAGCCAAATCAGCGACGCCACGTGAATCTATTTCGTACAAGCGTCTTCATCACTTCAACTTTCCATTTAGGTTGACTTTCCTCTGTAAACTGATTCGCAAGCTACATCCTTTTGAACCTGCATACTGCACTGAAACTTTGGTCTCTCTTTACAGTTTTTACCTCCCCCTCCTTCCCTCATAATGATGACGTCGCCGGCGGGACGTTAAACCCTGGTCTTCCTGCTGCTCAAATAGGTAACGTGTGTCAAAACCATTAGGATCACAATTGAAGATATGACGGTGAGGGTGGTTTCAAGTCAGGTCGACCTTGAGTGCTTAATATTCTCTTTACATAGGCAACTTAAACACACAAACTATTACTTAAACTCGCCCCGAGTGTAGAAAGTGACAGCCGTAAGCCATGACTCGAATCACCCGGTTGCTAGGTGAGGCAGGCAGCTGGTGCCCTACCAAACAGTCTCTCCTGAGCTCCTGCTGGGGTCCCTCACTTCACGTAAGCCCGTGAGGAGAAATTCGTAGAAGCTAGATCCTGGAGTCGCACTGGCCGACGGAAAATATGGTCCATTCCGGTCGAACGATGAGTGTGTCCGCTGTCCACATGACCAGAGACGTCAAGCAGGGTGGCGAACCCTCGTGCAGAAACCACAACCTCCGGCGGACAGCGACACGTGCCGTCGCTACCAACTGTGGCAGCACATCTCTAAGAGAACGGCCCCTAACGCGCGTCATTCCCATGAACTCGCAACAGATAAGGTGGTGGTGGTTAGTGTTTAACGTCCCGTCGACAACGAGGCCATTAGAGACGGAGCGCAAGCTCGGGTTGGGGATGGATTGGAAAGGAAAGCGGCCGTGCCCTTTCAAAGGAACCATCCCGGCATTTGCCTGAAACGATTTAGGGAAATCACGGAAAACCTAAATCAGGATGGCCGGAGACGGGATTGAACCGCCGTCCTCCCGAATGCGAGTCCAGTGTGCAACAGATAAGGCCCATTTAGTTGAGCGTGTACAGTTCCTACTCACAAGCTGATACAGACAATCGTTGCTGGTGACGTCAGACGAATGGTGATTTTTGTTACACCAGTCGTGGCTACTTCTCCACCGATAACACCACCACGGATAAAACAGGCCTCAGACGTGTGTAGTAATGTACAGGGTGTAAATTTTAAGTTGACAAACCAGAATAACTCGAAAAATAAGCTTCACACGAAAAAATGTGTAGAATCCAGAGTTGATTATTTTCGAGGGGGACATCTGCTGGTGCTAAAATTAGCCCGCCACCCCAGCCCCCTGGGGGTGGGGTGGGAGGCAACTTTAAAATTTCAAATGGGAACCCCCATGGTTACCGGATAAATAAAAAATATTTATTTACTTCGTAAATTTTGATTCGCTAAAACTAAAACTCCCCCTCTCATAGGGTGGGGTTTGAGAGAGAGGAATTAGTTTTACAAATGATGTCCCAGATATTAATTTGCTCCGCAGATTCGGATAAGTTTTGTTTGACTAGTGGTCATGAGGCCACACAACTTTTAATTATCAAATAAATCATCTGACTAGCTAACTAACCAAACATCCTACTTAATAACGACTGAACTCATTAACTAAGAAACTAAGTGACTCCGTAACCATTTTCCACGCAATAATGTGAACATGGATTTTCTTGAATTACATCTCCAACTACCAAGAATCAGAACAAATGCTTCAGACAAAATGTACGTAGTTCTTTTACGTATAATCTGATTCTGCAATAAAAAATAGGGGTTCCCATTTGTAATTTTAAAGTTGCCTCCCGCCCCACCCGCAGGGGGCTGGGGTGGCGGGCTAATGTTAGCACCAGCAGATGTCCCTCTCGACAATAATCAGCTTTGGATTCTACACATTTTTTTTCGTGTGAAGCTTATTTTTCGAGTTATTCTGGATGGTCAACTTATAATTTACACCTTCAATATGTACAGTGGAAAGTTCGACACTGTACAATTGCGCTGGATGAACCATCCAACTCTGCGTTCAAGGTAATTTGGCTGGGGCACCAACAAAACAGTACACTCGAAGTTTCAGTCCACTAAGAGCTGTCTCTTCCATTTAGGTTGACTTTCCTCTGTAAACTGATTCGACTTTTTCCGTACTACAGTGTATGGCTCCATACAATCAATGCACGTCGCCAAACTGCTGCGCCTCCCATAACTAGTCATCCAATGTGAACAGCGATAAACTACACGTCGCCAGACCGAGGGCGAGTGTGTGTTGCTTTCCAAGCGTGGAAGCGACAGGCAGCTGTTAGTTCTGGAACGTACCCAGTCCGCAGATACGTGACTCACGCGCATTGCACAGTCAGTCAGCTGAAATACTCCTTTACTCAAACTATTCGGTTCAGGACGGTCTCCCGTCCTCCTTCACAGCTCTGGAACACGCTGTATAAGTGATTGTAGTAAGAGTCCGCCCGTCAATAGGAAAGAGTTATGCTTCCGAAAAAGTAATAATTTAATTTTACTAATGCTTTAGAGTAATGCTTCTGGAGCAACGATTTTATGTTAGGTATTTTTCTCTCTGTTGCAGGTAGGTAAAGCCATCAGACAGACAACGCGGAGATTGTGATCGAGCCACTGCGAGTTACGTACGACGCAAGGTGAGTGAAACCGGTTTTCCGCAGGAATGCGCGGACTCTAAAGGATACACGACTCGCAAGTTCGCTTCTTGTGACTTGCAGATTATTAGAATACTTCTCTGTTCTATTAGCATCGGTTTAGTTTGCAAAGTGCATTTCAGCATGAGCGGGAAGTGGTCGGAAACGTGGAATAGCGTTGCTCATGAGGCCTAGTACAAGGCCAGCCGACATGGAATTACAGTGACGCTCTTGGAAGACAAGCAATAAGATTCGCACAGTCCATGCCATTTGTGCGACGGGGAACATCTTCTCAATGCGAGTGCCGCAGTGAACATCAGACAATCAAACACGTTGTAATAAGCTATAGGAGATGGGCTTACACTGCAGACGTAGATGATTTCTTAGAAGTGATAGAGGTAGCACTGGAATGAACCGAAAATTTAGATATTAATTTGTACATTGGTTTTTAGTTCGGTCTATTTTGTAAAATTGTGCAGTTTGTGTATGTCAGTTATACTTTAGTTTGTATTGCCAGACGCTAAAAAAATTGGCTCAGGTTAATGAACAGTTCCTTGGGACCCGTTCCTTCGCGAACGAAGTGCCTCTAGTGGCCACTGCCCTGCGTCTGCTGCGAGCACTGTAACAGAAGTGGGTCACGGCTACACTGAGGGAGGACAACATCACTTTTGCTCAAGCGACTGTCCACTGTGCGGGACAAGATAATAGGTAGATCCAAGTCGAGCGGTGCATGATCACTGGCTGTACCACCATTCTGGTGTATAAGGACCCTGACTTTTTTTTTCCTACGGTGGATATCAAGAGCATCGTTTACATCAACCCACGAGTCTGAACTACGTACTGAATCAGTGGCACGTTTCACACTTCAAACAGAATCCTGCTCTCATCGACAAAACAGACGCCTAACTGTCGAGCATGTCGTGAGCCTGAGGGCAAACTGTTTCAAATTTGTTGTAAATTTTTCGAAGGTATCTCAAATAAAATATTATATGCTCCACTAAATTTCAGGTGTGGAGCCGAATGAGTTCTTCTAATATTTCGGCTATATATCGTTCAGCTATCTTCAATGTGAGCCGAATAACTGCACCAGCACTTGCATCGTCCTTTCAAACTCGCGGACCGCGTCACAGCGCAAGCGGCCACAGATACACGGGCGCCAGAGACGTTGATCGGCGGCAAATAATTACAGCTGGCCGGTGTGGCCGAGTGGTTCTAGCCACTACAGTCTGTAACCGCCCGACCGCTACGGTCGCAGGTTCGCATCCTGCCTCGGGCATGGATGTGTGTGATGTCCTTAGGTTACTTAGGTTTAAGTAGTTCTAAGTTCTAGGGGTCTGATGAACTCAAAAGTTAAGTCCCATAGTGCTTAGAGCCATTTGAACCATTTTAAATAAGTACATGGATAGTGAATTATATCTGTGGCTGCGCAGTCGATTCACGCTGGGACATCGATGTATCACTCTTAACTGCACTGCCGCGACGTCTTTGTAAATTTATTGAAGAAAGCGCCTGATTCCAAGACGTATCCAAGCAAAAGTCGCTGTCTATTAACTAAATTCGTCGCCAGGCTAATTTGAATTGCCTATTTCGCCACCGAGTCCCATAAAATGATTTAGACGTTCAAATTTCGACTTTCTTACAACGTAGAGTGACCATTATCAATACAGAGTCCTGTTATAGTCGATATATTTGGCCGTAAGAGGTGGGTCTACCTGCGGTCTTCCGTACTTTTTTCATGGACTTTACGTGTCGTCTGTCCGATGTATGAGAGAGCACATTCGCAAGGGATTTTGTAAACCCCAGCTTTCCGCACAGTAAAATCATCTGTAAAAAGCCCAACAGTGTTGCTGTATTCGGCGGAGGACGTAAAATCACTGTTACTTTGTGCTTACTGAGGATCAGTCCTGTTTTTGACGATAGGCATCCAACGGACAGACGATTCGTACAGTCCATGAAAGATGTACGGAACACAGAAGTTGCACCCGCCTCTTGCAACCCAATAAATCAGGTGTGGCAAACACTATTTTGATACTGGCTACTCTATGTTGTACGAAAACGTCAAAATTTTAGCGTCTACATCATATTTCTGAGACCTGGTGCTGAAGGAGGCAATTTAAATCAGCTTGGCGACTAATTAATAGCGGTTGCGGCTTCAGTTTGGATAAGTTTTGGAATTCGCACTTTCTGTTATAAACTCACAAGACATTGCAGCTCAGAGTGATACATATCGACATCCCAGCGTGGGTCGACCGTGCAGCCACAGATCTAATTCATGTACATTGAAACGTTCCCTTTGAAAAATTATGAATTACTGTGCTGATAAACTTCTTACCTTATTTGATTTTCAAACAGCTGAGCAGAACTGAAAGTACTCAGACATTTCTCTCTTTACTTATTCTGATCAACACTAAACTGACACCCAATATTTTTAGCGCAACACAATCTGACTTTCAATAATCCCTACAAAAGAATGGCCCTGACTGACAATAACCTGTACCTTTCATGAATCACTTACCTCACAAAAATCTTCGTTACTCAAACTACTGCAATACAGCGAGCGCCAATACTGCCAGCTAAATAAAAGATTCTAACTGCTGCTGAAGATACTAACTACTGATAGGCATAGTTAACAAATGAAAGATTTTGATGGAGAACAAATAATGTATTTACCTTAATAGTGTTGAAAAGTCATTATATATATATATATATATATATATATATATATATATATATATATATATATATATATATATAGACCACACAGCACAGCCAGTGATTTTCATATAGAGCGCTACGTGGCGTTACCAACATAAAAATCTAAACAGCCTACTTGCAACATGTTATACCTCTTTCCCGCGATCAACATGTCTGGCGCCTGTGTATATGTGGCCGCATGCGCAGTGGCGAGTCGGCGAGTTTAAAAGGACGGAGCGAGCGGTGGAGCGTCAGTTCGAGTTAGCATGGTGAGTGAGGGAGAGAGTTACGCGAACGGAGCACAAGATCCGGGCGCATCGACTCACTCAGCGGACGTGGCTGAGGCCACGCACGCGCTAAGAGGCGACAGTAGCACCTCTGATGTGCCCGATGGCTTTCCAGAGCGTGCTCCCCCACGATTGGCAGTGGCAGACACTGCAACACCAGCTGTAAAAGGCGACTGCTGCACCTGCGATAAGTCACGTGATTTTCCGCAGCATGCTGCCTCCGTAATAGCGATGGTCGGCACAACGGCGGACGAGCCCATGGGTTCGCACGCCACAGATGCTGTTCGTGGGCAGCATGTAGTGGGAGCAATGCACTCACTCCTACGGTGTCGCACAAACGTTGGACACTGGGGGTCGGCAGACGACTCAGCCCAGCAGCAAGAAAGGTGGCTTAGTGGACGGGACCACAGTTGCGCACGCTTCTGTGTCTGCTGAGCAGTAGTCGGGCGTTGAGCATGCTCCCCCTCCTGCAGTTTCCAGTGGCAAAAATGATTCGTCATCTGCACCATTGCCAACCGCACAGACTAAATTGGCCAATTCGAAATGGCCGAAGAAAATCTGACCTGGGAATCTGGGAATCTGGCCCACTAGTAGGCCAGCTGAGGGTGATATGGAGGGGGAATCGCGGAAGCGCCGAGCTGACGTGACTGATGTGCTAAGACGCAGTAAACGTACGGCATCTACCGGTTCCAAACCACGACTTTACCCGAAGTAAGGCCTCTCCAAACTGCACTAAAAGCCAGAGAGAGACCACCGTTGATGAGGACGGTTTCACCAAGCCAAACTGTAAGATGTGGGAACCGAAAACCGTTTTGTCAGCCTTAGCGTCACTGCCGCTGAGGCTCAGTCTTCTGAAATGGACATAACAGTGTTAGCAGACCAGAATAAAAGGACTCCAGCCTCACCACCTGTTATCGTACAGTGGACAGGTGCATACAAGTCCTTGCAAGTAAAAATCAAATCAGTGACGCAGTCGACTTCATAGTCCGAATCACAGCACGAGATTTATACAAAGTTACAGCTCGTACACAAAAAGATTATTACGAACTCATAGAGCTCATTAAAAACGAAAAGCTGACAGCTTTATATACTCGTCGGAGCCACAAAAGCTCATTAAAACAGTATTCCGAAAAGTGCCGTTCAACATGAAATCGAACACCTCCACCATGAATTAGAGGGTCAGGTCCTCCCGATACGACCCGTATCTGAAATGAAGGCCCCCAAAAACCACAAGGAGCAATCGCTCCTTTGTGTGGTGCTTCTCGACAATGTCGCAAGTCGCAAAATCTTCCAAGTGCAGAGAGTAGCAAACATCAAATGTGAAGTTGAAAAACTTAGCGTCAGACGACAACGAGTACAGTGGTTTCGTTGGCAGGACATGGATCGATTCTGTATTATGCCCGAAAAATGTGTGAAATATGCCGGCAACAATCCCGTCAAAGAATGTACCCTTCCGCGGACAGACGAACCGATCTGCTGCAACTGCCTCAAAAAGCACGTCGCGAATTACAGAGGCTGCGCAGTCTTTAAACGCGGCGCTGCGAAAAATAATTCCCGCGTGAATTCCGCGAAGGCAGTCGTACAATCGGAAAGAGCCTTGCTCTTGCCGCGAATGCTACTGATCTTTTCAGTGCTCCGCAAGAGACGTAATCCACCTCGCGAAGGTGCGAATCTCGTTGGAGAATGTGATACATCCATCCGGGAAATTGCTGCTCGTGTGGGACGAAGTCTTTCGGCAGTGCAACGGATGTCTGCAGAATGGTTCACGGAAGGCCCTAGAACACGACGAGATGGATCAGGTCGCACCATCCAGATAAGCCCCGAGAAGATCGACACCTCATCAGAATGACATTGCGGGATAGATCTGCGTCCTCCTGGCGCAACAGTGAAACAGTGTAACACATCGTACACTATCAGGGGTGACAGTCCGTCGCCGTTTATTTCGGCATGGATTACGTGCGCGTCGTCACTTCTCCGCCTACCTTTGAACAATGTGCAGAAACATACTAGACGGCAATTGTGTCGCTGTGGACAGGAATGGCATCAGATAGTGTTTTGGGACGAATCTAGGTTCTGTTTGTTTGAAAATGATGGCCGCATTTTTTTCGCCGAAGACAAGGGGAACAGCACAACAGTGACTGCATTTGCACAAGAGATACAGCGCCAACTCGAGGCCATATGGTGTGGGGCACTATCGGGTACAACCATAAATCACAGCTAATGCGTGTCCAAGACACTGTGACCATTGTGACCTTCATGAATGACATCCTACGACCCATGGCCGTATCCTTTCTGCACAATACCCCCGACGCTATTTGTCTGCAAGACAATGCACGCACTACGACATCTTGCTGCACGAACACGTGCCTTCTTGGTGTCATAGGATGTCAGCCTTTTGCCTTGACCCGCCAGATCATCACACTTGTCGCCAATCGAAAATGTATGAGATATGGTAAAACGACGAGTGCAGTGCTCTGACCCAATGCAGACCACAACAGATGAATTTTGGAACCAAGCGAATGCGGCATGGATGTCTATACCAAAGGAATCCATTCGAGCCTTGTACACGTCGATGCCATCGTCCATGTAACAGGTTATCAGGACCCATGGCGGACCCTGTGTCTACTAGGCAACAGGACACATGCTAAACCGAGGTGACTGGAATGCTAATCATTTCTGCAGAACATACTAATGTACATGTCCTGAGAATATGAATACCCTATCTCTAGCCGTTAAAGGTGTTCAGTTTTTTTTTTTTTTCCTGAACGTGAGTGTAGGTAGATACACACACACACACAACATTAATATATCTGTATCGTGTACTTCATATCGTTTTCTAAATGCTAAACGTTTCATGAAACTTTCTTGCGTTAGGATTGTAAGGTTTCTATATGCACCAAACATGCAATTTTCATAGACCGTCTGCACGTTGAATACCTTTGGTACCATCAAGGGCGCTTTTGAACTCGCAACTGAATGCTGTTAATCACAACTGTATGTGACCTACAGTTTGCAAGGGCAGATTACAGCTCTGTCGCTATGCACATCGTCGCTGTACACTGAGGTGACAAAGTCAGAGTTGACAAAGTCATAGGATAGCGATATGCACGTATACAGATGACGGTAGTGTCGCTTACACTAAGTGTAAAAGAACAGTATCTTGGTGGAACTGTCATTTGCACTCAAGCAATACCGCTGAAAAGGTTTCCGACATGATTGTGGGCGCACGACGGAAGTTAGCAGACTTCGAACGCGGAATTGTAGTTGGAGCTAGAAGCATGGGACATTCCGTTTCGGAAATCTTAAGGGAAATCGATATTCCGAGATCGACAGTGTCAAGGGTGTGCCGACAATACCAAATTTCAGGCATTACCACTCACCACGGACAACGCAGTGGTCGACGGCCTTCATATAACGGCCAAGAGCTGCGGCGTTTGCGTAGTCAGTGCTATCAGACAAGCAACCCTGATTAAAATAACGGCAGAAATCAATGTGGGACATAGACAAACATATCCGTTAGGACAGCGCGGCGAAATGTCGCGTCAATGGGCTTGGTCAGCAGACGATCGACGCGAGTGCCTTTGCTGACAGCGCGACGTCGGCTGCAGTGCGGTTCTGGGAGCGTGACCATATTGATCGAACCCTGGACTACTGGAAAACCGCGGCCTGGACAGGTAAGACCCGATTTCAGTTGGTAAGAGCTGGTGGTAGAATTCGAGTGTGGCGCAGATCTTGCGGTGCCATGGGCCCACGTTGCCAACAAGGCACTGTGCAAGCTGACGGTGGCTCCATTATGGTGTGGTGTGTGTTTACATGGAATGGATTGAGCCCTCTGATCCAACGAACAGATCACTGACTGGAAATTGATATGTCCGGTTATTCGTGGCTTTCAAACAACGATGGAATTTGTATGGATGACAATGCGCCATGTCAGAACATTCTGGACAATTCGAGCCAATGATTTGGCCACCCTGACCGCCCGACGTGGATCCCATATAACATAGTCGAGAGGTCAGTCTGTGCACCAAATCCTGCACCGGTAACAATTTCTCCTTTATGAACGGCTATTGAAGCAGCGTGGCTCAGTATTTCTGCAGGTGACCTCCAAGACATTGCACGTCGATTTAGTGCGCTAGACCAGGTAAAAGGAGAACCGACACGATATTAGCAGGTACCCCATGACTTTTGTCAACTAAGTGGACAACCGTACGCACGCAAGGACACACGCACACATACACATACACACACACACACACACACACACACACACACACACACACACAATTAATACGTCTCTATTCTGTACTTCATATCGTTTTGTCGATGCTAAACATGTCGTGAGACTTTCTTTCGCCATGCGGCTGCTACGGTCGCAGGTTCGAATCCTGCCTCGGGCATGGATGTGTGTATTGTCCTTAGGTTAGTTAGGTTTACGTAGTTCTAAGTCTAGGGGACTGATGACCTCTCATGTTAAATCCCATAGTGCTTAGAGCCATTTGAACCATTTGAACTTTCATTCGTCAGACTTATGCAGTTTCTATATTCTGCAAATAATCACTTTTCATAGAACGTCTGCACCGTGAAATCTTTGATACCAACGGAGGGCGCCTTTGAACTCTCAACTGAACATTGTTAATCGCAATCGCTACAGTTTGCAAGTGCAATTAAACTATATCGTTGTGCACATCGTCGCTATAATCTCCACTTTTCACTAAAGCAGTAGTTTTGTTTGTGCTTTAGGCGTGATGACAGTGCTCCTGCTACTGTTGATGGGGCCCGTCGACGCTTTCCGGGACGTCAGATTGCCAAAGCTGTTGTGGGCGTCAGTCCCGAGACGGGTTTCGTACAACTCCCCATGCTAGTCTATACAGTTCAAGTTTTTTCTCGTCTGCATAAGTACTGCATCGTACATATATCTGAAGCTTATTATTGAACCATGCTGCTAATGCTACTCCGCTGCTTGGCTGTCTTATTTTCACAAGCAGCTGCCGTTGCAGACCTCTGCTGCACACAAAAATAGGCGTTGGTGACCAGGTGTCAAACCTAGGAGCCACACGCTAGTAGTCAGTAGCCAACAGCACTAACCAGTAGGCGAGAGCACCGAACCCAGGTCAGCACCAATCTGGGCCCAGTCCAGGACCTCAACCACTGCGCCACAAACCCGGTGAGAGATGCGACAGGAAACCACCACTCCCACTAGCGTTGTCGCCATGGACCTCTACAGTAAGCGAATTCCAAGTTCCCAGCATTACTCACGTTGGTCTGGAATTGTGACCATAACTGCTGCTCCAGAAACGCGCTGACATGTCCTTGCCATTAAGTACTGCATTACAATTTCTGCGAACTATACCGAGATTTCATATGACATTATCAATGATTCCATTCCTTCCACAAAACTCTGGCGTACGAAGCAAATACACTCCTGGAAATGGAAAAAAGAACACATTGACACCGGTGTGTCAGACCCACCATACTTGCTCCGGACACTGCGAGAGGGCTGTACAAGCAATGATCACACGCACGGCACAGCGGACACACCAAGAACCGCGGTGTTGGCCGTCGAATGGCGCTAGCTGCGCAGCATTTGTGCACCGCCGCCGTCAGTGTCAGCCAGTTTGCCGTGGCATACGGAGCTCCATCGCAGTCTTTAACACTGGTAGCATGCCGCGACAGCGTGGACGTGAACCGTATGTGCAGTTGACGGACTTTGAGCGAGGGCGTATAGTGGGCATGCGGGAGGCCGGGTGGACGTACCGCCGAATTGCTCAACACGTGGGGCGTGAGGTCTCCACAGTACATCGATGTTGTCGCCAGTGGTCGGCGGAAGGTGCACGTGCCCGTCGACCTGGGACCGGACCGCAGCGACGCACGGATGCACGCCAAGACCGTAGGATCCTACGCAGTGCCGTAGGGGACCGCACCGCCACTTCCCAGCAAATGAGGGACACTGTTGCTCCTGGGGTATCGGCGAGGACCATTCGCAACCGTCTCCATGAAGCTGGGCTACGGTCCCGCACACCGTTAGGCCGTCTTCCGCTCACGCCCCAACATCGTGCAGCCCGCCTCCAGTGGTGTCGCGACAGGCGTGAATGGAGGGACGAATGGAGACGTGTCGTCTTCAGCGATGAGAGTCGCTTCTGCCTTGGTGCCAATGATGGTCGTATGCGTGTTTGGCGCCGTGCAGGTGAGCGCCACAATCAGGACTGCATACGACCGAGGCACACAGGGCCAACAACCGGCACCATGGTGTGGGGAGCGATCTCCTACACTGGCCGTACACCACTGGTGATCGTCGAGGGGACACTGAATAGTGCACGGTACATCCAAACCGTCATCGAACCCATCGTTGTACCATTCCTAGACCGGCAAGGGAACTTGCTGTTCCAACAGGACAATGCACGTCCGCATGTATCCCGTGCCACCCAACGTGCTCTAGAAGGTGTAAGTCAACTACCCTGGCCAGCAAGATCTCCGGATCTGTCCCCCATTGAGCATGTTTGGGACTGGATGAAGTGTCGTCTCACGCGGTCTGCACGTCCAGCACGAACGCTGGTCCAACTGAGGCGCCAGGTGGAAATGGCATGGCAAGCCGTTCCACAGGACTACATCCAGCATCTCTACGATCGTCTCCATGGGAGAATAGCAGCCTGCATTGCTGCGAAAGGTGGATATACACTGTACTAGTGCCGACATTGTGCATGCTCTGTTGCCTGTGTCTATGTGCCTGTGGTTCTGTCAATGTGATCATGTGATGTATCTGACCCCAGGAATGTGTCAATAAAGTTTCCCCTTCCTGGGACAATGAATTCACGGTGTTCTTATTTCAATTTCCAGGAGTGTACGTACCGTCCTGTCGCGGCGACTCTATCAGGTACAGCATACGTAACGGATGAGAATGAAGCGTGACGCGCTGGCGTGTCCCAGAAGCGTGGCTCAGAACTTAACCTTGGGACAGCTCTCTCTCTCTCTCTGTCTCTCCCTCTCTCTCTCACACACACACACACACGCTCACACACGCACTCCCGGTCCCTATCCCTCTCCGCTCTCCCTCTCCTATACTCCAGCTGCCTACCATTCGCTTCCAGGGAGAAGCTACCTAAGGATAAGATTTCCGTTCGCTTCACCATTGGGCTTGGTCACAGCACTTCCAAACTCCACTTCGTATGGACATTTGCGGACGATTCTCCTTTGTTACCAGGCAAATGACAGAACTAGGAATCCCCTGACAAAGATTTCCAAACGAAAACCACCTTTCTACACTCCCAGCAAACTGTATTTTGGCGATAAAGGACAGAGATTTCCGAAAGCCCGTGCTGCTACATGAGTAGTGAATATTTAGCGTGAGACTGTTAAAACAAGGCACCCCAAATACATCCAGAATGAATAAATATATCGATATGCGGTTTTCGCCAAGTTATAGCGGAGAATATGGCGAATTGCCCCCTGTTCGCAGGTACTTTTAGTCGTCTAAAGTCGCCGAAATACGACACCGATATTGTTTTTTTCCTGATGGAACTATGTACTTTTTCTATGGTATTTGAAAGAGGGTTCTAAGAGAATTTCACCGACTTAAAATGTACGGGACTTGATCAAATACCATCGAAATAACAGCGCCGGAGACCACAGTCACGTAGCTCGGATACCGTTCGTTTGTGTGCGCACGGCGCCCATCAGTCTGTCTTCCGCTCTGGTAGCAGTCATATAAATTGCTCGTAAAGCTATTAAGACGCTCACAATGTGTACGACCATCCAAAAAGTGAATATTGTTCATGGCGAATGTCGCCAAGCTATCAGAGCAGCCGTGCCGTTGTACGCTGAAGGGTATCCAGATCGTGCCAAGCCCTCGTGATGTGACTTTGCAAGCACTATAAAAAGGTGTGTGGAGAATAAAGTACGCCGAGAAAAAAGAACAGCAACTGACGAAAGAAAAGAAACTAACATTTTAGAATTAGAAACACACAATGCAAATATTACTAACAAGGGAACCTCCCCATCGCGCTCCCTCAGATTTTGTTATAAGTTGGCACAGTGGATAGGCCTTGAGAAACTGGACACAGATCAATCGAGAAAACAGGAAGAAGTTGTGTGAAACTACGAAAAAAATAAACAAAATATACGAACTGAGTAGTCCATGCGCAACATAAGAAACATTAAGGATAATGTGAGCTCACGCGCGCCATGGTCCCGCGGTTAGCGTGAGCAGCTCCGGAATGAGAGGTCCTTGGTTCAATTCTTCCATCGAGTGAAAATTTTACTTTCTTTATTCTCGCAAAGCTATGATCCGTCCGTTCGTTCATTGACGTCTCTGTTCAATGTAATAAGTTTAGTGCTTGTGTTTTGCCACCGCGCCGCAAAACCGTGCGATAAGTAGACGAAAGGACGTGCCTCTCCAATGGGCACCGAAAACATTTGCTCGCAAGGTCATAGGTCAACCGATTCTTCCACAGGACAACACGTCTGATATATTCTATACGACACTGGTGACGGCATATGCGTCACCTGACAGGAATATGTTGTCGACCCATCTAACTTGTACACTTGGCGAATGGGTAAAAAAATTCTTCTACCTTGCCCGATTTAGGTTTTCTTGTGGATGTGATAATCACTCCCAAAAAAGCGATGAAAACATAAGAGTTTGTCACATGAACTGCCACAAATGAATGCAACAGTTTCACAGTCGCACAGTTTTCCCTGTGCTCTGTCAAAACATGTTTTTAACGTTTTCAAATTTTACCGTGTGTAGACCGTCAAATCCTGCATGTGTCCAAGCAAATCTGAACAAGTCCTGGAATTTTGGAGAGCGAAGTTGATTATGTATGAGTGCCTAAACTTTGATAATTGTCTGAAAATAAAAAGTTTTTCACCCGACGGAGGCTTGAACCTATGCCCTTTCGCTTCGCAGCTGCTCACGCTGACCAAGGGACCACAGCGCTTCAGAGTTCACGGTGTCCTTCATGTTGCCTATATTCTGCATGGACTACTCAATTTGTATATTTTGCTTATTTTTTTCATAGTTCCACACAACTTCTTCCTGTTTTCTCGATTGATCTGCGTTCAGTTTTTCAAGGCCTATCCACTGTGCCAACTTGTAATTAAATCTGAGGGGGGTGAGATGGGGAGGTTCCCTTGTAAGACGCGTTTCGGACTACGAGAGGGATCAACCAAACAGGCGTTCTGCGAACACTGCATTTCACCGCATTTCATCCTCTTCACATTTCGCTGCACCTACAGATTCATGACAATGACTCCAGAGATTGGTTTCAGTTCTCCGAATGTCATCTACGAAAAGTGCAAAGTGATGCGGCGTATATATACAGAATATTACTTAAGGAAGAAACATCGTTTACAAACCATAAGCTAGCCAATCTTCGCAATACGCACTAATTGTCGGTCGAAAATCCACGCTGACTCAAAGAAGTGGATAAAAACAAGCCTCTTGGTCTATAAACGTTTGGTGCGTGTTTTTCGAGATCTGCATAATTTGTCCCTGTTTTATTGACGAGAATCTAAATACACTCAATATCTCAGATTCTAAGGTATGCTGCTGCCATAGATATTGGAAGACATAGCCAACAGATATAAACCATTGAATGTGCTACCGACAAAACGAATATCCTTCTCCTTCCACACAGACCCTCTTAAGACAACGTTTGGAGAACATTGGAACTATAGTCTGGAACCGCGCGACCGCTACGGTCGCAGGTTCGAATCCTGCCTCGGGCATGGATGTGTGTGATGTCCTTAGGTTAGCTAGGTTTAAGTAGTTCTAAGTTCTAGGGGACTGATGACCTCAGAAGTTAAGTCCCATAAAAAAAATTAAAAAAAAAACAATGGAACGGTCGTTGAGGAAACGCCAAACGGTATGCACACCAATCAAACTTAACACTTCTTTACTTTTATATGTGGCAAAAATTAATACAAGAGCTCTATTAAGAAACTCCGACGACTCCCGAAAGCACGAAATGCCTTATAAAACAGGCTTTGCTGTCGTTAACTCCATATGAAATTCAACGTGCAGTATGGTTTCTCCAGAATCACTTTACAGCGTGTAGCAGTGTTCAAGGCCAGCACTTGGCATAACAGCCATCATAACAAAGGCACGAACCGTACCTGCGTTACGTGTTTTCTTAGATTTGATATAACAGGCAGACGTTTGTGAAACCTCTTCTCTTAACGGTGGGACAGAGGTTTGCGCTGCTGTTATCTTCATACTATTTGATCAGGTCCAGCATTCGTTATCTCGTTGACATTCTCTTAGAAGCATCTTTGAAATGCCACAGAATAAGTATATATAAGAAAAAAAAACAAGTCCGTACCTTAATTCGGGGATTAAACGACAGAAATTATTTGCGAACGCCAAGAAATTCACCGTATCGTTCGATAAAACTTTTTTAAGTTTTTTTTGTGTTTTGCGGAGGTGCTACCTTCTTCGAAGGCAGGTGGTCTTTATTTGTGTTTCATGATAACTTTAACAACAGTCATGTGTCAGCATGGCGTTGGACTCACGTCCTAATGAACTGCTCTAGTGTTGGTTTATTTGCTACCAACCTAAAAGATGTCTTCTATTATGGCTCTAGGGGTACCCGAACGCGATGCCACCGTTCTGGATTGACTGTGCCGGTGTGCTCTTAATGTCTGGTTGTAGGCCTGACTACTTCGACTTTTTGTAGTAACTTCCTTCTGTCGCTCTTGATAATATCTAATAAATAGTCCATTCTGAGTTCTTCGTGTAATTCTCGTGTTCTAGGCCATCTGGGCGCTTTTAGGATTAATCACAAGCATCTGTTCTGTATAACTCGCAGATCCTTAGTATTCGATAGGCTTGGTGTCCCCTAAGATGAGCATTCGTTACTGGAAGAATTATTATTTTGTAGAGTCTATGTTTTGTTATGGAATTCATCTGATTGCTTGACAGCACTGGCAAAACTTGTGAATTAGGCGAACCATATTTCTCCTTTTTCGGCGTAATGTATAATTTGAACAGAAGTTTACCGTTCAATATCACACTAAGGTATTTGACCTGGTTCGTCCACAGGATTTCAGTGTTGCTGATGACGAGTCTATCCCTTAAGTTCGAGTTTTATTTTTTATTTTTTTTCATGTATACATCACTCCTCTCGTTTTGTCCGCACTATCCCCCATAATATGAAAAAAAGAAAATAGTTAGCTTACTACATTTTTGTTGTACATGCAGTAAAACTTCAACATCAGGCATTACGTTTTAATTGAATACTTCTTCACTAATAACTTTATTCACAACACACTGTGTAAACCGGTATCCACATGTACCACTCAGCGTGTCTGCAAAATTGTGTCATTGTGTGACACATAGTTCAGGAGACAGATGTTTAGGACGGGTGGTAGGAACAGAGCATCGAGTGACATTATACTGAGTGCACTATCCGAAAATTACCTCGAGCAATTAAACAGAGAACCGACTCGTGGAGATAACATATTGGACCTACTGATAACAAACAGACCCGAACTTTTCGACTCTGAATATGGAAGTTAATAGGAATATAAAAAAAGGGAGGAAGGTTTATCTGTTTAGCAAGAGTAATAGAAGGCAGATTTCAGCGAAAATTTCTGTTCCGACACTGACAATTTTGAGTGTTTATGGAAAAAGTTCAAGGCAATCGTAAAATACGTTTTAGACAGGTACGTGCCGAGTAAAACTGTGAGGGACGGGAAAGACCCACCGTGGTTCAACAACAAAATTAGGAAACTACTGCGAAAGCAAAGAGAGCTTCACTCCAAGTTTAAACGCAGCCAAAACCTCTCAGACAAACAGAAACTAAACGATGTCAAAGTTAGCGTAAGGAGGGCTATGCGTGAAGCGTTCAGTGAATTCGAAAGTAAAATTCTATGTACCGACTTGGCAGAAAATCCTAGAAAGTTCTGGTCTTACGTTAAATCAGTAAGTGGCTCGAAACAGGATAGTTCAGTGAATTCGAAAGTAAAATTCTATGTACCGACTTGGCAGAAAATCCTAGAAAGTTCTGGTCTTACGTTAAATCAGTAAGTGGCTCGAAACAGGATATCCAGACACTCCGGGATGATGATGGCATTGAAACAGAGGATGACACGTGTAAAGCTGAAATACTAAATACCTTTTTCCAAAGCTGATTCACAGAGGAAGACCGCACTGCAGTTCCTTCTCTAAATCATCGCACAAACGAAAAAATGGCTGACATCGAAATAAGTGTCCAAGGAATAGAAAAGCAACTGGAATCACTCAACAGAGGAAAGTCCACTGGACCTGACGGAATACCAATTCGATTCTACACAGAGTACGCGGAAGAACTTGCCCCCCTTCTAACAGCCGTGTACCGCAAGTCTCTAGAGGAACGGAAGGTTCCAAATGATTGGAAAAGAGCACAGGTAGTCCCAGTCTTCAAGAAGGGTCGTCGAGCAGATGCGCAAAACTATAGACCTATATCTCTGACTTCAATCTGTTGTAGAATTTTAGAACATGTTTTTTGCTCGAGTATCATGTCGTTTTTGGAAACCCAGAATCTACTCTATAGGAATCAACATGGATTCCGGAAACAGCGATCATGTGAGACCCAACTCGCTTTATTTGTTCATGAGACCCAGAAAATATTAGATACAGGCTTCCAGGTAGATGCTATTTTTCTTGACTTCCGGAAGGCGTTCGATACAGTTCCGCACTGTCGCCTGATAAACAAAGTAAGAGCCTACGGAATATCAGACCAGCTGTGTGGCTGGATTGAAGAGTTTTTAGCAAAGAACACAGCATGTTGTTATCAATGGAGAGACGTCTACAGACGTTAAAGTAACCTCTGGCGTGCCACAGGGGAGTGTTATGGGACCATTGCTTTTCACAATATATATATATAAATGACCTAGTAGATAGTGTCGGAAGTTCCATGCGGCTTTTCGCGGATGATGCTGTAGTATACAGAGAAGTTGCAGCATTAGAAAATTGTAGCGAAATGCAGGAAGATCTGCAGCGGGTAGGCACTTGGTGCAGGGAGTGGCAACTGACCCTTAACATTGACAAATGTAATGTATTGCGAATACATAGAAAGAAGGATCCTTTATTGTATGATTATATGATTGCGGAACAAACACTGGTAGCAGTTACTTCTGTAAAATATCTGGGAGTGTGCGTGCGGAACGATCTGAAGTGGAATGATCATATAAAATTAATTGTTGGTAAGGCGGGTACCAGGTTGAGATTCATTGGGAGAGTCCTTAGAAAATGTAGTCCATCAACAAAGGAGGAGGCTTACAAAACACTCGTTCGACCTATACTTGAGTATTGCTCATCAGTGTGGGATCCGTACGAGATCGGGTTGACGGAGGAGATAGAGAAGATCCAAAGAAGAGCTGCGCGTTTCGTCACAGGTTTATTTGGTAACCGTGATAGCGTTACGGAGATTTCTAGCAAACTCAAGTGGCAGACTTTGCAAGAGAGGCGCGCTCTGCGGTGTAGCTTGCTCGCCAGGTTTCGAGAGGGTGCGTTTCTGGATGAGGTATCGAATATATTGCTTCCCCCTACTTATACCTCCCGAGGAGATCACGAATGTAAAATTAGAGAGATTCGAGCGCGCACGGAGGCTTTCCGGCAGTCGTTATTCCCGCGAACCGTACGCGACTGAATACAAAAGGGAGGTAATGACAGTGGCACGTAAAGTGCCCTCCGCCACACACACTGGGGGGCTTGCGGAGTATAAATGTAGATGTAGATGTAGATGTAGATGTAGAGATGTGACATCATAAACACTGAGATTTGTAAAAAACAAAGTTTTCCATGAAACGTACAGTGCAAATTACCAAAAATATAGTCTTATAATGAGAGCACTTCCCGACTTCTAGCCCTATTCGCTTACATGCTTCACGTCAAATACACTCCTGGAAATTGAAATAAGAACACCGTGAATTCATTGTCCCAGGAAGGGGAAACTTTATTGACACATTCCTGGGGTCAGATACATCACATGATCACACTGACAGAACCACAGGCACATAGACACAGGCAACAGAGCATGCACAATGTCGGCACTAGTACAGTGTATATCCACCTTTCGCAGCATGCAGGCTGCTATTCTCCCATGGAGACGATCGTAGAGATGCTGGATGTAGTCCTGTGGAACGGCTTGCCATGCCATTTCCACCTGGCGCCTCAGTTGGACCAGCTTTCGTGCTGGACGTGCAGACCGCGTGAGACGACGCTTCATCCAGTCCCAAACATGCTCAATGGGGGACAGATCCGGAGACCTTGCTGGCCAGGGTAGTTGACTTACACCTTCTAGAGCACGTTGGGTGGCACGGGATACATGCGGACGTGCATTGTCCTGTTGGAACAGCAAGTTCCCTTGCCGGTCTAGGAATGGTACAACGATGGGTTCGATGACGGTTTGGATGTACCGTGCACTATTCAGTGTCCCCTCGACGATCACCAGTGGTGTACGGCCAGTGTAGGAGATCGCTCCCCACACCATGATGCCGGGTGTTGGCCCTGTGTGCCTCGGTCGTATGCAGTCCTGATTGTGGCGCTCACCTGCACGGCGCCAAACACGCATACGACCATCATTGGCACCAAGGCAGAAGCGACTCTCATCGCTGAAGACGACACGTCTCCATTCGTCCCTCCATTCACGCCTGTCGCGACACCACTGGAGGCGGGCTGCACGATGTTGGGGCGTGAGCGGAAGACGGCCTAACGGTGTGCGGGACCGTAGCCCAGCTTCATGGAGACGGTTGCGAATGGTCCTCGCCGATACCCCAGGAGCAACAGTGTCCCTCATTTGCTGGGAAGTGGCGGTGCGGTCCCCTACGGCACTGCGTAGGATCCTACGGTCTTGGCGTGCATCCGTGCGTCGCTGCGGTCCGGTCCCAGGTCGACGGGCACGTGCACCTTCCGCCGACCACTGGCGACAACATCGATGTACTGTGGAGACCTCACGCCCCACGTGTTGAGCAATTCGGCGGTACGTCCACCCGGCCTCCCGCATGCCCACTATACGCCCTCACTCAAAGTCCGTCAACTGCACATACGGTTCACGTCCACGCTGTCGCGGCATGCTACCAGTGTTAAAGACTGCGATGGAGCTCCGTATGCCACGGCAAACTGGCTGACACTGACGGCGGCGGTGCACAAATGCTGCGCAGCTAGCGCCATTCGACGGCCAACACCGCGGTTCCTGGTGTGTCCGCTGTGCCGTGCGTGTGATCATTGCTTGTACAGCCCTCTCGCAGTGTCCGGAGCAAGTATGGTGGGTCTGACACACCGGTGTCAATGTGTTCTTTTTTCCATTTCCAGGAGTGTATGTAATGTATTAACTCATTTTTAAATAATCAGAAGTTTGAAGTTCTTTTATAGAAGACAGTTCGACTTTTTAAAGAAACAGTGGCTTTGAGAGAGAGAGAGAGAGAGAGAGAGAGAGAGTCAGTCCGGGTTGTGCCAGTCAGTGCGCTGGTTGAGCGCGCGAGACCGCTGCCTGACTGATGACTTACGGATGCCCGGTGGTCAGACAGCGCGCACAACTTTTGTGAACTTTTTGTAACGGCGCCTGGTTGCCGGCGCGAGCTCCGGTCGTAAACTGGACGCGACGCAGAAACTTCGCAGACCTCATCTGCTCGCCTCTATGACTTGCGACATCCGCCATTTGCGTCCCCGTTCCGTGTATCGACGTCATTCCAGTGGCGCGCGATTCCTTTTATGGTGGCGTGAAGCCGCTTGTTTGAAATTTCTGCAGTGAGCTTTAGCATTCTCCAACCATTATCATTCGCTGTAGCTTAACACCGACTTTGACTGTGCTCACTGAGGAGAAGAAGTGCAAAATATTGTTCTACTCCTAAACACATTAGGTCTCTTGTAGGATACCTTCATGAGACCTGTAAGGTACTATCAAAGTCAAACGCCCGGACAACTAAAAGCGCATAGCGATGTTCACCAAGACACCAAGTACACTCACGTAGTAATACGATAGCTCTCCAGGAACGATGTGAGTTAGTGTTGTCGCACAGTGTTGTACTGCAGTTAAACGGCAAATCCTAGTACTTTATGGTGTTGCTCAAATGGTTCAAATGGCTCTCAGCACTATGGGACTTAACTTCTGAGGTCATCAGTCCCCTAGAACTTAGAACTACTTAAACCTAACTGACCTAAGGACAACACACACAACCATGCCCGAGGCAGGATTCGAACCTGCGACCGTAGCGGTCGCGCGGTTCCAGACTGTAGCGCCTAGAACCGCTCGGCCACTTACGGTGTTGTACACTTTTTCCTAATAAAATGCGATGGCTCACGGTGACATGAACTGTTACAAGCTGTATGAAAACACCTCCTGTAATAATGGTTCTTTCATACCAAACTTCGATACTTTATAACGTAAACTTATCTAAGATGGATAAAATGATAGGAACCATAACACAGAAACCGTTTTGATACCCCTCGTAACAGTTTATGACACACTAAACTGTCGCATTTTATTAGAAAAAATTGTACACTACCACAAAAGACTATGTCTTAACTTTATTGTCAGAACTGTTCTTCAGAACCGAATATTGTTTGTGAACTACCAACACCAGAAAAGCAAATCGAGCAAAGAGGAAATAGCGTACCTGGGAAATGATTAACCTTTTCCTGGAGACACACGAAGTTGCATGTATGCGTACGACCGTGCTGTCAATGTGCAACAAACGTGAGACAGTATACAGGAAATGTATTCGCAGTTCCGAGTATGAACCACCATTGTGTTAATTGGAATGACGAAAATGAAAATTTGTGCCAGACCCGGACTCTAACTCTGACTTCCCGCTTTAAGCGAGCGGTCGCATTCACGTTACGTATATTGCCGTCGAGGAAGGTCTTGTTTATTGAGCGTTGAGGCCCTGTATTGGCGAATAAATACGAAAAAGCAGTGCCTGCGTTATTTAGGAGTGGAATACAGTGTTCCTCTGCATGCTTGTCCAAAGAGACATTGCATCGTACTACTAACACAGGCATTGCTGTTTCGTAGTGGAAATAAAGTTGTTGACTGACTTGGGCACCCTCTTCATACGCTATATAAGGAACCAACTTAAGCAGAACCCACTCAAAACACAAACATGGGTTCTTGATCCGAGGAACAACAAGGCAGTTATGAGTTTAAACCACTCCTGGCGAAGTGAAGCACTCCACAACTGCACTGTCTCCAGGGCAGCGGATCCCAGCCTTTCTGAGACTGTTACCCTTGCGTGCAGCCAGGTATTGGCAAGTACTCACCTCTTCTCACCCCACCATCAACAACATCAGCACCTAACTAAACCTTACAATGGGAAAGAATTGTCTTTGAGCGCTAACATTTTTTAAAGTTATGGAAGTTAAATGATATGTAGTTTTTGTAGGTCTCTTATCAAACCCTGAAATAATGAGTCAATCAGACAATTGGTTCCGTTTAATTCTAACAACATTTTATTTATATTCATAGAAAACTAAAGAAATTCTCAGTGCATCGCGAGTGTGGCCTATGTAAGGTGGCTATAATTTCGCACCTTACAAGCACTCATCTACATACTTTGCCATGATTTACAACCGGAATTAGGTATCATTTGATAGGTTGTACATCGTATATATGAATATTTAAAGAAGACTGGCATTGTCACGTACACCTCGTAAATAGTTGCTAACGCCTATTGCATCAAAGGTGACACAATGTCTTTATTGTCAAAACGGCGTAATGAATGATTCCCTTTACTAGTAGAGGTTGGAACGTCAGTGGAAATGAAACGGCAGGCATAACCCAAGCCCGCACAGGTGTGTGGTCCTGCTTAAACACAAGAAGTAGCCAACACGGACGGTCGGGGCACCTGAGCGCTGAAGCACAATACAGCGGCGGCTGGCCGATATTGTAGTGGCGCCGGAAGGAAAACCGAATAATACTTCGGAAACCCTGAAAATCTTGGTCGCAGCAGAGAGAGGAACGAGGAAGCGTCACCTCGGAAATCACGCAGGCTGTGTCATTTCCGAGGATTTTTATTCTGAGAAGCGTACCATTGTATGTATTCCTAATTAACGAGGATAGGTATTTCCTCGCAAACTTTCCACGCTGGACGGCGTTCGGAAGAATCCGTAGAGTGGGAGAATATTCCCTGGTTTCGAGAATATGATTCGCCTTCTGCGGTTATGAGGGAGGGAAGCCGAGCTTTGCTGGTGAGAAAAAGACGTCTTCCGTTTAGAGCTCCCGTATTTGATGGTCGCTCAGTATCAGCTTTGTTGGTAGAAACAGACTTGCTGTCTTTGCTCACAGGAGGTTTTTTAATTAGAACGGTTAGACACTGTGCTGTTGCGAACTTATACGATTCTGGACTTTGCCTCCAGGTAGGGAGTCGTCGTCGTGTACGCAGCGTTCAGTAATTGAGAGCACTTCTCCTGCCTATACTCGCGTCGAGATGTTATCTAAACTTAATCCTTGTGGCTGGGAATTCGCGTGTCTCGTCTGTGGAACACGGAGAGGAGAAGACAGTATTAGGTTATACTAATCAGAGGACCGTCTTCTCCTGTCCTGGTGTTTGACTGAGGTTTTTTTTATATATATATTTTGTGGCTGGAGTTCTTCCGTCGTCGCAGACGTGTACGAGAACCATCACTCCGACGCACCGGATGCAGTCATACGGTGATATTGCTAACTGCTTTGGCTTATTATGGCTATAAAACTAAACAGCTGTGATCCGCTGAGGTTGCACACCACTGTAGATCATCTTTGAAAGTAGTGTCTTCTAGTGTTTGGTACATAGATGATGTCAGTCATCTCGCGTTATTTATATTAGATCACGCAGCCATAAAAAGGGGCAGATTTGGGCAATTGATCAATCATATTAGTTAGAACATCCATTTGTGTCTCTTTATGTCCATTGGACATTGATACACAAACATTTGTAATATATAAAGGGGTTTTAATCTACAATAAATGTGTAAGCAGAAACAGCATTTATCATTTGTAGTTACTAGTTCCCTTAATTATTCATTTACGTGTAAGTTGTAATTTATATGTTAAAGAGAAAGAAGGAGGAGATAATATCACCATTAAGAGATCCTAAGATCTGCTTCAGGGGGTAGTCAGACAGGTCGAAATCTTCATTTTCGCGTTCAGTATTTTCCGTTGCGCACATTCATTTTACACCCGCCTAGAGTAACATCTTGGAAAGAAAGCTAACTATCCACGTTGATCTCGTGATGACTGGGTGTTGTGTGCTGTCCTTAGGTTAGTTAGGTTTAAGTAGTTCTAAGTTCTAGGGGACTGATGACCGTAGATGTTAAGTCCCATAGTGCTCAGAGCCATTTGAACCATTTTGAATCCACATTGATGGTAGATCCTTATCATAAAATGTGCTTCCTCTGCACCACTCCTCTCCCGAATCACACTTGCTTCACCCACACCCTGCAATCCCCTTATAAAATCTACCAACTATACCTACTGCTTGTGTACCAATAGATTCCTGGACTCCTTACCCCTGAAATGGTAGAAATTGGAAGATCTTAGGCTGCCATTGCTTTGCGTCGGACCACTGCCGCACAGCAATGTAGTAGCCGTTACATAATTATACCTGTGTTGTTATCTCAATTACATCGCCTATCTGTAGCGAAGTGAATAACGAAGCAGTTTCTGATCCGTTATGGGAACCACATATAATTCGGAGAAGGCATTTTCATGATATATTTAAGCTTGTATGTATCAATTTTACTCACAGAGATGGATGATACAAAGTGTATGCGAGGTAGGTGGACTATGTGAGGAACAAGGAAGATCTTGTTCATACATTCATTTCACAGGCTGTAACCTCCACCACATTGTCTCATTGAAATAAAAAAAGTAATTATTGGTAACTTATGTAATCCGCATGACAGTTTTACCAAATAGTGATGATAATAATAATGATCTTTTGAAAATAGTTCAGTTTCGAGACCCAAACACTAATGAACCCTCATCAGCTTACCTTCCATTCGGAAGAAAATTTCACTTTAGTCCTCAGGGGTAATTACCTCCAGGTTGGGAACCACTGCTCTAGGGGCTACGCGCCTTGTCTTTAAAGCTGTGTCGTTTGCAGAAAGTGGCTGCTAGGAGTAACGCCGAGCGCGGAATGACGATGACAGTTTGTGGAGCGCGCCCAGAAACAGTGGGCACGCGTGCGCTGGCTCTGTACTACTCTAGAGCTGAGTCTGCTCACCCTCTTTAGTACACGTCTCAGCGTATCAAAGCACTGGATAGCCGAAGAGATTATTGCACAGTGCGATGTTTTAAATCCTCTTATGTTATAGGAACTTCAGCTTTGAGTTTATCCCAGAGAAAAGAGTCCAGCTTCATCTTATCAAGAGAACGTGCAGGCCAAATAACGGCTTCACGTCTTATCCACCGACAAGGAAAGAGCTGGCTGAGCCATTTCACAGCCACAAGCGAGAAGTGAGTCTCTTCCTCCATAGTTGACTGGTCAAGCGTAGACGGCTGTCATGTGGAGGACCAGGGTCGGATTCCCAGTACTGCCAGGGACGTTTTCCTCGGTGGGAGGACTGGAATAGGATGCTCTCAGCCTCGTGATAGCAACTGAGGAGCTGCTTGACCGATTCAGAGAAACCATCCCGACCGCGCGACGTTGTCACCCCCTGCGGACGAAGGCTCCACTGAAGTGAGACAGCTACGACTCCGCCCTGCTCACAGCTCAGGAAGACAGTGGTTTTTAGTGCGATGTGTGGAACGTTTTTGTATCAGCGAAAGTGTTTTTAGTGCCAGTGATTAGGAAACCAAAGCTTTTTGTCTCGCTGTGTGGAGTCAGTATACTACTACATTATTTGACCCAACATTTCTCGAACCAGTTTCCCATATTGATGTCTCTAATATACCATCACAATGCATCATTTTGTCGACTTGAAATTGCTCCTGTTGTTTTATTCCTGTGTTTTGTGTCTTCCATTCCTTATTATTAAAGACCCTGTCTCCTTCTGCTCCACAAAAAATCGTGCTCTTCCTGTTTTCAGTGTTACGCATGTGTAAAATAGAAATTAACTTTCTCTCCCTCCAATCATTTTTAGGTAACCTAAAAACATTTCTTTCCTTTCATATGCAATGTGTTGTTTTAACTGATTTGCAATTTTTAGTAATATACACTCCTGGAAATTGAAATAAGAACACCGTGAATTCATTGTCCCAGGAAGGGGAAACTTTATTGACACATTCCTGGGGTCAGATACATCACATGATCACACTGACAGAACCACAGGCACATAGACACAGGCAACAGAGCATGCACAATGTCGGCACTAGTACAGTGTATATCCACCTTTCGCAGCAATGCAGGCTGCTATTCTCCCATGGAGACGATCGTAGAGATGCTGGATGTAGTCCTGTGGAACGGCTTGCCATGCCATTTCCACCTGGCGCCTCAGTTGGACCAGCGTTCGTGCTGGACGTGCAGACCGCGTGAGACGACGCTTCATCCAGTCCCAAACATGCTCAATGGGGGACAGATCCGGAGATCTTGCTGGCCAGGGTAGTTGACTTACACCTTCTAGAGCACGTTGGGTGGCACGGGATACATGCGGACGTGCATTGTCCTGTTGGAACAGCAAGTTCCCTTGCCGGTCTAGGAATGGTAGAACGATGGGTTCGATGACGGTTTGGATGTACCGTGCACTATTCAGTGTCCCCTCGACGATCACCAGTGGTGTACGGCCAGTGTAGGAGATCGCTCCCCACACCATGATGCCGGGTGTTGGCCCTGTGTGCCTCGGTCGTATGCAGTCCTGATTGTGGCGCTCACCTGCACGGCGCCAAACACGCATACGACCATCATTGGCACCAAGGCAGAAGCGACTCTCATCGCTGAAGACGACACGTCTCCATTCGTCCCTCCATTCACGCCTGTCGCGACACCACTGGAGGCGGGCTGCACCATGTTGGGGCGTGAGCGGAAGACGGCCTAACGGTGTGCGGGACCGTAGCCCAGCTTCATGGAGACGGTTGCGAATGATCCTCGCCGATACCCCAGGAGCAACAGTGTCCCTAATTTGCTGGGAAGTGGCGGTGCGGTCCCCTACGGCACTGCGTAGGATCCTACGGTCTTGGCGTGCATCCGTGCGTCGCTGCGGTCCGGTCCCAGGTCGACGGGCACGTGCACCTTCCGCCGACCACTGGCGACAACATCGATGTACTGTGGAGACCTCACGCCCCACGTGTTGAGCAATTCGGCGGTACGTCCACCCGGCCTCCCGCATGCCCACTATACGCCCACGCTCAAAGTCCGTCAACTGCACATACGGTTCACGTCCACGCTGTCGCGGCATGCTACCAGTGTTAAAGACTGCGATGGAGCTCCGTATGCCACGGCAAACTGGCTGACACTGACGGCGGCGGTGCACAAATGCTGCGCAGCTAGCGCCATTCGACGGCCAACACCGCGGTTCCTGGTGTGTCCGCTGTGCCGTGCGTGTGATCATTGCTTGTACAGCCCTCTCGCAGTGCCCGGAGCAAGTATGGTGGGTCTGACACACCGGTGTCAATGTGTTCTTTTTTCCATTTCCAGGAGTGTAGTAACACTGCTAGAGACAGTGATTGTAGCGAATAATGCTCGTAAACAAGCTCCCAACCAAATGGGTTTAGAGAACTCTCTTAATAAGAGTCAAGGGTTGATAAAACACAAGAGAAAAATTTAAGCAACCAGAATATAAGCAAAACGAGCTCATAACGCAAAGCAAAAGCAAGCAAATACAAAATAAAAATTTATTAGCAAAAATATTAATAAAATGTGATCCAAAATCCATTTCACTTTTTTATTGTTACACTTTTTAGAGAAATAAAGTCCAGTTTCTCAAAAGGAAGTTGTAGGGGCTCCAGATAACGAAAACTGAGAACGGTTAGGAGAGCGGTGTGGTGACCTCACGTCGCTCTACACCGGATCCGATGACGCCATTGGCAGAGGATAACACGGCGGCCGGTCGGTACCGAGGTGCCCCACCAGAGCACATATTTTACGCATCGTGCTGGTACAACGTATCTGAAATGGTTATTGTCTTATGGAGCCGGTAGCTACTCGGTAAGAAATTGTGCTTATCTTTTACTTTTTAAGATTTCTTCAGTGAAATAAGGACCAGTCATGTAGCCTCCAATTATCCCGCTCCAGACGTTCACACTTCATTCCCTCAGCCAGTGCGGATTCTCAGCGACCCAGTAACAAATATTTCCTACATTGAGCTTTCCATAAATTGTAAAGAAAGGCACCTTCATCGGTAGACGGAAGTCTTAGAAAAAAGAACCCATTGTCTTGATGCCGCATCAGAACCGAGCGACAGAATTCCATGCGTCTTCCTACAGCCCCGCTGATGACTCTACTGGTGAACTGACACGCGATACGGATACAAGCTGTTTGCGGGCGAACTGTGAACAGCGCTGAGTTTACTTATTCCAGAGGCACCCACGATTCCTCTGGAGCTGACGTGTGAATTACGGGCAACAGCAGCCAGAACATGGATTTCGCTCGTTCCTTTCGTTACAGACCTGCCCCCCCCCCCCCCCCCCCCCGTTTAGTACTTTGATGGTCTTCCAGTTAAATATTTTTGCACATTCGCTAAATTGTCATTCTTGCAGGAGACCGTATGTGGAAATACATTCGTGCGTACAACTGAACTGTTCGCATTCCCCTGCCGGAGTGGCGGAGCGGTTCTAGGCGCTACAGTCTGGAACCACGCGACCGCTACGGTCGCAGGTTCGAATCCTGCCTCGGGCATGGATGTGTGTGATGTCCTTAGGTTAGCTTTAAGTAATTTTAATTTCTAGGGGACTGATGACCTCAGAAGTAAAGTCCCATAGTGCTCAGAGCCATTTGAACTGTTTTGTTCGCATTCCTTCCTCATTCTATACCGAGCGAGGTGGCGCAGTGGTTAGACACTGGACTCGCATTCGGGAGGACGACGGTTCAATCCCGCGTCCGGCCATCCAGATTTAGGTTTTCCGTGATTTCCCTAAATCACTCCAGGTAAATGCCGGGATGGTTCCTCTGAAAGGGCACGGCCGACTTCCTTCCCCATCCTTCCCTAATCCGATGAGACCGATGACCACGCTGTCTGGTCTCCTTCCCCAAACCAACCAACCAACCAATCCTCATTCTGAGTAAAGAAGAAGCATTTCTAATTTCTCTTCGTTTGTGAAAGACATTTACATGTGAACGATACAGACAGAATGACAGCCATTGTGCCCTTTTGTACCGGTATAGCGGTGGTACAGCACTGTTTCCTCCTCATACGACATCAGATACTGGATTGTAAGGCGAACCCAGGAGCAGACATAGACTGAGATCACAATATAGTAGTGATGAAGAGTAAGTTGAAGTTTAAAGTATTAGTCAGGAAGAATCAATATGCAAAGAAGTGGGATACGAAAGTACTAAGGAATGACGAGAAACGGTTGAAGTTCTATAAGGCTATAGATACAGCAACAAGGAATAGCTCAGTAGGCAGTACAGTTGAAGAGGAATGGACATTTCTACAAAGAGCCATCACAGAAGTTGGGAAGGAAAACATAGGTACAAAGAAGGTAAGAAACCGTGGGTAACGGAAGAAATACTTCAATTGATCGATGAAATAAGAAAGTACAAAAACGTTCCGGGAAACTCAGGAACAGAGGAATACAAGTCTCTGAGGAATGAAATAAATATGAAGTGCAGGGAAGCTAAGACGAAATGGCTTCAGGAAAAATGTGAAGACATCAAAAAAGAAATGATTGACGGAAAGACAGACTCAGCATACAGCAAAGTCAAAACAACCTTCTGTGACATTAAACGCAAGGGTGGTAACATTAAGAGTGCAACGGGAATTCCACTGTTAAATGCAGGGGAAAGAGCGGATAAATGGAAAGAATACACTGAACAACTCTATGAGGAGGAAGATTTGTCTCATGTAATAAAAGAAGAAGCAGGAGTCGATTTAGAAGAGATAGGGGATCCAGTATTAGAATCAGAATTTAAAAGAGCTTTGGAGGACTTAAGATCAAATAAAGCAGAAGGAATAGGTAACATTCCTTCAGAATTTCTAAAAGCATTGGGGGGAAGTGGCAACAAAACGACTATTCACGTTGGTGTGTAGAATGTATGAGTCTGGCGATATACCATCTGACTCTCGGAAAAGTATCATTCACACAATTTCGAAGACGGCAAGAACTGACAAGTGCGAGAATTATCGCACAATCAGCTTAACAGCTCATGAATCCAAGTTGCTTACTATAATAATATACAGAAGAATGGAAAAGAAAACTGAGGATGCGCTAACGAGAGACGCAAGTCTGACGTTGCAGTTAATAATGGAAGCAAGACTAAAGAAAAATCAAGATACGTTCATAGGATTTGTCGACCTGGAAAAAAGTTCAACAATGTAAAATGGTGCAAAATATTCGAAATTCTGAGAAAAGTAGGGGTAAGCTATAGGGAGAGATGGGTCATACACAGTATGTACAACAGACAAGAGGGAATAATAGGAGTGGACCACCAAGAACGAAGTGCTCGTATTAAAAAGGGAGTAAGACAAGGATATAGCCTCTCACCGCTACTATTCAATCTGTACATCGAGGAGGCAATGATGGAAATAAAATAAAGGTTCAGGAGTGAAATTGAAATTCAAAGTGAAAGGATGTCAAGGATACGGTTAGCTGATGACATTGCTATCCTGAGTGAAAGTGAAGAAGAATCACATGATCTGCTGAACGGAATGAACAGTCTAATGAGTACGGAGTATGGATTGAGAGTAAATCGAAGACAGACGAAGATAATGAGAAGTAGTAGAAATGAGAACAGCGAGAAACTTAACATCCAGGATTGATGGTCACGAAGAAAGTGAAGGTAAGGAATCCTGCTACCGAGGCAGTAAAATAACCAATGACGGACGGAGCAAGGAGGACATCAAAAGCAGACTAGCAATGGCAAAAAGGGCATTTCTGGCCAAGAGAAGTCTACTAATATCACACATCGGCCTTAATTTGAGGAAGAAATTTCTGAGAACGTACATCTGGAGTACAGCATTGTATGGTAATTAAATATGGACTGTGGGAAAAACCGGAACAGAAGAGAATCGAAGCATTTGAGATGTGGTGCTGCAGACGAATGTGGAAAATTAGGTGGAGTGATAAGGTACGGAACGAGGAGGCCCTGTGCAGAATCGGAGAGGAAAGGAATATGTGGAAAACACTAATAAGGAGAAGGGACAGGATGATAGGACATCTGTTGAGACACGAGGGAATGACTTCCATGGTACTAGAGGGAGCTGTAGAGGGCAAAAACTGTAGAGGAAGACAGAGATTGGAATACATCCTGAAAATAACTGAGGACGTAGGTTGCAAGTGCTACTCTGAGATGAAGAGGTTGGCACAGGAGAGGAATTCGTGGCGGGCCGCATCAAACCAGTCAGAAGACTGATGACCCAAAAAAAAAAAAAAAAACCGACGCGAAGTTGTTCTGTTGTTCTTAATGTTGGTATGACATTTCGTACTCCTGCAACAGAGAGCAAGAGAACAAAAAGAGTTATATCTTAAGTTGTAAAAGTTGTAGTTACTGCAAAAACTACGAATCAGATTTTGAAGAGTGAACCGCCATTGAATTCGTCTGTTCTAAAACTACGATACTAGTGACAAAAACCATTTCAGTTCCATATGAAAAATCGAAGTTGATATCGATGTATCTGTAATTAATATAACTATGAAGACAGACTATAGGTCGATTAGTGAAGTTTTCGTACAATTCACATGGGCGAAAACTGAATTACTATATGTTTAACGGTTCAAGAAATATTTAGTTGAAAATCTTATTTGACTCACCCTGTGTTTTGTGAAAAGTAACAGTCTTGTGACACTTCTTTGTTGTACGCACGATGTTGCTTATACGTCAGAAGATTGGTCTCCGCTCACGATATGCTGTGTTCTGTTTGCTAGGGATTTTTTAGTCCAGTCTCACAGCTGGTCTAAAGTTCCGTACGCCTCGCATTCTGTTCATTAGGCAGTACTGCGGAACTGTATCGAACAAACGCAATTGCGACATAAAGTCGTGTAGTAAGTAGGAGACCATGTTGATAATTAAAATTTATACTGCATAAAGGATGAATTGGTCGCTAAACAAAAAGCCATGCTTCCAAATACACTACTGGCCTTTAACATTGCTACACCACGAAGATGACGTGCTACAGACGCTAAATTTAACCGACAGGAAGAAATGCTGTAATATGCAAATGATTAGCTTTTCAGAGCATTCACACAAGGTTGGCGCCGGTGGCGAAACCTACAACGCTCTGAAATGAGAAAAGTTTCCAACCGATTTCTCATACACAAACAGCAGTTGACCTGTGTTGTCTGGTGAAACATTGTTGTGATGCCTCGTGTAAGGAGGAGAAATGCGTACCATCACGTTTCCGACTTTGATAAAGGTCGGATTGTAGCCTATCGCGACTGCGGTTTATCGTATCGCGACATTGCTGCTCGCGTTGGTCGAGATCCAATGACTGTTAGCAGAATATGGAATCGGTGGGTTCAGGAGGGTAATACGGAACGCCGTGCTGGATCCCAACGGCCTCGGATCACTAGCAGTCGAGATGACAGGCATCTTATCCGCATGGCTGTAATGAATCGTGCAGCCACGTCTCGATCCCTGAGTCAACAGATGGGGACGTTTGCAAGACAACAACCATCTGCACGAAGGGTTCGACGACGTTTGCAGCAGCATGGACTATCAGCTCGGAGACCACGGCTGCGGTTACCCTTCACGCTGCATCACAGACAGGAGCCCCTGCGATGGTGTACTCAACGACGAACCTGGGTGCACAAATGGTAAAACGTCATTTTTGCGGATGAATCCAGGTTCTGTTTACAGCAGCATGATGGTCGCATCCGTGTTTGGCGACATCGCAGTGAACGTACATGGGAAGCGTGTATTCGTCATCGCCATACTGGCGTATCACCCGGCGTGATGGTATAGGGTGCCATTGGTTACATGTCTCGGTCACCTCTTTTTCGCATTGACGGCACTTTGAACAGTGGACATTACATTTCAGATGTGTTACGACCCGTGGCTCTACCCTTCATTCGATCCCTGCGAAACCCTACATTTCAGCAGGATAATGCACGATCGCATGTTGCAGGTCCTATACGGGCCTTTCTGGATACAGAAAATGTTCGATTGCTGCCCTGCCCAACATATTGTACAGATCTCTCACCAATTGAAAACGTCTGGTCAATAGTTTCCAAGCAACTGGCTCGTCACAATACGCCAGTTACTACTCTTGACGAACAGTGGTATCGTGTTGAAGCTGCATGGGCAGATGTACCTGTACACGCCATCCAAGCTCTGTTTGACTCAATGCCCAGGCGTATCAAGGCCGTTATTACGGCCAGAGGTGGTTGTTCTGGGTACTGATTTCTCAGGATCTGTGCGCCCAAATTGGGTGAAAATGTAATCACAAGTCAGTCCTAGTATAATATATTTGTCCAATGAACACCCATTTATCATCTGCATTTCTTCTTGGTGTAGTAATTTTAATGGCCAGTAGTGTAGAATGACTTTATTGCCTTTAGTATGACGTGTTTCGAACTTAGCCATCTTCAGAAACCTGTCAAAAATAGTAAAGACACATGAAAATTACGAAATAATGCAAATAAAAAAACGAATTAACAGAGCCATATGACTGATGTCAGATTATTTGCATTGTAATTTTATATTATGTTGATGTTTAGCTTTTATTATATCCATTGTGGATGGCTTCGATCTACGACGCTAATGTTGCTACTATTCTACATCTACATGGATACTCTGAAAATCACATTTAAGTGCCTGGCAGAGGGTTCATCGAACCACCTTCACAATAATTCCTTATTATTCCTATCTCGTACAGCCCGCGGAAGAAACGAACACCGATATCTTTCTGTGCGAACCCTGACTTCCCTTATTTCATTACGGCGATCGTTTCTCCCTACGTATGTCGGCGTTAACAAAATATTTTCGCATTTGGAGGAGAAAGTTGGTGGTTGAAATTACCTGAGAAGATTCCGCCGCAACGATAAACGACTTTGTTATAATGATATCCGCACCCAATCCTGTATTATTTCAGTGACACTCTCCCCCCTTTTTGCGTTAATACAAGACGTGCTGCCCTTCTTTGAACTTTCTCGGTGTACTCCGTCAATCCTATCTGGTAAGCATCCCGCACCGCGCAGCAGTACACTAGGAGAGGATGTATAAGCATAGTATAGGCAATCTCTTTGGTAGATCTGTTACATTTTCATGCCAATAAAACGCAGCCTTTGGTTAGCCTTCCCCACAACATTTTCTGTGTTCTTTCCAATTTAAGTTGTTCGTAATTGTAATTCCTAGGTATTTAGTTGAATTTACGGCCTTTAGATTTCACTGATTTATCGTGTAACCGAAGTATAACGGATCCTTTTAGCACTCATGTGGGTGACCTCACACTTTTCGTTATTTAGGGTCAATTGACAATTTTCACACCATACAGAAATCTATTGAAATCGTTTTGCAATTTGATCTTCTGTTGACTTTACACGTCGATAAACGACAGTGTCATCCGCAAACAACCTAAGACGGATGCTCAGATTATCTCCCAAATCGTTTATACAGGGTGTATCATAATTAATGGCGTAAACGCATACAGTTGAAAGTACACGATACTAGAAACAAAAAAGTCTCAGTAAACATAGGATCCAAAATGCATACCCTAAGAGCTACGAGTAATTTTTCATCTTCGATACTGTGAAGCAAACCTCTTCTTCTGCAAGCTCTTTGCTTTCCACATTTTTGGAAGTAGTAGTGTGGACCAAAACAAGAAAAAATGTCCAGTAAACATTTGCTCTAAAATGCATACCTTAAGAGCTCTGGGCACGTGCTCATCTTCGCTACTTGGAAACACAACTCTTCTAATGAACAATTGCTCATGATTTAAAGGTATGCATTTTAGAGCAAATGTTTACTGGACATTTTTTCTTGTTTTGGTCCATACTACTACTTTCCAAAATGTGGAAAGCAAAGAGCTTGTAGTAGAAGAGGTTTGTTTCACAGTATCGAAGATGAAAAATTGTTCGTAGCTCTTGAGGTACGCATTTTCGTCTCTATGTTTACTTAGATTTTTTTGCTTCTAGTGTCGTGTACTTTCAACTGTATGCTTTTACGCCATTAATTATGACACACACTATATACATAAGGAACAGAAAAGGGCCTATAACACTACCTTGGGGAATGCCAACCTGACGGTAATCATATGGCTTTGTTCTTTGCTGTTCTTGTTTTACACTAAAAATACTTTGCAGTTTTCTAACTGTTGTAATATCATCATGTACATATGAGTATTATACTTTTATGATTTAATTTTTTATACTTTTATGATTTAATTTTTTGGACTATGTTGTCAATTACGACGAAGTATGATGGCACCACCACTACTACACTGCCATCTGGCGTGAATGTTGACCTCTAAGTTTCATGTTACGTTTTTTCGCTATAACCAGAGCTGTTTTTCTGGGGGAACCCCTAAAGTTTCTCGTCGACAAAGTAATTTTTTTATGGTGTTGAAAACTTGGAAGAGTGCCAAAGATTTATTTCACGGACGTAAATTTTTTATTTCATTTTTTTGTGTTGGTAATTGCAATACGAACAATACCAGTGCAGTTTTTAGTGGGAAAAGCGATGTCGTTGGCTGTTTCAAGCATTTAGAAGCTGCGGCAACCGTTCTCGACAACTGAATCGCTGGCAGCCAGTTCGACGAGCATGTAGCGCCCCCGCCCGCTAATAGTGGGCGATGGTAGTGCTAAACGGAAGTGCGTACGCTCAAACGCCGAGCTACCGATAGATGTCTCTATGATTCCGACCACCATGATCCTTCGCGATTCATTGTCAACTTTGTTTTGTTGTTCTTTATTCGTTTGCGTTTGCTGTTCCGTTCTTGTCGGTTGTGCGAAGTTTTACAGTGTGACCTGTCTTTCGTTGCAACTTGTAAGTTAAGTAGGAAGTGAGAGATGAGCAGAAAACTATCAAACTATTTTACTTGTTCTCTTGCATCTAAAAAACCAAAAACTGTCAATAATTCGTGTGCGAGTGAAAAGTCAGGAAGTTCAACATCAGTGGATGACGAAAGTGAAACTGTAAACCTGAGCACTGAACCTACGTGTGAAAATGCAGTGAACTAACGTGTGCATGATAGAAAATTAAATGATCGTCCGGACTGTTGGACTTTGGAACAAGAAATCGCATTTTGTGAGAAAAATGACTGGTTGAGCGTTTCAAGCAAAAAACTTGGCTGCAGAATTTGCAAAGAAGTAGGAGGTTTAGGCATAGAAAGAAATAAACAGGGCATGAACACTGCACAGCCTTGGGCTACAGTATCTGTGTCGTCTTCAGGTGGTTCCAGAGAAGAAGAAATGGTTCCTTTGCGTGAAGTCAGTTGACTGTATTTGATACAGTTGATATGCACAGGCAAGTTCGATGTTTAGCGGAAACGGTAGCGTACTGGTGCAGTTCGCAGATCACTGGTTCAAGTCTCGCCATTAACGTCTTTTTCTTTTTCGTTCAGTTTGAAATACCCATATCTGGTAATAGTAAAATTCGTCACCATTTGTTATGAATAATGTGCGTCTTCTTGTTTTTAATTACACAATGCACGCGATTTTTTTTTTCATTTCAAATATAAATTCTTAATTATCGATATTTTATGAAACATTGTTAGTAATAGTCGCTCAAATTAAGCAAACATAGCAATTTAATTTTTACGACAATAATGAAAAACCAAATACTCTTTATTTGGATCATATCCATTGTTTTATACCGCAAACGTAGCCTGACACGAACCAAATTGGTAAGTGTCGTAGAAGCATGAAAAACAATCATTTTCAAAGCATCGAACAAACCACAAAATTGCTTTTTTTTTTCAATGTACCATTACAATATGAACCCAACAGAACTAATCTGGAGCAAGTTAAGGGGTTTCTCACGAGAAATAACAAGACTGTTAAGCTGCCATACATACTGGAACTAACGCACGCAGCTTTTTCACATGTCACTGGCGACCGCTGGCGGGATATTGATCGACACGTCGTAAAAGAAGAGGAGAAAATGCGGCTCCTGTGTGGCTTCGTGGATTCTGTTGTTGATCGATTCGTTGTCAACGTAGCAGATGTCAGTTCCAGAACTGAAATGTACTTCTCGTAATCGGATAACGAAGGAGCTAAGTGATTACCAAACGACAGACTGTAATTAATATCTTCAGTGACGTCAAAATTTAACGATACGGTGAAATCCCTACAGTGTGCGAGTGTATCACACATAGCACGCTCAGAAAAATTACACTGTGTTTAATTTAAGAATTTTCATCGCTCTTGTTCGTAATTAGAATTCTATGTCAGGTGGGAACGAGAGCATTTTATGCTTTCTGTTGGTCACATAAGAAGCGTACGATAGTGCTGGAGATTTGCCGAATATTATTTCATTGTCTTTAAAAATTAAACGACATTCGAAGCTAGTTATTGCTCTGCTCGTCTATTTTTACGACTGAACTGCAGCTGCGCACATCATTGTAGGTCAGTTTGACCAGCTGACTGGCCAGTGCTCTTGTTGTTGTTGTGGTCTTCAGTCCTGAGACTGGTTTGATGCAGCTCTCCATGCTACTCTATCCTGTGCAAGCTTCTTCATCTCCCGGTACCTACTGCAGCCTACATCCTTCTGAATCTGCTTAGTGTATTCATCTCTTGGTCTCCCTCTACGATTTTTACCCTCCACGCTGCCCTCCAGTACTAAATTAGTGATCCATTGATGCCTCAGAACATGTCCTACCAACCGATCCCTTCTTCTGGTCAAGTTGTGCCAAAAACTCCTCTTCTCCCCAATTCTATTCAATACCTCCTCATCAGTTATGTGATCTACCCATCTAATCTTCAGCATTCTTCTGTAGCACCACATTTCGAAAGCTTCTATTCTCTTCTTGTCTAAACTATTTATCGTCCATGTTTCACTTCCATACATGGCTACACACCATACAAATACTTTCAGAAACGACTTCCTGACACTTAAATCTATACTCGATGTTAACAAATTTCTCTTCTTCAGAAACGCTTTGCTTGCCATTGCCAGTCTACATTTTATATCCTCTCTACTTCGACCATCATCAGTTATTTTGCTCCCCAAATAGCAAAACTCCTTTACTACTTTAAGTGTCTCATTTCCTAATCTTATTCCCTCAGCATCACCCGACTTAATTGGACTACATTCCATTATCCTTGTTTTGCTTTTGTTGATGTTCATCTTATACCCACCTTTCAAGACACTGTCCATTCCGTTCAGCTGCTCTTCCAAGTCCTTTGCTGTCTCTGACAGAATTACAATGTCATCGGCGAACCTCATAGTTTTTATTTCTTCTCCGTGGATTTTAATACCTACTCCGAATTTTTCTTTTGTTTCCTTTACTGCTTGCTCAATATACAGATTGAACAACATCGTGGAGAGGCTACAACCCTGTCTTACTCCCTTCCCAACCACTGCTTCCCTTTCATGTCCCTCGACTCTTATAACTGCCATCTGGTTTCTGTACAAATTGTAAATAGCCTTTCGCTCCCTGTATTTTACCCCAGCCACCTTTAGAATTTGAAAGAGCGTATTCCAGTCAACATTGTCAAAAGCTTTCTCTAAGTCTACAAATGCTAGAAACGTAGGTTTGCCTTTCCTTAATCTTTCTTCTAAGATAAGTCGTAAGGTCAGTATTGCCTCACGTGTTCCAGTGTTTCTACGGAATCCAAACTGATCTTCCCCGAGGTCGGCTTCTACTAGTTTTTCCATTCGTCTGTAAAGAATTCGTGTTAGTATTTTGCAGCTGTGACTTATTAAACTGATAGTTCGGTAATTTTCACATCTGTTAACACCTGCTTCCTTTGGGATTGGAATTATGATATTCTTCTTGAAGTTTAACGGTATTTCGCCTGTCTCATACATCTTGCTCACCAGATGGTAGAGTTTTGTCAGGACTGGTTCTCCCAAGGCTGTCAGTAGTTCTAAGGGAATGTTGTCTACTCCGGGTGCCTTGTTTCGACTTAGATCTTTCAGTGCTCTGTCAAACTCTTCACGCAGTATCATATCTCCCATTTCATCTTCATCTACCTCCTCTTCCATTTCCGTAATACTGTCCTCAAGAACATCGCCCCTGTATAGATCCTCTATATACTCCTTCCACCTTTCTGCTTTCCCTTCTTTGCTTAGAACTGGGTTTCCATCTGAGCTCTTGATATTCATGCAAGTGGTTCTCTTTTCTCCAAAGATCTCTTTAATTTTCCTGTAGGCAGTATCTATCTTACCCCTCGTGATATAAGCCTCTACATCCTTACATTTGTCCTCTAGCCATTCCTGCTTAACCATTTTGCACTTCCTGTCGATCTCATTTTTGAAACGTTTGTATTCCTTTTTGCCTGCTAAATTTACTGCATTTTTGTATTTTCTACTTTCATCAATTAAATTCAATATTTCTTCTAGCCCTCGTCTTTTTACCTACTTGTTCCCCTGCTGCCTTCACTACTTCATCCTTCAAAGCTATCCATTCTTCTTCTACTGTATTTCTTTCCCTCATTCCTGTCAATTGTTCCCTTATGCTCTCCCTGAAACTCTGTACATCTGGTTTAGTCAGTTTATTCAGGTCCCATCTCCTTAAATTCCCACCTTTTTGTAGTTTCTTCAGTTTTAATCTACCGTTCATGACCAATAGATTATGGTCAGAGTCCACATCTGCCCCTGGAAATGTCTTACAATTTAAAATCTGGTTCCTAAATCTCTGTCCGAGTTAAATGCGCCTGTAACGCTGTTGTCCCGCATTTCGCTCAGTCTATGTGCATCTACAGCTATCATCGTACTAGACTGTACTGGACACAACTGGATATTCTCTGCGCGAGAAACTAAATCCAATGAGATTAACGCAAACGCGGAAGAATACATGGTGTAATGTTAACATCAGGTTTATTTTAATGATTAACACTGTACAGCCTGCTTATGATTGTGACGTTACATTCATACTTGTTCCGTAGATCATGAATATGAAATTTCATAATGACATGGAACGCGTCAGTTTAATATAAGTTTGCATTACTCAATACTCTTTCCTTTTTTTTTTATTTCACAGTTACTACTTCATATTTAAAAATTCATCTACTGAGTAAAAGGAGCTGTCGAGCGGACTAACGCGCTGCAGTCATGGACTGTGCGTCTGATCCCGGCGGAGGTTCGAGTCCTCCCTCGGGCATGGCTGTGTGTGTTTGTCCTTAGGTTAATTTAGGTTAATTAGTGTGTAAGCTTAGGGACTGATGACCTTAGCAGTTAAGTCCCGTAAGATTTCACACACACAAAAAGGAGCTCTCAATAAGAAATCCCTTTAATTTGTTTTTAAATGTTTATTCGCTATCTGTCAGACTTTTAATGCTATTTGGGAAACGACTAAAGATTTTTGTGGCAGCATAAATGACCCCTTTCTGTGCCAAAATCATTTTAACCCAGAATAGTGAAGACCATCCTTTTTTCTAGTGTTGTAGCTGTGCACTTCGCTATTATTTTTGATCTGGGATTTAGAAATTTTGCAGCCTTTGTATTTAAGTGCCTGAAGTACCTGGTGTGTGCAACTGAAAGCTGCTCTCGTATTTCGCTATTCTGATTCTGTTTCGTAATTTCCATGTATCTAACAGATATCTCCTGGCGGCTGCGTCCGAAACGCGTCATATTACGAGTCGTTCCATTCTAGGAGCATGATTTTTTGTTTAGCGACCATTCCAGTCTTTCTGTTTTCTATGCCATTATAGTCACATAGTGTCTGGATAGGTCGCTTCGATCTGTTTTCTGATTTAAGACCAGAACTTCTTAGGATTTCCTGTCAAGTCAGCACGGCTTTCCTTACGCAACTTTTAGCCACTTTAAGTTTTTGTTTGTCTGTGAGGATTTCGCTCTGCAGTGAAGTTCTCTTTGTTTTGTGAGCGACTTTCTAACACGACTGTCGAACCCGGCAAGTCCTTCCGATGCCTCACAACTTCACTCGTCTCATGATTGCCTAAGGCGTATAGTACAATATTCTTAAAAGTAGTCCATTTATGCTCAACATTTTCACTTCTGGAGATGAATGTTTCACATTGAGCGAACAAAAATTTAAAATCCTTGTTTTGTAGGACTTGCTAAGCAGAAGTGTCCTCCTACATTTCTTTACATTCCTGTTTACAGCCGTATTCAGTGATGCTGTAACGGCCTTATCACTGATTCCCTTTTTTACGTTAACTTAGTCGAACAGTTCGGACCTGTTGGTAACCAGAATATCTAAGATGTTACCTTCATGAAACGGTTCTCCGATTAACTGCTCAAAGTCATTTTCGGATAGGGCATCCAGAAGTTTCACACGATTCTCTATCCCTGCTACCCACCCTAACCACTTGAGCCTCCAGTGCTATAGTTGGTAATACCTATATTTACGCTATTAATATTTTTATCTCAGATCTGCCATGAACGAATGCTACTCTCTTTAATTAATGGGGCTGATGTTCATCTCTGTCCGAAATCAGAGCTTATCTTCTCGGGCCTATGAAGGGATTTCTTTATCCTAAAAAGTACATATGTCCACGCGAGCTTCATCATTTTAAGACGTATTGCTGCGCATTACATTACATTTATCGTTTTCCGTGGACCCATTGGAGAGGAGTCCCTGGAATGTGGAAAGAGTCAAAGTTTTTTTTATTTTATCATTATTATTATTATTACTCAGATACATGGATATTGTACAATTCTAATGCAGACAGAGTTTGAGCTATAATCCTTGTGAAGATAGTCATCGATGGAGTAGAAGGAGTTGGCCAACAGGAAGTTCTTTAATTCACTCTGAAATCGATCTTTATGAAATTACAATGAAATGAGTACCCCGAGCTGCATACAGGCAGGCGTTGATGTAAGTCGACGGGAACTGGGACTCGAAATCGGGATCTCCTGCTTACATGGCAGACGCTCTATCCATCTGAGCCACCGAGGACACAGAGGATAATGTGACTGCAGGGACTTATCTCTGGCACGCCTCCCGTGAGACCCACATTCGCAACTTGTTGTCCCGCACTATATTCATAGTGCCCTGCCCATTATATTCGTTACTCGCGGCTTTAGTGCCGATTCCCGAGTTCGGACACTGTTTGTGCTTCCGCACCGAAGAAGATGGTCAAATGGCTGGTGAGCTTTATATATATATATATATATATATATATATATATATATATAGCATTGGAGGGCAGCGTGGAGGGTAAAAATCGTAGAGGGAGACCAAGAGATCAATACACTAAGCAGATTCAGAAGGATGTAGGTTGCAGTAGGTACTGGGAGATGAAGAAGCTTGCACAGGATAGAGTAGTATGGAGAGCTGCATCAAACCAGTCTCAGGACTGAAGACCACAACAACATATATATATATATATATATATATATATATATATATATATATATATATATATATATATATATACCGATCTTTATCACTTACAAGACCTCTGGCATGCTCTGGTAAGTTATTGAATATATGATTACCCATGTATTTGACTCCATTTTGTACTAATGTTAAGCTTTTATAGTCCTTACACAGATTGTTTTTGGTTCTGGTATAATCACGTTTTGCACTATTTTGTGTAAAAAGAGACATGTTGGAAATGACAAAGGACATCAATGAATATATGTACTGAGAAGTAGTAGTTAGAACACCAAGGTCTGTGCATGATGATCTAAGACTAACACCAGATATAATGACTCGCTTCTGAATTTTGAAAATCTTCTCGTTGTGATAGGAGTTTCCCCAAAAGATGATTCCATAACTCGTTAGTGAATGGAAGTAGGCCAAATAAACTAACTTCTTCATTTTTAAATCACCTAATTCTGCTATCATGCGTACTGCAAATGTAACTGAACTAAGGCGTTTCATTAAGTCTAGAGTGTGAGTTTTCCAGTTTAGGTCGTGGTCAATTTGCAGCCCTAAAAATTTGACACTGTCTACAGCTTTAATTTCATTGTTTGAGTACATTATACTTATAGGGTCACGTATTCCTTCTGAGGTACTAAACTGTATGTACTGGGTCTTGTCAAAATTCAGTGACAATACATTTGCTGTGAACCATCCATTGATAATTACAAATATTTCATTAGCTGATTCCTCAGTGAGATCACGGGTACTGTTTTTTATACCAATACTTGTATCATCTGCAAATAAGACAAAATTTGCATTTTGTAACAATGCATATGGAAGGTCATTAATATATAATAGGAACAACAAGGGACCTAAAATAGAGCCCTGGGGCACCCCTTGTCTGATGGTTTCATATTTTGAATGACTACTGTTATGTGGTAAGCCTGATACAGACACACACTGTTTTCTACTAAAAAGATAGGATGAGAACCATAAGCCTGCTACTCCTGTTATCCCATAATATTTTGTGTACAAGGATATCATGCTTAACATAATCAAAAGCTTTAGCCAGATCACAGAATATTCCAAGTGGTAATAGCTTTTGATTTATTGATTCTAATATATCATTTGTAAAAGTGAATATAGCTTGATCAGTTGACAATCCTTTCTGAAATCCAAACTGATTGTGAATGAGAATATTTTTCTGTACTGAGTGTTCATAAAGTCTATTGTACATATAATATTGCCAATAATAAAACGGGACAGAAGTTTTCCAATGATGATTTGTCTCCTTTTTTCTGTAATGGTTTTACAATAGCATATTTAAGCCTATCTGGAAAAGTGCCACTGTAGAGGGATTCATTATATAAGCAACTAAGTATGTCACAAAGTTCTGAGGAGCAACATTTAATTATGGTAGTGCTGATTTCATCATAACCGCTGGAACATTTGTTTTTAAGAGAGCTAGTAATATTAGAAATCTCTTTAAGTGAGGTAGGATATACTTAAATTTTGTCAGACTTCTGTGGAAATGCATTTTTTAATATTTTAAGCTGTCTTACGAGGAACTGTGCAAACCTAAGTTGTCTGCTACTGAAAGAAAAAAGTTGTTAAAAGTGTCTGCAATTTTGGAGGTATCTCTAATCAACTCATTATTTACATTTAACGTAATTTGCTCATTTGCCTGCTTAGTTTTTCATGTTTCAGTCTTTACTATATTCTGTATATCTTGTTATTAGAGGCATTTATTTTTTCTTGAAAATAAATGCATTTTGATGTTCCGATTACTTTGTTTAGAATTTTACAACGTACTTTGTAATGTGATTTAGCTCTGTAGTCATCATTTTCCCTTGACATTAAGTACAATCTTCTTTTTGTTTTGCAAGATACTTTTATTCCATTTGCAATCCAAGGTTTTGAAACATTTAACCTACTTGCTTTGATTACTTTCTTTGGGCAGCAGTTTCCAATGTGACATATGACTGTATTAGAGACACAGTTATATTTTTCATTTATCCTGGGTGAATGTTATATATATTTCCAGTTTGTATTCCTCAAACAGTTTTTTATGCATTCAATTCCTGTTTCATTTATTATTCGTATAGTTTCCCACTTCCCGTTATTAGTTGAATCAGACCCCACTATATTAAATGGAAGCAACTGGGAATCATGATCTGAAAGGCCACTAAATATTGCATTTATACTACGATTTGCTAGTGTGGTGGTATCTATGAAAATGTTATCAATAGCAGTGCTGCTGGTACCCATAACCCTGGTTGGAAACTGTACTGACGGAATGAGTTTATAAGAAGTGGTAAGAGACTCTAGTATGGATCTTGACTGACTAACCTCCAGAAAATTTAAATTAAAAACTCTTCTTAGTATGAGTTCATTATTTTTAGAAGTTAAGAAATTTAATACTGCAAGCTGTTTGGTGAATAGCTGGAAATTACCAGTTAGAGCCCTGTATAATGTGGCTATAATTATTTTTCTTTTGTGTGTTTCTACTTGTGTGGCACATGCTTCAAAATGGTGATCACTACAGTATTTAAGAATGTCAATGTTTTTATACTTGTGACCCTTTCTAATGTAAGTGGCAACTCCTCCTTTCTCCATCTCTTTTCTACAATATTTGGAAGCTAAGGTATACCATTACATATTAAGCATTTCAGTTTCACTACTTACATGATGTTCAGAAATACAAATAATATCAACAGGATTTGTAGACTGTAGCTCATCTAAACAGATGTGAAATTCATTAATTTTGTTTGTTAAACCTCTGATATTTTGATGCAGTAAATTTACTGTTTTTTTTTCTTCACAAGTATTATGCTTAACATTTTCAGAAACATTTTGTTTCTATATTGAATGCGTAGATAATGAACTTAAGTTTGTTATATTCCTTAATCGCCCGAAGCACGTCAACGAATGTATATAGATGGTTTCTTAACTGCGTACACAACGGACTGACTTAAGTATCTTTAGCGTTACCTTGGAAGTACCCACGAAAAAAATGTTTCTCAAATCCTGCCACCGTAGCGTGGTGTAGCTAAAAAATATGTAGATGTTGTCAACTGTTACAAAATATAGATCTGTTTCTTCATTAGCCTCTTAGCGTCTTCATTGCCTACATTTTAATTGTGACTTGATTCTTTTTTCCACGCCATCACTGTCTGAAATGAGAGCGTATTTTCTCGGGCCTGTGGAGGGATTTCTCTATCCTAAAAAATACTTATGTTCAAGTCATCATGACGGATAGTCTGTTGTAGCTTTGGCTGAAACACTTGGTCACATCTTGTCCCTCTCGTTCTATATACAGTATTTAATTAACAGAATAATCTTTGACCCAGCTAAAGAAGGTAAATGACTGGCCCGTATTTACTTGTGAAGGTCTTACAAAACCAACTACGATTATTTTAACAAAACGAAAGACTTTTCTTGACTGGTTATTATGCTGATTCTACCACTTCCCTTTTTTTGCGCCGGCGGCCCTTTATCGTCGGAGGGGGGCATTGCCCCGGTCTTCCCAGCCTAGTAAAGTCTCCACTGTTATCGCTGGGTAATTTCCTCGAGTGTGCTGTGATTTGTTTTCCGCATCATCCTCACAAAGTAAACAACATATTACGACATGTCACAGTTCTCAATAATACTGGGGGTTCCTGCAGCGGCCGACTACGTCGCTTAACAACAGTTTGAGACGAGTTCGAATGGCGAGTAGCATAAATGTTTCCGATGCCATTCAGCAATAAACAAACATGAAATGTAGTCAGAAGGTAAGGCATCAGTAAACATGTCAGTTATGCCAATTCGTGGCACCAAAAGCACAAGCACCAAGCCCGTTGCGCCTCTCTATAGATGCATTACATAAATTCTTATAGACGTATATGTGTGATGAATAAGAAGATACTCGATACAGCTGCTGTTTTCCGATTTTTCAAACCAGTTATCCATACTGTTTATAATAGTGCGTCTGAGGCAGTTTGTGTTGGACAAGTGTGAATTTTACGAATCGTGTAATTAGAGGGAAATCGGAATAATACTAGAGCAGGCATTGCCTACAGTGGAAACAGAGACGCCGGCCGGTGTGGCCGTGCGGTTAAAGGCGCTTCAGTCTGGAACCGCGTGACCGCTACGGTCGCAGGTTCGAATCCTGCCTCGGGCATGGATGTGTGTGATGTCCTTAGGTTAGTTAGGTTTAATTAGTTCTAAGTTCTAGGCGACTGATGACCTCAGAAGTTAAGTCGCATAGTGCTCAGAGCCATTTGAACCATTTGAAACAGAGACTGCTGAAATTAAGTTTATCAGGACAGTCACAAGTCGAAATCAGATGTTTTATTTTTACCGGCTTCGCTCTATAATTTTACAATTTGCAGATTAAGGTACAGTCAACCACTGATTGATAAAAACGTGAATAATTTATTGGTATTATGAGATTTATCGCACATCGCCAGCTAGTTGCAGTTTACTTCTCTTACTTATCACATCTGGAGGGTGACGTTTTTAGTTCACAGAAGTGCGAAAATTGAGCATGCAGTGCTGTGTGAGCTGTAAAAAAAAAAAAAAAAAAAAAAAAAAAAAAAGTTTCAAATGGCTATGAGCATTATCTATGGTCATCAGTCCCCTAGAACTTAGAACTACTTAAACCTAACTAACCTAAGGACATCACACACATCCATGCCCGAGGCAGGACTCGAACCTGCGACCGAAGCGGTCACGCGGTTCCAGACTGAAGTGCCTAGAACCGCACGGCCACACCGGCCGGCAGTTGTAACAAAAGCACGAATACACTAAAAGCGTCCTGCCTAATGTCACTGACAGTTCGTGGAAGCTGGAAGCTCACATAGGCTAAAGACAAAAGATCCAGTTGACCTCGTGCGTGTGATTGAGAACGTGGAAAGACATCGTGGGGCGCTTCAGCGAAATCAGTCGCAAAAACTAGAAGCGAATTGGGAGCGCCAGAAACGACGGCGTGGAAGCGGTTTTGTAACCGGTTGTGCCTTCAACTGTTTGCCGAGGCAGACTGAACGGAAAAGGCGTGGATCTGTGTGGAAGTGCAGTGCGAGGCAGTTTCACTGAAAGACTGACCTCTCATAAGAGTGCCATATTTTACCATTGGCGTGGGGTAAAGATGGAGGAAGTCGTTTAACATATGTGCCTGAGGAATTACCAATCAACATAATGGTAAAATAGCAACAAGGCCACCGTTTTTTTTCTGTGGTACACAAATCATTTCTCGCTACTTGAACGACGTTTTAGAAAACCAAGTGCCACTTCGATCTGGTTCAATACAAGGAATCGCCGAGAAAATTATAATCGAAGTGAAAATTGCTGAAAGGTCTAGAACTGGTTGGTTAGTTCACAGTTCCATTGTGCCGACGTTGGTGTCGCGAAATTTACAGACACGTTCAAAAGATTTTCGACACACGTTTGGCTTGGAGTTCGCCCATATGCTATGGGCAGTCAAACAATTTTAAATGCATCCCCGAAAAAAATAAACGTTATGGTTCTTTCGCCTGTCTACACTCCTGGCGGACACTGAGATCCCCGCGCTACAGTGCAGTAGCGCAGCACTAGAGGAGCCAAAAGAAATGGCGTCGCACGTTGCTAAAGTGTAGCATCGTGCGGTTAACTCGTCTCCTGCATTAGAAGTGGAACAAAAAAATTATCAAATGTGTGTGAATTCCTAAGGGACGAAATTGCTGAGGTCATGGGTCCCCTAGACCTACACACTACTTAAACTAACTTACACTAAGGACAACGCACACATCCATGCCCGGCAGGAGGGGCCGCGCAGTTCGTGACATGGCGCCTCTAACCGCGCGGCCACTCCGCACGGCAGAATTGAAACGACGATACGACAATAAGTGCTGAGTTTTGAAACGGTAGGGAGCTAGATGGTGACGTGGTAAGGAGCTGGACACAATTTAAGTACACTCTAAGACAGAAAAAAGGACTCACCACGAATGAATTACCCGACTGGGATGGAAATCGGTTGATGTACATTACAGACAAACAAATGAGTGCAATTTCAGAAAAACTGGAAGATTTATTCCAGAGAAAGAGCCTCAAAAATTGGGCAAGTGAATTACGCGTTGGTCCACTTCTGGTCGTTATCGAAGCAGTTATTCGGCTTCTCATTGATTGATAGAGTTGTTAACTGTTCTCCTGGGGGATATAGTGACAAATTCTGTCCAGTTGGCGCGTTAGATCGTCAAAATCACGAGCTCATTGGAGGGCCCCGCCCATAATGCTCAAAACATTGTCCATTGGGGAGAGATACGGTGACCACGCTGGCCAAGATGGAGTTTGGCAAGCACGAAGACAAGCAGTACAAACTGTCGCCGTATGACGGCGGGCATTAACTTGCTGTAATGTAAGTCCAAGATGGCTTGCCGTGCAGGGCAACAGGACGGGGCGTAGAATGTCGTCGACATACCACTGTGGTGTGAGGATGCCGCAGATGACTACCAAAGGGGTCCTGCTACGAAATGAAATGCCACCCCAGACCATTACTGCTGGGTTGTCGGGTCATATGTCAGGTTGGTATCCCACAGCTGTCTGGGTTTCTCCAGACATATCTTCGGACTGGAATCTCATTGAGTGGAGTAGTATTGTCTTCACTGATCAGTCCCATATCAAATTGGGCCCCGATGGCCATGGAAGACGTGACTATCACCCACCATACGGCCCGACAACCAGAAGTGGTGGTCGGAGGTGCCATTTCCTTTCACAGCAGGCCCCCTTTGGTTTTCATCCGCAGCACACTTACAGCACAGCGGAACGTCGGCGATACGATGCCTCGGTTTGCTGCCGTTCATGACACTCCATCCTGGACTTATATTTCAGCAAGCTAATGCCCGCCCGCACACGGCGAGAGTTTCTAATACTTGTCTTCATGCTAGCCAGAAACACCTTGGCCCGCGAGGACGCCAGATCTCTCCCCAGTAGAGAACGCTTAGAGCATTATGGATGAGGCCCTCCAATCGATTTCCGTCACATTCGGATAATACCTTTGTCGTGTATCTTTTTTGTCTTAGAATTTATAAACATACTTTCGACGTTAATTTATTTACAACAATAAAGTACAAGCCCTCCTAGTACCTTTCGACAGAACCTCCACATAGACCAATGAAGAAGACATAAAATTTTTGCTAGAGAGCACTGAAAGTTGAATGTTAAATTTAGAATAAGAAAAGTATTAAAATTTTCATAAAATTTGAAATCAGGCAGACCAAAGTCGTAGTACACAGAAAATGAAGATTACAGAATTAACAGCATATATGGTAAAATAATCGCCTTCAGAACGATAAAAGTTACAAGTGACTCGTACTGAAGCTCCAGTCTCCTAGGCAAGTCAGATTTCAAAAGGTAGCAGTCGCGCGGTTCCGAACCGAAGCGCCTAGAACCGCTCGGCCACCGCGGCCGGCGCAATTTAAAGTTCAACCCAACTCCTTTCCTTATGTCACTTCTTCAGAAGGCACCACATTTGTACTCTGGGTCGTCTTTCCCTTCAAGGCTTCCCTTATGGTTTCTTGTTGTCAGTCTTCTTTCCTTTATCAGGTCTTCAACTAACTTTTCAGCTGCAGAGACTAGCTGTAAATCTATTTTTCTCAGAATGTCTTGTGTAAAAATTCCTACCTTGAAGCCCATTCTTTCTAATACCATCCTCCCGACGTTCCCATCATTAAATACAATAAGTGCATCATAAGTTGCAATTCTGACAACTGTAGCAGATGCAAATGTGTTTTAGGGCATTGTTTCCATATGAGTAAATTTAGAGACTCATTTGGATTTTGGGTTTTGCCATGAACACACTTTTTGAGAAGTGCAGCATCGGCCAAAGATGACCTATGAAACCAAAGAGTATGTATCACGGCCTTCTAGATGTATCACGCACATGTTTGGTTGAAAGTAATACACAGAATCGTTGTTCACTCAGTTGGTATTGAAGTGCTGCTTCAAAACGTGGGCGTGGCAGGGAGGCCGCGTCACACTTTTAATTAATTTTCAGGCACTTTGGATGCGATTCCAACATTGAAACTTTGGGAACTTATTGTCCATGAGCTGTACCAACAAATAAAAAATAAATCTAAAATTGACATTTTTGGTCAGTTTCATCGTCCCCCCTTAAAGTAGTCGATTTGTAACAGTTCGTTGAGTCACTGTGGTTGCAACTGCGCTCATATTGCTGCTGAGATGCAGAAAAATGTGCCACGTGTCCGTCCGGAGCCCGGTCTTTTTGCGACCGTACATTTCCGTGACCACCGCTGCCAGAAATCATGTACAGTGCGTACATTCCTTCCAAGTATTTCTGCAGAATCGGAGAAGGAACGTCCAGCTTCTAGTGGTTCTGTTACGCGGCCTCGTTCAGACTTCGTAAGGTGTTCATAATGACGTCTTTGTCGCCTTAGATGCATTCTTGACTAGCGTAACTCACCACGGCCAGTCGCAAAGGCAATTAGCGCTCACGACTGTCACAGCGTGAATTCAAAGCAAACCTGATTTGCATCCTCATAGTGGTGCTACTAGCTCCGCTCTTATGCGACTGGCACTAAATTTGAATAGACATAATCTTTCAGATGTAGAAACACGCCTGCCAACTATTTTCATTTATGTCACACAACTCCTGCTTGGTGTTGCGGTTTTCTCTTCCGTAAGTGTAGTTACACTTATGAGTTCCAGTTAACCAAAAGAATGTAATGAACAATAGAGTTAAGTTGGCTAGCCTCTCAATTAATGTTTAAGTCTTCTGGTATTGTGCAATGATAATTCCTTCACATTATTTCAACATAACATAGAATGCGCATACCAAAGTGTGAACCGTTCGAATCACTGTGCAATTTACTCAGAACTAGAATGGTGGAACCTAACGGTACATTACAAGGCTCAAAACCTTCACTAGCACAGGATAATGACAGATGCTCACGAAAAAAACTGCATAAATCCCTGTAGAAACAGCGCTAGTCCATGCAGTCACAATTCAGTCCTTACAGCTGACAGATTTCAAAAACCATACTGTCTCGTCACACCACAGGCCGCTTTCTGCAGCGAAGACAAGCAAACCTCCTATGGAGTGCATGCTCAAGCCTTTATACAGCCGGCTCCCTGGCGAGACGCCGGCGATCGAAACAGGCGACAGCCAGTCAAAGACCATAGCCTCATGGAGACTGCAATCGCTAGTACCTACACCACGGCTCAAGTTAGTGTAAGTGTACGGTAGCAGTGCACTGTCGTATGAGGCATTAACTAAGTTGTGTAGACGCTACCAGTGTGGGCAAGCAAATATGAACGACGAAGAATGAAGTCGCAATCCAACTGTCTGTGAAGGACCGTGAATCGAGAGAGAACTGAACGGCCGGGGACTCAGAGCGGCGTATCACAGTCTAGGCGATACGGGAAAAAATGATAATCAGTCATCGATCAGTTTTGCACGACACTTTGAGCATGACATTCTGCAACTGCTCACATCCATTCAAAATGACGACCGAACCAGGGCAGCATGGGAAACGTTGCAGCAGTGTCAGGCCAATTCAGATCACTTCCTTAGGAGCCTAATCGCCATGAAGGAGTGCTGCGTGGATCACTGTGCCACCCAGTCAAAAGCAGTGGAAAGACGTGGATTCACGACCGCCGGAAAAGGACAAGGTGCGCCCAACATCAGGCGAAGTAATGCCGAGTGTATTTTGTGGTTACTTTGTCGCGATGCTGACGAATTGTGCTAGGAAGCGGCAAACCGTCACAGGAGCATACTACAGAAATTTCCTGACGAGGCCACTCGAGACTGTAAAGACGAAGAGTCGGGAGAGGCTGTCCGAGTGGACGATTTAGTTCTACGGCAACGCTGCAGCCTATTCTGCAGAGCACACTCATGCGAGGGGCTTCTTTGGGCTGTCACATTTTGCCTCACCGGTATTCTCGTGACTCAACACCCAGTGACTTCTTTCTCTTGCTTTGGATGAAGAAACCAGTGTGTGGTGGGCATTTTCAGAACAACAACGGGATGAATTTCATAGTGAAACGCGTCCTGAACGGCCAAAATATAGCGTTGTGGAACCAGGGCCTCCGGCAAGTCATCCATCGCAGGGAAAAATGCGTCACATTCTAGCGCGGGTCTGTAGAGACGGACCGACACCACCATAAAGCTTCAAGGTCGCAGCTTGATTTTTTTTTCTGCTGAGATAGTTGAAAGTTTATGAATACTCCTCTAACAGTGCTGCCAACAACATAGACTATAAACCTCGCTGCTTCCTGTACTATCACGGGGGATATACTCGTGTATCACGGGTGAAATAGCGAACTACTATCTAAAACTCCTTGCTAAACCGCACCGACGAGTCTTGTGGAGTTTCATAGTAGCCTACGACATAATCATGACTGTTTTATAACGAGTTTTTTTTACATTGCCAGTTTTCTCTGAAACTGCTACACGTCATATTACAGAATATTTTACGCTCGTTCCCTTGATCAGTGTAATCGATCCCTAAAGCCACATAACAGTTGAAAGCTGCGTCTTTTATGGCTTTCTTTTCACTTCTCTCTTTAGTACGGTGAAGGGTCTGCCCCACCTCCTAGCACCAGTTTCAGGGCATCCAGAAAGAGTTGAAAGTGTTCACTTGCTGCTGGAAAATGGAGGAGTAAAGAGAGAGAGGGACTCCTAGGACACGGTGGAGTAAAGTCGCGTTGTTGAATGACTGCTGAGGCGAGCCTTGTAGTCGCACAGAGGGATGTTCGATGTTCCTACTTGAGTACTGAGTACAGTGAGAGTGCTGAACTCAACGTCCATACGCTACTGCTACTATCTTCCACATTGAGGTAAGAGTTCGGTAAGACGAGCCGTCGTTGGGATCACTGAGTCTGTAGAGATGCGATGTTAGTTCGCTCCCTCGAGGAGCCAGTTATTCCATTACAATGCCTTGCAGCCAGCTAGCTGCTTTCTGTTGTCGATATCACTGGTGTTCAAACCTGTGTTTCCAAGTTCTTCGCCGGCCGGAGTGGCCGAGCGGTTCTAGGCGCTTCAGTCTGGAACCGCGCGACCGTTACGGTCGCAGGTTCGAATCCTGCCTCGAGCATGGATGAGTGAGATGTGCTTGGGTTAGTTAGGTTTAAGTAGTTCTAAGTTCTAGGGAACTCATGACCTCAGATGTTAAGTCCCATAGTGCTCAGAGCCATTTGAACTAGTTTTGAACCAAGTTCTTCCTGTAATTCACTACCCAAGCTTACAGACACTGGTCATGTTCATGTAATATTCTTGTAACTTTGCATTTGTTATGCTCACTCATTTGTGCCAAGGTTTGATTTCACCATTAGAGACCTTTAGCCAAGTATTAATTATTCAATTGTTTATCTCAGTGGATAACTCATGTGTTTTTCGATAACAAATGTGATTGTTATAGTGACTACTTGTTTCCGTCATAGATTAGATGATCCCTCCTCTCATTAATGTGCTTGTGTGTGTGTGTTTGTGTGTGATGTGGCAGCCATATCGTCACACTTGATTGGCCCACCTCTATTAATATCATTCGGTAAGTCGTTTCCTTTGCTCGATATTATCATTGCTGTTAATGCAAATTTGGATAACCAACTGAGGCGATTCCCTTCTCTGTTAGTCACCAGAGACTGTATTGTAGCATCAAGGGATATGCAAAACAACGCGGCCGATACCGCACAGTTTGAGACACTGTATTGAAGGACCCGAAGGATTGGTTCTTAAAGATAATCTTGCAACAGCCCAAATCGTGATTCTTATTGTCTTCGATAACATGTTTTAGTTACAGACCTGTATCGACGGTGCGATTTATACTTCCTAACCGGTATCGGTTGATTGCTGAGAGCGGGAGAACTTGTCCTCCCACAAAGTGAGCTGGGGAGCAGCGAGTGTTGTTGAGTATAGGCAGTCTGACACCCTCGTGGGCATTCGGTACTTTTTCCTTGGTCCGCGCCGTCAACTGGCAGAGGGCTGTGTGCGCCGGGTGCTACAGGAGAGGCAGAGAGAGAGGGTGTTCCCTGCCACAGGCTTGCGACGCAGGAAACCGGCGGCAGCGAGAGGAACGACTCCACGTTGTTCACTTGCTCAGTCTTACGTACCTGCTGACGGAACTGGACACGTAACACTTGCCTCTGGCCGCAGTGCGGCAAGTACGAGAGTGGTAACACCGCAGCTGCGGTGCCAGCCAGGCTTCGCAGGGAACGCCGCTTCTGGTCGCGGCTGCACCTTTCTTACTGCCTGGTGGAATTCCATATCCCGGTATTTACCTTACAACTGAGGGAAACCACCAGTGAACACCACTGTCGGGATGGATTTTGCTTGCATTACTCTTTTTTATTAGATATGATTCTTCTGTGAGTACGCTAAATGCTAAATCAGTGGTGTCTGCTGAATGTTTGTTTACATCGCCAGACACGGCGTGCGTGTGGGTTGATATTTTGACTATATCCTATTAATACTGTGATTTCTTGGTTTAATAGGAACGTCTTTGTAATGGTAAAGGCTGTTAACTGCGCTCCGTATTTGAATTTGGTGATGTTGAATTTGTATATCGGTCTAGTAATCAGGCCCTTCATTGCACATTCTTTACTCGTCCTTGAGACGCCCTGCTATTCCTGCAGGACAGGACAGGTAGTTTAAACTGTGGAAAGGGGCCGAAATAAGCGGCTGTCAGGTACACTCGAACATACAACTTTATTTATTTGAGCAAACAGTACAAGAGCCAAGAAAATTTTTAAAAAGAACAAAGCATTAATTTTTGGAACTTAATTACTATGCTGAATGCGCCATACAATCTCATGCCGTAAGGACAAGACAACTTTAATTTAAAATCGGCTGAAAGTCAATAACTTAAGACTCAAACCAAAATCAGAAATTTAAAAGGCAGAAGGCCTTATCTTAAATCAGTTCTTTCAATTAGGCTGAAGGCCCAAACAATCTGACACTTTAAGAGCAAAACAACTTTAATTTAAAAATCGGCTGAAGGCCCATCACTTAAGACTCAAACCAAAATAAATTTTTAAAAGACCAAAAGGCCTTACCTTAAAACAGTTCTTTAATTAGGCTGAAGGCCCAAACAATCTGACATCTTAAGGGCAAAACAACCTTAATTTAAAAATCGGCTAGAAGCCACACAAATACAAACAACAAGAACAAATAACAAAAGGCAGTACACCCAACGGCGCTCAGAAGTTTCCGAGGGTTGGCCTGGAATTCAAATACTAACGCTCGCTCAGGTGAGACAGGCAGTCGGGCCAACCATTCACGATCCGACGACACGCAACAGACAAACAGTCAACGGACCAAGCGAGAGGATGTCCCAACAGCCCACAACAAAATTCAAACGACACAATGCGAACAGTTGTGGCTGGCTGGTAGATTGAGTAAAGTCTTAACTCCCGTGTCCGGGATCGGTGAGCCACGGGCCTCGTAGCAATGGGAACAGCCCCTCACACTCCGACCGCGCATGGACGACGCCAGGCCCCGGCCAGACCCGCGCCACGGAGACTTCCTCGCTGCTCCACGTCAACCGACCAACTGCTCAGGCCCGGAAAAGGTGAAAGGGCCAAGTGTACGTCAGCCGATGAGACGACCAACCGAACGACCAACCAACGGTTGTCCCGCTCCAATCTCCCTCCGTCGGACAGTTCATGGGTGTCGCCAGCGGTCTGCGAGCACTAGCTGTCGGCGTCTCACCGGCGCTCCGTCCCCGACTTCACTGCTGCTGCGTCCCGACTGCACTGCTGGTCCGTCCCGAACTCACCGCCAGACAACCCTGAAATATTATCGGTCGCTGCAGAGGTGGTACGACAGTACACTTATCGATACGCGGCAAGTATGGCAGGAAGTTAGTGACGCCAGCAAATGGAATAAGAAAACGAGGCGGCAGTACCATAATAGAAGATGACAAACAATACAGGGTTATTACAAATGATTGAAGCGATTTCACAGCTCTACAATAACTTTATTATTTGAGATATTTTCACAATGCTTTGCACACACATACAAAAACTCAAAAAGTTTTTTTAGGCATTCACAAATGTTCGATATGTGCCCCTTTAGTGATTCGGCAGACATCAAGCCGATAATCAAGTTCCTCCCACACTCGGCGCAGCATGTCCCCATCAATGAGTTCGAAAGCACTGTTGATGCGAGCTCGCAGTTCTGGCACGTTTCTTGGTAGAGGAGGTTTAAACACTGAATCTTTCACATCACTATGCGTGAAACTTGCCCGCACGCGTTCAACCGTTTCTTCGCTCACCGCAGGCCGACCCGTTGATTTCCCCTTACAGAGGCATCCAGAAGCTTTAAACTGCGCATACCATCGCCGAATGGAGTTAGCAGTTGGTGGATCTTTGTTGAACTTCGTCCTGAAGTGTCGTTGCACTGTTATGACTGACTGATGTGAGTGCATTTCAAGCACGACATACGCTTTCTCGGCTCGAGTCGCCATTTTGTCTCACTGCGCTCTCGAGCGCTCTGGCGGCAGAAACCTGAAGTGCGGCTTCAGCCGAACAAAACTTTATGAGTTTTTCTACGTATCTGTAGTGTGTCGTGACCATATGTCAATGAATGGAGCTACAGTGAATTTATGAAATCGCTTCAATCATTTGTAATAGCCCTGTAAATGGGACAAACGCGAGCCGTGCACGGATCAGTCCAGTACAGGCTTTATTTACCAGTTTCGGAGATGATTTTTTCCACAATACACAGACGGCAGAAAGAAACGCAACACCAAGAAGTAGTTGTGCGACTTAATCGAAAGTGGGTAGTGTGTTGCTGCATCTGAAATATGATGTCTATTCAAATTTCGCGCTAGTCGTATAAGAGTGGCGGTAGTAGCGCCACTGAGTGGATGCAAATCTGGTTTGCTTTAAAATCGTGCCTAAACGGTCGTGACCGTTAGCTACCTTTCATATTGGACGTGGTGAGTTGATGTTAATTAAGAATTATCCTCACTGAGGTTGAACTACATTCCTGGAAATGGAAATAAGAACACCGTGAATTCATTGTCCCAGGAAGGGGAAACTTTATTGACACATTCCTGGGGTCAGATACATCACATGATCACACTGACAGAACCACAGGCACATAGACACAGGCAACAGAGCATGCACAATGTCGGCACTAGTACAGTGTATATCCACCTTTCGCAGCAATGCAGGCTGCTATTCTCCCATGGAGACGATCGTAGAGATGCTGGATGTTGTCCTGTGGAACGGCTTGCCATGCCATTTCCACCTGGCGCCTCAGTTGGACCAGCGTTCGTGCTGGACGTGCAGACCGCGTGAGACGACGCTTCATCCAGTCCCAAACATGCTCAATGGGGGACAGATCCGGAGATCTTGCTGGCCAGGGTAGTTGACTTACACCTTCTAGAGCACGTTGGGTGGCACGGGATACATGCGGACGTGCATTGTCCTGTTGGAACAGCAAGTTCCCTTGCCGGTCTAGGAATGGTAGAACGATGGGTTCGATGACGGTTTGGATGTACCGTGCACTATTCAGTGTCCCCTCGACGATCACCAGTGGTGTACGGCCAGTGTAGGAGATCGCTCCCCACACCATGATGCCGGGTGTTGGCCCTGTGTGCCTCGGTCGTATGCAGTCCTGATTGTGGCGCTCACCTGCACGGCGCCAAACACGCATACGACCATCATTGGCACCAAGGCAGAAGCGACTCTCATCGCTGAAGACGACACGTCTCCATTCGTCCCACCATTCACGCCTGTCGCGACACCACTGGAGGCGGGCTGCACGATGTTGGGGCGTGAGCGGAAGACGGCCTAACGGTGTGCGGGACCGTAGCCCAGCTTCATGGAGACGGTTGCGAATGGTCCTCGCCGATACCCCAGGAGCAACAGTGTCCCTAATTTGCTGGGAAGTGGCGGTGCGGTCCCCTACGGCACTGCGTAGGATCCTACGGTCTTGGCGTGCATCCGTGCGTCGCTGCGGTCCGGTCCCAGGTCGACGGGCACGTGCACCTTCCGCCGACCACTGGCGACAACATCGATGTACTGTGGAGACCTCACGCCCCACGTGTTGAGCAATTCGGCGGTACGTCCACCCGGCCTCCCGCATGCCCACTATACGCCCTCGCTCAAAGTCCGTCAACTGCACATACGGTTCACGTCCACGCTGTCGCGGCATGCTACCAGTGTTAAAGACTGCGATGGAGCTCCGTATGCCACGGCAAACTGGCTGACACTGACGGCGGCGGTGCACAAATGCTGCGCAGCTAGCGCCATTCGACGGCCAACACCGCGGTTCCTGGTGTGTCCGCTGTGCCGTGCGTGTGATCATTGCTTGTACAGCCCTCTCGCAGTGTCCGGAGCAAGTATGGTGGGTCTGACACACCGGTGTCAATGTGTTCTTTTTTCCATTTCCAGGAGTGTAGGTCGTGTAACAGGGCTACAAGAAGCTAGGGTGTTCCTTCTGCGATACTGAAGCTGGATGTACCTTCTGCGATACTGCAGGAAGACTTGGCAGGAACGTATCTTCTGTACATGACTGGTGGCAGCGGTGGTCACAACAATGTAAGGCGCCAACAAGACCGGTCTCCGAGGGAGCACCGAGAGCGAAGACCATCGTATCCGGGGCATGGCTCTGGCGTATTGTACTGCATCTGGAGCATAAACATGAGCAGCAGTTGCCACCACAGTGGCACAACGAACTGTTACAAATCGATTACTTCAAGGTGAGCTCCGAGCCAGACGCCCTCTGGCGAGTGATCCACTGACCACAAACCATTTGCGACTTCAGTGGTGTCGAGCGAGACGTCGTTGGAGGGCAGGGTGGACGTCTGTCTTTTCTGATGAAAGCTGTTTCTGTCTCGGTGCCAGTGAAGCCCGTGTGTTGGTTAGGCCGGTATTACACTATCTTTGACAAAGAAATATCATAAAATATTCGTCAAATTTCTTTGACAAATTTCTTTGACAAAGATCTTTGACATGACTCTAAGAAAGATTATTACACTGTCGTCATACTTTTCATCAAATTTCAAGATGGCGGACAAAACGTTATTATGCGCTGCAGTTGCTAGTACCACAATTGCACTGTGTGTATATTTGGAAGAAAAGCGGCGGAAAGAAAAGGAAACGTACTTGGATGAAGCCATAGGTATTACGTCGAGATAGTAAAAGCATTCAGCAAAATTTGTTACGAGAGCTGTTAGTGGAGGACGTCAAGTCTTATATATAATTTACTTACGAATGGATGGGAGTGTATTTCAGTATTCGCTCAGTAAAGTGGTTTCTGACATTACAAAACAGAATACTCTCTTGAGAAACGCTGTATGTGCAGAAGACAGGCAAACTGTGACACTGGGATTTCTTGATACTGGAGAGAGCTATTCTAGTTTAGAATACAGCATTGGAATATCACACTGCTGATTAACCAAAATAATTCCAGAAACATGTGAAGCGATTTATAGAACACTGAAGGGGGAATATGTGAAGTTAAATAAATGTTTAGTACACTATATGGGCAATAAGAACTACTTTTAATTTTGAATAATTTAATTAATGGAATTAGTGTTCTAACACTACAAAATTAATAAAAAGTACGAAACAGATGAAGCGCTTCTTAACTTGTGGCACTCAGAGCTCAAAAATAAACAAAGTAGAATGGAAAGCTGAGAAAGATTTTTTTTCTTTTAGAGTGTGACCACATCCTCTATTCCGGCTTACTGAAAAGCAGCTTGCATGTTTCCAGATGTAAAGGTGGATGGCTATAGCTGTGATTGTGGACATGAAGTCGGCTGCAGCATATTACACCTGCCCATCAACACACAATTAATAGCATGCATTGTGCCCCTTGCTCACCCCCCCCCCCCCCCAGTCGAAGCAAGTTTATTAAAAAAAAAAAAAAGAGTCGAAGGAACACTCCAACTTCGAAGGCATGTTTACAAACACACTACAGAGAGGTCAAATAGCTGCAGCGACGCCAACGCTCCAAGCGGTTACATTTCACGTTCCAGTGAACACAAGACAAGGACTTTTATTTATTTGACGACAGGCGACATTTGACATAGTTCCCTATTACACCATCAAATTTCTTTGACATATCAACTTTGACAAAGAAATATGACAGTGTAATACCAGCCTTAGGAGGAAGCCACTTGAGGGCCTGCAGCCAACAAGTCTGCGTGTTAGGCATGCTGGACCTACACCTCGAATTATGGTCTGGGGTGCGATTTCGTATGACTGCAGGAACACTCTCGTGGTTATCCCAAGCTGCATGACTGCAAATTTGTACATCGGTCTGGTGATTCGACCTGTTGTGCTGTCATTCGTGAACAGTATTCCAGGGGATGTTTTCCAACAGGATAGCGCTCACCCATATACCGCTCTTGCAACCCAACATGTTGTCTTGGCCTGCTCGATCACCAGATCGGTCTCCAGTCGAACACATACTGGTCGTCTTCAGACTACAACTCTAGCATCATCCACAAAAAACATTAACCGGCCCTGTATTGGCCGACCAAGTGTACCATGCATGGAACTCCATCCCACAAATTCACATCCGGCACCTGTACAACTCAATGCATTCACGTTCGCATGCTTGCATTGAACATTCTGTTACACAGGTTATTAACGTACCAGCATTTCATATTTGCAGTGGCTTGTATCGCGCTTGCACTAACGTGTGATCTTGCAATGTTAATCACTTAAATACGCTACCTAGTCAAATGTAGTCCCGAAATTTTATTACTCTACATTAATTATTTCTTGTTGTTGCGATTTTTTCTGTCAGTGTGCGTCTGGTGTTGGTTTCTCGTATGCCGTGTCGTTAGTTGGGCTGCGTCTTGCAGATCTCGCGGCCTACTACCGCTGTACTGTCACAGACGGCGCGAATCAGCCTCTCGCTGTTTCCTCGTTTACAAGAGGTTTGGTTAAACGAAAGAGACACATCACTGACACAGCATCTCTGACGTGGACATTTTCTGGCTTCCATCAGTTGGTGACACAGAGACTTCAACTAAAACTATCAGAAAAATGTCTGCATTTCGGTTCCTTGTGCCTGCGTGAAGTACAAACATAATTTTTTAAAAATTCATGAGGTTACGGACAGCAGTATCTCACATACAGAAAATAACGTTTTTAGAGCGCGAAATCGTATGTTAGTGCCCGTATAAGAACGGTTATGTGACGTCGAGCGTGTTCAATGAGTACATCTCGCCGATTTCGAGGGGAATCAAACAAAACGCACCGGTAGTAAAAACATGGATAATCATTTCCAAAGAAAACTGCTTAATTTAGGTGCGCAGAAAACGTTCTTAGGGCACCAGAATGTCCAGGCATTCCAATTGTAAGTATCTAAATTTCCACATATGCAGTACAAAAAAACGTCAAGCAAACTGAAAACTGACACCAACCATGTGTATATATCTGACAACGTCTTCCAGAAGGATATACGAGCTGTATTTGAAAATTTGTTGAAATATTGTTCCTTGTCGAACAAAAACACCAGCGAATGCGAGTTGCTCAACAGTCTCTAGATGGTGTCGGTTGTAATACCCCATACTAAAAAATTGTAAAATTGTTTATTGTGTAAAATTCTGAGTAAAGATTTGAGACCAAAGAGTCGAAGTTCATATTGCGTTATTGCGCAGCCATCAATTTTTTACCGAGCGAGGTGGCGCAGTGGTTAGCACACTGGACTCGCATTCGGGAGGACGACGGTTCAATCCCGCGTCCGGCCATCCTGATTTAGGTTTTCCGTGATTTCCCTAAATCGTTCCAAGCAAGTGCCGGGATGGTACCTTTCAAAGCGCACGGCCGACTTCCTTCCCCGTCCTTCCTTAATCCGATGAGACCGATGACCTCTCTGTCTGGTCTCCTTCCCCAAATAACCAACTAACCAATCAATTTCTTTAGAGAGCAGGTAGGAGAAGCCTGGCTGATTGCATTGGTATTTCTTCCTCCAGCTATCATAATGTAAGTATCGTGACCAAGGACTTTAGTTGTAAATTATTCCGAACATACGAATTAACTTATCCTTACAAATGTCTTATATCTTTATCAATCCACCACATTATATGTTTGTCGCAGTATTTATTGTACTACGAGTTCTATTTTTCAGCATTTGTCACAGGGAAGACCCAACACGTCGATGCGGCACCGATCCGCCATTGGCGTGATTTCATTATTTATTTGTAATGTTCGTTTTTCCTTGCTGTACGGCTTTACTGTGCGGCAGTCATTCAGGGAAGAAGTCCGACATTTTCAAATCAATCAAACAGCATAGAGAGGTTGTCAAACTGCAATACCCAAGTTTCATTTTCTAAAATTCCATCGGTCAGTATCCTCAGTTGCGCCGCTCTCAACAGCAATATGGGACGCTTACTAACCTCATTCTGGTAAAATTTTGTTATATTTTAGCTGGCGGAAGTGGAAGCCAACTCGCACAATAAAGATGCAGAACTACTGAAACGTGTCATAACCGTTGATGAAATACAGGTTTTCGGCTCATTCGTCCCAGTGGGAGTGTTCTGGATCGCCAGCACAGAAAAGCTCGATGAGAGTGAACAAGCGTGAAAGTCATGCTCACTGTGTTTTTCGATTTTAACGGCATAGTGCACCATGAGTTCTTGCCAAAACTTCTAATGCTCAGAAAGGAGTGAGACTTACAAGTCCAACACGTTTTCATGAAGTAGTCCGAAAAATTCTACCAGATTCGTGGCGAAACAAACCATGGATGTCGCACCAAGACAATGACCCTGCACGTTGCTCGTGCACTTTGGCCAAAACCAGTACTGTATTGGTGCCCTGGCCTCCACGTCCTTCAGGCATGGCCTCGAGTGACTTTTTACTGTTTGGAAAAATAAATAAAACGCAGTCGTTTTACAAGCATAGATGACAGCTGAAAGCTATCCCGAAGAACGACTTCCATAAATGTTAAGGAGAATGGAAGAAGCAATGTGTAACAGGCAAGGTCCCCTTTGTGGCAAGAGTATGTCTGTGGGGGTTGGGTTGTTTGGGGAAGGAGACCAGACAGCGAGGTCATCGGTCTCATCGGATTAGGGAAGGATGGGGAAGGAAGTCGGCCGTGCCCTTTCAAAGGAACCACCCCAGCATTTGCTTGGAGCGATTTAGGGAAATCACGGAAAACCTAAATCAGGATGGCCGGACGCAGGATTGAACCGTCGTCCTCCCGATGGTGGTGGTGGTGGTTAGTGTGTAACGTCCCGTCGACATCGAGGTCATTAGAGACGGAGCGCAAGCTCGGGTTAGGGAAGGATTGGGAAGGAAATCGGCGTGCCCTTTCAAAGGAACCATCCCGGCATTTGCCTGAAACGATTTAGGGAAATCACGGAAAACCTAAATCAGGATGGCTGGAGACGGGATTGAACCGTCGTCCTCCCGAATGCGAGTCCAGTGTGCTAACCACTGCGCCACCTCGCTCGGTCGTCCTCCCGAATGCGAGTCCAGTGTCTAACCACTGCGCCACCTCGCTCGGTCTGTGTAACAGGCAGTGGGGGCTATTTTGAAGAGAGAGTAACAGCGATGTAGACGAATAAATTAAATACTTCGTATAAAAAAAAAAAACCGGTTGGGGTAGCGCAATGGTTAGCACACTAGTTTCGCATTCGAGAGGGGGGGGGGGGGGGGACGGTTCGAACCCGCGTCCAGCCATCCTGAGTTAGGTTTTCCGTGATTTCCCTGAATCGTTTAAGGCAAATGCCGGGATGTTACTTCGAAAATGCATTTTGTTCCGTCTCTAATGACCTCGATGTCGACGGATCGTGAAACGCTATGTTGTTGTTGTTGTGGTCTTCAGTCCTGAGACTGGTTTGATGCAGCTCTCCATGCTACTCTATCCTGTGCAAGCTTCATCATCTCCCAGTACCTACTGCAACCTACATCCTTCTGAATCTGCTTAGTGTATTGATCTCTTGGTCTCCCTCTACGATTTTTACCCTCCACGCTGCCCTCCAATGCTAAATTTGTGATCCCTTGATGCCTCAAAACATGTCCTACCAACCGATCCCTTCTTCTAGTCAAGTTGTGCCACAAACTTCTCTTCTCTCCAATCCTATTCAATACCTCCTCATTAGTTACGTGATCTACCCACCTTATCTTCAGCATTCTTCTGTAGCACCACATTTCGAAAGCTTCTATTCTCTTCTTGTCCAAACTAGTTATCGTCCATGTCTCACTTCCATACATGGCTACACTCCATACAAATACTTTCAGAAACGACTTCCTGACACCTAAATCTATACTCGATGTTAACAAGTTTCTCTTCTTGAGAAACGCTTTCCTTGCCATTGCCAGTCTACATTTTATATCCTCTCTACTTCGACCATCATCGGTTATTTTACTCCCTAAATAGCAAAACTCCTTTACTACTTTAAGTGTCTCATTTCCTAATCTAATTCCCTCAGCATCACCCGACTTAATTTGACTACATTCCATTATCCTCGTTTTGCTTTTGTTGATGTTCATCTTATATCCTCCTTTCAAGACACTGTCCATTCCGTTCAACTGCTCTTCCAAGTCCTTTGCTGTCTCTGACAGAATTACAATGTCATCGGCGAACCTCAAAGTTTTTACTTCTTCTCCATGAATTTTAATACCTACTCCGAATTTTTCTTTTGTTTCCTTTACTGCTTGCTCAATATACAGATTGAATAACATCGGGGAGAGGCTACAACCCTGTCTCACTCCTTTCCCAACCACTGCTTCCCTTTCATGCCCCTCGACTCTTATAACTGCCATCTGGTTTCTGTACAAATTGTAAATAGCCTTTCGCTCCCTGTATTTTACCCCTGCCACCTTCAGAATTTGAAAGAGAGTATTCCAGTCAACATTGTCAAAAGCTTTCTCTAAGTCTACAAATGCTATAAACGTAGGTTTGCCTTTTCTTAATCTTTCTTCTAAGATAAGTCGTAAGGTCAGTATTGCCTCACGTGTTCCAACATTCCTACGGAATCCAAACTGATCTTCCCCGAGGTCAGCTTCTACCAGTTTTTCCATTCGTCTGTAAAGAATTCGCGTTAGTATTTTGCAGCTGTGACTTATTAAACTGATAGTTCGGTAATTTTCACATCTGTCAACACCTGCTTTCTTTGGGATTGGAATTATTATATTCTTCCTGAAGTCTGAGGGTATTTCGCCTGTCTCATACATCGTGCTCACCAGATGGTAGAGTTTTGTCATGACTGGCTCTCCCGAGGCCATCAGTAGTTCTAGTGGAATGTTGTCTACTCCCGGGGCCTTGTTTCGACTCAGGTCTTTCAGTGCTCTGTCAAACTCTTCACGCAGTATCTTATCTCCCATTTCGTCTTCATCTACATCCTCTTCCATTTCCATAATATTGTCCTCAAGTACATCTCCCTTGTATAAACCCTCTATATACTCCTTCCACTTTTCTACCTTCCCTTCTTTGCTTAGAACTGGGTTTCCATCTGAGCTCTTGATATTCATACAAGTGGTTCTCTTTTCTCCAAAGGTCTCTTTAATTTTCCTGTAGGCAGTATCTATCTTACCCCTAGTGAGACAAGCCTCTACATCCTTACATTTGTCCTCTAGCCATCCCTGCTTAGCCATTTTGCACTTCCTGTCGATCTCATTTTTGAGACGTTTGTATTCCTTTTTGCCTGCTTCATTTACTGCATTTTTATATTTTCTCCTTTCATCAATTAAATTCAATATTTCTTCTGTTACCCAAGGATTTCTATTAGCCCTCGTCTTTTTACCTACTTGGTCGTCTGCTGCCTTCACCACTTCATCCCTCAGAGCTACCCATTCTTCTTCTACTGTATTTCTTTCCCCCATTCCTGTCAATTGTTCCCTTATGCTCTCCCTGAAACTCTCTACAACCTCTGGTTCTTTCAGTTTATCCAGGTCCCATCTCCTTAAATTCCCACCTTTTTGCAGTTTCTTCAGTTTCAATCTGCAGTTCATAACCAAGAGATTGTGGTCAGAATCCACATCTGCCCCTGGAAATGTCTTACAATTTAAAACCTGGTTCCTAAATCTCTGTCTTACCATTATATAATCTATCTGAAACCTGTCAGTATCTCCTGGCTTCTTCCATGTATACAGCCTCCTTTCATGATTCTTGAACCAAGTGTTAGCTATGATTAAGTTATGCTCTGTGCAAAATTCTACAAGGCGGCTTCCTCTTTCATTCCTTCCCCCCAATCCATATTCACCTACTATGTTTCCTTCTCTCCCTTTTCCTACTGACGAATTCCAGTCACCCATGACTATTAAATTTTCGTCTCCCTTCACTACCTGAATAATTTCTTTTATCTCGTCATACATTTCATCTATTTCTTCATCATCTGCAGAGCTAGTTGGCATATAAACTTGTACTACTGTAGTAGGCATGGGCTTTGTGTCTATCTTGGCCACAATAATGCGTTCACTATGCTGTTTGTAGTAGCTAACCCGCACTCCTATTTTTTTATTCATTATTAAACCTACTCCTGCATTACCCCTATTTGATTTTGTATTTATAACCCTGTAATCACCTGACCAAAAGTCTTGTTCCTCCTGCCACCGAACTTCACTAATTCCCACTATATCTAACTTTAACCTATCCATTTCCCTTTTTAAATTTTCTAACCTACCTGCCCGATTAAGTGATCTGACATTCCACGCTCCGATCCGTAGAACGCCAGTTTTCTTTCTCCTGATAACGACGTCCTCTTGAGTAGTCCCCGCCCGGAGATCCGAATGGGGGACTATTTTACCTCCGGAATATTTTACCCAAGAGGACGCCATCATCATTTAATCATACAGTAGAGCTGCATGTCCTCGGGAAAAATTACGGCTGTAGTTTCCCCTTGCTTTCAGCCGTTCGCAGTACCAGCACAGCAAGGCTGTTTTGGTTAATGTTACAAGGCCAGATCAGTCAATCATCCAGACTGTTGCCCCTGCAACTACTGAAAAGGCTGCTGCCCCTCTTCAGGAACCACACGTTTGTCTGGCCTCTCAACAGATACCCCTCCGTTGTGGTTGCACCTACGGTACGGCCATCTGTATCGCTGAGGCACGCAAGCCTCCCCACCAACGGCAAGGTCCATGGTTCATGGGGGGGGGTGAAACGCTAACCCTCTAAAAATAATTGACATCCTCTTACCACACCTCGTAAGTGGAAATGATCACTGTTTGTCGTTACATGTCTTTGTCGTCTCTGACAGGATTAAAATGTCGCCCACAAACCTCGAAGATTTTTATTTCTTCCTCTGTAAAAGCACAACAATTACAACTTCATTATTTGCTGTGCTCGCTGGTGCTGTAATTTCTATAGCCATCAGTGTCTACGTACACAGCCAGCTGTGGGGAATCTGCCGGCGAGGGACTATACAGTAGGTGGCGGGTGCCTTGTAGCTGTCTACAAGTCTACGCGTCTTGTGCATCTACCAGGAACAGCTGCAGAAGGAGCGTTACTTTTTTTACAAATAAAGTCTTCTTCCCACCCTTTTTTTCCTTACTTTCAAACTAAATCTTAGTGATAATTTATGTAGTAGTTCATATAATGTTGATATTCTGGACTGAACAATTTACGTTTCCAAAAATAACAAGCGGAATTTTCATCATTGTAAACATACAAGTATATGTCTAATCTTGAATAATGTGGATCTCAGTTGAAGGATAAAAATATTTAGAGTCAGTCACTAACAAAATTATCAGTCAGAGATACAGAGTGGCGCAGTTAAAAGTATCCCACCTCCCCTCTGAATGCGAATGCAATATTTCGACTACTGAAATAGATCAAACAGCTACAACAATGCAGTTATGCAGTAATCGATTGTTATCATCCTTTTGTCAACATTTCAGTTTATTCCATCACTGAAGTTAGACGTTTCTCTTTGTGGTGTGCAAAATGACTTTCTCGATAGAAGAAAGAATTGGAATCGTGGAAACATACACTCCTGGAAATGGAAAAAAGAACACATTGACACCGGTGTGTCAGACCCACCATACTTGCTCCGGACACTGCGAGAGGGCTGTACAAGCAATGATCACACGCACGGCACAGCGGACACACCAGGAACCGCGGTGTTGGCCGTCGAATGGCGCTAGCTGCGCAGCATTTGTGCACCGCCGCCGTCAGTGTCAGCCAGTTTGCCGTGGCATACGGAGCTCCATCGCAGTCTTTAACACTGGTAGCATGCCGCGACAGCGTGGACGTGAACCGTATGTGCAGTTGACGGACTTTGAGCGAGGGCGTATAGTGGGCATGCGGGAGGCCGGGTGGACGTACCGCCGAATTGCTCAACACGTGGGGCGTGAGGTCTCCACAGTACATCGATATTGTCGCCAGTGGTCGGCGGAAGGTGCACGTGCCCGTCGACCTGTGACCGGACCGCAGCGACGCACGGATGCACGCCAAGACCGTAGGATCCTACGCAGTGCCGTAGGGGACCGCACCGCCACTTCCCAGCAAATTAGGGACACTGTTGCTCCTGGGGTATCGGCGAGGACCATTCGCAACCGTCTCCATGAAGCTGGGCTACGGTCCCGCACACCGTTAGGCCGTCTTCCGCTCACGCCCCAACATCGTGCAGCCCGCCTCCAGTGGTGTCGCGACAGGCGTGAATGGAGGGACGAATGGAGACGTGTCGTCTTCAGCGATGAGAGTCGCTTCTGCCTTGGTGCCAATGATGGTCGTATGCGTGTTTGGCGCCGTGCAGGTGAGCGCCACAATCAGGACTGCATACGACCGAGGCACACAGGGCCAACACCCGGCATCATGGTGTGGGGAGCGATCTCCTACACTGGCCGTACACCACTGGTGATCGTCGAGGGGACACTGAATAGTGCACGGTACATCCAAACCGTCATCGAACCCATCGTTCTACCATTCCTAGACCGGCAAGGGAACTTGCTGTTCCAACAGGACAATGCACGTCCGCATGTATCCCGTGCCACCCAACGTGCTCTAGAAGGTGTAAGTCAACTACCCTGGCCAGCAAGATCTCCGGATCTGTCCCCCATTGAGCATGTTTGGGACTGGATGAAGCGTCGTCTCACGCGGTCTGCACGTCCAGCACGAACGCTGGTCCAACTGAGGCGCCAGGTGGAAATGGCATGGCAAGCCGTTCCACAGGACTACATCCAGCATCTCTACGATCGTCTCCATGGGAGAATAGCAGCCTGCATTGCTGCGAAAGGTGGATATACACTGTACTAGTGCCGACATTGTGCATGCTCTGTTGCCTGTGTCTATGTGCCTGTGGTTCTGTCAGTGTGATCATGTGATGTATCTGACCCCAGGAATGTGTCAATAAAGTTTCCCCTTCCTGGGACAATGAATTCACGGTGTTCTTATTTCAATTTCCAGGAGTGTATATGAAAGCAAGTTCGGTTAAGGAAAAACGCGAAATTTTCAGGGTCAAGTATCATGGTAGGGGAGAACCAGCGAAGAGAACAAAACAAAGTCTGTATAAAAACTGGTGCATCCATGGATCTGTGCCAAATGTAAAACGATAAATAATTTTTCAGTTTGCACACCGGAAGTTATAACAGACATTCGCCGAAGCCTTATTCGGATCCCAAAGAAGTCTGCACGTCATTTGGCGCAAGTTGCGAGCGGATATTGAAAAGGCTTAATTTGAAGCCATATCGTGTAACGTTGTGCAGCAGTTCAGGGAGGATGACCGTAAGAAACGTGTTGCTTATTGCACTTGGCTTTTGAATAACATCAGCGATAGTTTGTAAGACCCTTTTCCATTACGTCATGAGTGATGAAGCATTGTTTCATCTTTCGAATCATGTGTATTCACAGAACACGAGGTACTGGGAACGTAGAACATAATGTGTCAGCAACCACTCCATGATGAAAAAAATTGGCGTTTGGTGTGATGTAACAGGAACGCGCATCATTCGGTAAATTTCTTTTTTTGCGTTCCTTTTTTTACGCTACCCTCAACACGGTTGCGTATATGAACATTTTTGATACATTTTGTGTTCAAATCACTGAAAATGACGGATAATACTGCTTCTTCCAGCAAGATGGGGCAACATGATTCGCATCTAAGGTATCCCTGGAACGAATCCATGATGTCTTCACTAAGGAACGAACTGTCAGCAAACATTTATGGCCACCACGTTCGCCCGGTCTAATAACACTTTTTTGGGGGGAGGGGGGGTGGATGATAGGACACTGGAAGACCAAGCGCTGTGAAACAAATCCGCACACAATACAGGAACAGAAAGAGAACATCAGCCGTGAAGTTAAATCAATATCCGAACTTAACACCGGGTGTATCTGAATATGCTTAGACGTGCACAGCTGCGTATTGATGTTGCTGGGAGTCACTTTCAGCATCTTCTGTAAGTGTACTTATGACTGTATTTCTCATTGTAAATAAGTGCTAAGTACATTTTAGCTCTTGGTTTCTGTAATTTCACTGCATTTCCTTTATACTGACACAGGCAATTTTTATCTGTCTCATTGCTATTAAAACGTTATACAACTTGGCCTTCCAGGCGGAAGGTCTAAATTGAAACCAGCTCATAAAGAAACAAAATATGAGGACAGAATGCCTCGCTTTGGTCATAAATCGTAATTTAAGATGTACAAACCTGCAAACACATCTTCAGGTGCCTCTTGAATAAAATCACGATTGCCACACAGCGGGTAAAATCAAGTAAAAAAAAAAGTACCTAACGGAATCAGTTGTTGAAACGGAGGAATGTAGTACAGCAAGCGGCAGTGAACGGGGAACTGCTTGGACAGAGCGCACCTCACGAGGGAACTGCCAGAAACAGCCTCGGCGCGGCGGCCCGGCACGAGTGAAGGCAGCCGCAGGCTCCGGTCTTGCCAGAGCTTCAGACGCGACGATGTCGAGCCCACCGCAGTCGGCCGCAGCTGCTGTGTGTACAGCGTGGCGCTACTCAGCCAGAGGGCTGTCTGTCTGCCTGTGGGACTAGGGAGCACAACACACGGACCCGCTGTCTGTCTGTGGCGCTGCATGTCAACAAGTGAGGGGCGGGCACACAGGCACTGCAGCGTGGTAGAGGCCTCTTCAAACTCCGTCCTGTGATGTGACGTGGCCTACTACAGTGGTGTCTCATCTTGGTAAAGGCAAATTACAATTTGCATTTCGAAAAGCTTTCTCAGTTTACGATGCTATGTCTGCGTTTTAAATAACAAAAGATCGCTAGATGGTATCTAACTCTGTAAATCACAACATTCTGTTATAAAAACTCGTGTTTTACACAAACGTCATCATCAAAAATGGTTCAAATGGCTCTGAGCACTATGGGACTTAACATCTTAGCTCATCAATCCCCTAGAACTTAGAACTACTTAAACCGAACTAACCTAAGGACATCACACACATACATGCCCGAGGCAGGATTTGAACCTGCTACCGTAGCGGTCGCGCGGTTCCAGACTGAAACGGCTAGAACCGCTCGACGACACCAGCCGGCAAAGTGTCATAATCATTCCCGATACAGGAAAGCACAAATAATGTATATACAAAAGATCACTGCTTGGTTTTCTGCACGTAGTTTTTTCCTTAATTTGAAAAAAAATGGATCGTATTCAATTCTGCACATCATAAGATATAACATTATCGGGAGATTTAAACCATGGGCAGTAAGAAAGGTAAAATCTACGCACGTTTAGGTCCGTGTACTGATGAGAATTTCAATAGAAAAAAAATTTAGAGATTCTCAGTTCAGCCACTTTCGTACCTAGTGAGAGAGATAAATTGATAAGTTAAAATAGCCTGCTTATTTTCATGCATTAATTTCATGCGAAATAGTTTCCTGTGCTACCTCATCTCTAAGGGAGAAAGTTTTCATTGCATAAAAATATGTAACAACAATGCACTGATGAGCCGAAACGTTACGAAAACTTCTCACCGCTACACTGGCGTTTTGGGGCATGGGGTTGTGTTGTTTGGCGGAAGAGACCAAACTGCGAGGTCATCGGTCTCATCGGATTAGGGAAGGAAGTCGGCCGTGCCCTTTCAGAGGAACCATCCCGGCATTTGCTTGGAGCGATTTAGGGAAATCACGGAAAACCTAAATCAGGATGGCCGGACGCGGGATTGAACCGTCGTCCTCCCGAATGCGAGTCCAGTGTGCTAGCCACTGCGCCATCTCACTCGATTGGGGCATGACACGATGAGGAACGTGTACACGGTGGTCTGAAAAAGCCTGAAAAGCTTATAAGGGTGTTGGAGGGCAGGTTGTGCTGAGAAATAATTGTTAAGAAAAAATTGGATACGTTGCGCCGTTTCCGAATGAATTAGCATTGAAGTTAGCCAGTTAGGCCGTTGCGGGCGTAAATTCAAGCGCCCCGCCAGATACAATTACTGTCAGTTGTTCTCATAGTGTAGTTCATAGCGCACGAGACAGTTCAGCCTTTGGCTCGGGTTCGATCCTTACTACTGTTCCATGCCCAATTTTGGCATCACTACCTTGTTCCTTTTTAGTAAACCAAACAAAGTCACGTTTGGCGACACCGTCAGTGGCGGGGCGCTTGAACGTGCGCGCGCAACGGCCTGATTGGCTAACTTCAATGCTAGTTAACTCGGAAACGGCGCAACGTATCGATTTTTTTCTTAACAATTATTTCTCAGCACAGCCTACCCTGCAACACCCTTACAAACTTCTCAGACTATTTCTGACCACACTATACAAGCGGAACAGAGACGATACAGACCACAAAGCGGGCCATCCACTAACGTAACTTTGACAATCGGCATTGTTATGGTCCGACACATGGAAAGGAGCATCTCGGAAACGGTGAAGCTGGTCGATTTCTGGCGTGCTACTGTGATGGACATCATTCGAATGTGGCTGAAAGACGCTGAAACCATGCGTAGGCGAGACCGTGGTGGACATTCGAACACCTCAACATAGAACACGGAAGTCGGAAGTTTGCTTGCTCTGTAAAGCAGGATAGGCGGCTGTCTGTGACAGATCTGATGACAGAATACAGTACTGGCGCAAGCAGAAGTGTCCTCGAACAAACCATTCGGCACACGTTTTTAAACACAGGACTCCGTAGTAGACGATCACTTGTAACATCCCCACTACATTTCTTTCCGTATAGAATTTAGCCCAATTCTACCTCTCACTCTATAAAAGTCTACGTGTTACCAAAACAACGTCCCTCAAACTATTGTGCAAATTAAACTCGTATGCTAACCTTTGACTAAACAGAACGTCATTTGAACTGTAATGTAAATGACCTGAGTACAACTTGTCTTATATTAAACGCGCAACTGAAGTAAAACAATTATCAGGCCGTAATCAAAATATCCACTTACGCCACGTCTTGACAGCATTTTTGCAGATTTCTCGAAAGCACAACAGCAAACAGCAAGCAGACAGCAGCTAAACTAGATTTCTGCTTCACAATAAAATTTCCGTTGCATACCACCTGTGATAATGCGGAATGATAAACAGTTGGGTGGGGAGAGTAACTATTCCTATGAAACGGTATTCCAAAACAACGATTTTAGAATGAAGTATATGTTCAGAAAGACAGAGTTCAAAATGGTTCAAATGGCTCTGAGCACTATGGGACTTAACATCTATGGTCATCAGTCCCCTAGAACTTAGAACTACTTAAACCTAACTAACCTAAGGACAGCACACAACACCCAGCCATCACGAGGCAGAGAAAATCCCTGACCCCAGAAAGACAGAGTAAAACTTTGCGTGATCCCCACACGTAACATAGGTCTGAACAATACCATTCTTAACAATGTGAACAATGATTTAAAAAGCGTCCAATATTAATAGAGCATTCCATAAAAATCAAAGAGCTTACTCAGTTAATAGTTAATGTATTACTCAGGGAAATGGGGTGTCTTTCTCTCAGCTCTGAGCACATTAACTGACAATAATTATTCTGAGAATAAGTGCTGCTGCAGTCGTACCTCAAACTTCTTTTCTTCAAAAATAATAACATTATTCAAAATTTATATTCTCTTCGCTTTCTAATATATACATCTTATGCATCCTAACTGTCCTTTACAATTCATCTAATTGGTACAATCAAAAGTCAACACAGCACTACAGAATACGTCCATCCCTGCCACACTTCAACTAAGAATGTAGTGGTGGGCAGGAAATCGCGTATCTGTTAGAAATCACAGTGACTGAGAAGTCACAGATATCACAGTAGCAACTTTACAGAATCTAACTGCGATTTCAGTCACAGTTAGCAGTCGCAATAAGTATTTCACATTCAAAGACGTGAGGCATCTATTGGTCGAATTTAGCACTGCTTTCTGCGATTTCAGTGACAAGTCGCAACTAAGAGTCGCAAGTAGCATCTAAAAAGCGCGGTTAACAGTGGCATCTGTTGGCCAAAGTTCGTACTACGTCCATCTCTGCGGTACGCTATGGAGTCCAACTGCGATTTCCGTGACAAGTCGCAACTAAGAGTCGCAAGTAGCAACTAAAAAGCGCAGTTAACAGTGCTATCTGTTGGCCAAAGTTCGTACTACGTCCATCTCTGCGATACGGTATCGAGTCTAACTGCGATTTCCGTGACAAGTTCAAATGGCTCTGTGCACTATGGGACTTAACATCTATGGTCATCAGTCCCCTAGAACTTAGAACTACTTAAACCTAACTAACCTAAGGACAGCACACAACACCCAGCCATCACGAGGCAGAGAAAATCTCTGACCCCGGCGGGAATCGAACCCGGGAACCCGGGCGTGGGAAGCGAGAACGCTACCGCACGACCACGAGATGCGGGCTCCGTGACAAGTCGCAACTAAGAGTCGCAAGTAGCAACTAGAAAGCGCGGTTAACAGTGCCATCTGTGGGTCAAAGTTCGTACTACGCCCATCTCTGCGATACACTATAGAGTCCAACTGCGATTTCCGTGACAAATCGCAACTAAGAGTCGCAAGTAGCAACTAAAAAGCGCAGTTAGCACTCCCATCTGTTGAGCAAAGTTCATACTACGCTATTCGCTACCGAGTCAAACTGCGATTTCTGTGACAAATCGCAACTAAGAGTCGCAAGTAGCAACTAAAAAGCGCAGTTAACATACTTTTCCTAGTGTCATCTGTTGACCGACGTACGTACTTAGTTATGAGAGACTTGTGCCTCACGAGATCGATGTGCTGTGTGTGCATATGAAGGGCTTATTTCAATAGTGGTACAAGTCCATTTTTGTTCATTTTGAGATACAGAGTCGTAAAGTTAAATGAGCGCTCAAAAATCTGCAGTTGAGATACCAGAAATATTCAAGCATATGGCTTCTTGCTAGAGATGAACCTTTATTTATGTTTGTTTGGATCACTAATTTCAGAAGCATTATAGACAGAAAAGTGGAGGTAATGGACTTGTACCACTATTGAAATAAGCCTTTCATATTATATGACGACATGCACATTCAGCATGAGTTATGGTTGGTCAAATACTGCTGTGACTCTGAATGTATTATATTAATAAGAAGCAACATTGCCCTTTTCTCCTGAAAATATCAAGTAACGTAACAAATGTGTTTGATTCTGCTTCCAATATGACAGTTTTGGTTAATACACCACATGCCTACAGGACTTTGCAATGTTAACACAGCAGAAGTCAGACATCTGTATAAGTGTAGAGAAATGAAAACAGTCATATGAATGTCTCACTTTTGTTCCGACACAGTTCAAGACTCGGGAGAAAAGTTTTACACCTGGTGTTCTACATGGCAACTTCACACACAAGAACTTTTTGCCGACACTACTACCACCTACAGAAGTAAGCTTTTCCTGTGTTACTTTCAAGTAATGCACTTAAGCTATTCCTGATTTAACTGGAAGATCTGTACTTCCTACTTTCATATCAACAGCCTCAAAATGCATATTGTAGACTTCGGGATATGTTACAGGTCAGTGTCACACCAAGATTGTGGAGAAAAGGGGGGGGGGGGGCGGCATGTCGCTCTCCAACAAGTGTTTACCAATAAGTGGCGGAAAATTATGGGTATAGGACGGCTTAAATATGTGGAAAATGAGATTTTTATTATTCACTCACTGTATTTGACATTTATTATTCCTTTAAAATCGCACAACAACTTCAATACAACACAGTTTAATCATTCACACACTTATTTCACAATTATTTCACTTTTAAACTGCAAATCCTCTAAGATCTGTCTTGAATCTTCACGAGTCTCTCCCAACAGCCTTGATGTGGATAGATACGTACAGCAACCAGTAATCAGAGTCAGAACTGTGTCTGCAAAAACACAAGGATTATTAAACAATTTTTGCTGTCATTAATTACTAGCAATATAACTGACAGAGTAGATTGCTAATATTTGCTATAATGAATATCACATTTGCAAGAACGATCTCACTGAAGTAATTAAGTCCATCGAAACGCTTAGAAACTAACCTCTCGTCTGACGAAAACGGTCTAAAGACGCAGTGGCAATTTCTTCAGATCTGTTGACAATGATATTTTGAGTCATCACTTTACTGAATGACTGAAATGTAGTTCAGGTACCTGTGAACATAACAATATGTTAGAATTCATTTTCTAAATACGAACAATTACGGTACTGTACGGCTACTTACATATTAATTACACTATTAATATTTTCACAGTTGTTTCTTTAATACAAAATTAAAGCCAACGGAAGAAAAAACGTAAAACATACTTGCCAATGACAGGTTTGTTGCGATGCAATTTTCTGTGTTGACAGATGTAACTTTTTCATACAGTGGTAAGTCGCAGAAATCGCAGGAGTCACAGAAATCGCAGAAGTAGCAGAAATCACAGAAATCGCAGAAGTCACAGAAATCGCAGAAGTAGCAGAAATCACAGAAATCGCAGAAGTAGCAGAAATCGCAGAAGTCACAGAAGTAGCAGAAATCGCAGAAGTCACAGAAGTAGCAGAAATCGCAGAAGTCACAGAAGTAGCAGAAATCGCAGAAGTCACAGAAGTAGCAGAAGTCGCAGAAATCGCGGAAGTAGCAGAAATCGCAGAAATAGCAGTGGCGGAGGGATACACGACCTATGTTCCTTAACTGCGACTCTTAACTGCGACAAATCGCAGTTAAGAATAACAGATACTGAAAAGTAGCATTCACAGAAATCACTGATATCGGAAAATCGCAGTTTAGCCCATCACTATAAGAATGTATCAGACTGCGCAGAGGCAAAGACTGTCCCACGACAAGACCAAAGATTGTCTAACTGTAAAGTAACTTGCTGTCTCTCTGACATGCACATCGATAACATACAAAAACCAAAATGATGTGACCACGTCACCCACTGCGTGTTCCCATGTTGACCCAGCAATGCCGTCAGCTGCAGTGAGAACGTGATCATCGATATTGAACCATGGGTTCTATGGAAACGTGTCACCTGGGACGATATGCGGGACATGCACCATGCCACGGACTCAGGCCGTGGAGGTAGTATTGTGCTATGGGGAACACTCGTGTGGGATTCCGTGGGACCAGTGCTTGTAATCGAAGGGAACATGGTAGCTGTGGACTACATGAAACATTATTGCCGAGCACCATTGCATCCCATTATGTCTTCCCCAACGACGACAGCATCTTCGAGCAAGACGTCTCTTCGCGTCAGGCTATAACCGCAGTAAAGTGGATTGATGAGCACAATAGTGAACTTCCGTTGATGTCAAATTTACCGAATGTTAACCAAGCGGAAAACATCTGGAACGCTATCGGGCGCCACCTCGGCACTCACAGACCACCGGCCCACAGTGTACAGGTATTGCGAGACATGAGTATAGACACCTGATGCCACATACGCGTGGAAACCTACCAAGGGCCTGTGGAATCCATGCCGCACAGAATCGCTGCTATATTGTATTCCAAAGATGGACCAACACGCTGTTACGTAGGTAGTCGTAATGTTTTGGCCCATCAGTCTACATTGTTCCTAGTAGACAAGAGTTGAAAGAGTTAGGCATTTCAACTACAGCATGAACACATTATTTTGATGTGGAATTTATTGTGCATTATCTATTAATGTTCGGAAAGAATAATGACATATTTAATTACAGTAACACAAGGTCCGGACACGTTAATGTGACCACCGACTGTGTTCCACGTCAATGTGCAATAATCACCCAGAAACGGCAGGTGCTAGCACAAGCAATGGAGGGTATATATTATACACTCCTGGAAATGGAAAAAAGAACACATTGACACCGGTGTGTCAGACCCACCATACTTGCTCCGGACACTGCGAGAGGGCTGTACAAGCAATGATCACACGCACGGCACAGCGGACACACCAGGAACCGCGGTGTTGGCCGTCGAATGGCGCTAGCTGCGCAGCATTTGTGCACCGCCGCCGTCAGTGTCAGCCAGTTTGCCGTGGCATACGGAGCTCCATCGCAGTCTTTAACACTGGTAGCATGCCGCGACAGCGTGGACGTGAACCGTATGTGCGGACTTTGAGCGAGGGCGTATAGTGGGCATGCGGGAGGCCGGGTGGACGTACCGCCGAATTGTTCAACACGTGGGGCGTGAGGTCTCCACAGTACATCGATGTTGTCGCCAGTGGTCGGCGGAAGGTGCACGTGCCCGTCGACCTGTGACCGGACCGCAGCGACGCACGGATGCACGCCAAGACCGTAGGATCCTACGCAGTGCCGTAGGGGACCGCACCGCCACTTCCCAGCAAATTAGGGACACTGTTGCTCCTGGGGTATCGGCGAGGACCATTCGCAACCGTCTCCATGAAGCTGGGCTACGGTCCCGCACACCGTTAGGCCGTCTTCCGCTCACGCCCCAACATCGTGCAGCCCGCCTCCAGTGGTGTCGCGACAGGCGTGAATGGAGGGACGAATGGAGACGTGTCGTCTTCAGCGATGAGAGTCGCTTCTGCCTTGGTGCCAATGATGGTCGTATGCGTGTTTGGCGCCGTGCAGGTGAGCGCCACAATCAGGACTGCATACGACCGAGGCACACAGGGCCAACACCCGGCATCATGGTGTGGGGAGCGATCTCCTACACTGGCCGTACACCACTGGTGATCGTCGAGGGGACACTGAATAGTGCACGGTACATCCAAACCGTCATCGAACCCATCGTTCTACCATTCCTAGACCGGCAAGGGAACTTGCTGTTCCAACAGGACAATGCACGTCCGCATGTATCCCGTGCCACCCAACGTGCTCTAGAAGGTGTAAGTCAACTACCCTGGCCAGCAAGATCTCCGGATCTGTCCCCCATTGAGCATGTTTGGGACTGGATGAAGCGTCGTCTCACGCGGTCTGCACGTCCAGCACGAACGCTGGTCCAACTGAGGCGCCAGGTGGAAATGGCATGGCAAGCCGTTCCACAGGACTACATCCAGCATCTCTACGATCGTCTCCATGGGAGAATAGCAGCCTGCATTGCTGCGAAAGGTGGATATACACTGTACTAGTGCCGACATTGTGCATGCTCTGTTGCCTGTGTCTATGTGCCTGTGGTTCTGTCAGTGTGATCATGTGATGTATCTGACCCCAGGAATGTGTCAATAAAGTTTCCCCTTCCTGGGACAATGAATTCACGGTGTTCTTATTTCAATTTCCAGGAGTGTATGTCGGGGGATGCGGAAATCAATGTAGACCTTTTCGCAATGAGATTTATCTGACGTCCAAAAGGACACGATCATCGGCTTTCGGGCCATGGTTGGAAGCATTTCCGAAACTGTTAAGTTTTTTTCGCGTGGCACTGTAGTTAAAGTATACCGCACATGGAAAAATGGTGCTATCCAAAACCGACGCTGAGGCAAGTGTGTTGCACCACAGTCTATAAATAAGAAGACTGAACAACGGCTGCGGAGATATGTACGGGCGAATAGAGGTCCAACTGTTGAGCAACTCACCGCCCAGATAAACCAAGGGGCAATCAACAGTGTCTCGCAAACGTCCTCCACAACAGGCGCCTGGTTCATGCATCCCTGTTAAATGCTGTTCATCGGCGACGAAAGCTGGAATTTGCTCGCCAATACCGCAGCTGGAATGTTCACCGAGTGGTGGAAGATGGCTTTTTCATTCGAATCATGATTTATGCCGTCGGCGTGTGTGGCCCTGCAACAATCGCTGGAAGAGTCCAGGCCGTAGGAGGAAGCGCTATGGTCTGGGAAATGTTATCGTAGCGTTCCGTGGGCGATCTAGTTATTCTGGAAGGCACAACGAACCAACACAAGTATGCATCTATCCTTGGGGAACCCTGTCCACTCCTACACACAGTTTGTTTTTTCCTTCGTACGTTGGTATCTATCAGCAGGACGATGCGCCGGCCACTGTCACAGAGCGGTTCTAGGCGCTTCAGTGTGGAACCGCGCAACCGCTACGGTCGCAGGTTCGGATCCTGCCTCTGGCATGGATGTGTGTGATGTCCTTAGGTTAGTTAGGTTTAAGTAGTTCTAAGTCTAGGAGGCTGATGACCTCATATGTTAAGTCCAATAGTGCACAGAGCCATTTGAACCAGCTGGCCACGTACTGAAGTCCGCATGTCTCCTTATCCCTGTAGGTAGCTTCCACAACTTTACTGACTCTCTTCCTGCACATCCGGGCTGCAACATGTGGTTATTCAGGCTTTTGACAGATGGTCACATAATGTGACTCGACCGTGTAGAAGAAAGACATCACGTTTATTACTCTTTATTTAAATTGATTTTAGCCGGTAACGGAGTTAATAACTGTCATCTAAATTTTTGATACCTTACGAAATAATATTAAATGCCTGCCAGATAACAAAAAAGATACATTTGGAAGTAAGTTGAAAAATTTTTTTTGGAAAGTCCTTCTGTTCCACAGAAGAATTTTTACTTAGGAACTTGTAGCCTATTTACAACAAAAGTGTTGCATACTTACTTGTGTAATTAAGCTAAACATCAGCGTATTGCCTGATGTGCTCCGTCTCATGATATTCCGCCGACGTTTGGCCAATGATTTTCCTGATGTTTCGCCAGCGCGAGTGACTGGCATTTTCAGAGGTTCACCCTCCAATGCTGGTGCTTGCGACCAGAGTTCATACGTACCTGTCGCGCCAACGTCTGAGGACCTTACGCTGATCGTTACCGCTGTGGTATTCCCCTTATTGTCTGCAACTATCGCTCGGTACAGCACGGTAATCCAGGACCCGGTTATCTTGTTGTCTTCTAGCTTGTTGAAACGAAACTTGTACTAGCGAAACGTGAGAAAATCAAAAGTCGGTCGAAGATGGCGAGACAGATGCTAACAGGAAATAGGTGAACAAGTGGACAAAAAATGGTTCAAATGGCTCTGAGCACTATGGGACTCAACTGCTGAGGTCATTAGTCCCCTAGAACTTAGAACTAGTTAAACCTAACTAACCTAAGGACATCACAAACATCCATGCCCGAGGCAGGATTCGAACCTGCGACCGTAGCGGTCTTGCGGTTCCAGACTGCAGCGCCTTTAACCGCACGGCCACTTCGGCCGGCCACAAGTGGACAAGATCGCAACACAGTCATACTTAAATACCACTCGTGTTGACATTCAGTAAAGTGCCGTGATGCATGCCATTATGAAGTATCGTGCAAAGCGACTCACAGAACAACGAACTCCAAATGTTTTAAATCGCTGTAAGCACAATGGGACTTAACATCTGAGGTCATCAGTGTCCTAGAAATTAGAACTACTTAAACCTAACTAGCCTAAGGACATCACACACATCCATGCCCGAGGCAGGATTCGAACCAGCGACAGTAGCAGCAGCGCGGTTCCGGACTGAAGCGCCCAGAACCGCTCGGTCACAGAGGCCGGCAACAACAAAAATATATAGTACGCAAAGCACGTGCGCTCGCGCTGGTGTGGTGTGTATGTGTCTGTGCGCGCGTGCGTGTCATTGCCTTAATTCAGTCCTCTATATGAAACGCATAGATATATGTATTTTCTAGGATATGATACGGTTGCTCGTTTTTTTCGTACCAGGTGGATATTTCTTGCAGTGTACAAGCACAGTTTATTTTCTGACTATCAACGGTTTTCACACTGTAAGCACCTCCACGTCATTCCTGTCGACACACTATTCTGCAGTATCTATCTAACAGCACGGATGACTCAAGTCTCCGAACGAAAAACATCTTATGTTTACATTTGCGTTCCGGGGGACTGTCGAATGATAAACAGAATGCCATGGAACATTTCTTTTTATGACAAAAAATAAGCATGATGCCATAATCATATATTTTACCGGCTGGCCAAGACAGAGGGACGTTGGGCCGTACTGAAATCGTCACTTGACTGCAAACACTTCTCTCACTACGTGCAGGACGTCCCAAAAGTTTGAGGTTTCTTGAACTGTGTGCCCTGAGGTAAGGAACCAGTCTTTTCCTGACAGTATTGCCTCACATCAGGCGCTTAAACGTGCTGCAGCAGGGGTTCAGAGTGGCGACTAATAGGCTCACTGCGCGTATCACAGCGTAACCTACTGACCGGCCTGAACTCCGGGTTCAAAATGATTTGCGTCCGTCACACGGGTGTGTCTGTTGCTGCAGCAGCGCCGCCGGCACTGTGTTCTGTCAGGTGTGCGCCTCACGGACAAGGTCAATCGTGTTTACCGATGAATCTTCTCCCGTAAGACTCAAAACCATCTGCTCAAACTCCGCTGTGCGAACGGTCCTTTCGTCAAGAACTTTGTCCGGCTGCCTGGACGGAACTATCCAACTTCTCGTAATTTCTATCCACGAAGGTAAAGCTCTTTCAGTTCGGATGAAACCCGGTGCGAAATATTTCTCTACACTCTCGTTTATCGTCCCGGAGACTACACGCTGCTGTACCAAACATTCAGTGCATGTCTGTAGGTTGCTGCAGCGCATAACGCTCCATCCTCGACAACCAGGCATGAACCACGAACAACCTGGACACAACACTGGCGACTGTACATTATTTTTCTAGGTCGCGTCGCTGTCTTCGATGCGGCAGGCAGCTGTTTGCTTATTATGGGACGTAAGCAGTTTATTACACACACACATGCTTCTCTCGCGCTACGGTCGCAGGTTCGAATCCTGCCTCGGGCATGAATGTGTGTGATGCCCTTAGGTTAGTTAGGTTTAAGTAGTTCTAAGTTCTAGCGGACTGATGACCTCAGCTGTTAAGTTCCATAGTGCTCAGAGCCATTTGAAACATGCTTCTCTCGCAGTGTGTAGCTCGTACAGCCTGAAACATTCTCTTTCCGTCATTCACTCTTTATTTCAGGATACTTTGTTCGAGATACACTCTCGTCTGTATAATTTGGCTATGAAGGTTCAGAACAAATTGCAGAAGTACGTGTAGCAAGTGTCCACTCGGTAATAGGAACTGGTTTAGTTCTAAAGAAGTAATGAATTAAGATTACGAGAACTTTAGACTGGAGTTTAGAGAACCACATTTTCATGTGTGTGTTTTTTTCTGTCTGTTGCAGGTAGGTAAAACTACCAGAAACAGCAGTGCGATCAAGGAACTGCGAGATTACGCACAGCGCAAAGTGAGGTGAGTGAAACTGCTTTTCACGGCTTTCGAGTCTGCCGCGAGCCGCTCTGTATCGTGGCAGACGAGGTGTAGTCCGTGTCCAGCCCGTGTGTTACTAACAAGGAAAACTTCCCATTTCATACCCCTCAGATTTTCTGGTAAAATGGCCCAATGGACAGCCGGTCAAAAACTTAACACAAATCAAGCACGAAAAGCAGAAGAAGGTGTACTGAACTGTGAAGAAAGAAGCAAAATAGGAACAATTAATGGTCCGAGCATAAGACGTGCACTATCACGGGAATTACAAGAAGCAGAGCGTCGTGGTTGTGAAGGTTGTGTGGTCACGGTGTTGCACAGCCAAGCGGGAGATGCGTGATCAAATCTCCCTCGTGCTCCACCTTTTTTTCACAAATTTATGAACCGGTCGTCCGGTCATTGACGTGTCTGTTCTCCTTCTGTAGTCTTGGCAATTGTCATACTATTTATTGGTTACAGAACATGACTCATGGGGTAAGAATATATTACCATCGCAAGTAAATGTGATGAATACTGAGAGCAGGCGTGATGCCGTATAGACCCCTCACAGAAATGTAAACAATAAATAAACGGGTGTGAAATGTGTTACAACAAAGGAATTCAGGAATCAAAACTTCCAAAACGGAATGCAAGAATCATACCGTCTAGTAGTACTTGTGTACAACAAATAGAAGGTACGTACGTCTGGAAGTCCCTTCGTTATAACTCGCTGTTGCATAATGGACGCTACACCACGACACAGATACAAAATTAGATACAGCGAACAGACACGTCAATGACCGGACGGTAAGTTCATAATTCTGTTAAAAAACAAAAACAAGAGGTACGAGATTTGAACACGGATTCCCCCTTTTCACCTTCCAGCACCGTAACCACATAACTACGACGCCGTGGCTAGTTACATTCGGTCAAAGTTGCACATTTTGAGCTTGGACTGTTCACTGTTTCTACTTTGCTTCTTTTTTCGTAGTTCAGTACACCTTCTTCCTGTTTTCATGCTTGATCTGTGTTCAGTTTTTGTCGGGTTATCCACTGGGGCCGCGCGGGATTAGCCGAGTGGTCTGAGGCGCTGCAGTCATGGACTGTGCGGCTTGTCCCGACGGAGGTTCGAGTCCTCCCTCGGGCATGGGTGTGTGTGTTTGTCCTTAGGATAATTTAGATTAAGTAGTGTGTAAGCTTAGGGACTGATGACCTTAGCAGTTAAGTTCCATAAGATTCCACACACATTTGAATTTTTTATCCACTGGGTCATCTTACCACTAAATCTGAGATGGGTACGACGGGGGGTTTCCCTTGTAAGTGGATCCTTTGCTGCCACCGGTTTTGCAAGCCAAGCGGTGGCTCCCGGCGCAAGACGCACGGCATGCCTTTCCTCCCTCCTCCGGTACAACTTTGCACCCAGGAGAATCTGTCGGTCATTCCCTTCTCTCGCGATTATTCCAGAATTGCGTTAGGTTTTCCACATCCTTTCAGGCATTGGTATAAAGTTCGTTTCATAGACAGCTCATTTTTGCAATCTGTGACGCACACGGAACAGCAGGATGTGTTTCTATTATTGTTTTCGGGGACTTCAAAATGACTGATAATGAAATCCACTGTTATGAAAGAAGAACATGCAAATAATAATGAAAAGAAAGTCTTCGACATTTAGACTTGCTTAATTTACAAATGATGGCATGCAATAGATCTGCCATTTTCTTAGCGCTGAAAATGTACAACATTTTTTTATCAGACTTGCCTCTTTATAAAGAGAGTTAAACTCTTTAAAACTTGTACAGAATTGTTGCGAATTTGCTGCCTTCCTCAATCGTCATGATACGATGGCGGGAAGTCTTCCATCAATAAGCGTATAAGCTTGTACTACAATCATTAGAAATTGTTTTGCGACGTTAATTTACCGTCGACGCGTTTCGAGCCACTATTCTCATTGAAACTTCCTGGCAGATTAAAACTGTGTGCCCGATCGAGACTCGAACTCGGGGCCTTTGCCTTTCGCGGGCAAGTGCTCTACCAACTGAGCTACCCAAGCACGACTCACGCCCCGTCCTCACAGCTTTACTTCTGCCAGTACCTCGGCTCCTACCTTCCAAACTTAACAGAAGCTCTTCTGCGAAACTTGCAGAACTAGCACTCCTGAAAGAAAGGATATTGCGGAGACATGGTTTAGCCACAGCCTGGGGGATGTTTCCAGAATGAAATTTTCACTCTGCAGTCTGTTTAGCGCTTCCGTGTCACTGTCACGTTGACCACACTGATCAAGAGAGAGGTTTATGAGTGAATTCTCACATCCGCGAATTACACTGCCTTTCTGGCTGTTGCGAATAATACCAGCGACTGATCATAGTCTTTCCGTCTACTTACGCGCCTTACATGGTATGTTACAGTAGTTACATTTAGTCAGCTGCCGGTTGTTGTATAAGCCGCTGACCATCTGCAGGTACCTCTGAATTTACCAGCAAGCTTTAGTTTTCTAACGACGTCATCTCCCTGCTCACAGTTGCGTCGGTCTCTGGACAGCCACACACAGCTGCAGACGTCAACTGCTACGCCACTCACATGACACTTTACACCGCCAACAGCAGCGGTCCTATCACACTACACTGAGGTACGTTGCGCCATACCTCCGCTTCTGAAGACACTTGCCACGTTTTTAGGCGGGTTTATTAAGGAGATAAAAGCCCGCCCGGTTAGCCGAGCGGTTTAACGCACGGCTTTACGGAGTACGAATCCGCCCGGCGTACTTGGTCGAGGTCCGGTGAGCCGACCAGTCTGTGGATGGTTTTTAGGCGGTTTTCCATCTGCCTCAGCGAATGCGGGCTGGTCCCCCCAATTCCGCCTCAGCTACACTATGTCGGCGATTGCTGCGCAAACAAGTTCTCCACGTACGCGTACACCACCACTACTCTACCACGCAAACATAGGGATTACACTCGTCTGGTGTGAGACGTTTCCTGCGGGGCTCCACCGGGGACGAACCGCACAATAACCCTGGGTTCGGTGTGGGGCGGCGGAAAGGTGAAGTGGACTGCGGTAGTGTTCGTGGGGTTGTGGACCACTGCGGCTGCGGCGGGACGGAGCCTCTCCGTCCTTTCTAGGTCCCGGTTAACATACAACATACAAGGAGATAAAATCGTCATGACATCAGACGGCTGCATGCCCGACACCAGAACTCAGAAGCCTATAGAAATCATCAGTGTGTGCGGAACTAGCATGAAAAATAGGTTTCCAGTGTCTCGGTAAGCCCAAAACGCACTACATTTTTCGTCTATAACGGGCAGTCAAATGAAAACAGATGGACAAAAGTAAGTAAACGTTCATTATTTCAAAAGTAAGCGTAGCAGTTGCTTAACACATTTGTCCCACTGTGAGACAAGACGGTCAGTCCCTTCTTGGAAAAATGTTTGCGGTTGCCCACGGAACCATGATTGTACCCAGACTCCACCTCTTCGTCCGAAGCAAATCGACGCCCACGAATGTCTTTGTTCGGGGCTTGAAAAACATAGGAATCGCACGGGTAGTGATATGGACAGTATGGAGGACGTGTAATGGGTTTTCCAGTGAAATTTCTGCAGCGTAGTTCAAACACAGGCACGCCAGCTCCGGGAGAGCTCGACGACTTTTTTCTTTGAGTGCAGGGGCCCGCTGTTCATTGACTTTCTCGAAGACGGCACCACAGGTAACTCTCACTTGCACGTGGAAACTTCGCAAATATTGAAGATTGTCACCAAGGCAAACGCCCAGGAGTGTTAATCGCGCGGTCTTAGGCGCCTTGCCACGGTTCGCGCGGCTCCCCCCCCCCCCCCCCCCCCCCCTCCCGTCGGAGGTTCGAGTCCTCCCTCGGGCATGGGTGTGTGTGTGTGTGTGTGTTGTCCATAGCGTAAGTTAGTTTAAGTTAGATTGAGTAGTGTGTAAGCCTAGGGACCGATGACCTCAGCAGCTTGGCCCCAACCGCAACCACCGAAGAATGTTCGGCAGGATAATTCTGCTGCGCCACAACGCCCGCGCCATGTTGCCCTGTTCGTTCCGGGTACGCTGCAGAAGTTTCGCTGGGAAACCCTTACACATCCTCCGTACACTCCAAATCCCTCCTCATACTTTTGGAGCCCTGGCGGTCCGTTTCCTTCGGACGAAGAGTTGCACGTCTGGGTACAACCATGTTTCCGTGGGCAATCGCAAACATTTTCCATGGTAGTATTGTCCGCATTGTCTCCCAGTGGGATAAATGTATTGCGATATATGGTGCTTACTTTTGAAATAATGGACAGTTTACTTACTATTTTTCCACCTGTCTCGTTTTAATCTGACTCCCCTTACACAAACTGTACACGTCTACGGTGTCTTCTCGGAGAGACTGAAGCCGAGTCTTCAGCTCCCCTTGTCTGTGACAGCAGCACACCTGGCCCGTGATAGCAGAAGACAAGTGAGGGTCAGCAAAGCGAAAACTCCGTTTGGCACCACGTAACAAAACTGTAAACGAAACCATACAGTTCGGGATCACTAATGATGTTGCTTCGAAATAAAACAAAACGCATTTCGCGGAATACAAGACTTTTTCAAACTGAAAAAGACGTCAAAGATTTCTAATGTTTTCTCAGTGCAATTGATTTGTCATACGATTTTGGGTTAGAAATAAATTAAGCTCTGCTGCTAGGATGGTTTTTCATTTCTTATTTGCAGAATCGATTTCGGGACAACCAGCCCCATCTTCAGACGCAGCTTTTGATATACATCTAATAGATGTCACATTGGATTCTGCTTCCGACCGCCGAGATTCCATTTTCTGTGTGGGTCTTGAATGAATCGCTGACCGGTGAATACAGCGAGCTCTGATCCCCCAAAAATAGTGTCCGACATCGATTACATGCAGATGCATCTGGAGAAATTAATAATGATCCTTGCAGCCAGAGGCTGATTTATTTATAACCGCAAATCATCACCCGGCTTCCTTCACACAACCCACTCCGCTGAAAAGTCAAATTACCATTGATCATTTATCAGTTCGTCTGAAAACCCAGACAGATATCATTAGATATTTTACTGTGCGTAATAATATGGATAAATTCATGGAAAACATTAAAACACCACCGTCTGAATCGCAGTCTTCTCGTTGCTGATGTGATATGTTATTTTATTCGTTTTTTTTAACTATCTGCAACATCGTGGCTCGTCATGTGATTCAGTTGAACTTGAATGGGAATGGCACGTCACTAGATTTCGCCAAAAAGAAAAAAAAAGATATGGACAGGAGGAGTCCAGTGCCGGCGTTCTGGTCGGCCCTCTCTTCAGGAGTAGCCGTGCGTGTGACCAGTTCAGCCTCCTACGCTCTGAGGTGACGTTACAATTTTCTTTTAATGTTTTATCGACTTTCAACAACGAGATCAAGTGTATTTGTAAATGATTTATTTTTGTTTATTATTGATCAGTTTCTGATTCTGAGTTCCACCCAAAAGGAAACACCCGATTTTTCGCTTTCTGTGTAATGAGTTGCAGTGAATTCTAGCATTGACCGGGTTCTCTACGTCCGGAATATGCCCCCCCAGTATTGAACTTAGATAAGCAGAAAACGTTGCGGCCCACCACACGTGCTACCTTCCGTCTGACTTTCTTGGTAATAACGAAATGTCGCGAATAGAATTTAGCATTGCTTACCACTATGATCAGTATACTGCATCTTCACAAGATCACGTAGTGAGAGATAAAGCCTCCGAAATTCCACAGCCGTTTCAAATTAGGAGAGGAAGAAGTTTTTAGCCGAGATCGCTATAAAAACTGTATTGTAGACAACTGGTTTCGGTAAAACTAAGTTACCGTCCTCAGATCTGTAATAAAATTACAGGAAGTGCTACAAACTGTTATACGAATACTGCAACATTAACCCATGGAAGAACGAAGTGACAATATACCTTCATAAAAATTATTACAATTATCTTGTGCGAGCTACACTTAACATCTTTCCATTAAATTTCCACGTACATCAACATGAAATGAGCGATGCATTGTCACGAAGAAATTAAAAAGTTAAAAATTACTGTGTGAATCACAATTCGCCATAACAACGTTCCCGTAATATGTCATGCCTACCAGGGCGTCGCAAGACTGTCAACAACCAATGCGTGAGACGAACTGGCCACAAGCACAAGTGTCGTTGCAGTACATAATTGTATCAGTAAATATCAAATACGTAATTTCAAAGCAACCACGATTCCAAATATACGTATATAAAAAATTCTGAAGTGTTTGTAAACTATTCTTGATGATTTCTTCATGATAGAATACTGCTAAGAAACCCATAGTGCTTAGAGCTATTTGAACCATTTTGTGACATATGGCACAAGGGAATTAATTCCATTTTTGATCATTTCGGACTTATTCCACTTTTAAGTACTATTTATGAAGCTGCTTTCGGAGCATAAAAGATTAATGTCCAGATGTTGTCAATAACTGCCATAGGACTGGCAGCTCTGTTGAACAGAAAGGGAAGCAGCCTTTTGTTTATATCACAAGGGGAACCTGTCCACTGCCCTAGTTTGCATGCTTTGCTTTGTCGTTGTATGAGCTCTAATTGAAGCGAAATGACGATTATTAGTGAAGGGAGAACATTTTTCATTCCTTGTAGAAACTTAGTGATTATAGTCGGCACAATGTGTACCTTTGGGGTCTTGTTCAGTCAGTTCCGATTATGAGGTCGCGGAAAAGCGTTGGTTACAGAAATACTAAAGGCACTCGGTTCCAGTATTCCTTAAGAACTGGAGTGAGGTCTATAATTGTGTGCAAACTTTACATGTAATAATCTTATTTTCAGACTCCTGCACTGGCGAAAACAGGAACATTAAAATGTCATTGTCTCTCATGAAGTTATATCAACATCCGAGCGTGAAGTCTCAGCCATTGATCACAAATTACTCTTATCAGGACCAGTAGAAAATATCGTTAGAAAAGCAAATAAAACGTCCCCCAGACTTAAGATCATTGAAATGAAATCCTCAGACCTCTTATCTACCGGAAACTTTGAGAATACAAGGAAATGTCTGATGATTATGACATCAACTGGTTAACTATGAAATGATTACATTATAAAATATAATTCCGTTTTACCCTCATGTTTAAGCAGTCTGTGAACCTTGATGTGTAGTGTGACGAATATGATTTAAGAACGAACCCTGACCATGCCCTGACATATTTTTGTGACATCTAGTACGGCCATCTTTATACCAAACGTCGACCAGTAAGAAAAGTGAAGAAAAAGGACAAGGAGGATTTACTGGTATGTAATGCGTCTGTCCGACACCATTTTTTTCAAGAACCTGCAGTGTTACATAGCTGCAAAAGATTCCTCGGCTTTTCGAGAGAAAACAGACGAAAGTATATACATTTCTCTTTGAATGAAAATTGTATAACTTGCTTGCTTCGCTGGATGTCGCTACAGCCCTTGTAGAACCTTGGTCTCCTTTTTCACCTGCCTCCATTCTTCTCTGTCGTTTTTCTTCTCCAATTCCTGACTCCCATTGCATCGACATCGCCCTCCATATCTTTCAGCCAACTTTTCCTGGGTCTCCATCTTCTCCTTCTTCCTATGGGCTTTCGTATTAACACCTTCTCAACACTTCGAATTTCTGACGTTCTCTGTACGTGTCCAGCTAATCTTATTCTTCCTCGCTTAGTTTTCACTGCAGTATTCATCTGTCCAAAAAGTGTCTGTAGTTCTGCATTTTTCCTTATTCTCCATTTTCCTTCCTCTCTCACCGCCCCAAATATCTTTCTCAAAATCTTCCGTTTCCAATCTCAATAACCGGCCTTCTCCTTTGTAGTTATCACCCAGCTTTCCGATCCTTATATTACTATAGGTCTTAATACAGTCAAATATAACTGCCTATTAGAAGCAGACACAGGGAATAAAATTATAATTATATATTCCGCACTAGTCCCTCAATTTATTTAATCGTATGGCTAGGGCCCCCCCGTCGGGCAGGCCGTTCGCCGAATGCCGGTCTTTCAATTTGACGCCACTTCGGCGACCTGGAGTCGATGAGGATGATGACAGCACAACACCCAGTCCCTGGGAGGAGAAAATTCCCCGACCCATCCGGGAATCGAACCCGGGCCAGAGGATTGACAATCCGTCACGCTGACCATTCAGCTACCGGGGGCGGACAGTCCTTCAATAAAACCTGAAGACTAGAATAAAAAGGAAGATACATTCAGTGCACAAAAGAATCAAGTCCAGAATTTTACACTTCTATTCAAGTAGCATGTAATAACAAATAAATTTACCCTTCTTCAGTATAAGACTACATTATACAAAAAAATCTTTTCTCATTGAAGCATTTTACTATGGTGTAAATTTTTCGTGTAATCAATTATTCAACTGAAACTTTGTCTATTTTTATCAGCCCTTGTGCTATGAACAGTCCATATGTGGTTCTATTAACGGGCACCTTACCTGCAGACAGGCACTGCCCCCATCCCCACCCTCCCCACCCCCCACCCCCACCCCCCGAAAATCAATCCTGTATCATTCGGCTGCGAAGTGCTGCTGGCAGCGCTAGCGACCATAAAACGTGTGGCGCGACGCGACGCGGCTCAGTTCATTCGGTTCGAAAGCAGGCGGCCTAATTCAATGCAGGCGGGCGCCGAGGAAGCCGTATTGATCGGCTCAGACGGGGTCACAACAGCACGGCCCCGGCCGACGGACGCTGGTGCCTTCGTACTGTGGAAGAAACAGGCCGCGAGCCAAGGAGTCACGAGGCCAGCAACGGGAACATCCTCTGTTCTCCTGAGTGTCTGGTGGGCGACCCGTGCACCACAAGGAAACGTCTCCTAGTATCGTGCAAAAGTGTACTCGTTGTTCTGAGTTATGCAACGTGTCGTCATCAGGGTGCTAACAATGAGCTCGCGCAAGAACTGACTCCACTCTAGTATTACCGCGCGTTCGCCCAACCACATCGCCGACGCAGCGCAGCACGCCTTATCTGCCTTGGGACGAAAAGTCACGCGCTGCATCTCAGAGCGGGCACTGCGCCGATAGTTCGGATCTTCATATGTAAGGCGACACGTACCTTTTCTCCGAGGTGGCGAAGGTCAAGGGATAGCGATATGCACTTGTTCAGATGGCGTAGTATTTCGTACAGAAGGTGTAAAATGGCAGTACATTGGTGGAACTGTCAGTCGTACTCAGGTGATTCACACGAAAAGGTTTCCAAAGTGACTATGGCCGCAAGACGGGAATCAACGCAGTTTGAACGCGGAATGGTAATCGGAGCTACACGTATGGGACATTCTATTTCGGAAATCATTGGGAGTTCAGTATTCTGAAATCCACAGTCTCAAGGGAGTGCCGAGAGTACCAATTTCGGGCATTACCTCTCACCACGGACAACGCAGTGGCCTATGGTCTTCCTTAACGACCGAGAGAAGCAGCGATTGCGTACAGTTGTCAGTGCTAACAGACAATCAACACTATCAACACTACGTGAAATAGCCGCAGAGATCAATGTGATACTCCAAGACGCTACTCCAGGCGGTTGTAAAATGAATGCGCACAATGGAAAATACTGAATGCGAAAATGATGATTTGGCCCTGTCTGACAACCCCCTGAAGCAGATCTTAGGATCTCTTAATGGTGATATTACTCCTCCTTCTTGCTCATTAACATATAAATTACAACATCAACATAAATGAATAATTAAGGGGATCAGTAACTACAAATGATAAATGCTGTTTCTGCTTATACATTTATTGCAGATTAAAACCCCTTTATATATTACAAATGTTTGTGTATCAATGTCCAATGGACATAAAGAGATAAATGAATTGCCTAATTAATATGATTGATCAATTGCCCAAATCTGCCCCTTGTTATGGGTACGCGATCTAATATAAATAACGCGAGATGACTGACATCACCTACGTACCAAACATTAGAAGACACTACTTTCAAAGATGATCTGCAGTGGTGTGCAACCTCAGTGGAAATAAAATTTAAGTTATCACAGCTGTTTTGCCTTATAGCCCTAATAAGCCGAAGCAATTAGCAGTATTACTGTATGTACTGCGTCCGGTGCGTCGGAGTGATGGTTCTCGTACACGTCTGCGACGACGGAAGAACTCCAGCCACAAAATAAACTCTTTCAAACACTACGCCAGACGATGACGGTCCTCCGACTAGTATAATCTAATACTGTCTTATCCTCTCTGTGTTCTACAGACGAGAAACGCGAACCCCCAGCCACAAGGACAGAGTTCAGATAACGTCTCAACGTGAGTATAGGCAGAAGAAGTGCTGTCAATCACTGAACGCTGCATACTCAACGACAACTCCCTGCCTGGAGGCGAAGTCCAGATTGGTATAAGTTCGCAACAGAAGAGTGCCTAACCGTTCTAACTATAAAATATCCTGAGAGCAAAGACAGCAAGTCCGTCTGTACCAAAAAAAGCTGATACTGAGCGACCGTCAAACACGAGCGCGCTAAACGTCTTTCTCTCCACCTCCGGCTTCCCAGCAAAGCTCGGCTCCCCTTCCTCGTAACTGCAGAAAGCGAATATTCTCCCTCTCTACAGATTCTTCCGAACGCCGACCAACCATATTTTAGTCTTTTGTCGTACGGCGCGGAAAGTTTACGAGGAAATACCAATCCCTGTTAATTAGGAATGCATATAATAGTACGCTTCTCAGAGTAAATATCCTCGTAAATAACCCAGCCTGCGTGATTTCTGAGGTAACACTTCCTCGTTCCTCTCTGCTGCGTCCATGATTTTCAGAATTTCCAAAGTATTTTCGGTTATCCTTCCGGCCCACGCTACAACACCGGCTGGCCGCCGCTGTATTGTGCTTCAGCGCTCAGGTGCCCCGACCGTCCGTCTTGGCTACTTCCTGTGTCAAGCAGGACCAATACACCTGTGCGGGCTTTTCCATCCAGGGCTTGAGTTACACCTGCCGTTTCATTTCCACTGGCATTCCAACCTCTACTAGTATAGACAATCGTTCATTACGCCGTTTTGATAATAAAGAAACTCCGTCGCCTTTCATGCAATAAGCGTTTACAACTATTTACAACGTGTGCGTGACAATGTCAGTCTTTTTTAAATATTCATTTATATGATGTACAACCTATCAAATGATACCTAATTCCGGTACTAAATCACAGCAAAGTATGTTGATGAGTGCTTGTAAGGTGCGAAGTTATAGCCACCTTACAGTAAGCACGACGAATGTATCCGTTTGGACAGTGCGGCGAAATGTGGCGTCAATGGGCTCTGGCAACAGATGACCGACGCGAATGCCTTTCTTAACAGCACGACATCGCCTGCAGTCCAGCCCAGGATAATCCTGGGCTCGTGACCATATCCCTTCGACCCGAGATGACTGGAAAACTTTGGCCTGGTCAGACGAGTCCCAGTTTCAGCTGGTAAGAGCTAATGATAGGATTCGAATGTAGTGCAGACCCCAGGAAGCCATGGACCTAAGTTGTCAAGAAGACAGTGTACAAGCTGGTGCTGGTTCCGTAATGCTGTGTGCTGTGTTTATTTGGAATGGACAGGATCGTCTGACCCAGCCGAAACGAACAGGGTCTCAAAATGGTTATGTTCAGCTATTTGGAGACCATTTGTAGCCACTCATGGGCTTCATGTTCCAAAACAACAATAGAATTTTTATGGATGTTATTGTGCCACAATATTGTTCGCGATTGATTTGAAGAACTTTCTGGACAGTTCGAGCAAATTATTTGGCCATCCAAATCGCCCGACTTGTATCCCATCGAACATCTATGGGGCATAATCGAGTGGTCAGTTCGTGCACAAAATCCTGCACTGGCAACACTTTCGCAATTAGGGACGACTATACGGGCAACATGGCTCAATGTACCTGCAGGGGACTTCCAACGACTATGTGAGTCCATGCCACGTCGAGTTTCTGCCCTACTCTGGGTAGAAGGAGCACCGACACGATAACAGAGGCATCCCATGATTTTTGTGACATCAGTGTTTTGCAAAAGTTGTCTATATGTGTACATCGTAAGCTGCCATTCGGTGCGTGGCGGATGATACCTTGTACTACTACTAATAATTCCCTTTCCTGTTCCACTCGCAAATGGAGTGTAGGGAAAAGGACATTCTACAAGGTGTGTCAGGAAGGCTGGCCAGATATAGCGAAGTAGGTCGGGGATTATATTGTAAAAAAATTTTGATCAGAGCAACGAAACCCTTTGGGACTGCCATTTTACACATTGTTTATGTTTTGAAAATGATTTCTTGTAGGTGGCCTTCATTGTTACTTTGACACTCAGAAAATAGGCAGTGTAAATTGTTTACGGCACGTTCAAGCATCTTTTCTGATTGCTGCACGTATGATGTCTTTCAGTTCTGCAGCGTCCTGTAGACCCCGTGTTTTGGGAACATCCAAAAAAGTAATAGCACATCGATAAGTCGGGAAATATGGGAGGCCACAAAATGATGTGAACAGCAAACACTCCACTCACTGCTTCCCTTGGAATTTGAGCATAATGTGACGTACCTCCGCCGGCCGAAGTGGCCATGCGGTTAAAGGCGCTGCAGTCTGGAACCGCAAGACCGCTACGGTCGCAGGTTCGAATCCTGCCTCGGGCATGGATGTTTGTGATGTCCTTAGGTTAGTTAGGTTTAACTAGTTCTAAGTTCTAGGGGACTAATGACCTCAGCAGTTGAGTCCCATAGTGCTCAGAGCCATTTGAACCATTTGACGTACCTCCAGCTTGCTGAAACCAGCACTCAGTTGTAGGAAACCCTTGGAGTTGAGGTGCGAGAAACGTGTCAACCATGGCAGCATACCGCTGAGATGTGACTGATTCCTCGTCCACGTTCATCCTCAAAAGAGAAACAGCCGATTATGGTCACTGCAGAGGCAGCACACCGCACTGTGACTTTCTGGCTGTGTAAGGAGCGTAAATGGAGTTCGTGAGGATTATCCTAGCATCAGTGACGGCAATTTTGTGTGTTGAAGTAACCACTGAGATGTACCTCGTCATACATCCATAGGAAATTTAAGAAGTCCTCATTGTCCCTATTTTTATTCAACAGTATGTTATTCGCTTTTCACAGTCACTTTCACTTAACTGTTGTACGTTGCAGCTTTATATCATTCCATAAAGTTCTGTGCACACTACGACTGAACGTTCCCACTATTGCCGCAATTTGTCTCACAAAACTCTTTCGGCTACTGGTTACAACGTTTTGCATCTATTCTATTCGTCCTGTGAGCGACCATTTCTGGGCCTTCCTGGCGATTTGAGCTTCAGTGCACTCCCTGTTGCTTCAAAGCGTTTCACCCATAACATGATTGCAGCATCATTCCGTCTATCCGTCTAATGTTGATATGACGATGGTATTCCAGCCTAGCAGCAGCAACACGGTCGCCATTTTTGTATCAGGCCCGCTCCAGCACTCCATCTCAACAAATGGTGTACGTACCTGAAACATACTACAAACATCCATTGATCGTGACCGGGCCAAATATCCCACGAAATAAGTGTCAAACGAAAAAACTACAAAGAACGAAACTCATCCAGCTTGAAGGGCGAAACCAGATGACGCTATGGTTGGCCCGCTAGATGACGCCGTCATAGGTCAAACGGATACCAACTGCGTTTTTTTAAATAGGAACCCCATTTTTATTACATATTCGTGTAGAACGTAAAGAAATATGAATGTTTTAGTCACAAACATGTAGCTCACAATTTTAGACGAACAATTGGTAACAGGTAGGTTTTTTAAATTAAAATACAGAACGTAGGTACGTTTCAACATTTTATTTCGGTTGTTCCAATGTAATACGTGTACCTTTGTGAACTTATCATTTCTGAGAACGCATGCTGTTACAGCGTGATTACCTGCAAATACCACATTAATGCAATAAATGCTCAAAATGATATACGTCAACCTCAATGCATTTGGCAATACATGTAACGACATTCCTCTCGACAGCGAGTAGTTCGCCTTCCGTAATGTTCGCACATGCATTGACAATGCGCTGACGCATGTTGTCAGGCGTTGTCGATGGATCAAGATATCAAATATCCTTCAACTTTCCCCACAGAAAGAAATCCGGAGACGTCAGATCTGGTGAACGTGCGGACCATGGTATGGTGCTTCGACGACCAATCCACCTTTCATGAAATATGCTATTCAATACCGCTTCAACCGCACGCGAGCTATGTGCCGGACATCCATCATGTTGGAAGTACATCGCCATTCTGTCATGCAGTGAAACATCTTGTAGTAACATCGGTAGAACATTACGTAGGAAATCAGCATACATTGCACCATTTAGATTGTCATCGGTAAAATGGGGGCCAATTATCCTTCCTCCCATAATGCCGCACCATACATTAACCCGCCAAGGTCGCTGATGTTCCACTTGTCGCAGCCATCTTGATTTTCCATTGCCCAGTAGTGCATATTATGCCGGTTTACGTTACCGCTGTTGGTGAATGACGCTTCGTCGCTAAACAGAACGCGTGCAGAAAATCTGTCATCGTCCCATAATGTCTCTTGTGCCCAGTGGCAGAACTGTACACGACGTTCAAAGTTGTAGCCATGCAATTCCTGGTGCATAGAAATATGGTACGGATGCAATCGATGTTGATGAACGATTCTCAACACCGACGGTTTTGAGACTCCCGATTCTCGCGCAATTTGTCTGCTGCTGATGTGCGGATTAGCCGTGACAGCAGCTAAAACACCTACTTGAACATCATCATTCGTTGCAAGTCGTGGTTGACGTTTCACATGTGGCTGAACACTTCCTGTTTCCTTAAATAACGTAACTATCCGGCGAACGGTCCGGACACTTGGATGATGTCGTCCAGGATACCGAGCAGCATACATAGCACACGCCCGTTTGGCATTTTGATCACAATAGCTATACATCAACACGATATCGACCTTTTCCGCAATTGGTAAACGGTCCATTTTAAGACGGGTAATGTATCACGAAGCAAATACCGTCTGCACTGGCGGAATGTTACGTCATACCACGTATTTATACGTTCGTGACTATTACAGCGACATCTATCACAAAGCAAAAAAAGTGGTCCAACTAAAACATTCATATTTCTTTACGTACTACACGAATATGTAATAAAAAAATGGGGGTTCCTATTTTAAATAAACGCAGTTGAAATCCGTTTGACCTATGGCAGCGCCATCTAGCGGGCTAACCATAGCGCCATCTGGTTTCCCCCTTCAAGCTAGACGAGTCTCTTTCTTTGTAGTTTTTTCGTTTGATGCTTATTTCGTGAGATATTTGGCCCGGTCACTATCAATGGACCACCCTGTATAATGAAATAATGAGCAACCAGTTGCGTGAAAGAAATTAGTACCCTTATTTAGAAGGTTATGCCTATCGCATTATTTGCGAGCGTCAATAATAAAGTGTGTTTTATGCAGGCACTGTGAACAACATGTCCTTGGCGTTGTGCTGTATGCACTTTGCCGGCCGGAGTCGCCGTGCGGTTCTAGGCGCTACAGTCTGGAGCCGAGCGACCGCTCCGGTCGCAGGTTCGAATCCTGCCTCGGGCATGGATGTGTGTGATGTCCTTAGGTTAGTTAGGTTTAATTAGTTCTAAGTTCTAGGCGACTGATGACGTCAGAAGTTAAGTCGCATAGTGCTCAGAACCATTTGTATGCACTTTATTACTGACGCTCGCAAATAATGCGACAGGCGTAACCCTCCGAAGAAGGGCATTAAGTGCCCGAAACCGATAAAGAAATTAAATTTATTTTACGCAACTGTTTGCTTATTATTTCAGTATAAATATTTGTCCAACTTTACCAGACTAGTGTCTCAGCATTATTTGATGGTACTATAGGCCTTGTTGCCCTGCATCCCAAACATCGCCAACGCTGTCCGTCGCCGATCCCTTGGGCATGTATCCCAGCAGGCATTGCTCTGCAGCTGTGCTGTCCGAGCAGGTTTGTTCTTCGGTTACCGAGTCGTTACACCGGCGTAAGGGTTATATCTTAAAACCGCCGGCCAGTCACAAGTAATGCAGTACGACACTTCTATTTAAAAGCCACCATAATTGCTTTCGGATTTAAAGATTCTTATTCCGCTCACCATCAAGGGCAGTTTTGTTACTCTTCGTTTTGTTATTGAATTTATTTAATCATTAGTTTAATGAATGAAGTATTAACGTCCTAAATTAAGAAAACAGTTAATGTGCATGTTAATTTAAGGAACCGTGCTTGCTGTGACCGTGTACTTGCCGGTCATTCAGCTTACGAGTACATGGCATATTGTTCTAAGCAGGGACGTCTTCATAGTACGTGTCCGATATAGTTTTCCAGAATGTCTGTTGATCCACGTGCATGAGAGATATATCCGTGTAATTTACTTAATAGTTATGTGCTGCATTTTGTACTAGCGTAACCTAGGAGTAGAAGGATTGTAATAGCGAGAGGTTCTGGGATCAATTTCTTTCATTTTTGGCAGGAAAAGCAGCCCCTAGGACCTCCAGTGGAGGTAAGTGACCCAAATGTAGCGAATACAATGACCGAAAAACAGAACACAACTACCTCTATAATTTAAAGAAAGTAATTTTTTACTGAAAAATGTGACATACTTAGGCGCAATGTGAAATAAACTAAAGGCTGATGAAAGAGATGTTTGCTGTAGTATGATAAATAATATTTTTGATCTAGAGGCCTGAGGAAGAAGAATTATATCATTGAAACTGGTCGTAACTAAATAAAAGTATCATCACCATTATTGCACATTAATACAGCTGCTCTGTCCCAATATCCATCAGAAGACGGATGCGCAGAAAAACGGCATAATGTCCTGGAGACCAGGTGACTGGCTTACGTTCTTTTATTTTTCGTATACCTTTTATGACGCAATCAGATGAGCATTACACAATGCTGCAACCGGTTCCGGCCAGCTAGTGCTGGTCTTGAGACTAAAGGCACATGCAGCAAAGCGCTTCTGACGCGTAGTCAACAGTACTGTCGTCAAATGGTCGTCTGATTGTGTCTTAAGAACAATAAGTAATTCTTGTGAGATCCCCAAGAGCTGCTGATAAAACGAACCCTTATTTGGCACAGGTTCAGATCGAACTGATCGCTACCGGATATGATGTACAGCAGATGTGCGCTATTGAGGCCACCGCGTGGAAGCGGGGGAGGGGGGGGGGTAGCGGAGGACCGCACCTTTTAAAATTATTGCTGAGACGTGGTACTTACTGTAATGAAGGAAAACGTGGAAGGGAGGATCCACCAATACAACTTTCTTTTCACACAACCTGTTTATTTAACAATATATAAACTGTGTTTTACAGATAATCGAAGCATTTAACCATAAAATTTTGTTTCACAAAATGCACAAATTTGCAAAATTCTTTTGACATTAAACCTTAAGCTGAATAAGATTTTAATCTTTGTAAAAGAAATCTGAAATGCTGTATTACAAAACAGCAAAGAATATGACAATGATTACAAGACGGCCGCACCTGCAGCCCGCCAGAAACAGCTGTGTTTACTACCGCGTTGGATACAGTCTCTCTTATTAAATGCCCTTCTGCAACACATGAAAACTGTATAAGCACCATTGATGACAAGAGTGATTCAGTTACTCAAAACAGACGACTTAACCTTTAATCTGAAAGCTGTATGTCGAAAGGTTCGGGCTTAAGATGCGTACCTGTGCTTAAAAGCTAAACATATTAGCGAACAATATGACAATAATAAGGCTTACTTCAAAGCAACCAACCTCTTAATTTCAATCGGCAACCAAGGTGCGACTGGATCCCAACCCGTCCTTTCTGACAATTTTATTTTGACTGAAGCCCTGGTGACAGTTGGCTGCTAATATTTTCAAAGTTAAAGTAATTGTCAGTTATTAAGACCGCTCTGAAGGAACGTCTTAAAAAAATACTTGTGAACACTTATTACAAGAGAACTCACTCGTCGGAACCACAAGATCCAGCAAAAATACACCAATAATGACCCGGTCTTTCAAACACAGAAACGAACAGCTTATTGCAACAGGTTGCTCAGATTATAACTAATGACTGATAAATGCAATTACATTCAAAGAATTGAACCGGTTAACAGCTAAATCTAACCACAACGTCCCTCTTTTGTTTAACGGCAACCTGTGCCTTAGTATAATTGTTCCGGCTGTATTTACGACCAATAGCTGATTAATTAGAACATTAATGATCGGGTACAAACCAGAAAGGAAAGGCAATATAGTAGCGGGACAAATTTTCAAACGACAACTAGTGTCTCAGTACAATCCTACTGCCTATACTTACGACCAAAGAGCCGACCGAGTAAAACTCTGAGGGTCGGGTACAAACCAGAAAATAATAAGAATGGAAGGGAGACAATGAAACAATCATCACGATGATTCCAGAATGTTACTGCCCTTTATCAGCAAGCAGCTCCATGGGTCTACGGTACGTCGCAGCGGTTGCTGATGAAAGGCATGTAGAAGAGGGCAACCAGGCCACGAGCGGTCGTCCGACACGAATGTTGCCCACCAACCGACGGGATGTCGGCATGCTGTTTGTAGTCGACGCTGTCTCCGATGAAGAACTCCGGTATCTTCGCTCTTCCCAGGCCCTCCTTGTGCAGCTCGTGGCTTCGGCCGCTCGGACCTCGTGACCATCTCTTGTCGCGACGCTACCGCCAGTCCCCAAACTTCGTGCCTCCCTCTCGGAACCACGTATATATACATCGGCAAGCAAAGACCTTCTAAGAACACAGCCCACAGAGAGCAACTCTTCCTCATAGATATTGGCAATGGGCCCCCAAGAGGGATAGTCGATACTACACCTGAGCCAGTGGCGGCAGACAGAAAAGTCTTGTAACTGAATGGCGCCACAGCTCAGTTGTATTCATTACTTAACTTTGTATTTCAGAAAACGTCTATACTTTATCAAACACAGAACATTCATAACTTATTCTATGTTTTTTTCGGTGGCTCGTGGTTTCACTAAAGTTGGAAACTTATATATTTACTGTTGCACAGACAGAATGGAAATAAACCAAATCAACCCCAAAGACACTACGCATGTACACTGCACATGCGTCTTGATCTGGCCGTTCTCGTGCGCACGGGAAAGAAATCTCCGGTGAAGGCTGATTTTTCTGAGTGTGATGGTTGGCCACACAAAAACCCTTTGCGGGCCGTATATGGCCCGCGGGCCGCTGTTTGCCCACCCTCGCTGTACAGCAACGGACAGAATACATGACAGTAGAAGTGACCGTCCGACTATCGTTGCAACACTAGTCACGAAACTATCTTATCACAAATCCATCGCACTCACGTTAACTGTTGTAGCACTCTGCATGGCACGTCTCCTTCTGTGGTGTCAAAAATAAAAATAAAAATAAAATTGTAACAAATCGTGCTGCGTGACTGAAAATAAAATACGCACTATGAACTAACGGAACTTGGCGTTTTCACACAAACAGTCGAGTATGACACATTAGTATAGTGCCACCTGTCGTTGAGAGAATGAATTTACAAACTGACAATGACTATTTACTAGAGTGCCCTTTTATGTCTTCTTCTGCCACGTCAACACCTAGACTCTACAAGCCATGTTATGACGTGTGACGGGCGTACCTCTCGCAACACTAACAGTTTTCCCCTTCTATGTTCCATTCGCAAACAGTGCGTATGACGAAAAGTTGCCCATAAATTTCCCTGTGACATCTAATATTTCTGTTTTATATTTTGTGGTCATGTCGCATACACTACCGGAAAAAATAGTACACTTAGAAAGATGACGTCGATTTTCATCCGATGACGGCATATACCATCTGGGAGGTACTCGTAATGTTTTCAACGTCGTCCGTGGCGTAGTGGCATGGCTATCAGAGTGCCATCCGTGTCTACCCTTTAACAGGGAATGCTCACAGCCAGATATCTCATTGTGGTGCAAGCAGGCATCGGGCAGATGGAGGCGCACTCGTGCTTCTTACAGCCAACTGAGCGAGTTTGAGTGGTTCAAATTATCGCCTTCCGAGTGGCGGGACGGTCCATTCGGAGAACTGCCACACAAGTTGGACATGCTGCGTCAGTTGTGCAACGACGCTGGTATCAGTGGTCACGTGAACATCCTCACACCCGTAGACGAGGTTCTGGAATCCACGCAGCACAGACGCCCGCCAAGATGGTCGTATTGTAAGGGCAGCAGTGGCAGAACGTACAGCTACCACAACACAGATCGTGGTCGTCTGTGTTCTAGCGTAATCACAAGCGCCGGAACGAAGACAAATAACGGAAAAACAGAGAAGGCGGTGAGGAAACGTCAGCCAATAGCCCGCTGACAAGGGCCGAGCCGCGCCAGGAGCGTCTCCCGCAAGAAGTCAATGTAAGCGACGCTCCTGCCAACCTCGTATACGTACACCAGTGGACAGGGTTCGCCGAACTGTCAACTTCCAGGAACATTACACATCTCCAAGGACTCCAAATTATATTGCACGTCGCTCCTTGTTTGCGACTACTACCTGTAAATCTCGAAGTTAAGTATTGTGAATCTGCTTTTTGGAAATAAAACTACTAATGTTATTTGTTTGAATTGTTGTATACGAGGGGCGTTTGAAAAGTCCGTGCAAAGTCCGAGAGATGGCACCATCGGCGCGTATCGAGGTTATGTTTAGTAAGTAGCATCTTTGTAAAGAACGCACACCAAGTTTCAGCCATATTGGTATATTTCTTTGTGACTGTCAAAAAATGGACGAAAAAGAATTTGGTGTGGCGATTAAACATCACTTCATGAAAGGCAAAAATGCCTCAGGAGACTAAAGAGAAGCTTGATAAACATTACCTTCGATTAGAACAATTTGTAAGTGGTTTCAAAATTTTCGGAGTGGCCATATGGGCACAAGTGATGCTGAACGTTCTGGACACTGTGTGGTGGTTACGACTCCAGAAATCATTGATAAAATCCATGATATGGTGATGGATGACAGAAGAGTTAAGGTGAGTGAGATAACTAGTGCTGTGGGCATCTCGAATGAACGGTTACATAATATTTTGCATAAAGATTTGGACATGAGAAAGCTATCTGCAAGATGGGTTCAGCGACTGCTCGCGCTTGACCAAAAACGAAAAATTGTGAAGTGTTGCAAGGATGGTTTGCAGCTGTTCAGGAAGAAACCGCAGGACTTTAAGCGTCGTTGCGTCACATATACTATACTCCTGAGACCAAACAACAATCTAAACAATGGGTTACCAAGGGACAATCTGCACCAAAAAAGGCGAAGACCATTTCTTCGGCCGGGAAGGTTATGGCGACTGTCTTTTGGGATTCGCAAGGGATAATCCTCATCGACTATCTGGAAAAGGGTAAAAGTATTACAAGTGCATATTATTCATCGTTATTGGACTGTCTGAAAACCGCGCTGCAAGAAAAACGCCAGTGATTGGGCCGCAAAAGAGTCCTTTTCCATCATGACAATGCACCAGCACACACCTCAGCAGTTCTGGTCACAAAATTAATGGAAATAGGATTCCAACTCGTCTCACATCCCCCCTATTCTCCATACTTGGCTCCCTCTGACTACTATTTGTTCCCCAATTCGAAGAAATTGCTGGTGGGAGAAAGATTTTATTCAAACGAGGAGGTGATTGCAGCAACTAATAGCTACAGGGTGTTTCAAAAATGGCCGGTATATTTGAAACGGCAATAAAAACTAAACGAGCAGCGATAGAAATACACCGTTTGTTGCAATATGCTTGGGACAACAGTACATTTTCAGGCGGACAAACTTTCGAAATTACAGTAGTTACAATTTTCAACAACAGATGGCGCTGCAAGTGATGTGAAAGATATAGAAGACAACGCAGTCTGTGGGTGCGCCATTCTGTACGTCGTCTTTCTGCTGTAAGCGTGTGCTGTTCACAACGTGCAAGTGTGCTGTAGACAACATGGTTTATTCCTTAGAACAGAGGATTTTTCTGGTGTTGGAATTCCACCGCCTAGAACACAGTGTTGTTGCAACAAGACGAAGTTTTCAACGGAGGTTTAATGTAACCAAAGGACCGAAAAGCGATACAATAAAGGATCTGTTTGAAAAATTTCAACGGCCTGGGAACGTGACGGATGAACGTGCTGGAAAGGTAGGGCGACCGCGTACGGCAACCGCAGAGGGCAACGCGCAGCTAGTGCAGCGGGTGATCCAACAGCGGCCTCGGGTTTCCGTTCGCCGTGTTGCAGCTGCGGTCCAAATGACGCCAACGTCCACGTATCGTCTCATGCGCCGGAGTTTACACCTCTATCCATACAAAATTCAAACGCGGCAACCCCTCAGCGCCGCTACCATTGCTGCACGAGAGACATTCGCTAACGATATAGTGCACAGGATTGATGACGGCGATATGCATGTGGGCAGCATTTGGTTTACTGACGAAGCTTATTTTTACCTGGACGGCTTCGTCAATAAACAGAACTGGCGCATATGGGGAACCGAAAAGCCCCATGTTGCAGTCCCATCGTCCCTGCATCCTCAAAAAGTACTGGTCTGGGCCGCCATTTCTTCCAAAGGAATCATTGGCCCATTTTTCAGATCCGAAACGATTACTGCATCACGCTATCTGGACATTCTTCGTGAATTTGTGGCGGTACAAACTGCCTTAGACGACACTGCGAACACCTCGTGGTTTATGCAAGATGGTGCCCGGCCACATCGCACGGCCGACGTCTTTAATGTCCCGAATGAATATTTCGATGATCGTGTGATTGCTTTGGGCTATCCGAAACATACAGGAGGCGGCGTGGATTGGCCTCCCTATTCGCCAGACATGAACCCCTGTGACTTCTTTCTGTGGGGACACTTGAAAGACCAGGTGTACCGCCAGAATCCAGAAACAATTGAACAGCTGAAGCAGTACATCTCATCTGCATGTGAAGCCATTCCGCCAGACACGTTGTCAAAGGTTTCGGGTAATTTCATTCAGAGACTACGCCATATTATTGCTACGCATGGTGGATATGTGGAAAATATCGTACTATAGAGTTTCCCAGACCGCAGCGCCATCTGTTGTTGAAAATTGTAACTACTGTAATTTCGAAAGTTTGTCTGCCTGAAAATGTACTGTTGTCCCAAGCATATTGCAACAAACGGTGTATTTCTATCGCTGCTCGTTTAGTTTTTATTGCCGTTTCAAATATACCGGTCATTTTTGAAACACCCTGTATTTTGCAGACTTGGACAATTTCTACTATTCGGAATGGATCAACAAATTAGAACAGCGTTGGACGAAGTGTGTAAGTCTAAAAGGAGACTATGTCGAAAAATAAAAAAAATATTTATCCCAAACACGTAAGTAGTTTTTATTTTTGGACAAACTTTTCAAACGCCCCTTGTAGTACTCCGAGAATGCAGCATCGTTTAGGCACCCTTTAAGCGACGAGTGGGCAAGATCCAACAGTTTGCGCGCACGACGTAGACCTGTTGAGTGCTGCCTCGTAGCGTGCATTCGTCAAAGACACACTAGCCCCATCCTGCGCCTTGTGGTCTGGGATGAGATAAGCTACAACTATCGTTCACCTTTGATGTTTCTGGAGGGGACGCTAACCAGCGCTCGGTACGTGCAGAATGCTGTTAAACTCGTTCTTTTGCCGTTCTTGCAGCGTGAAGGTGATGTGTTGTTGCGACAGGATAAATGCTGGCCCACGCACTGCCCGTGAAATCAATGTAGTCTGCCAGACGAGCAGCAACTTCCCTGGCTAGCATGATATCAGGACTTGTCTCCAGTCGAGTACGTGCGGGATAATATGGGGCGCGAAGTGAATAGCGCGACTCGTCAACAGCCACTCTTACAGAATTACGTGAACAGGTCGAGCGTAAGATGTTCCAGGACAGTATTTGCCATCTGTACGATCGACTGGATGCCAGGGTCAGCGCCTGCATTGCCGCCTGTGGAGGCTGCACCATCATGGATGTTTCAGCATGGGTACCTGGTACCTGAGAACCGCTTGTGTTATTGATCTATAAAGGTAACAATTTCATCTACTCCTTATGCAATAAATCTTGAGTGAATTGGAACCCTATAAAAGAATATACTAATTTTTTTCTGGCAGTATATTTGGGAGGACCAGTGTGTTTCCCAAGTCTTCTTCGACTGTAGACCCTGAGAATTTCAACACCAAATTTCTCTGCAATACAGAACGCCTCTCTTGTAATGTCTGGCATTGGAGTTTGTTGAGCTTCCCCTTAACGCTCTGGCACGTACTAAGCGATCCCGTGACGAAACGCGCCCCTCTTCGTTGCAGCTTATATGTCTCTTCTGTTTTTTCTACTTGCTAAGAGTCGCCACAGAGATGAACAGTACTCAAGAGTGGGTCGAACCAGTATTGTGTAAGCCACTTCTGTCGAGGATGAATTATATTTCCTTCAGATTCTTCCAGTACATCTCACTCTGGCATCTGCTTTTCCACGAATCTTTTTATGTGGTCATTGATCCAAAGGGCGCTCTGAACGGTTGGTTCTCGATATTTTACGGCGGTTAGTGTTTCCAATGATTTTTCACCAACAGCGAAATCGAACAGTAGGGGAGCTCTTCACCATTTTGTGCGCAGCACGTTACATTTATTCACGTTCAGAGATACCTGCCAGTCTGCAAAGGCCCATACGCAGCAAACGTTCACTGAACGCTGTTGGTAGCCCCTTAGTACATCTGGGTGGTCAGCCGCTCACAGTTGCCCGTCTATTCGATCGTGCACGTCTCCACAATCGTCGTTCTCCCATATCGTCTCTGGTCCGCGGTGCCCCACAGTTTGCGTCAGCGACGATTTTGGATAGCGCCATTTTGTCATGCACGGTGTACCTTAACCACGGCGGCACGCTACCAGTTTACAGACTTTGCCGTTTCAGACATGCTTCCACCCTTGGCCCGAAGACAGTGACCATTGGCTTTGGACGTCAGATAAATCGGTCGGTTTCCGCATTACGACAACGACTGTAGTGTTTTCTGCGTGTCCCGGATACGTTTTTGTGCACCCTCCGCTGCTAGTACTTCCACCCGCCGTCTCTGAGTGGCTATTGCACGTTGGCGTTGAACATAGGCGGTGGTCATAATAATGTGACAGGTCCGTGTATATCTTAAACAGTAACGAGTATCATAAATACTCCCTCTGGTTACTACAAAAATTACTCATATCTGTCGATTTAATCCCGTTAAGAATAACGTATTAATTTGTATCTCTCAGGAAGTCTTGAATCTGGTAACACATCTGTTCCTGTACTCGCTAAATTCGGCAAGCTCGTATGTACCAAGTGTGTGAAGTGTATGTGTTCTGCATACTGACAAAATGGACGGCTGATTTCTGTTTACCGGGCCGATGCAAAGATGGTACGGCATAGTACGCAGAGAGCTTCTGTCTGTCGATACTGACGGAAATAGTCCGGTTGACAGCTACCGTGCGGAGAGGTGAAGTGACAGACGGGCAGACAACCACACGGCTAGACGCTCTCTCGCTTAAAAACAAGTGGCTGTCGCTGATGCCCGCAGTTGAGAGAATTATTAAACTTTGAATTCCATTAAAACAGTTTTTACGCCGAAGGCAGACCACCTAAAATAATTTCAGATTTTTTTTTCAGCAGCCATATCAGTGAAATGTACTTCATGTTTCTGCAGTCAAACTTGGCTCTGTTTGAAAGAAATATAAAAAAGCAAGGGGATGAAAAAAGTTTCGATAATTGAAATAAGAAAATACTAATCGACGTTCAAAAATGTCTGAATGAAAGGAAGACTGCCCATTTTATTGGCGTGCAAACCAAAATGAATTTGAACAAATTAAAGAATGAGAATCGTAACCGAAAAATAATTAATTTGATTTTGAAATTTGAGGAAGAGACAGTGGCTTTCTATATCATATCATTTGATTACTTAGGGAAATTAACTTTCTTTTAATAAATATCAAATATTTTACTGGATGACGCTATCTGAAACCCCACATTGAATGATGATTAAAAATACTGTTATATACCTGGCTAACAATGGTGTGAATATTTCTGGCGACAATTGTTTTCAGGAATATGTGTATCTGAAGAGCTCTATGACTCGGAAGAATGGAAATCTGACAGCTCTGTGGAAGAAAGGTGGATTTACTTTCTTAAGGAAACAGAAAATCTTGAACACAAGTGCCAGCTGCTAAAATTATGGCAGTATTTGTTTTCGATTCCCGCACACAACGCCACTATGGAAAGAATATTTCCGGTAATGTCGGCCCAGTGGACTGATGAATGAAATCGACTTCTGCCAGGGACGGTGGAATCAATCTTACAGTGCCGAAGGGACTACAAACTGACTTGCATGGAGTTAAATAAAGACTTAAAAGGGAAAAAAGACTTGCTGAAAAAAATGAAATCTTCCGAAAAATATGGTGTACCAACTACTTCTGCCGTAACAGGTTCCACGTATTTGTGTTCTAAATAAAAAGTAATTATATTAAATAAGTTTTTAGTTCATTCCTACACCCCCATCTCAGTGTGTCCCGACGAGGTCCCAGCTAGATATGCAAACCTAACCGTGACAGATGCAAACAACTAAAAACAGAGATAGACACGTCTTAGTCAGAAGCAGAGAAAGCAACTTCAAATGCGTGACAACTTTAAATTGGAGTTGTACAGCTATAAGACACGGGCCTCGCACGACGCACGAGACCGCTGCACATTCGGTGCACCGCGGGAAACGGGCCAAGGTCTACCGAGTCGACGTCCACAAAAAACGCACAGACTCCGCAGCCCGTGCCGTCAGTGGAAATCACGCTCGCCCCTTATTACGCAGAGTGACGTCTGCTGAATCACGTTCAGGTTGCCAACTCTCCCGTGTGGCCACAAGGCATGATGTCAGAAGCTCCATGAGGCTTCTCGCGTATCATGCTGTTACATGTGGAGCCGCCGCAACGCTTGAGAACTGAAGCAAAACACAGGAAGAGCTGCAGAAGATCGACACTTGGTTCAAGGATTAGATTAGATTAGTAGTTGTTCCATAGATCATGAATACGACACTTCGTAATGATATGGAACGTGTCAGGTTAATAAAAGGTGTCTACACAAGATATTACATTACACAAAATATTATATGACACTCAATATTTTTATTTTTTTGTTTTTGGTGGGGGTTGGGGAAATTACCCACTTACTATATACAAAAATTCATCTAACGAGTAGAAGGAGTTGCCGTTAAGAAATTCTTTTAATTTCCTTTTAAATGCTATATGGCTATCTGTCAGACTTTTGATGCTATTAGGTAAGTGACCAAAGACTTTTGTGGCAGCATAATTTACCCCCTTCTGAGCCAAAGTTAGATTTAATCTTGAGTAGTGAAGATCATCCTTTCTCCTAGTGTTTAGCCATGTACTCTGCTATTGCTTTTGAATTCGTTCAGATTGTTAATAGTCCGCATCTCGTGGTCGTGCGGTAGTGTTCTCGCTTCCCACGCCCGGGTTCCCGGGTTCGATTCCCGGCGGGGTCAGGGATTTTCTCTGCCTCGTGATGACTGGGTGTTGTGTGTTGTCCTTAGGTTAGTTAGGTTTAAGTAGTTCTAAGTTCTAGGGGACTGATGACCATAGATGTTAAGTCCCATAGTGCTCAGATCCATTTGAACCATTTTATTGTTAATAACAAATTTAATAAGTTAAAAATGGCTCTGAGCACTATGGGACTCAACTGCTGTGGTTATCAGTCCCCTAGAACTTAGAACTACTTAAACCTAACTAACCTAAGGACATCACACACATCCATGCCCGAGGCAGGATTCGAACCTGCGACCGTAGCAGTCTCACGGTTCCGGACTGCGCGCCTAGAAGCGCGAGACCACCGCGGCCGGCATTTAATAAGTGAATATATATATATATATATATATATATATATATATATATATATATATATATATATGGTGAGGCTACAGTGAAGATCTCTAGTTGTTTAAATAAGTGTCTGCAGGATGATCTGGGATGAGCTCCAGCAATTATTCTGATTACACGCTTTTGTGCAATGATCACTCTTTTACTCAATGATAAGTTACCCCAGAATATGATGCCATACGAAAGCAGAGAATGAAAATAGGCGTGGTGAGCTAATTTACTAAGATGTATATCGCCAAAATTTGCAATGACCCTAATAGCATAAGTAGCTGAAATCAAACGTTTCAGCAGATCTTGAGTGTGTTTTCCCAGTTCAACCTCTCATCAATGTATACACCTAGAAATTTTGAATATTCTACATTAGCTACCGATTTCTGATCGAAGTCTATATTTATTAATGGTGTCATTCCATTTACTGTGTGGAACTGTATGTACTGTGTTTTGTCAAAGTTTAATGAGAGCCCATTTGCAGAGAACCACTTAATGATTTTCTGAAAAAGTGGCAGTTAACCCTCAACATGTGCAAACGTACATGTTGCGCATAAATATATACCCATTACTTTACGATTAAGTGTTTGCAGAACAGTTACTGAGGCAGTCACATCCAGCAAATATCTAGTGGTACAATACGCACGTAAAAACCGGTGCGAGGCGAAAAAGTGGTTTATGAAATACGTAGCACGGAGAAATAAGCCGTGTCTCCGTTACCATCTGGGAACCCCGCGCTGTAGTATTGCCGCACATGCAAAATTTTTGTTCACGTAAAATCCAGTCTGAGATGTAAAATTAGTTTTGCGTTATTTAAATTCACGAAAGTGAACTATGAAAATTTTACTGGCCCTGTGGCAGGGAAAAGAACCAGCACAAAAAATGCCAATATGCTCCTGTTTTTGTTGAAGACTTTGACTGAAAAGTGGGTACTAGTTGCCTAATTCTACCTTCCTCAGCACCTTTAAAATCCTGGCATGCGAATATATTCGCGCTTTTTTATGCCTAGGAAGAAGGAGGCAGTGGCAGTGGGAAAGAGACGGAAAAGTAATAAAGATAGTTGACAGTGGCTGTGGTATAGAAAGAGCGAAGCAGACAAAAGCGATGTGAGAGGAAGAGAAGGACACAGTGGCAGTGCAACATAGTTACCAGTGATAGAATAGTGCTGGGAAAAGAGTGAAGGAGACAGTGCCAGTGTGGGGGGGAGGGGGGGGGGGTGGGGTAAAGAGAAGGAGAAAGTGGAAGTGGGTGACAGCCAGTGGATTGAGAGACAGAGTCTATGGCAATGGCAACGAGGAAGAGAGGGAGAGTGACACTGGAAGGAGACAGTAGCCGTGGGAAGGAATGAATGAGAGAGTAGCAGTAAGAGAGAACAAGAGGAAGACAGCGACAGGGAGAGGAGACCGTAGTAGCATGGTACTGCGGCTGCGACACAGGAGGCAATGACAGAGAGATAATGACAATGAGTTGGGGTGAATGAGTGAGTGAGAAAGAGCAACTGTGTGGGAGTGGATGTGTATGAGTGACATAGCGATCGACTAGTGGGTGTGATTGAGCCGCAATTAGGGGAACTTGTGGAGTAAGATGTCAGTTGTACGCTAAAAAAGCGCGAATTTGTTCGCATGCTAAAATTTTTAGAAATTTTTTTTAAGGTGCTGAGGAAGGTAGAAAGAGGCAGCTGGTGACCAACTTTTCAGTCACAGTCTTTTAAATAAACAGCAGCATATACGCATATTTTGTGCGTCGATACGTGCATTTTTCCCCTGGTTAACTTCATTATCATTTCTTGTTCCTACACTTTATTACTGTATTTCGATTTTTTCGTAAAAAGGGCAATCGCTCAATACCGCACTTTGACGGTTCAGATGCCAACCTACACAGCACACAGTTTCAAATGGTTCAAATGACTCTGAGCACTATGGGACTTAACATCTGAGGTCATCACTCACCTAGAACTTAGAACTAGTTAAACCTGACTGACCTAAGGACATCACACACATCCATGCCCGAGGCAGGATTCGAACCTGCGACCGTAGCGGTCGCGCCGTTCCAGACTGAAGCGCCTAGAACCGCTCGGGCACAACGGTCGGCAGCACACAGCTCTCCCAACAAATGTGATAGACAATATGTAAGGTGGACTTAAGATGGAATGATCATATAGACGTAATCGCATATGTGGCAAATGACTTCTTCGGATGCGTACTCCATCCACGAAGGAGGTAGCCTAGAAAAACCTCCCCAGACCAATATCTGAATACTACTCGAGAGTCTGGGACCCATAACAAATAGAACTGATAGACAAAATAGAGGTGATCCAAAGAAGTGCATAACGTTTCGTTACAACTTCATTTAACTAGCGCGAAAGCGCCATGGAGTTGCTTATCGAACTCGAGTGGCAGATGCTGCGAGAGCGATATTCTGCATCGCAATGTGGTTTGCATTTAAAGTTGTTAGAGCCTACTTCCCTAGAACAGTCAACAAATATATTGTTTCCTCCAATGTATATACCGCGAAAACACCATGAAGATAAAATTAGAGAGATTCGATCCCACATAGAGGCTGACCAGAAACAGTACTTCGAACGAACGATTCATCATTGGAACAGAAAAAGGAGGAAGTGATACTGGTACACAAAGCACCTTCCGCCATAGACCGTAAACAGGCTTGCGCGTTATGGATGTAGATGATCTGAGAACGTGCTCAGGTCCTTGCTGAATTCGAGTGGGGTACCTAGGCTTAACCCTCTACTGATTGTAACTGTAAAAAATATAAAATCTTGGTTCAAAATTATTACTTTAATACTTGCGGAACTCTTGTTGAAATAGAATCAAGTTATTTCATTTCAAAAATGATACAGAGTCATTAAAATCCATAAAATGTTCGGAGGACTTCAAGCCCCAACAGAACTGCACACGCGAAGAACCTTAAGGGACTGAGAAGTCAACAGAATCATACAGCTAGGGTTATTGCTGTTGGTGATACCTGAAAAAACAGTTCTTTTTTCATTAAAATATAAACAATATTACGCTCTGAAGACTTTGAATGAGGTCTAGATTCCAACTCTGTAGATGAGCAAAGTTCGCATCTGCCTCTTGAACTGACTAATGTTGGCCAGTAAGATCCTGTAATCCGTAAACGTACGTCGTTTGGTACAGAAAGTGCTTTTTTCTCCTTGAAGTTGAAAGAGGATAATTTTGATCCTCTTTGAGCCTTATCCGTTCTTTGGACATTTGCTTTCCGATTGCGAGTAGACCACATGAAGTTCTGTATTTGAAATCAATCAAGCGTCCCTCTTACATCACTCTATGAAATATAGGAATTCACAACGGTTATTTCTACCACTGCATAAAACAGTCCCTACCAATACTTTTTTGGACTTTCTGTTTATTTCATAAAGAAATCTCACCAAGTCAGCTTTATCAGTGCCACACATGTATTTATTATAATCTTTTACAGCCGTCTGTGCCCCAGCTTCAACCTTTGTTCCCATCTTTCTGGGTTCTGGATATACTGCATATTTAATTTCCATGATAATTTGAAAGAAAGTGAACTGCACGACTGTCCATCCTTATTCTATGCAATACCAGCACATAGCTGAAGCGATACAGTTTGAACATTTTTCCATTGTTTGCCTCTCTCTCATTAGGACTTAGTTCAGGTTGTGTAATAGTTTGTGAAGTGCTAGCAGACACCTGAAGACTTTTTGCATTATTATTCCAAGGAGTACTAGGCATCATTTTATATTCACTGTCATCACTATGTCAGGTGGTGTATCAAAATCATCTGGAAACTTTCTAGTTGAGTACGAATTTCTTCGTCTATAAGACTTCTTCTGTAATAGGTAGCTATAGCCTGAAGCAAAACAGTATCTTACCAAATTCACTGATACTTTACAAGTAACGCATTATTTCTAGTTTCCTCAGCAAGGACATGTCTTGTTTATAATTGGTCGTGAAAGCAGAAAAATCTGTGAACATCAAAGCAAAGTGACTAAAAGCAAATGTAACCTGAACTTGTGAATTCACTGCCCTGGACCAGATCGGACTGACAAGCCCCAATCTTATTTTATGTTATAACCGATTATTACAAGGGTACTGTATTGATATTTATTCTAAATTATCATTAGTATGTGTAAAGGCAACTACAAAGAAATTATCACTCATCTGACAGCACATAAGAGCCTTACTTTTATTTGCATAACCTCGCAGTGTTTTTTGACAACCCTAGCAGCCATTTGAGGTACAGCTGTTCACATTCTAGGTTGGTGTATAGGCTGTACCGACATCCAGCATACGGAGCACAAACTACATGGAGTGGGACATTTAGTCCGTGCACGTCAAACAGGCCGTTGAGTTACATAATTCCACACAGGGACTCCAAAGTCCTGCCAATGAATAAAGGTTTAAAGCCACTTTTACACGATCAACTTTCTTGTGTCAGTTGATTATTCGAGACAGTTGGGTCTTCTGCAGCGTCCCTGGCGTTTTATTCCGTTACTGAGTCTCGTCTGCCTCGAATGGTCAGCTTCGTCTGGCACCTGAACAGTGAAAGTAGGATTATGAAGGATTATCCTCTTTACGGAAAAATCGAAATATACCAACAAAATGTAGGAACAAGAAATGCTAAGAGAATTTATTAACGATCATAGCGGAATTCTGAGTGGACCCTCAACAATTCTTGTCAAATGTCGTGTCGTTAATTATTGACGCTCCTGAGAACTGAAAGAATAGGAGAAGTGCCAGCGAAACGTATTAGAATAAAACTTTTATTTACTCGAGAAAATATATGCTTGCGAACACATAAAACAATATCTAGAACGCAGTAAATAGGGCCTATCTGCTTTATGCTTTGAGTCTTCTATTCTTGCTAAATGCCAAATTGCATCGGCAACTATTTTTCCCGTCAAATAATTCTGACTTTTTGACTGTAGAAATAATTTTCATTTAACCAGTATCTATTAACGTTCTTAGTAACGCATGGTGTAAACTTTCTCTCTGTAGAACATAAATACCTTTTGCTATCGGATATTTCATCTCTCTTGTAGAACATTAGAAGGAAAGTACCAGGACCTTGTGTAACTTCTCAGTGTGTCCCGAAAACAAAGCAAACAACACAATAAACATAAAGAAGACACGAAAGCAAAAAATGAATTTGTACAATAGGAGTGAGCTCGGTCCGAATAGGTGAACTTCCGATATTAGCAGACGCTATAGTAGACCCTTGTTTCCGCCCATGCGTAGTGTGCAGCATAGTCCTAAATTTAGAGCTGCACACTCGGCACAATCTATGAATCATTGGAGTCATAAATACAGTCGCGCCGTGGTTGATTGCTGATTGACACACATGCACGAAACTCGTATAGAAAGCGAAACAGGCGTAACTCAGCACTGCCTACCTGCACACAGCGCTGGAAGTACGCCAGCTGCATCGAGCTGAAGCTGTAGTGAACCGAGAACTGTAGGTGCCGACCCCCCCCCCCCAGCCACCCACCCACCCACCCACACACACACACACACAAACCCCTAACGCAACTGACTGTGGTGAGGTGACCGGCAGGTATTTCTGGCAGTGGCGCCGCCCCCGCACGGCAGTAGTAGGCCACGACACTACACGACAGAAAACGACATCTGCCCCACTCATGAGTAACCTGAACACGCGGCCGGCAGCCGAATGTACCCGTAGCTCGCCGAGTCGGTCCCGCCTTAAGCCCGTTTTATACGAGCGACTTTCTGGTCAAAATCGACTACTCGATGTACATGCACCGTGTAAAACAGAAGCCAACTACGTCACGAGTGTGTATGTGACCTCAATGATCTATAGATTGTGCCGAGCGTGGAGTTCTAAATTTCCGTGTAAGGCGCACACCGCGCAAGCGCAGAGACAAGGGACTATGGCGGCACCTGCTAACATCGGATGATGTAACCTATTCTGATCGAGTTAACTCCAATTACAGAAATTTATTTTGTGGTTTCCTGTCGTCTTAATCTTTATTATGTTGTTCGCTTTGTTTTCGTGCAATTGTCAAGTTACACAAGGTCCTGGTATTTTCTTCCTACTAGTTTTCTTCTAGTCTACAAGAGATCAAAAAAAAACTGAAAGCAAAAAGTATTTACGTTTTTCGGAGAAGAAAACTTAGACTTCACATGACTAAGAACGTAAATAGATAAACGTGTTAAAGAAAATTATTTCAACAGTGAAAAAGTTGAAATTATCAGATGAGAAAAAAAATTTCATTGTTATTTGACAATGAGCATGAAAATAAGATACAAAGGATAAAGCAAAAAGGCGCTATTTACTGCGTTCTACGTATTCTCTGATGTGTTTGCAAGTATATATTTTCTCGAGCAAGTAAATGTACATGTTTTGGATGACTCAGTATTTAAATGAAACGCGAGAGGAACTGCAGTAGCCGCACGTGACTCAAGTAGTCAATATTGAGACAAGAAAGTCGATCGTGTAAAAGGGGCATTACATCTGCAAACTTACTCCATCCAGTGCCTGTCCACAAATCCCACCCGCCTTTCTTTCAGTCCTGCTGCGAACATCATCACGTATTTCCCAGTCTCTTCTCCCGTCCTTCGCGTACAATAATGTGGCCGCTAGTTATGCATAGGCATGGCACGCACAGGGAGAGCGGTAGTGGTGGGGTATCGATCAGAGCGCCGTAGGGGAAATGTTGAGAACCGGAGGGGAAGTGCCATTCCAAACTGAAGCCTACACTCACATTTTCTGTAAATAGTAAGTGAATGTTTCCACGCCCGTATTAGCTAGTTGACCATTCAGTTGACCATTAACCTCTGCTTTGATTAGTATCTAAAAAGGATTCTGCTTAAAATGGATTTATTTTCGCCTTATGTTAACCATTTGTAGCTTTCAGAGAAGCATCATGAGTGACGAATTTTGAGTAAAACCTACATTTTTCTTGATGCTATGTTAATTTTTTTTTCTTTTACCAAAACACAGCAGTGTTTATACAACTCACCACACCAACATGTTGTGCAGATGTCAGTGCGAGTGAATCTGAAACTGTGGTTTGTTTAGTTTATTACATGAGGAACTGAAGAAAAATGAGATCAATAGCTTATGAAACATTCCTGGTACAAAAATAAACATATAATGTGTTCACTTATGCTGCCACAAAACCTGTAGCATTTATCATTTAACCAGTTATCAGTGGCCCTTAAAAAATTACATTATTTCATCAAAATAGTCTATAGTTAGTGGAATAACATGGTAAATAATGAAGATCTGCATTATAAACATATGGCAAAATACTCTCTTTGCTGTGTGCTATCATTTACCAAAATCTCATTTCGATATCTCAAACCTTTATTAAAATACGAGGAATGTTGAGGATATTTCGTTGTGGCTTTACCGGTGGTATGTGTGATCGCAAATGAATGTGCTACATCATAGATAGGGGACAGAGATTTCCACCCAAGTCTAAAGGAAAATTCGATATGTTACCTAAACTTCATATTCAGCAACATATTATGTAACAGGCACCAAACGCAAAATCATAGTGACCCCTATTTTTCATCGCAAACTTTTTATTTCGTGACATGTCTTACTTAAAATGCAAATATTACAATAACTATGACTTTAACGAAATGATGGGCACGTCATCATGAAGCAGACATATAAAGCTACGAGTAATGCAAGAATGAAATTTTTTAACCGAACATTTTCTGTAAAATCGTCTGAGAATGACTGCAGGCCGTGCGCCTCGATTCTGTCTTCGCAGTGCATAGACGACTGCCCGAAACCAGACAAACAATACAGGCCTCCCCTTCCGAGCAAACGAATGAACTCACAAGCGGTCACTGCACATTGGCCACCATACCCTGCACAGACACTACCTACCTTTCCTGCAAATTCGAGGCATGCACTTCTCCACTTATAGCTGAGAAATATTTTTTGCACTAAAACTCCTCGTCCCTCTGCCGCCAGGTCAAAACCCATGAAGCACACTGATTCTAAATCTTTTTATCACTAACAACTGGAGAAACTTTTTTTGGAAATTGTATTTACGCTGAAGAGCCAATTAAACTGATTCACCTGCCTAATATCGTGTAGGGTCCCCTCGAGCACGCAGAAGTGCCACAACACGACGTGGGATGGACTCGACTAATGTCTGAAGTAGTGCTGGAGGGAATTGGCACTATGAATCCTCCAGAGCTGTCCACAAATCCGTAAGATTACGACAGAGTGGAGATCTCTTCTGAACAGCACGTCGCAATAATGTTCATATCTGGGGAGTTTGGTGACAAGCGGAAGTGTTTAAACTCGGAAGAGTGTTCCTGGAGCAACCCTGTAGCAGTTCTGGACGTATCGGGTGTCGCATTGTCCTGCTGAAATTGCCCAAGCCCGTCGGAATGCACAATGGATATGAATGGATGCAGGTGATCAGACAGGATGCTTACGTACGTGTCACCTGTCACAGTTGTATCTAGACATACCAGGGGTCTCATATCACTGCAACTGCACACGCCCCATACCATTACAGAGCCTCCACCAGCTTGAGCATATCCCTGCTGACATTCAGGGTCCATGGATTCATGAAGTTGTCTCCATACCCTTACACGTCCATCCACTTGATACAATTTTAAACGAGACTCGTCCGACCAGGTAACATACACTCCTGGAAATGGAAAAAAGAACACATTGACACCGGTGTGTCAGACCCACCATACTTGCTCCGGACACTGCGAGAGGGCTGTACAAGCAATGATCACACGCACGGCACAGCGGACACACCAGGAACCGCGGTGTTGGCCGTCGAATGGCGCTAGCTGCGCAGCATTTGTGCACCGCCGCCGTCAGTGTCAGCCAGTTTGCCGTGGCATACGGAGCTCCATCGCAGTCTTTAACACTGGTAGCATGCCGCGACAGCGTGGACGTGAACCGTATGTGCAGTTGGCGGACTTTGAGCGAGGGCGTATAGTGGGCATGCGGGAGGCCGGGTGGACGTACCGCCGAATTGCTCAACACGTGGGGCGTGAGGTCTCCACAGTACATCGATGTTGTCGCCAGTGGTCGGCGGAAGGTGCACGTGCCCGTCGACCTGGGACCGGACCGCAGCGACGCACGGATGCACGCCAAGACCGTAGGATCCTACGCAGTGCCGTAGGGGACCGCACCGCCACTTCCCAGCAAATTAGGGACACTGTTGCTCCTGGGGTATCGGCGAGGACCATTCGCAACCGTCTCCATGAAGCTGGGCTACGGTCCCGCACACCGTTAGGCCGTCTTCCGCTCACGCCCCAACATCGTGCAGCCCGCCTCCAGTGGTGTCGCGACAGGCGTGAATGGAGGGACGAATGGAGACGTGTCGTCTTCAGCGATGAGAGTCGCTTCTGCCTTGGTGCCAATGATGGTCGTATGCGTGTTTGGCGCCGTGCAGGTGAGCGCCACAATCAGGACTGCATACGACCGAGGCACACAGGGCCAACACCCGGCATCATGGTGTGGGGAGCGATCTCCTACACTGGCCGTACACCACTGGTGATCGTCGAGGGGACACTGAATAGTGCACGGTACATCCAAACCGTCATCGAACCCATCGTTCTACCATTCCTAGACCGGCAAGGGAACTTGCTGTTCCAACAGGACAATGCACGTCCGCATGTATCCCGTGCCACCCAACGTGCTCTAGAAGGTGTAAGTCAACTACCCTGGCCAGCAAGATCTCCGGATCTGTCCCCCATTGAGCATGTTTGGGACTGGATGAAGCGTCTTCTCACGCGGTCTGCACGTCCAGCACGAACGCTGGTCCAACTGAGGCGCCAGGTGGAAATGGCATGGCAAGCCGTTCCACAGGACTACATCCAGCATCTCTACGATCGTCTCCATGGGAGAATAGCAGCCTGCATTGCTGCGAAAGGTGGATATACACTGTACTAGTGCCGACATTGTGCATGCTCTGTTGCCTGTGTCTATGTGCCTGTGGTTCTGTCAGTGTGATCATGTGATGTATCTGACCCCAGGAATGTGTCAATAAAGTTTCCCCTTCCTGGGACAATGAATTCACGGTGTTCTTATTTCAATTTCCAGGAGTGTATTTCCAGTCATCCACAGTCCAATGTGGGTGTTGACGAGCCCAGGCGAGAAGTAAAGCTTTGTGTCGTGCAGTCCTCAAGAGTACAAGAGTGGGTCTTTGGCTCCGAAAGCCCATATCGATTATGTATCGTTGAATGATTCGCACGCTGACACTTGATGACCCAGCACTGAAATCTGCAGCACTTTGCGAAAGGGCCGCACTTCTGTCACGTTGAACGATTCTCTTTCGTCGTCGATGGTCCCGTTCTTGCAGGATCTTTCTCCGGCGGCAGCGAAGTCGGATTCCTGATATTCACGGTACACTCGTGAAATGGTCGTACGGGAAAATCCCCACTTCATCGCTACCTCGGAGATGCTGTGTCCCATCGCTCGTGCGCCGACTATAACACCACGTTCAAACTCATTTACATCTTGATAACATGCCATTGTAGCAGCCGTACCCGATATAACAACTGCGCCAGACACTTGTTGTCTTATACGGCGTTGCCGACCGCAGCGCCGTATTCTGCCTGTTTACATATCTCTGTATTTGAATACACATGCCTATACCAGTTTCTTTGGCGCTTCAGTGTACGTTACCAATACCACCCCAGGACATTTTTAAACTTGTGTTTATAACTTTTGCTACCATCGAATCATTCTCTTCAATTGCCTCAAATTTAAAAGAAAAATTCGTCAGTTGGTCATGTGACTTACTTGTAGTATTTTATTTTCACTCTATTGGTTATACATTATATTAGTCTGATTACAACTGATTTCCAGTCTTACTTTCACAGTTGTTCGATTCCCTATTTTCAAATAGTGGTGCACGGAGACACACCATTGTTTAGTGAAGTAACGCCTACAGGCAATGTTGTAAACAAGTCCTGAAAATTTCACCGTGAAGAACCTGCACGGCGTTTGCGAGCGGCATTCATCATACGACTGCGTCAGCTGTGAGAATACGCAGTTGTGCGTGCCGCGCATGGACCGCAGTGGCAGAGAAGAGTCTCAAGTAGGCAAACAACGAGAATCTCAACTATGGCGGCGACCTTCAGACAGGGCTGCCACCTTCTCGCTTTACTACTGGTCTCCTCTGGGACCTGTGCAAAGCACCACTTCGCCATATGCCATGCACAGCGTATGTAAGCTGCGTAGTATCGTACTGCAGCTACGTAACAGTTCCGGCCAGACGCACTCGCACTTGCTGGCTACTACATTGTAGTCAGGCGAGAAACTAAGTGCGCAACGACATCGCTGCTGTCGCCAGCGCGCACAAGAAAATGCTTTTTATTCTGCTCCCTCATTTACACTGATGAGTAAAAACTTTATAACCACCCGCTTAATAGCTTGTTTGGTGGAGGTATGTGGCATTAGATGTCTACGCACACGTCATGTAATTCGCGCAAGTAAAGGGCTGCTGATTTGCGTACAAGGTGATGGCGCTCAATATCGGATCACATGGGTTCCATAGCATTTACGTCAGGTGAATTTGGTCGTCGAGACATCAACGTGAGTTCACTATAATGCTTCTCAAACCATTGCAATACTGTTCTGACTCCGAGACACGGGCAATTATACTGCCGAAAGATGACACCGCAGTCGAGGAAGACATCGAACATGAAGAGATGCAGGTGGTTCGCAGCTGTCAGCTTGTCTTCGACTGCTACCACAGGTCCCATGCAAGCGCAGGAAAATGTCTCCTGTTCCACCAGCCTGTGTCGGTTGGGCGCTGCACGTTTCGAGCCGCCGCTCATCTCAGTGACGGCGTTTGTGGAGACGACCAGCGGCCTAGTGCAGCAAAAATGTAATTCATCCTAAGACCCGAAAGGTTTCCATGATCGGCAGTCGAATCCCGATGGTCCCGTGCCCTCTGTAATCGTAACTGAAAATGTGAACACGAAGAGGTGATCTGCTGCGGAATTCCATGTTCAACAGTGTACGATGAACGGTGTGCTCCGAAACAAATGTTCAAATGTGTGTGAAATCTTATGGGACTAAACTACTAAGGTCATCAGTCACTAAGCTTACACACTACTTAACCTAAATTATCCTAAGGACAAACACACACACCCATGCCCGAGGGAGGACTCGAACCTCGGCCGGGACCAGCCGCCCAATCCATGACTGCAGCTCCGAAAGACTTGTGCGTGCACCAGCATTGTGCTCTTTCGGCAGGGATGCCACAGATCACCATCTATCCTACTTTACAGAGCAGACAAGCCTCCGAACCCCACGTTCTGTGAAGAGTCTTGGGCATCTAACCACTTAGCGCCTCGTGTTAGTTTCACTGTCCTACCTCTTTCCATAGATGCTCACGACAGTAGCAAGTGAACATTCAACCAGCTTCGCCGTTTTCGAGATGCTCCTTCACAGGCTCCGCGAAATAATAATCTTCTGACTCTCAGAGTCGCCTATCTCAATCGATTTAAAAATTTGTAGCCCATATTTTCGCTACGGTGATTCTCCTTCCGTGTCTGCTTCGCTTACATACGTTTGTTTCCACGTCACGTGCCTACAGCGCCACTGAGCATCGCGGTGGGCAGTGGTCGTAATGTTTTATCTTATCAGTGTATGTATTACCTTGAATGTTCCATATATAAGGAGTAAAATGCAATTAAATTTTTCAAAACTGGCTCAAGACACTGTATCAGATTCGTTGTATCCCTCCGATAAGGGACCAACGCATTGATATGCTGTTTAACTTCCACTCTTCATTCTCTTGCCGTGCAAAACAGTATCATGAAATGCAGTAAAAGTCAGTAATGTACATATGATACAAAGCTGCACAAATTCACCTTTAAGAGATTGATAACCATGCAGTTCAGTCCCTTTAATCTACCAATCAACTATCATCTTTAGCAGAAACAGATATTAAATAGACACTGATAAAAATCAAGATACGTTTGTACTCTTATTGCGATTAAAAAAGATTAATTGACTTATACAAGTTAGCAGCTTTTAATGTTATGAAAGGACAATCTTAATCCTATGTTTTTTTAAGGATCCGTCCAATACAGCTTGATGATTTCTACTGGTGATGTGTTGATTGATTTAACTTGGGTTTCCGGAGAGAGATGACCTCCTTCCATGTGATCGATAGCCATTTTGTCTGAACACAGAGGACAGATTAGGAACCAACTACCATTTTTCAGATTTCTGGTTCTCTGCTGCAAACAGTGATGGAATATGTGTAGTATGTCGTGCAAAATATAACCAACTCCAATCCATAACGCGCTGCTGTTTAGACAGGTCTAAACCAACTACCAGCTGCTGTATCCATGTGGCAGCGATTTGCAATATGGATCCAAATCCGTTTAAGAATGTCACAGCTTTTGCGTCATTGCTTACTGGAGTTGAAACATAAGTAATCGACTTGACTGGTAATTACAAGGAGTATATTTTTTTGTATGTTATTGTTTAAAAAGATGTTCTCCAGAGGAAAATCCTTGGTGTATTTGTGTTTGGCAGAAAATGCTGAAAGCAGTCATTGTGAGGCTAGTATGGCGATGTTGTACTTTAAACATATAATGGTTATTAGCGGCTGTATTACATAACATTTAATTAATAGTCTTAATCACTAATTTGTTATACACATACATCAGTTTCATGCAACAAGCCAGAAAAAACACCCTCTTCAAATCCATCTGATGGCAAAGGAACACTTTTGCAGTAGTTTAGCGTTAGAAAAAAACATAGTCAGCAAAAAGCATGACATACACGATAACGAAGATGATTGGTGGGATCTTCATCAAATAAGCAAGGCGAAAACTTATTCGTTGGTCATGAACAAGAACTTGGACGAGAATTTCGTTGAAGTAAATATTCAGGGACTTACTGCAGGCCACTCAAAGTCATCGCCAGGCCTAACAGCATTCTTATTAACTTTATGGCAAAATGGTAAAACAGTATCACTGCCAGAATTGCACGATATAAAATCGATAATACGCCTCATCTCAGGGGATGCGAGACAGTTTTATGGCAACTTAACTTCAGCCTGTGGCATTGTGGATGATGTTGATGACATTGATGGTACATTTGATTTCACTTTGTAGTAGTTTTCAGCGTGTGAAAGAACCATATGGGCACAACATATTTATACAAGTAACAATAATGCTACCTTAAGTGTTCAGTTATCTACTCTCACTAAAATTGTATAACAACAATAAAATAGTAGTGAATTTGGTATAATGTTTCAAGCATTTTTGTATTTACTTCCTCATTTTAGTGCTCTTACATTGACACTGTGAATAAAAAATTGTTCAGATATGAATTCAAAAGTATATTTATTTCAGTTGCGTAAGAGTTGCCTCATTTTCTTTCTTCCCAACGACAAACCAAAAGAACCAATTCACGGCATTAAATTTTAAGACAGACAATAAGTAACCAGTTTCAGTGTCGGCTTCCTACGATCGGTGGATCAGTAAATGTTCAGACGTATAGTATTGATATGCTAGAGCAGTAGAAAATGTTTATAATGCCACAGTTGCTTTGGTATAAAGTCAAGTTTGAATTTTATTTGTAAAGTTGTGCTAAAAAAAGCTCTAGCTCAAAATGTAGATTTTGGAGTTGGTTTGATATTGCATAACCACGTCTAATTAGAACATCAAAGAAGGGGCAAATGTCCTTCCTTCCCATTGCCAAAGTAAAAGAGCATTTATATACCTGTGCGACTTTTCGTGGGCACTACGTACACGGGGCCGTTCCATGGTGAGGCACGGGGGTGCAGACAACTGTGCAAAGTGAGACCGTCAGAGGTTTCCCCACTGCTGATGGGCGGAGGATTACGTACAATGCAACAGTCGCGTGCCTGTCCGCGGTTCTCTCAATTTCGTACTCGGTTTTACTGAATTTCACTGTTAAAAAGATTCAGGTTTTCTCACGCATTCATATTTACCTAACACACACGCTTATAACCTTTGCTTCAGCAATTTGGCCTTCTGTTCTAAAGAGAAACACATAGAATTCGAAGAGTATTAGCATGCATTTCCTTGTTTGTGACACCTTAATTCCACGAATTATAAAGGCAGAATGTACTTCCGACGAATACATGCTGAAGAAGAGGAGTCATTCTGGGACCTCCCACGTGTCGAAGCCGTCGTGGTTCCTTTATGAGCCGCTTTGATTCACGACGTTTGCGTCAACGAGAGCGAATAAAGGACGGTGGAATCATACGTATAGTTGCAATAACTGCTTCCACCGTTGCATGGGTACTTCAAGAGTGTATGTTTGCTGTCATAAACGCCCAAGCAGTACGGGAAATTCCACCTTATTCCAGAATCTAGAGGGACTTCTCCACTCTTTTCTAGAGTTTGGAGGCTGAAGATAAACAGTAATTAATCGTATCTGACTACACATACACACGCATACACACACACACACATACAACTTGAAATGTCCCCTTAGAGAAATTATACATGACTGTGCTTAAACTGACACACAATATTTTTAGCGCAACGGAATCTGACTTTCAATAATCCCTACAAAAGAATGGCCCTGACTAACATTAAACTATACCTTTCACAAATCACTTACCTCACAAAAATCTTCGTTACTCGAACTACTGCAATACAGCGAGCGCCACTACTGCCAGCTAAATAAAAGATTCAAACTACTGAAGGCACTAACTACTGATAGGCATAGCTAGCAAATGAAAGATTTTGATAGAGAACAAACAATGTATTTACCTTAATAGTGTTCAAAAGTCATAATATATACAGCAGTTCATGACATCCAGTCTTACAAATGTATTGTTTCTGATGGACACACGTCCATATCATCGGCTCTCAAACTTCCGCCATCTCTCTCCCCACATCCAACACTGCTGGCGGCTCACCTCCAACTGCACAACGCTACGCGCTGTTAACAGCCAACTGCCCAACACTACAATGGTCAACAACAATGCAAACTAGCCACAGACTGCACACAGCACAGCCAGTGATTTTCATACAGAGCGCTACGTGGCGCTACCAATAAAGAAACCTTAACAGCCTACTTACATGGCCCCCATGCTCCCCACAAAAAATTTTACAAATTGTTTTGGGCAGTGGCCAATACAGATTTGAAAATTTTTTTCATAATTACAATAACAAAGAAATCAAATGCACACACTTATTGATACAATGTTGGTCAAAAGCTAAAATTTTCTCACAGTCCATAAAGACAGTCCTGATCATCCATCACAGTAAAATTGCAGTGTTTTTCTTTTTTTTTTTTTTTTTTCAAAGTCTGAGCAGTAAAAGAAAATGCACACGGAAGTAGTGGGTTTCCATGCAGTCTTGAACAAGTAGTGTTGTCCTTCCAACGGAAAGACAGTGCTGACTCTTGACATGCAGACAGGTAATGGGCCACAACAGAGCAAACCCACAGCAGTCAGTCTAAGTTTTGAAGAATATTGGTAGGTAGGTCATCACAGAGCAGACCCACTGTAGTCCTGGTAGAGAGTATGGTATTAGTGGGCCACCAGAGGTGCAGACCCACTGCAGTCCTTGTAGAAATAATCCTATTGGTGGGTCATCAAATGTGCAGACCCACTGTAGACCTTGTAGAGACGGCCAACAGCCATCTGTTGCGACTGTGCAGGTGCACAATCACCATCGAAGAGTCTTGCGGAGAATATAGCAAGTCCATAAACCACCACTTGTGCACTCACAAAGTTTTTGAATTGTCCTTATAACCAGCAATGCTGTTAACCAATCCCTTGCTAAATTATCAACACATCTCCAAACACTAACAGTCCTCTTTTTTTTCACATATTGTGCAGATACTATGACCAACAGAAACGTGTGCAGTGAAATGAATGCTTACAAGTTACTTAATTTGATGAACTGGTGTCAATTACAATATTATAACATAAGAATACAATAACAAAGGTACAAAATACATCATTAAAGAACATAACAATACAGATAACATTTGTAGTAATACAGGCTTTACAAAAGAATATAAATATACATATACATCAGTGTTACAGGAATTATGACATACGTTCATACATAAAAGATCAGAATAACTTTTGAATCATCAACTTCACACATGAGCATTAAAACAAAACGGAATAAATAATGTCTAAACATCTTTACGAAGTAAATAACATATTATTAATGCAAATTATATTTGAGGATAACAGAATTCCGCATCATAGTGAATGTAGCTTAGTATTAGAAGTGAAAAAATTCTATGAAACAGTACACAGAGACAGGAAGAAAACAAATACACAAGGGTACACAAACACATAGTGGGATAACACAAAAGGAAAGGACAGGGTTTGTTTTCAGTGTAACATTTGGTACTGCAGTCCAACCCAAAACTTTATTCCGTAGATCGTCCCTCTTATTTCAACATTTGCTCCAGCCAAAAAAAATCCTATCCAAGCATGCTTTCTGTATTTATATGTTCGCATATTTCTTACCTCATTATTTATTTTCCATTATCTTACCTCATCATTTATTTCCAAGAAAATCCTACCTAAACCTGTTGTCCCTAAACCCTACTTTTTGTTCATATCCTCTTTCAAAATTCTTTTTTGGCCAACCCTTTTCTTATAGCTTCTCAATGCATTGCTTCCAATTCATCACAACTCTTTCTCTCATATAGCCTACCCCATCTTAAGCTAACTTAATTCTGTTGAGCTCAGATGCTAAACTAAGGGATGAGGCAATACCTATGCCACATCTTAACACTAGAGTGATGCATCACGATAACTTACTCTACCAAAAAAATTACCAAGTAGTTGAAAAGAAAATTATGTATGCAGTTACTGTTATTAATTCTTTCTTATTGTTCTTTCCATTTCCTTTTTCGAAGAATGTGGATCATAAAATTATTATTTAATAGATCTGTTGGCAGAAAGTGTTCACATTAGCAAATGCATTTAATTTTATTTTATAAAACCAATGTTGCAACACAGCTGGAAACCAGATATCAAATGAAATAAGCAACTATGTACAAAGTAAAGCATAAAAATATCATTCAATAGTCATGTGGCATTTCATAAGTTAGTAGAAATTCTCTCAACTCTCGTAGAAAGATGCTTGTTGTAATCAGGTGTGCAGATGTAAGAATATTTCCCATCAGTTCATAAGCATTTCAGTAAGTAGCACAAAGTACGAGCAATCATATGTTTTCAAGTAATGATTGTGTAATATTTGCGATGCTTTCTACAAAGGAACGTCAATAGAGAGGTTAATGGTCTCTCTTTTTTTTTCCACCTGTGCCTCTGAAAGGCACACACTAATGGCTTTTTCCCAGGCGACTATCGTGCAGCTGGGTGCCCACCATGCATTACGTGAAGGTCACTTAACTTTCCTACCGAAATATTTATGACAGCAGTTTCCGCTACAGTGGCAGTCTCATATAAAAAATTTCACAGGTCGAGAATTTGCGTTACAAATGTGTAAAAACAAAATCCTGAAATACAACAGTGTCCAAAAAATTTTCTGTGGCATTGTGATACATTCACACATGTACACACATTTCATAATTCTAAAGTACGATTCTTGGTTTCCAACATCCTTTTCCACAAATCAGAGTCCCTAACCACTACTCATTATTCCTTACCTTATTATACATATACATATTCGTCGACACTTCTTCAATATTTCATCATAAGAAATACGTAGCATAATCAAAATTCCTCATATACGGTATCATCTTATTGATCATAAACATACCTCAACAGCATAATACATATCATCGTCGTAATAATATCATAACATCTCAGTCAATTCTCAAAATTGTCGTAGCTTCCTCCAATAATTTCAAAACCTTAAAAAAATTCTCTGCTCATTTCAATAGTGTCATCTACCTCAAACGTACTTTAAAATCATGATCCCATACCAATACATCATTCAAAGCTCTCATAGTATCACAATGGTTCTGAAAAAATATGGACAGTTCACAAAGTACAGACAAAATACAATTTCGTAAGTGTGAAGTTATCCAACTGTGTAATTGCATAAACATGTGTCACTGACATAATAAAAAAAATGTTTGTTTCTCTGTTAAATAATCAGATAGCTGTGTAATTCTGTGTTAGAGGAATATGGTACCGATGTATAAAGTTGTATAAGCAAATACCATATTAGCTAGGGCTCCTTGTACTTGCCAAACACATGGTACACAAAGTAAGCGTGTACCCCCCTGAGGATTAATGTAATTATACCCTCAGGTGTTACAGATTACAGCAATGGAATGAAATGTATCACGGAAAACCTTTGTATCATTGTAATTCAAAAATCTTTAAAAATAAATGTTTTAAGTACAAAATTAATCACTCAAATACGTGTACTGTAGCGCTAAACTGTGCGTCTTGTTGTAAGATAATCTCTGTGGAAGTGTCGTAGTTATCGTCCTCCGAAATCTAAGTTCTGCAGAAGTCAATGTACTTACCTCATTATAAACAAAAGTGAAATGCTTTGCGTATAGATACCTTAGTTATTACGCTTATTGCTGTGATGAAGAAAGTACTGTGCTGTAACGTATCGTTGTGTAGGCTGTCTCATTGTAGCTATACCACAAAAGTTACTACTAAAACATGTTTTACTTTCCAGAATAATTCAGAAAAACTGTGCAGATATAAAACAGAAACACCGCAAAAGCAACATTGTAAATTGTCACTCATTAGTAGCATCGTGACAAAATCGTGTAGCTGTCAGATAAACTAACCACTGTGTCATCTGGTATCGCACAGAAAGTACTTTAAATCCAGAATGTGTTTTCACGTAAACCAAAATGTTGCATTAAAATCTCATTAGCAGTACCAGTATATGTTCTAAGTATGTAAGCCTGATAGTCGTTACGTAATCGTGCAACTAACAAGCTAGAGTGTACAAATAACAACACTGTGTCGTCTGTTCACAATAACAATGCATTCGTAATTTCTGTTTAAAAATGTTCCCTAGGTTCTAGGCTGGATAGTTAACTTCAAAACATTGTTGCATGTTTACAGTTTCTCAGTGTGACAAATTGTACTATTAGCGTGAAGTGAAAAGTTTTATGGCAAAGGCTAAGTTAAAAAACAGATTCTCTTTCAATAAACGGTTTTACATGTGAAATGTGGTGCAATCCTTTACTCTTCACAGTACTCAGAGTTTCAACTTGAACGTAATTATCATGCGGTATACGTCGATAAAGAATCCTGGAATTTTCCTCAAGGTTAGCTATGTTATTTTTCTCCCAGCCACGTGGCTGCCTGCGGTGCGAGTCATTGTCTGTCTGTTGGCGCGCGTCGTTATTAGGATTAGGAGACCTAACTTCTACAAATTCACCTTGTCGAGAGTGCCCTGCTCTGTTTGAATCCCGCCAGTTCTGATAAAATTCAGGTCTGTCGTTATGATTATATCGTCTGTCGTCATGTCGGTAGATGCCACAGTTTCTTTCTTGTTGATCACGTGGTGGAGAATTTCTCCCTGAATCGTAACTGCGCGCTGAACTGTTGCGTCTGAAATTATTCTGTCTCCCTTGATAATAAAAGTTCTGGTTACCATATTGTCTGTTTGTATGATTGTCTCTGTCATATTCATTACTACGGAAATGCGAACTTTCTCTGTAACTATTACTCTGCTAGTGGTTGTCATACGGGTGGTGTCTGTTTTGGTCACGATTTGTGTTGTGAGAATAGCCTCGTCGTGTCCAGTTATTTCTTTCATCGCGGAATTCCGACGGATGTGACCTGTAATTGTTGTGTTCCTGTTTTCGCGTTTCGCGAATGTCAGTGTCAATTTCTAATTCTTGTAAGAGTCCATGAAAAGCTTCAGTGTCGTCTTTGCAACGTCCTGCCAAAATAATATGTCGTAAATGTTCAGGTAATTTGATTAAGCAAATGTGGATGAGTTCTGAGAGGCTGTATGGGTTTGACAGGTATTGATTCTTGTGCAACATGTCTTCAAAATATTTCACAAGACTGGAAAATTCAGATTGTTCGAAATGTTTCATCATTATGATGCTATGTTTTACTCGCTCTTATGTAGCTTGAGACCATTATGCCGAGAGGAAGGCATGATAAAATTATCCTTCACTGTGACAATCGTGAATGACCGATCGCATTCTTTCAGCTGGTTCATTCTCTAAGTAGCCACACATAAATTCTAATCCGTGCTCTAATGACCAGTTGGGAGGAAAACAATGAGAGAATTGATGGACCCACGCTTGTGGATGAATGTCGTTGCCAGAATTCTTAAATGTTTTGAATTTACGTGTAGTAATGAACAGCTTATAGTCAAAATCATCGTGTCGGCGAGTCGCATATCGGTCATTGTTACGTCGTGTCGGCGGTTCCATCTCAAAATTCGGTGCACCTTGCCAATTTCTTTCATAATTTCCGAAATGCCCTGTGTTATTATTTTGTGGCTTTTCCGTATTTCTAAGTCCCTCTTCCCGTGTTGGAGCGCGAGTGTCCTCTGAAATATGTAATTTTTGTATTACTTGTGCCAACTGATCTTGTACTTCCCGGATTTCTCTTTTGTGTTGCGTATTAATTTGATTCTGATTTTGTTTGAATTTCTTAATTTGTTCATACTCTTCTGTGTCAGTGATGGCTACAGGTCTTGTGTCATTCGGATCATCATCTACCTTTGCAGATAAGTTAGTGAACTGATCCGAAAGTTACCAGTAAAAAAACCTAAACAGCCTACTTACAAACTATGATAGGAGGAACTTCCAGCATGCTGGAGTAATTGCCGGTCAGCCGGTCATCAAAATTACAGATTTCAATTTTTTATTTCCTTGGTGAATATTTTCGGGCCGGGACCTATTTTCAAGTCGTCCAGTTACTCGAAATGATATTTCCAAAAATACAAGTACCATGTCAAAAATATATACGTATTATGAAGTGCAAATGTACAGTTACAGCGCATACAAATATCTCTATGTGCTGTCACTATTCGTTTGTATTTCATAATCTGTATATATCATTGTCACGGAGCTTGTATTTTTGGAAATACCATTTGGGCACTGGATAGTTTGAAAATGCGTCCGGCCCGAAACTACTCATCAAGTAAATAAAAAATTATAAAATTTGCAACTTTGACTGGTTTTCCGTTGTAATGAACGCTGATAGCATTTGACTGGCGTATATACAAAGGAAACAGTATTATCCTTTCGGGCCTTCCTTTTAATGTACTTCTTTAGTGTTGTATGTTAAGAAATAAACATAGTTACGTATTCTTGGGCTACTGAGTGCAAATTAGTGTTTCGTTTGCCAGAAAGAAAAATTTAAATGCGCATCAACGTAGCTTGACACAAATTTCCAAGCATTTCACTACAGCTTTGAAAATTTGTGGTATATGTTAGATTTCTGTACAGTACATACCTTGAACTGAAATTTCAAACTGGGGTAATAATCGCCGGTAGCAAGAATTCCGTCAGAGCTAACCTTGTCGCCACTGGTATAGCGCCTCTGTATTTTGAATTTTCTTCGCTCTCAGTGGCCCAACAGGGTGAAGTATTACTTCCAGATGATGAGTACAGCTGTTAAACACAGTACTACGTACCGCCTTTATCTGTCCCATCACACTGAAACGTGTATTACGTAAAATATATTGATGATCTTAGTACTTGTGCTTCTTCCTACGATTCGTCTTTGTCTCACAATATACCGGCTACGATGACAGTTGCGGATAGCAGAATAGACATTTTGATCACTGCAACGGTGTGTGTGGTTCTATCAAGGTGTGGATGGACACCAGGCATGCGCACGTGTCGAGAAAGAGGCGTGAATCTAAATACTGTACATGCATCTTCCGGCATGTGAGACAAGTAACAGACGCCCAGCGACTAGGGGCAAGGCGCACAGCTGTAAACTCAGCTTAAATGTAGTCCTGGGGCGTATGCTGTTCATGTGATGCAGTGGACTGTTGCAGTGTTGCTTGCTAAGAGGGCACATGAAAATGCTGTAATCCCTTGTTCTGTAGTTTGTCTCGAACGCCTGCGGGTGGGAGACCTTTGTACCCGCGCGGTCATGGACGCCTTGTCACGGTTCGCGCGGCTCCCCCCGTCGGATGTTCGAGTCCTCCCTAGGGCATGGGCGTGTGTGTTGTCCTCAGAATAAGTTGGATTAAGTAGTATGTAAGCCTAAGGACTGATTACCTCAGCAGTTTGGTCCCATATGAATTTACCACAAATTTCCCAATTTCCAGACCTTTGTATATTTTTAAGCTTTTTTTTAGTAAAAAGACTGGGACTAATTCCTCACAGACCTTGTAGGCACCATCTTCAACAGTGCAATCATACATCGTAACGGTATCTGTCGTGCTATACTAAATCACCCCCTCTACTCCGCACATAGCTTTCATGTTTTATTTATTTAGCTTTTACTATGTTAAATAACATTCACCACGTAATGTTTTGAGGTATCGTAACTTTCCTGATATTTTTCCACGATTCATTGGGGACACCATGATTTATCGGGAGAATTGTAAAAAGTCGAAGTGAGCCAGTTAAAAGTTCGTTTTCGCTCAGTAGCTCCCATTTGAAGTTTCACTCTGAAAGCTGCAGCGATGTGGAAATTACAAATATATCTACATTCAAAAAAGGAACCGACAGGAAAAAATAAAAAGCATAAAATTTCCCTAGCATTTGACACGTAAATTGAATAACAGTAAGCCAGCGATCAAAAGTTCCGTGTGACAGAATTTTGAAAACAGTATTTCACAAATGTAATTGACAGAGCGCATCTGTATGCCGGACGCATTTGCGTAGGCTTCGAGTGTGACCAGGCGGGTGCACCAGCACATAGTGTAGCTGATCTCTCTCTCTCTCTCTCTCTCTCTCTCTCTCTCTCTCTCTCTTTTCCTCTGTGTCGCTTCAAGCTCTTGTCCTGTTTTGTGTGTTTGTGTGTGTGTGTGTGTGTGTGTGTGTGTGTATGATGGGCGTCGCTCGCTGCAGTTGCCGCTTGATTAGATAGGCCAGCGTCAGCCCCACTCGTACATAGCACTTGTAACATATGAAGACAGCTGCGGCAGCAAAATAACTTCGTGTTCTGCATAACTAGCGCTGTTTACGGAGTAACGTGTGCGACGCCTGATATACACGTAAAATTTGGTTGTGCCATTTCTGGTTTTTGCATCTACATCTACATGGCTACTCTGCAAGTCACACTTAAGTGCCGGGCAGAGGATTCATCGAACCACCTTCACACTAATTCTCTAACAGCGCGAGGAAAAAAAGAACATCTATATATTTTTGTGCGAGCTCCGATTTCCCTTGTTTTTTATTATGTTCGTTTCTCCCAATGTAGGTCTATGTCGACAAAATACATATTTTCGCATTCGGAGGAGAAAGCTGATGATTGAAATTTCGTGTGAAGACTCTGCCTTTGTTTTAATAATTTCCACTCCAAATCCTGTATCATGTACATGACACTCTCTCCCCTATTTCTCGATAACACAAAACGAGCTGCCCTTCTTTGAGCTTTCTCGATGTACTCCGTCAGTTCTATCTGGTAAGGATCCCGCACCACGCAGCAGTATTCTAGAAGAGCACGTATAAGTATAGTATAGGCAATCTCTTTCGTAGATCAGTTACATTTTCATGCCAACAAAACGCAGCCTTTGGTTAGCCTTCCCCACAACATTTTCTATGTCTTCCTTCCAGTTTAAGTTATTCGTAATTGTAATTCCTAGGTATTTAGTTAAATTTACGGCCTTTAGATTTCACTGATTTATCGTGGAATTCAGGTTTAAAGAATTCCTTTTAGCACTCATGTGAATGATCTCACACTTTTCGTCATTTAGTGTCAATTGCCAATTTTCGCAACATACAGATATTTATTCTAAATCGTTTTGCAATTTGTTTTGATCTTCTGATGACCTTACTGACGATAAATGACAACATCATCTGCAAATAACCTAAGGTGGCCGCTCAGATTGTCTCCTAAATCGTTATATAGATAATCGAAACCAGAGGGCCTATACCACTACCTTGGGGAACCCCACATTCCACTTCTACTTTATTCGATGACTTTCCGTCAGTTATTACGAACTGTGACTTCTCTGACAGGAAATCACGAATCCAGTCGCAAAACTGAGATGATATTGCATAAGTACACAATTTGATTGAAAGACACTTGTGAAGTACGATGATAAAAGCTTTGTGGAAATCCAGGAATACGGAATCAATTTGAAATCCCTTGTCGATAGCAGTCAACACTTTGTGTGAGTAGGGAGCTAGTTGTCTTTCACAAGAACGATGTTTTCGAAATCTGTGTTGGCTATGTGTCAATAGACCGTTCTCTTCGAGGTAATTCATTAAGTTCGAACACAACATATGTTCCAATCTGACAGATCAGATACTTCCAGCACCTTGGCTCTACCTTTGCAGAATACTAAATCTTTCTCTTTTTCCTTCCTTGTCCATATCAGACATAAAACTGTGGAGCAAACTACTCTCTAACCTGCGTCTTATCCAAAACCGCACTGCGTTCAAGAGGAGATTAACGGTTCGTCTAGTCTCTCGGCATATGCCACATGTTTTTCTTCTGTCGAACAGCGAACCAGTACATCTATCACACTGCAGAATGTCTGTGCTTTCCTCCTCATCCCTTTCCTTCCACCTCATCTTACCCTGTTATTTCTCGCTCTTTTTCTGATCAGTTAGCGTCTGACTGCGATTCCCTCTCCACAATTGCCAGACTTCACTGTTAAATTTAATCATTCACAACATAATAAGGAAATGGCATAACCCAGTATTGATAAGACTGACATTTCTTAAATTCCTTATACTCATTACTATAGAGTATGATTGTCGTTATACAGGGTGAACATTAATAAAACCGACAAACTTCAGGGACTAATTCCCGACAGGAAATGGCGGAGAAAGGTCCTATGAACAAGTGTCCGGAAGTGCATCGTTTCCACGGTAGATGGTACTGAAGAATGAAAGTTCCTCTGACTATGTGCCGTGTGTTCCTTGGTGTTGCAGGCTGTGTGATTAACGCAGCGTACTGTAAACGGTAGAATCGTCGACTATTCATGTGAGGAACAAGCCAAGATGGTGTTTGTTTATGGCCAGTGGGATGGAAACGGCTATACCAAAACAAGTACCCCCACAGACACCAACTACATTACACAACATTTCAAGTCCTTTTTTGGTCGTTTGTGTGATCACGGGTCCTTTCAGACAGGCGTACTTGCAGGGAGGCGGCAAACTGTGTGTACTCCAGATTTGTAAGACCAGGTTCTGCAGGGTATCGAACGAACCCTAGCAGAAGCTCCAGGCAAGTGGCACACCACATAGTGTAAGCCAAAGTACGCTACTATCCCTATCACTCGAAACAATGCAAGGTCTGTCACCAGTGGATTGCCCTCTATGGGAAGTATTCTGTCGATGGTTTTTGCACCAGATCATCACAATTATAGGATCTTTGTCATCAGTCCTTTTTACCGACGAAGCAACCTTTACCAGAACTGGTATCTTCAATCTGCAATCCTCGGGGCTTGGTTGAGGCGTCTCATCAGCATCAATGTGTGGGCAGGGACTCTTGGCGACCACATACATGTACTGGTTATTATTCCACAATGCCTCGATGGAGTAAGGTACCTGAACTTCCTGCGGAACACAATGCCTGGACAGCTTGAGAATTTGTTGTGGCGTGGATGCGATGCAGCCCTGTACTGTATTCCGGGACAATTTGTTGTTGTACGCACATCGTCCATTTCCAGACACACCTTCACAGAACCTTTTTCCTTCCATTTCCAGTCAGGAATCCGTCTCTGCAGTTTGTTGGTTTCATTAATATGTAGAAAGTTATCCGTTTAAATTAGTTTTTTAGTGATGGTGGATATGTAATGCTGATTGTGTTCTAATGTTAAAGTGTCTGCCAAAGTCTGGGCTATCTGATTTGAGTGGTGCGAGGTCCAGATCTTAAAACTGATAGCTTACGTGAAGTTAAATGTTGATGACTAAATTCAACTGCGAGAATGCAAAGAGAAATGTAAGTGCGAGAATTCTAAGATCATGCCCTGTCTGATACTTATTGTTGTCACAAAATCTTAATCTGAATTTTGATGAAAAACTGCTTGCTTTGGAACTGAAGTTAGTCCTTGTGAAATTTAAGTATATAATAAAACCTGTTTTCTACACGATTTTGCTTACCTGGGGCGCACTGCATAACGTCGTGCAAACTGCTCTCGTAGCTACAGCGCGTCACGGTAACAGAGCTGCCAAATCTAACTGCTATGAACTCAAAAGGTGCAATGCGTTCTCTATAAACGTTGCTATCATTCTTGGTTCATAACTTTTGATAATGATTTTAAATAAACTGAAAATTAATTGGTTATATGAACACAATAGCAATCTCATATTATTTGACATAATAACATTAGTGAAACTTCAATCATAGTTAAGCTTTCTCTTAAATCACGCAACTATAGTCCAAGAATTACAAAACTTGACCTTCACATGTATAATCTTCCCTTAAACAAAATTCCAAAATCTAATTTGTAAATCCAGTTCTCTTAGAATAATCGATAAATCCCAACAAAAAATGAAGAGCAAAAAGATTATTGATCTGAATGTCTGACGATCCAAGACTGCTACTTTATCAAGCCGCTGCCGCAAACAAAACAAACTTAATCATTACCTGTTAGCCATTCTCCACAATGAGTATAATCATACCAATGTAAAAATCAATTCTTTTTCTCTCCACAATAACTCTTCCATTGATCCACAATGTAATTCCCAAAAATGTCCGTCGTTCGCTGTTTACTGCTACTAAACCAAAACTCGACTGTTGACATATAACACCAAAGCTCAAGTCTCTGCCTCCTCTCCTCTCATTGCGATCAATAGATAAGTCTGGTGCGCGTCTTCGCAGAGAAAAAGTCGCCTGTAACTCATCTCTATGTAGCGCAGCTTCTCTGTCGAGGCTGCGCGCGTGTTTCTAAGCAGTTCATACCTTACGAGCGCGATTCCAGAGATCGAAAACAAGAAAAATTTCTACGAAAATTTACACATACACTTTCAATATCGGTCATGTACTCAATAACTGTAACGTTGAATTAGTACGGCCGTCTAGTTACATGTACGAGAGCGCCTGAAGGTCCTAACCGTACCACGTGAAAGAAATGCATATGTAAATAAAATAACCTAAACGATTGTTCTCTATTAGAGATGATCCCGTATAGGCAAGCTCTGCTACTGCAATTACGTGACGGATAAAACGAAGAAATTGGAGATAACTGCGTGAATCTGCAGAACGGTTAATTTTCAGGGTAACGATCTCGTATCTTTAAGTATCTCTTGACAGGGACATGGTAATCTTACACATGTCATGAGGTGACTGTTTTTTCTCAGAATCTCGCAGGACTTCCGTTTTCACTTAAAAGTGGAACCATTCAGCATGGAGTTCTGCCAGCTAGCGAGATTTGCCACTAGGCAAAGCAGTGTCCGTTTCCGTAGCCGCGACTGTAGGGTGAACATTTCGACTCTGGGCAGAGCGATATATTTCCCCCCTCGCTCTAATTCAGCCTCCACAGAAAGCAATGACTAAGTCGGTAGTATAATCGTCAGGTTGTGACACAAAGCAGCCCTGAGGCGTTAAGTTTCACTTCATTACCGTCCAAAAACTCTTAGCAGTAATCTGAGCGATGCACGAAAGACTCTCTGCACTGGGCGGGCCCTCTTTCTCGGCGCCTGCAACCACAACGCAGACTCACCACACATTGAGAATTAAATACGCCACCGTAAACGCGCCCTGGCTACTGCCCAAGCATCGTCTGCGCCTCCAGACGTCCTCGGGCCGTGCAGCAATCGAGCTGACGCACGGGTTCCGTGGAACTGAAAAGGGGGGGGGGGGGGGTGACGTCATTGGCTCGATGCTGCGGCCAACTAGATATAAGGGGCCCTGCAACCAACTTGTGACGTCACACTAGTAGGCTTGTCCGCCACACTTCGGGAACACTCGGCTCCGTCCGGGGCCACGGGAAATCAGTATTTAATTGAAAAGATACCGCCTAAAGGTCTTAATCTTGTCGTGTTCTACTGAGAACTTACATGCATTTAAACGCGCAGTCAAGAATTATTCAATTCTTCTGAAATTGTTTTTCGCTCCCTCCCAGTGCATCGAGATCTAATGCTGTGGTCTCACTGACACCGATATCGGTGGAATCCGCCGACGACAGACATCGGCCGAGGACGCCCGATATTTACAAGTCAGTACGACACTACATGCTTAGTCACAGTATAGCCGATCTCATCACCTGAGCGTACAGATTTCGGATGACAATCCGTGAAGTTCAAATCAGTTTGTGTTCTTCGGTCAAATCGACTCACTTCGCCAGCCACGAAAAGTGTAGTGTAAGAAACTGATAGGTTTAGTTCAAGACAGTGTGAGTTTGTGGCGTCCTGAGGAGAAAAATATCGTAATTGGGATATAGTTTGCAACCTGTGGACTGATGTCGCAGGTTTGTTGGAAACCGAAAGTAGGCAAAATCTTTATCGGAAATTTTACGTGTAGGTTATAACCTCAAAAAATAATTTGTTCAAGTGCGAAGGGTGACGTGTCTTACGCTTATAGTTAGTTGATCTTTTTTTGGAATGTCATAGGTTGGCATTAGCGTTCTGCAAATTAACTTTACTGCTTATTGGCGTTTTTATGCCAGTAGTGTGGTGATTCTGTTATGTGAGGTGCTTTGTAAATGTGGTGTACTGTATGTATTTCCACTTTTCAGTGCTTCAGGTGTTCAGAGTATCTTACGCTAAATTTAATGATCGTCTTTTACACGTATGCTGAATGACAGTCATTGAAGGTCAATTCACGTGTGTCTGCACAACTTTAAATAAATGAGGCGAAACAGTGATCGAAATCTTGCTTTTCAATGTCACTACGAATCTTCGCGATTATGTAACTAAATACTATTCTCGTCATCTCATACATTCGTAGAACTAGTATGGTTATTCCAGTAACGGAAGACAGCGTCTACGGTAATATTTTAGAGACAGATATAGCCCATTCACAGGCATTTGGCATCTTCCAGGCACAGAGGCGTCGTGGTATCCATCCCACGCAAGGAGGTTAGAATCTAGCCTACTTCATTCACAGAATAGATTCTAACCTAGCCTCATCTACTTGATCCAGTCAAAAACTGACGAAGGACATCGGACCCACAGTGACCTCGCTGTCGGCCGATGTTATCGGGCGACCTCTGGCGTCGGCGTCTGGCGACCGTTGTCGGTGCCACTGAGAAAGCAGCCCAAGGCGGCAGCCCGCTTGCTACTCCCTCTCTCGCCTCGTCTACGGATCCACACGGCTACCTTCTCCATCCGGATTATCCCCTGGACGGATCCGCCACGCCTTACGATGGCATTCCCTGTAATTCTGGACGTCACTCAGATCAGCTGCTCACTGCGCGAGTTATTGTTGCGACCTCGGCGACCACACCCGACCATCCGCTTTCTAGCCCCCATCACTCCACCTGCGCGACACATCGCCACCTTTGTTTCTGCCTACATCCCAGTGCGACAGAAAACTCTAGGATAGGATCACAATGTTGATTAGCAACACATTGTTTATGAATCTGTGTTTTGTCTCATTATTTTGAGTCGGCGATTATTTAACGATTTCTCTGACTTTTCACCAGTAGCTGGTACTGTCGAAGACTCTCTCTTCCTTGCTAATGACGACCGGGGTCGGTCCCGCGGCCGCAGAGTACGCCAACATGTACCTGTCACGCCCACGCCTGAGGGCCTTTCCATGCTGATTACCACTGTGGTTCTTCGCTTGCCACCAGGAACGCTCGTTTGTTGCAGTACCGGAATGCAGAACCCGTTTACCTTTAGGCTTTCATCTTATTTGTTAAAACTATTGCCGTGTTTGTACATTTCTTCCGTTTCCATCGACGCACGGCCGTGGCAGCTCTTCTCCACTGCGTGTCTGCGAATTTTATCATGTGGTCTGCCTCGCACATCGCCTGCTATAAATTTGCGAAAACCTCACCGCGATACATTTCCTCTTTCCGATGATATTTTGGATGAAGCATCTTACACTTAAACCTCCAGATGTCAGACAGTCAGATTGCTACCAAACGTTGCATATTGATAAACTATCAACCAAAACACCGATATAATTTGTCGATGCGTTGTTGTCCAAGAGAGCTTATTACTTAATACCGCATGACCTACGGATCACAGGAAAAGAATAACTCTGAGGGTTTTTAAAATAATAAATCGACATTTGATTGTATGTGTATTTTTATTCTGTACTCTTTAGATTTCGATTTTTACGCCGTTGTCGAGTACAGTGCTAAAAGTTTTTGGATCATTAATACGTCATACCTGGAAAAGACAGCCCAAAGCAGGTTTTTTATCTGTATTATTACTGTATTATTATTATTGTTGTTGTTGTTTTCATTATTATTGTTCATGCTACCGCACGTGTGATGCAATTGTTTCTTTATTTTTTTTCTTAACAATTAATTCTCATCAGAACCTACCCTGCAACACCCTTGCTTTTCGGACTGTTTCTGATCGCCTTTTAGATTACAAGACATATACGTCGAACGGAAAAGGAGATTTAGAGAACGGTTTGAAACTGAAGGAGAATCGCTGAACGCAATGAACGAAACGAACGAGAATTGTGTGCTGAACGATGAACAGCTGTATTTGACCGAGGAATGGGAGCGAACGAACGACAGAAGAGACCGGAGAGCAGCCGTTTCTCGGAAGTCGTTCCTCGGTGCTTCCGTTCAGTGTAGTGAAGCTTCTCTTAGGACCCGTGGGTTCGCGAACGATCCACTCGTCGCGACTGTGGAAAAGAAGGCTGGGCATAGCGTGGCGGGATGCTACATTTCTTCCGTTTCCATCGACGCACGGCCGTGGCAGCTCTTCTCCACTGCGTGTCTGCGAATTTTATCATGTGGTCTGCCTCGCACATCGCCTGCTATAAATTTGCGAAAACCTCACCGCGATACATTTCCTCTTTCCGATGATATTTTGGATGAAGCATCTTACACTCAAACCTCCAGATGTCAGACAGTCAGATTGCTACCAAACGTTGCATAAAAAATTTGAAAGTTGGAGTACCAGCAAATTGTGTTCACTGTTTAGCCGGAAAGTAAAACTGTGAACTCTGCTAGACATCCTCATTATCATCGTGGAATTGTAACATACTTTCTTATATTCAAAAGCAGAAGCGAGCCTAGAAGTAGGCTGGAATCGTGGTTAGTTAGTCACATATTCCATAGATCATCTGAACGATTCTGTTGAGAGGCACCCACATGCCTTGCTCATACTGTGGCATCAAGCAGTCAGGCGTGCAAGATGAGTGGTCTGCCAAGCGAGTGGATTCATTCTTATTTATCGAGTAACATGAACTCTCGTACTCACAATTAAGTTACAAATTATCCTGCTGTATGAATAATACACAACGGAAACGCATATCTGACTATCAGTGATTTACAGAACTCTGACTGTTCACTACGCACTGGTAATACCACATTTTCTTTTTGTCTTTTATTTAACGGCTTTTATCAACACGTGGCCGCCGCACTGAATATGAAAGGCGCACACATTATAAATTCGGGACATCATGACAACATACAATTCGAAGGAAAAGTCCACCAATCTTTTTCTTTTCACTATCTTATTTATTTCGATAAATTCTATAACCTAAACACACAAATTCTATAACCTACAACAATAACACATGAGAAATTCCGCCCAGTGGGCATGGCTTTACATTGGTGAATCTCTTTATTATGGTCTCGTAATTATTTAACGCTACAGTGCACTTTCTGGATAGGATGGTGGATCTTTTATTATATCTCACACTTCGACTCTCACAATCATCATCACGAAACTTTCCTCCAGATCTAGCGGTACAGAAGAAACAAGCATAACCCACTAATCTTTTGAAACTACCTTGCTACTCTCCCATGCAAACCACACATACCCAAATTACATGACATACACCACACTACAATATGAAATACAAAACACTAAATAGTCACAACACTATCACTTTCAGCTTTCCCACTTCAATTAATATTTATCCCAGTTTCACACGACACTGCCCCACTTCGTAATTCTACTTTCCTACTATGAACTCTGGAGATATATGCACGTCTTCCTGTCCAATGCAAGCCAAGTGGCGTTGCTGGATAGACGGCCGACTCACCTTGCTTCTCTCTCAGAGTTTGAATCGAGCGTCACACGGAATCATATCACGCAAAGTAATATTAAGAACGTATTCATCACACACGCGAGTCCTCAACTGATACCATGGACGAGTACTTCTCTTTATCTTTTGTCTCATACACAGTTTGAGACTCACACAGTACTCACCACGTGGAAGTACTCGTCTCTAATTTCAAGTCCTGCACATGCCATTTCTTAAATATTTCAACTTATGGTACACACACTATTTCTTAAATATTTCAACTTATTGTACACACGCTAGTAATTCAGCATAACTTAAGCACACGGAAGTATTTCGACTTATTGCTACACGTGGTTTCATTGTGACCGTTGGTCACTTCCGAAGATTACTACAATCCCATTAATATTACCTGCCTGACACTTAATTCTCCCCACAAAAGTTCCTGAAATAGAGAAATTATTATTTCAAACTACTCTTAAATATTCCACATGCATACCATGTCTCCACTCTTTTGTCATTACGGAGCACAACTAAAAAAGGTCTTAACAGCACAAGATCCAGCGGCAGAGTGCTGAAACATGGCCGTTCTCCAGGTCCTCTCACACCTCTGTCGAAGTGGGGGAGCACCTTGCTTCCGTATTGGTCAGCCACATTTCAGGCGCTCAAAGCTCAGGTAAATTTCATCTCTTTGGTCCCACCAAAGGTGGCCAAAGGATCGACTCAAAGATGATCATATATTCACATTCACTATCTGCGGTTAGCAGACGACCATACATTCATTCATTTCACAGATCTCACCAAACTGGATGTAGGGATTTACTTTGTGGGAGTGCACATGTGATCAATTAAATAAATAAATTGTCATTCTTTCCCACACTGGTATCCGGCTTCACTGTATTAATTGAAATTGAGTTATTTTACAAAAAAAAGTGTTGTTCTGACAAAAATAATGAAGTATGTTGTACCTATTTTCAATGTCGGGCGGTACTATACCCTTTCACTGTTATCGAAATGATATGAAGCGAGTCAGTTTATGGGATATGTATGAAGACATTTTTTAGTCCTACTCATGCAGCTACATTTAAAAATAAGTACATTTTCTGGCGTCAATGGAACATAAGGAGCTGTCCAGGAGAAATTACTTTAAGTTACATTTAAAGCTTGCTTTTCAACCTGTCACACATTCTGTGTTGCTGGACAGATGAAGCTTTTTGTTGCCGCATATTGAACTTTTTTTCTGAACCCCTGGCGGATTTAATAATGGGCAATAAAGGTCATTTTCCCCTTTAGTGTTATAGATATGATCATCACCGTTCTCAAATTGTAACTGACTATTTATGATGTATTTCATTAACGTTTTGTGATGGCGCAGTTAAAATTCGTAGCTCCTGCTAGATGTACCTACATGACGTCCGTGAGTCAGCTCGACATATTATTCTTACTTCTCGTTTTTTTTTTTAAATCAATGTATTCTTTCTAAGTGATGAGTTACCCCAGAAAATTATTCCACTAGAAATTATTGATTGGAAACATGCAAAATATGTCAGGAGTTTGATTGGTTTGTTTCCAAGATTAGCAATTATACGAAGAGCAATAGTAATTGAACTTACTTATTTGAGGAGCTCAGTAGCACGCTTCTTCCAGTGCAAGTTTCATCAATAGGTACACCCAAAAATTTGGAACATTCTCCCCAGTTTATTCACTGCCGCTCGTGTGCTACATCAGTTGTTGGTATGACCCTATTTGTTCTGCAGAACCGACTTTAGTGTGTTTTTTAAAATTTAGCGAAAGTCCATTTCCTGAGAACCACTTTATAGTTCTTTACCATGTCTTCTGTCGCCTTCTCTTCAATGAGATTTATTATAAAACTAGTACAGACTACAAAAAGAACCAATTCTGCTTGTTTGAACGCTAAGTGGAAGGTCATTCACATATATAAGGGAGTGGAACCAAACCAGAACCCTGTGGGAATCTCTTTGTGATTTCTCAACAGTTATTAAAATTTTCTTCCCTTCTGACAGTATTTGAATTGTTCAGAACAACCTTTTGCTTTCTTTTAAGAATGGTGCAAACTAGCTGTGCATAAAGTCATCGAATTCATAAAACTTGCATTTTTCCAGCGAGGAACCCCTTGAGTGCGAGGTCGCAAAAAAGGCCAATGATATTTACAGCTTTCGACGCACCACGTATTGTGTACCATGCAACCACAATATTGGCTGCTAATGGCAACAGGGGTCAGGACCAGAGGTATCCAGTGGCGAGCGCAGCATGAGGCTACGGAGCGTAGTAGTCGATGAGTAACTAAAAGAGTGGTACAGTGCTGGTGGTGTTGATGTAATGCAGAGCAAAGGCAACTATTGCGTTATATCTACAACAACAGTTACCGAAGTTGACATTTCGACAGAAAGGAACCAAAGGAATTTCGCAGACTGAGAAAGAAGTGGCAGGTGAAATATTAGCGTTTCCGCAAGATGAGTCAGTGGAATGTGTGGTGTCGTAAACGCTCGACTGTGCGAACAATGTGCGTGAGTACAATGATGACGATAAGTGCTTAACAAGTGAAAGTGATAATGAAAAAGTTGTCGAACCACGTAGTTCATCATCCTTGTCTCGGACTGGGAACCACAAATTCCGTCTCCAGTTAAACGTAGTTAAGAAGAATCGTTATCCAAGGAGCGGGTACTAAACATAACTACATACATGGAAGACCATCCGCGGCATAGTAAAAAAAGAAACAGTTATGAATAGATTTCGAACAAGTCCATAGCGAACTAAGGATATTCAAGCGAGGAAAAGGCGCACTTGCTACAAAAACTGGTGTTTGCACGTTTCAAGGATGCTCGATATAATTTACAGGATGTGCTTGATAGTGTCCTACTACGTAATGTGCGCGGCACAGATTACAGTGATTTCAAGGGAAGCATGGATGGTTGCATAACGTCAAACAGCGCTACAGAATTGGAAGCTATAAGATAACGAAATTTCAAACAAAGAGTCAATTTGACGATGCACAGCAAACTGCGGAATCGGCCCAAAATTTGTAGATGACATAGACAAACTTATCCCATCGTTCAGTAAGCAATTTATTTCCAATTCCAACCAATCGGGATTCGAAGAGGAAATACATATGAAAGGAGCCCAGGAAATCAGAGGTACCAAGAGAGTTGTATCAATATTAACTAATGCCTTAACGCATTAGTATACAATTACACCGACTGTTAACCTGGATGGTAAATTGGATGGAAAGTTATTTACTGTGCTGCGAGAAGTTGCATGTGCTCTTCCTCTACAATTATCTTTCGTATGCATGATCTAACAAGAGCAGTATGGAATATTTACGTCACAAGCAAGCAAGAGTGGGAAAATGGACGTAAGACAACTACATCTGTGGTATGGGCACTGCTTGGCCAATAGCTGATCAAAATAAGCTCTTCTTGCTTGATTCCACGCCTGCGTGTAAAAATCGTACTCCTTTAGAGCAAACAATCCCTCCTGAATAGTGTGTGACATTTCAATTCATACCACCTGGAACCACTGCACAAATTCAGCCTCTGGATGTTGTTTTTTCTGTGCCTGTAAAACTTATTATCGCACTATCTGCAGCTACGTTTTAAAGGATAGCCAGCTTCAAGATAAGCTCCACGACAGACTGTTTCGTATTCGGCTGCAAGCTTTCACAGTCCATCAGTTCTCATCACCCCGTTACACCAATACGTTGCTACATGCACTGTTTATGAGTAGATACTTAGCTGAACGACCTGCGCGGTTTGTAACTCCCAACGAGTTCGCCTTCGATATTGATGGTGCGTGCGTTTCTGATCACTGTGGCGCTCCATTTGTCATTCGTTGTTCATGGTGCAAGTTAATGGTTCATTTTGAACATATCTTGAATGTCCACGATGTCCATTTTGTGGCGTGTAATACATACATCCTATAGAAGGTTGATCTCTGCACCTCCCAGACACTCAATTTCTGCGCCCTCCTGAGGCACATGGTGAGTCATCAGCAGCTAATACTTTTCCTGTGATAACTGTTAACCAAACACTTTCAAGTGAACCTTGCTACAGATTGAGATTCCAATCTCGCACTCAAGAGGATTCTTGCAAGAGAGTAAAAAAATCTACATAGTCGAGCGCCTTGGACGGATCACAAAAAATTAGAACTGGCGACATTTTATTATTTAAGAGTTGTACCACCTAATAAATGAATGCACTCGTATATATAGCACCGTTAGTCGAGCAACCCTTCTGGAATCCGAACTGTGATACGCTACGTAAACTGTTTGGCTTGAGTGTGAAACTAGTCTTGAGTACATTAATTTTTCGAATACATTGGAAAAATATGTCAGTAAGGAACGCCAAGTCGCCTGCGATCGGTCGACTAAACTTTTGTGAATTCTTTTTATACACTAAAGAGCTAAAGAATGTGGTACACCTGCCTAATATCGTGTAGGGCACCTCGAGCACGAAGAAATACCGCAACACGACGTGGAACGGACCCAACGAATGTCTGAAGTAGTGCTGGAGGAAACTAACACCATGAATCCTGCAGAGCTGTCCATAAACCCATAATAGTACGAAGAGTGGAGATCTCTTCTGAACAGCACGTTGCAAGGCATCCCAGATATGCTCAATAATGTTCATGTATGGGGAGTTTGGTGGCCAGCACAAGTATTTAAACTCAGAAGAGTGTTATCTGGAACCTCTCTGTAGCAATTCCAGAAGTGTGCGGCGTCGCATTGGCACGCCGGAATCGCCTGCGTCCGCTGGAATGCATAATGAACATGAATGGATGCAGGTGATCAGACAGGATGCTTACGTACAAGTCACCTGTCAGTCGTATCTAGGCCGGCCGTTGTGGCCGAGCGGTTCTAGGCGCTTCAGTCCGGAACCGCACTTCTGCTACGGTCGCGGGTTCGAATCCTGCCTCGGGCATGGATGTGTGTGATGTCCTTAGGTTAGTTACGTTTAAGTAGTTCTACGTCTTGGGGACTGATGACCTCAGATGTTAAGTCCCATAGTGTTTAGAGCCATTTGAACCATTTAGAGTCCTATCTAGACGTATCAGGGGTCCCATATCACTCCAAATGCACACGCCCCACACAATTACAGAGCCTTCACCAGCTTGCTGACATGCAGGATCCATGGATTCATGAGGTTGTCTCCATACCCATACACGTCCATCCACTCGATACAATTTGAAACGAGACCCATCCGACCAGGCAACACGATTCCAGGCATCAACAGTCCAGTGTCGGTGTTGACAGTTCCAGGCGAGGCGTAAAGCTTCGTGTCGTACTGGCATCAAGGGCACACGAGTGGTCCTTCGGATCCGAAAGCCCATGTCGATGATGTTTCGTTGAACGTTTCTCACGGTGGCAGTTGTTGATGCTCCATCACTGAAACCTGCAGCAATCTGCGGAAGGGTTGCACTTCTGTCACGTTAAACAATTCTCTTCAGTCGTCGTTGGTCCCGTTCCTGCAGGATCTTTTTCCGGCCGCAGCGAAGTCGGTGATTTGATGTTTTACCAGATTCCTGATATTCACGGTACACACGTGAAATGGTCATACGGGAAACCCCCACTTTATCGCTACCTCGACGATTCTGTATTTCATCGCTCGTGCACCAACTATAACACCACGTTCAACCTCACTTAAATCTTGATAACCTGCCATTGTAGCAGCAGTAACCGATCTGACAACTGCGCCAGACATTTTTGCTTTATATAGGTGCTGCCGACCGCAGAGCTGTATTCTGCCTGTTTACATATTTCTGTATTTGAATACGCATGCCTATACCAGTTTCTTCGGCGCTTCAGAGTAAATCAACGTGCCAGCAGCGCTATGAAAAAGGTATCATAATATTCGCCGTTGGCGAATGGCTTTTCTCGTCGCTCCATCACATAGTCACCACCTGATGTTACAAACAAGTAATGGACGAGGACGACAGTTATCGTTGGCGCCTTTCCATAGCGGCCGCCGCGCCTCGCCCCACCTGCGCTTCCCACGCTGCCCGTATCGTACCCCCAGCCCCCGGCCGGATGTCACACAGCTACTACACACGCCAACTGCTGGCTCCCTTAGCGTGGGAACTCTGGTTTCGACAGCTACCTGACTCTCCTCAATTACAGCGGGCCAATGTCACGCTACAGCCATTTGCAAGAAATGATAACCCCTTTTCATAAGCTGGCAAAAGTAGTAAGTAAAGCCTGTTTTGCTTTGCCGGCCCCACGGCGTCCGTCACGATTCGTGTCAAGCGTCCGTAGGACGATGCCCGGAACGCGAACCTGACTGGCTGCCATTTCTCCAGGTATAGTCAGGGGCTGGGTATGTAGCGGGAAACTAATTTAATAGGGAGAGAACAGCGGCCCTGAGATGTTTCCAGCTACTCTCATTTGTCTGCTCTCACTGTGGACATCATTAAACACAACATCCTGAGTTTACAACCACAGTCGATATACCTCGACGGCAATTAACTGTTTGATGGGCGGGTATCGTTGTAACTTACCACATACGTAGACGCTTTGAAAGGGTGGTAGTCAGCTATGGCTAAACACATATTTTCCTCAATTTAAAGCTCTGAGGCGGCAGTTCTCTCAACTACAAAATCAACTGATTGTTGACTGAAGTTTCAGTAGATGGCACGAGAATCATAGTGCAGGACTTTAGCCGCGTATTTACGACACGACCTGATATTTCATGCATTGTTGGTGTCGTGCGTTTCTCTCCGTAGTTCTTCTTTATATGGCTATTTTCGGTAAGTAATTATTTATGTGCTGACCTTCCGTAAATTTATAAGTAATAGCACTTTTTATTTGAAAAGAACTTTCTGTATTTCACGAACGGATTTCTGTGTGGTTAATGGCGCTAAACACCGCCAATCTTCTCCGTCTAGTATATTTCTTTCTCCATCCTGCACGTCTCGCCAAAAGAGAAGAACAGAGGAAGAATGTTACCGAATATTATGTGACGGAATTCTGTCTAGTAACTACAGTACTGACAGTGATGAAAGTGACGACAATGACTCGACGTTCGCTACAGATTGTACAGTTTCTAGTCATGTTTTCAGTCGTGTGTTGAGCAGTAGTGATTCTGAGGATAACAGTGAAAGTGATGAGACAAGTGAAAGCAATCTGGTGCCTCTCGCTGTTCCATCAAGAGTCACGATAAACTAGAGCCAAGAAACAAGTGCTGCCCAAGTGCGATTATTTATTGGACAAGGTGGTGTGGTTGCAGAAATAAAGAACAAACTGAACCTGAAGCCAGTTGATTTATTTTGCGACTTCTTTGATGAAACACTTATAAACTATACAGTGTTTCAAACCAGTTGGTATGTAACACAGACAGGAAAATCTTTCGTCACCACCAACGAACATGAAATAAAAACCTTTATCGGAATAAATCTTTACATGGAAATCACTAAAAAACCTATTACAGAGATTACTACAACACTCAAGCAGACCTTGGTGAAAGTTACATATCGAAGCTAGTTGGTTTCTGAATTACTGGCACTTAAACGATAATTATGTGGCTCCCGACAGACACAGTCGGAATTACGACAAACTATATCTGTTGCTAGATCATTAGAACAGAAAATTGCAAGGTTGCTATACACCGCATCAGAATCTCGCTGTTGATGAAGCAATGGTTAAATTCAAAGGCAGATCATCTCGCAAATAGTACATAGACACAGAGGGTACAAACTGTGGATATTACGTGATGAGTCCTGATACAACTTGACATGTGATGTTTATGCAGGAAAAGTTTCGCAGACTACAGTAGTAGGGTCATGATCGAAAGTGGTTCTGAATTTAAACAGTGTCTTGATGGAAACAGTCATATTATTTTTATGGAACCCAAAGTCTAATGGACTGTACGCTTGTGGAACAGTAAATCACAAAAACATGACAAAACTATGGAGGACAAGGAGCTTGAGAGAAGGGAATTCGATGACATATTGATCAAAGATGGAGTAGTTATCTTTAGGTGGAAGGATAATACGGCAGTCAACATGACTTCTATATGTCATGCACCATCAGATGTGTCCACAGTTAAGTCGCATGATGAAAGACGGAACTATAACCAGTATTACTTGCGTTGAAGGATTAAAACTCCAGTAGGAATTACGTGGGTAATTTTGATCGACTGAAGTCGAGCTAGTGGAGAAGACTATTGCAGCAGAACTTTCGAAATTGTCTCTACCTAAAATTTAAAAAAACGAGCTAAAATTAACCTTTGAAAAAAGCTGGAAAGCAGAAAAACTGTCAGGAGAGTGAACAGTGGCCTTAATACATCCATTACATAAGAAAGGCAATAAACGAGATGTTAACAAGTACAGAGGAATTTCTTTGCAACCAGTTGCATACAACATATTTTCGAAGATTATACTAAATACTGTAGAAATTCACTGGAGGGTAATTTAGGTGAATGTCAAGGTGGTTTTAAGAAGAGCAGATCATGCCCTGAACAAATATTTAATCCGAAGTCAATCATTTGACACAGATTACTGAATTCGAAAGATGTATATTGATTACCAGAAGGCCAGTGATTCCGTCGACAGAAACTATAGATAAACTTATGTGAGTAGGAGCAAGTTGATGCCTCTTTTAAGTTCCTGGGATATTTCGCCCGAGTGAGCCATATAAAAAGGTAAAACGTTCTCTAAAGATTTAAGCGCATGTTTGAGGGATTTTAAAGCCGTCGGTCACGCAAAGGCGCGATAGTCCAGTGCTTAACAGCACAGACTAGCACTCTGTCGGCCTGGATTCTACTCACACTACTGCCACAACTTTTTTCAATTTATTTTGCTTCTCGCAATGTTAAACTAATATTTGTAAAATTAATAAGCGTAAAATTAATGTATTCAACTTAGTTACGATTACTACCCTTGATGCCCGCATCTCGTGGTCGTGCGGTAGCGTTCTCGCTTCCCACGCCCGGGTTCCCGGGTTCGATTCCCGGCGGGGTCAGGGATTTTCTCTGCCTCGTGATGGCTGGGTGTTGTGTGCTGTCCTTAGGTTAGTTAGGTTTAAGTAGCTCTAAGTTCTAGGGGACTGATGACCATAGATGTTAAGTCCCATAGTGCTCAGAGCCATTTGAACCATTTTGAACTACCCTTGATACTGTAGGCCGCCACATTGCAGCACGCTGGTAAAATTTTGCACGAGCCGCAGCTGGATTTACGAGTAGGAGGCAATCTGAGCAGTCCTCTTAGATTGTTTTGTAGATGTTGCTGTCATTTACTCTCTTGTAAAGTCACCTGATGATAAAACCAATTTCAAAATTATTTGGATAAGATAACTGCATGGTGTGAAAAGTGGCAGCTAACTCTAAATAATGGAAAGTGTGAAGCCAGCTACAGGAGCACTAAGGGAAATGCAGTAAATTTGGTTGCTCGATAAATTACACAAATCTAAAGGCTCTGAGTTGAACTAAGTGCTCAATGATAACAGTTATAAATAACTTCAATTGAAAGGGTCACTTAGATAATGTTGTGTGGAAAGTGAACCAAAGTCGGCGTTTCATTCGCAGAACATTTAGAAAACGCAACAGGACTACTAAAGAGACTGCCAACACTACGCTTGGGCGTCCTCTTCTGGAGTACTGGCTGCATCAGATAGGAGTGATGGAGGACATCGAAAAAGTTCAAAGAAACTCAAATCGTTTTGTGGTATCGCAAAATAGGGGAGAGAGTGCCACGGATATGATACACGAACTGGGGTAGCAGTTAGTGAAACAAAGGCGTTTTTCGTTGCGGCAGTATCTCCTCATGAAATTTCAATCGCCAACTTTCTCCTCAGAGTGTGAAAATATTTTCAGATTTTTTTTAAATTCCAGTCTTTCATCTCAATATAAAGTCCTTTGACGATGACCGGTTTCAGTCAGTAATGACCATCTTCAGATCTGTTCTACACCATTTCCTAATGTGATAAAATCGTAATGGCAACCTCAAAACATATAAAGGACTTTAAATTGTGATCAAAGACCGGAATAAAAAATATTTGACAGTACCTGGATCGTGTCCATTATAATTATCCTGGCTGTTATGCCGTGGTAGGTTGATGAATTCTGTGTCAATTCCCAACGTTTCGTCCCCGTCTGCGGAGGACATCTTCAAGGTGGTCTGTAGCTCGATGGAAGGTCCAACACATCCACTGGCTCGCTACTGTGTGTCGGACCTTCCATCGAGCTACAGTCCCCCCTGAAGATGTCCCCCGCAGACGTGGACGAATCGTTGGGAATTGACACAGAATTCATCAACCGACCACGACATAACAGCCCGGATAATTATAATGGACATGACATTTCCGGCCGTGAAAGTCTACATTTTCGTATCAGTACCTGGATCACTGTTTATATTCGCGACTATGTCGCAGCTTGTGAAAATATTTTACTGGCGCCCACCTACATAATAAAATAAGAGAAATCATACCTCGCACGGAAAGATTTATGTGTTCGTTTTCTCCGCGCGCTGTTAGAGAGTCGAGCGGTCCAGAAATAGATTGAAAATGGTTCCTCTGCCAGGCATTTAATTGTGAGTCGCAGGGTAATAATGTAGATGTAGATCCCAGTCAGAGTTGGACAATAATACCAGTCATCATTTCAGCGTCAAAGTCTCTGGCCATACGGCCACAGCCACCTCTGGGAGCCTCTAGACAGTTAACTGCAGACAGTTCAAACAGTCTATACTGTAGACTCTGGAGGAGGGTCACGTCGTGTGTGGACACTGGAGCTGCAGAGCTCGCATCAGGAGTGTCACGGCTATTAAGAAACGTCATCGACGATTTCTTTCGGCAGTCCAGCTTCTTGGCGAGCCCGTACCTTTAATCAGCTCGGCCATTACTTCGTAGTGACTACTCACGGGAAACTGATGTGTCAGTAGCAAGTTTGAAATAGATCTCCCAGAGGGTCGGTTCGGAGCTCTGCACCCTGTAGTCAACGAGAAGTCTGTCAAACGGCTACGATCACCTCACCTATAGACTATTCACGCCTTCTGTAATGGACTACACTTGCATGGTATGGGGAAAGGGAAACGCAGCGAAGACGCCGCAAACCGTGGCTGACTATTACCCAGCCTGGTACATGCCTGGAAGCGCCGAAGAACTGCTAGTCCTCGATAGATACAAAAAAACGACGAACAGTTCTGCAGGCAATCGAGGGGGCCCACGATCCCACTCGTCCCTCCAGTTTGGCAGGCCCACCTACATCAGAGACCGCTAGAAGCAGCCAGTGGTCCTGCTAAACAGTGTGTAAGGTCCCTCAGAAGTAAATAAAATAACTAAGTAAATTCACGAAAGATAAGACAAAGTGACAGGTACAAAAATGAGTGTAACAGTAAATGCCGAAAGATTAGTACTGCATCTCAAAGTTAACAAAATAAGGATTATGCGTAGCATGGTCATTAGAGCGCACATCTCACCTTTTGGCTCTGTAGGCTGCTGCCGTAATAAACTATATACACTCCTGGAAATGGAAAAAAGAACACATTGACACCGGTGTGTCAGACCCACCATACTTGCTCCGGACACTGCGAGAGGGCTGTACAAGCAATGATCACACGCACGGCACAGCGGACACACCAGGAACCGCGGTGTTGGCCGTCGAATGGCGCTAGCTGCGCAGCATTTGTGCACCGCCGCCGTCAGTGTCAGCCAGTTTGCCGTGGCATACGGAGCTCCATCGCAGTCTTTAACACTGGTAGCATGCCGTGACAGCGTGGACGTGAACCGTATGTGCAGTTGACGGACTTTGAGCGAGGGCGTATAGTGGGCATGCGGGAGGCCGGGTGGACGTACCGCCGAATTGCTCAACACGTGGGGCGTGAGTCTCCACAGTACATCGATGTTGTCGCCAGTGGTCGGCGGAAGGTGCACGTGCCCGTCGACCTGGGACCGGACCGCAGCGACGCACGGATGCACGCCAAGACCGTAGGATCCTACGCAGTGCCGTAGGGGACCGCACCGCCACTTCCCAGCAAATTAGGGACACTGTTGCTCCTGGGGTATCGGCGAGGACCATTCGCAACCGTCTCCATGAAGCTGGGCTACGGTCCCGCACACCGTTAGGCCGTCTTCCGCTCACGCCCCAACATCGTGCAGCCCGCCTCCAGTGGTGTCGCGACAGGCGTGAATGGAGGGACGAATGGAGACGTGTCGTCTTCAGCGATGAGAGTCGCTTCTGCCTTGGTGCCACTGATGGTCGTATGCGTGTTTGGCGCCGTGCAGGTGAGCGCCACAATCAGGACTGCATACGACCGAGGCACACAGGGCCAACACCCGGCATCATGGTGTGGGGAGCGATCTCCTACACTGGCCGTACACCACTGGTGATCGTCGAGGGGACACTGAATAGTGCACGGTACATCCAAACCGTCATCGAACCCATCGTTCTACCATTCCTAGACCGGCAAGGGCACCTGCTGTTCCAACAGGACAATGCACGTCCGCATGTATCCCGTGCCACCCAACGTGCTCTAGAAGGTGTAAGTCAACTACCCTGACCAGCAAGATCTCCGGATCTGTCTCCCATTGAGCATGTTTGGGACTGGATGAAGCGTCGTCTCACGCGGTCTGCACGTCCAGCACGAACGCTGGTCCACCTGAGGCGCCAGGTGGAAATGGCATGGCAAGCCGTTCCACAGGACTACATCCAGCATCTCTACGATCGTCTCCATGGGAAAATAGCAGCCTGCATTGCTGCGAAAGGTGGATATACACTGTACTAGTGCCGACATTGTGCATGCTCTGTTGCCTGTGTCTATGTGCCTGTGGTTCTGTCAGTGTGATCATGTGATGTATCTGACCCCAGGAATGTGTCAATAAAGTTTCCCCTTCCTGGGACAATGAATTCACGGTGTTCTTATTTCAATTTCCAGGAGTGTACATTGTATTATGGTTGCCATCTCTCCGCTACTCTCATCCTTGCTACAGGGTGCTCAGCTGACCTCGACAATAACGGACTGTGCTGGCTGAGCGAGGTTAGCAGCTTGTACTGGGATTTACTCGCGACGACCTGTCTGTCCTCAATGACACTGTGATTGTGTGCGTAGCGTACCACGTGCTGTGTCGACATATGTTTACTGCGCGATATTTTCGGTTTTAGGTTCAGCAAGTGCGCTCTCCTCTAGTGCCAGCGAATCACTTACCCTCTATCAGTTCTCTGTCAGGGGACCACAGACTCATGAACACTTTCGTGACAGTCACCAACACTCGGCTGGTGGGTCGGACTCACAAGCCACAAAAATGATGTCCAGCAGGAAGGAAGATAAAGTCGCTTAACGACGACGACGAAAAATCGCCGAGAAGTTCATAAGCAGACTGAAAAAAGAGTGCAGTGTCTTCGAACTGTATTCCATTTCTAGGCCCGGTTCTGTTGGAGATGGCGTGCCTTGGGTTTCTGTGGGCTTTGAGCTGACTTATCCAGCCAGTTAGAGAGACCTACGGTCTAAATCATTACCAAATGTGAAACAAGCGACCAGAATCCTACAATGGGCCGTCGGCTGAAATCGGAACATTTGATTTTGTTACCTATCAGTAACCCACTTAGGCCAGAAGCCAGAAACAGCGCTCATGCTAACGGACTGTGTGAACTTCGTAAATGTCTGGATGAAAGATGTCACCGTACGTGTGAGTAAACTACTTGTACACAATGCGTGTCCATGCCGCCAGTGCGCCGCTGAAGCAAATGAGTATGTTCGCCGTTAAGATATGGCGTACTTTAACAGGACCAGAAACTACCCAGGTACTGGAAAATTGTTAAACCGCAGCGAGGTCTGGCGCTGGTAACTGTTCCAAGAGCTGCTGCAACCTCTTGCGTTCGCCAAGGATTCAGGGAACCACCAGCTCCACCCCTCCCCTCACCCACACGCAACACATACTTCTCACTCTCGCAGGACTTCCTGGAGTTATTAGACTGAGCTGGGTGGCACAGAGGTTAACATGCTGTACTCGTGTTCGGAAAACTTTGCACTGAAGCAACAGCCTGCATTTCTGATACAGGCGCACTTGAGGCTTCATCGGCTCCCATCAACGAACTCAACCACCCCTCCGTCTCCAACGCAGTCCTTGTTTTCAGCATGGGCGCAGCGCCCCAGACCGTCATCGATCTGCCTTAAACACTCGTACTGCTTCCGTCTCCCGTTCCTTCAGCTGTAGTTTAGAGCAAAGATTCGCTCCACAGCATGTACCCGACCACTCTCTCCCTTCTCTGTCACGCATTTTTTCTCGTCGACCTGTTGCAGAACATGTTCATTCCTTACTCTAGAGCCCCCTGTAAAGTCAAGTTAAATGTTCTCAAAAAAATTTAGAAAGCGCCATAGATGTTTATATTTTCTGTAATTTCCGTAGCTCGACCGAAGCAAATAGTGGGGGGATCCATTTGAAAGGACTGCTGCCTATTTGTTTCCACATCCTCTTCCTATTCGACCGAGTGCTTCGTCTGTTAATCACTTCGTCATAGAGTACCGTTTGTAAGCTTTCTATGAAGTACTGAATATTCTTTTTCCAAACTTTTCTGTTCATGTAACGTGTATTTTAGACATAGTACTCCACTACTGAGCAATAAAATAATGAAAATTAATCAAATTAAATGCCAACAGAAATTAACTATGTCCTCAGTGAAAACTATTTAACTGATGCACAATACTGGAGTACATTATGAAAGTTACGTAACATGAAGTGCAATGTCTGACTTGAAAATGCACGAAATAAAATATTGCTGAACACGGAAGAAAATAACTGTTTAATATTATCTTAACTTTTCGCTGTAAGTAAATCTGGTCACTTAGTACACACCTGAGAATTCTGACGACGTACTGTTTGTTCACAAGGATCCAAAGTGAGAGCTCCCTTGAAAGAAGGGTAACTTACCTCTTTCTCAGAATGCAGTTTTGTCTCTGGTATACCTATGTTGTCGAAGGAAATTGAAATCAGCAAATTCAACAGCTAAATGAAAATAATCTACTCTAAATGTATCTTTTCTTATCAGAAACAATCTGTGATTGCGTGTGGTGTATGGCGCAATATATACACGACAAAATATTTTAAACTTTACTAAGAATGATGGAGGAGGGTTTTACTTTAAGGAAAAGCGTTCTAGAAAAATTAAAGATTATTGTCAAAAAAGTCTGTTCAACATAAGACGACTCTAAGAATTACGGAATTCTCTCATTACAAAAATTACAGACATTTCAACCACTGCGTAATTTGTGTCAATGAAAACAAGGAGATCAAATTAACACAAATCATGAATATTGTTACTTATCTAAGGGACAAAGATTTCCTTCCATTGATAGTTCTGACAAACAAATATTTCATTCGTGCATGTCCATGGGTTATCTTGAAATATTTCTCAAAAAATCGTTTCCATCGTAAAATAGCTCTATAAACAAGTTTTCATCTCCATAATAAGTATCTCAGATAATTTCTCTCAGATTCAAAAATATCAGATATCATTCTCTGAGAACGCAACAGCTCCAATGCCTCAAATAAGAATGTCCCAGCGCTCCAGAACTGACTAGCGACCAAGCGCACCACAGAGTACATTCAACACAAAGTCAACGACCCTATACACAACTCGTGTAGCGCGCTCATGCATCTGTGTTCCTGTACAGTGAAGGTCAGTTACTAAGAATGGCAGAAAACATATGAAAACCTCACACATTGCTTACTTTCTTCTACGGTAACCTGTGCCGAGTCGCGGAGGAAGGAAACTTCGCCGCCCTTTCCGGCGTTCCTTATCTTCCCGATAACTACCTGACTGTTAAATGAGCTATGATTTATGAGCTATGCTTCTCTAGCTGCGCTCTTCAAGTTACCCAGGTTTCTCTAAGGAGAAAGACGTGTGCGTGCGCCGTGCGTTCTAATTCAAAAATGGCTCTGAGCACTATGGGACTCAACTGCTGTGGTCGTAAGTCCCCTAGAACTTAGAACTACTTAAACCTAACTAACCTAAGGACAGCACACAACACCCAGCCATCACGAGGCAGAGAAAATCCTTGACCCCGCCGGGAATCGAACCCGGGAACCCGGGCGTGGGAAGCGAGAACGCTACCGCACGACCACGAGATGCGGGCCGTTCTAATTCATCTGTGACTTACAGAATTCCGACTTTCTTACCAGCTGAGCTACCCGATCATGGCTCACGGGCGCCTGTATGATTCCGCTTGTGCCATCCAAAGTTTGCTAGCTAAGAAACAAACAGAGAGATCGCGTGCATATTATTTCCGGAAACAATTCCTAGGCGGTTTCTGAGCCATAATTCACATCTGCACTCACGTCTGCACTCTACAAACCACCCCACGATGTGACCGAGAGCTTTTATCCCTTTCCTGACCAAAACGCGAAAGGTGCATTGCAACAACGTCTGTCAGCAAGCTTCAAAAACTGATCGGGTGAGAGAGGCATACAGAAGCGAGAGAGGAGTCAAGCAGGTAAAAGTGTCTTATTTATCGGTCTGCTCCCGACAGTCCAGGAGCGAAGCGTAGATCCTCCGAGCTCTATCGGAAGTGAGCACGTTTCGTTGCACTGTTCCAATCCAGAACACATATACTACAGCAACGATTGAAATAACTTAATAGAGCCAGTTAGAAAGCAGAACTGAAAATCAATTAAATACAAGACTAAAATATTGTATAACCAACGTCGTAAAGGACATAGCACGAAAACAGATGAAAAGAGCTCGCTCTTCTTGGTCTTTTTCTCTGTTTGTTTTCCGAAGTGGGAAAAATGCGCAATTAATCACCTCATTTGTACAGCATCTAGCTAATTCAAAGTACACTGCAAGACAAAAGAAAAAAAAGCGACGCACCACGAAAGAAATATTCGAATGGGGTGGAAATCGGTAGCTGTAATGTACATGTACAGACAAACAAATTATTACAATTTCAGAAGAATTGGATCATTTATTGGGAGAAAGAGCTTCACAAATTGAGCAAATCAACAACGCGTTGGTTTAGCTCTGCTACTTATGCAAGCATGTATTCGGGTTGACGTTGATTGATGGAGTTGTTGGATGTCCTCCTGAGGGATGTCATGCCAAAATCTGTCCTACGCCAAACATTCTCAACTGAGGAGAGATCCGGTGACCTTGCTGGTCAAGGTAGGATTTGGCAAGCACGAAGACAAGCAGTAAAAACTCTCACCATCTGCGGGCAGGCATTATTTTGCTGAAATGTAATCCCAGGATGGCTTGTTATGACGGGCAACAAACGGGTCGTAGAATATCGCCTACGTACTGCTGTGCAGTAAGAGTGCCGCGAATGATAACCAAAGGGGGTCCTGCTATGAAATGAAATGTCATCCCAGGTCATCGGTCCTGGTTTTTGGGCTGTATGGCGGGCGAAAGTCAGGTTGTTACCCCAGCGCTGTTCTCCAGACACGACTTCGGCTTGGAATCTCTCTGACTGCAGTTGAATTGTCTTCAGTGATGACCAGCGAAGACGCGCCTGGAGACGCTCGGACAACAATGGAATACCAACTGGTTGACGCCCCCCACGCGCACCGACAACCAGATGTGATGATCTGGGGTGCCATTTCCTTTCATAACAGGACCACTTTGGTTGCCATCCGCGGCACTCGTACAACACAGCGGCACGTCGACGATATTCTACTCCCCGTTCTGTTGCCCTTCATGGAAAGTCATTCTGGGCTTACATTTCAGCAAGATAATGCCTGTCTGCACACGCCGAGAGTTTCTGCTGCTTTCATGCTTGCCAAACACTACATTGGCCAGTAAGTTTGCCGGATTTCTCCCCACTTGAGAACGTTTGGAGCATCCTGGGCATTGCAAATATTCTAAAATGTTCGCAGAGTACGCTAGCAGCACGAAAAATGAGAAGTTTACGTAGCTAGTAGAGGTTAATGCATGGAGAAACCTTGTTTGATGTCAGAATATCGCAAAAAATGTCTGCAGTGTAAAAGAAAGCACGAGTCAGAATATTTGCATCATCTTAGATGTAGATTAACTTACGATCTATTGCGTTTTTTAATTGTTATTGGAGCCATCTATTTGTGTGACACAATGTCCGAACTTTGTGACCGATTTTATTCTGCAGCCATCTGCTGGTGACTGAAGGGGCTGGGATTTCGCGTTTTCTGGGTTTGTGGGATGGTATTTAAGGTAAAACGCATCTTCAACAAATACGAATTCCTAATTCGTTATTTATATCTTATAGACAGATGTAGGGTTTCAATTATTGATAGAGAAATACCATTTTTTCAGTGCAGCCGTCTGCTGGTGACTGGAGCAAGAAGGATGTGAAAATGAGCTTGCCTGCATTCACGTTTTCAGAGCGTGTGGGAAAATGTTTATGGTAAACAACTCATTTTCAACAAATAATAATTTCTATTTCGTTATCTATATTTTATATGTCAATGTTGATTTTTAATTATTTATACAGAAATATGCCATCTATTCGATCCAGTACTCCATCACGAGTGATATATAGTTTTAAATCAACGTTACCAATATGTTGCTATGCAAATCTTCCATGGATCCCCATCCCTCTTAAGTTCTGTAAATCCCTCCAGATCCTCTAACGCAATGCTCTCCACCTCGCTTTCTGCATCCGTTTACCTTCCCCCGCCCCCCTCCCCCAAGGATTCTTTATCACCGTTTTGAATTCAATGTATGTACATCCGATATCAGTTTCTTGTTTTTTCATCTACTTTACTTTTCTATTGTCTGTTGGCTGAAGAGCGGGTCATCTGTATCGCTGACAGCCCACGCTCACCCCTCACTGCCCATATGGAACGCGGGGGGATAAAATGACAATAAAGAAAAAGACTGGAGGGCCAGTCCTCAAACGAATTTTGAAAGTTAGCAATGCAAATATAGCAGCAAAGCAGAAGTGGAAGTGCGGGGCGCGAGGCGCGTGGAAGCGCAGGGACACGGGGAGGCTGTGTTTCATTCAAAATTTGAAGAAGCGCCGGGCGCGGAGGATTGGGGTACAGATGTCAATTGAATATGACGTTCAGTCGAGTGAGTCTCACTGCCACAAATTCAGGGGTGCAGAGGGGCGCTCAGGGCGGAGTGGGGGGGGGGGGGGTGCTTCGGTCCTCTCCTTGACCTTGGCACATGGCAGGATACCATGATTCTTGGAATGACCTTGGAGATGAGGAATTGCTGATGCTGACGACAGCGAAATATGACATGTGCAATTGTCTCAGCTGTAATACGACACCACGGGTAAAAGAGCGCTGTGTCAGCACATTATCCGCCCGTATTCGCAGTTCCCCACTATTCGTTGGGCCTGCTCCTCACTTTTGCCGCCTTGGTCTCCTACCATCGTGGCCTTGTGTTCAGTTTTCTGGCTTCGTCTCCCACCACTGTGGCTTCATGTTCGGTTTTCTGCCTTGGTCTCCTAGTTTTCCCATTACCCCAATATTTTTTAAGCCTTTGAATCTGTTAATTCGTCCCACCCTGTCTCCATATATTTACCATATTCTATCTTTTCCCCTGTCACCCCCCTCGCCTCCTCTGTCTCCCTATCCGTTTAGATTGACATTTCTGTCCATCTTAACTGGTCGCAGATTATTGAAACAGTTATTTTCTATGCCACCACTAGTTCATCTGTTTTTTTAATTTTTAAGTGTACTTTATTCTATTCCACCATTTTTATCGGCTCTCTTCAGCATTTACTTCATTTCAATAATCCCTTTTTGCTATTAACGCTGCCTTTCCGCGCTTTTCCTAATTTTCGTTATCGCGTCAATCTACCATGTGGCCGACTCGCCTCAGCATATACGTTATCTGGAGCAGTATTTGTTTCCACTATGATTCATGACTGTGATCGCTAACCTCTCTTCGCACCGCATATCGACATGGTTTGGCTTTCCAATGACCATATTTGACAATCGCGGTCTTCGCTTTAGCGTCATCATATCAATGGCTTTTAAATATGATTAATCCGGCCCGCTGTTCAAGACAACCTCAAGACGCGCTAACCGCGCGAAATGCGTTATTGCAACAGAGACTGCTCTCTATTTTTGGAACATTCAAACACTGTTGCTGCATCAGCCCAAAATGGAGTAACGTGTAAGCTGAAATGAATGGACTTCGTGGTATGAACACTGCCTTGCCCTTTTTCTTTTTGGTTCATATTTCCGCTTCTATAATACTGTCTAGTTTTTCTGTAAGGACATATCGGGAACATTGAGTGAATTTAGGAATCCTGTTGTTGGGAACTGCCAGCAAAAACTGAAGAGAGAACGATGACTAAGAAGAGGTGATTAGAAAATACGATGGAGCGGGAGTTAAAGAAAAGGTATATCAGAATAAGGAGGGAAACAGAACTATATTAAGGCGGGAGAAACGCAAATATTACGAGGAGTTAATTGAAGAATCTAAACAGGACTGTATCCATCAAAAAGTAAAAAGTAAAGAAAGGAACGCAGAAAAATAAGAAAAAGGAACATTTGTTAAAGACGCACAGGGGCAAAGTCTCATGAATAGTACTGAAGTAGAACGGAAGAGTACTTCGCAGAGTTACAAAACTGTGGTAACCCAAATGAGTCTCTTCCATGTGATGTACGGGACACCGTAGACAGCAAACTAGAAAACCCCAACGAAGAAGAAATACGGAAAATAATCAAACCTAAAATACAACAAAGCTCTCGGCGGAGATTAAATTGCAGTAGGGCTAATAAGGAATGGAGACTTGTTACTGGTTCAACTAACTACAAAACTGTTAAAGAATGCTTGGTAATATGAGAGATTGCATGACGATGGAAAATGGACATAATCTGCTCTAGACTAAAAATGAACGGCCCTGGTATGTGATAACTACCGAGGGGTTGTACTCTTTAATGAAGCTACAAAATTCTGATATAGTGTCTACTGAAGAAAATTATTCGAATTACAGAAGGAATTACAAGGGACTATCAACAAGGTTTTTAGAAGGAGCAGATCAACTACAGATCACCTTTTTACGCTTAGACAATTAACCGAAGGACGTTGGGAACGTAACGTTGATATTCACATGGTTTTTGCAGTTGAAAAAAAGCTTATGACAACCTGCACACGAACACAACCAGCAATGCTTTGAAATAGTTCCAGTTTCCATAAAAGGTAATAAAGCTAGTACAGATGAGTTTAGAGAAAACCTATTGCAGAGTAAAGATCACTACAGCAATGTAAGAGCATTTTGAAGTCAGAACTGATTTTAGACAGGGAGACGCATTATCTCCAATACTTTTTAATTTAGTTGTAGAAAAGATAGACAGAGAACAGCAAAAATTAAACGAAGATGGAATAAAACCGGATAATATCACAATAAATCGGTTTGCATATGTGGACGTTGTTCTAATATATAATACCAAAGAGGACCTGCAACTCGTGACAAATTCTTACAGAAAATTTGCAACTAAAGCAGGGTTAAAATTAACGAGGAGAAAACTAAGTACATGTCGTGAACGGGGCACCCCATTGATAGTTGATGCATTCATTTTTAAAAGAGTAAACTTAGTTAAATATTTGGGAACCATTTTTAGGCAGGAGAATAGAACGGAAGTTGAGTTTAAGGCAAGGGTCGCAGCCGTAAATAGATCATATTTTGGCTTGCGAGATGTGCTGTGCAGTAGAGCAGTTTCGAAAAGTTTTAAGATCAGACTACTGCAGAGTATAATTCACCCAGTAGCACTACAGTTCAGAAAAATTTGCATTAAGGAAAACAGAATAACAAAACCTGCTAGTCTTCGAGAGAGAGATATGAAAGAAGATATTTGGTCCGAAGAGGGACACCCAGTCACAGGAACTGAGGATATTAAAATACCAGGAACTGGCAAACCTATACTCAAAAGCTGATTTTATCCGAAGGACGAAAAAAAAAGAACATTGATGGGGGCAGGATTCCTAATTAGGATGAAAGAGGAAAGACTACCACGAGTGGTATTGTCAGGATTTGTATAAGGCAGAAGGGGCCGAGGAAGGCTAAGGACAAGACGGAAAGTTGATATCAACAGGGATATGATGGCGACAGGCCTGAGAAAAGGAGAACGGGCCACGAAAGCCAAGGCCAGAAATGATTGGTGGATGACGATAAAGAACGCATATTGTCTCCCAGGCCAAAGCGACAGTTAAGAAGTTGGAAAGTTAACGCTTTCGTCTTGGTTCATCGTTGTATCAATGGATTCAAACATTTTTTCTTCCCCTGGTAACATATTCTGCATTCGCTTCTTTGTATGTTAGACTACATCATTTTTGTTGCTAAGTTTCTTCACTAACACAATCATTCTTTGCCTGTCTGATTTCTTCCTACAAGCGGATACACTATTTCGAAGAGTTGTTCCACTTTCTCTGAATGTTGCGCTACCCGATAGTAGCACCAGACACAGGAACCAGTGACAGGCGGTCATGGTATCAATTTCACCGACAAACATTTAATCCTTACAAGATTTTTAGACTGTTTCTGCCACCCCGTATAATGTAGGCGTACTGCGGCGGCGCTGTTACTTTCAACCATTATCTGCACGTACCTATGAACTCGTTGCAGCAGTTCGCCGGTCGGAAAGTCGAGCAGAAACCTACCGTACTGCAACTCGCACCAGGCTGCATACAATGTAACTATTTCAAGAATCGGGAAAGGTCTTAATTTTGAATGAAAGGTGGAAATACTGCCAAAACTTCGGTATATTCTGAAACTTGATAATGTACACGTTCATTGCCAAGCCACTGCTAATCTCAACCCAGTAATGTTCAAACCCTTTCATTCACGTTAGTAAGTCTATGGGTATTCTCGAAATATGAACAGATACTAAACACGGATTGTTCTTAAATGAAAGTGCTCCCCATACTATTAAGTTTGTCGGTGTCTAATGCACTCAGGTCTTTAGCCACCGATCTGCTCAGTATGCCACGCAGAATTACTGTGTTTTCTCATACACAAAGTTACTTAAAAATCCATACTTTCTAAAAGAAACACACCGGAATAAATATGCCTTCACTTTCAAACACTTTTGAAAATAATAACTTCCTTCGGACCTCATACTACACAAGACAGTCCCATTGAAAGGCTGGGCTCCGACTCGTTTAGACTGCTGTAAGCATTCTGTATCTCCAAGAGAAAAGACAGGCGAAGAATACTCCGTTCTGATTGGCCAGTTTTCTTTATGGCCAATAGAAAAACATTGTTTTCCTGCGTTAGTCCGCGCTTTTCATCACTAACCAATTGACAAATAACACACTTTCCAACTGTACTTTTTCTCGAAATAAATATTTAACATTTTGATATTTTGTTTATACTTTACACTATTAACTATTTTCATTTGCACTCGAGATAGCTTTCATTTACCATAAACTTACTTAACATTTTATGATAAAAAATTCCCCATCGTCTGCATTCACACTCTCTTAAAACTTTCTCACTCCAGTTCGTACAGCGTTCATCAGTAGAACAATGGTGTACACACACTACTGGCCACTAAAATTGCTACACCAAGAAGAAATGCAGATGATAAACGGGTGTTCATTGAACAAATATATTATACTAGAACTGACATGTGATTACATTTTCACGCAATCTGGGTGCATAGATCCTGAGAAATCAGTACCCAAAATAACCACCTCTGGCCGTAATAACGGCCTTGATACGCCTGGGCATTGAGTCAAACAGAGCTTGGATGGCGTGTACAGGTGCAGCTGCCCATGCAGCTTCAACACGATACCACAGTTCATCAAGAGTAGTGACTGGAGTATTTTGATGAGCCAGTTGCTCGGCCACTAACGATCAGACGTTTTCATTTGGTGAGAGATCTGGAGAATGTGCTGGCCAGGGCAGCAGTCTAACATTTTATGTATCCAGAAAGGCCCGTACAGGACCTGCAACATGCGGTTGTGAATTATCCTGCTGAAATGTAGGGTTTCGCAGGGATCGAATGAAGGGTAGAGCCACGGGTCGTAACACATCTGAAATGTGACGTCCACTGTTCAAAGTGTCGTCAATGCGGACAAGAGGTGACCGAGACGTGTAATCAATGGCACCCCATACCATCACGCCGGGTGATACGCCAGTATGGCGATGACGAATACACGCTTCCAGTGTGCGTTCACCGTGATATCGCCAAACAAGGATGCGACTATCATGATGCTGTAAACAGATCCTGGATTCATCCGAGAAAATGACGTTTTGTCATTCGTGCACCCAGGTTCGTCGTTGAGTACACCATCGCAGGCGCTCCTGTCTGTGATGCAGCGTCAAGGGTAACCCAGCCATGGTCTCCGAGCTGATAGTCCATGCTGCTGCAAACGTCGTCGAACTGTTCGTGCAGATGGTTGTTGTCTTGCAAACGTCCCCATCTGTTGACTCAGGGATCGAGACGTGGCTGCACTATCCAATACAGCCATGCGGATAAGATGCCTGTCATCTCGACTGCTTGTGGTACGAGGCCGTTGGGATCCAGCACGGCGTTCCGTATTACGCTCCTGAGACCACCGATTCCATATTCTGCTAACAGTCATTGGATCTTGACCAACGCGAGCAGCAATGTGGCGATACGATAAACCGCAATCGCGATAGGCTACAATCCCACCTTTATAAAAGTCGGAAACGTGATGGTACGCATTTCTCCTCCTTACACGAGGCATCAGAACAACGTTTCACCGGGCAACGCCGGTCAACTGCTGTTTGTGTATGAGAAAACGATTGGAAACTTTCCTCATGTCAGCACGTTGTAGGTGTCGCCACCGGCGCCAGCCTCGTCTGAATTCTCTGAAAAGCTAATCATTTGCATATCACATCATCCTCTTCCTGTCGGTTAAATTTAGCGTCTGTAACACGTCATCTTCGTGGTCTAGCAATTTTAATGGTCAGTGGTGTATTTACTTTAGACCACATTCAATCATCATTCACACTATTAAAATCATATACAAAACTGTACAAACATAAATAAACGAAAAAGGCATCAAAAAATAAACAGAACAATTCACAAAAACACCCTCTTGACCTGTTTCTCGAATGTCTCTGTGCACTACTGGACTCTCGTGGTCAAAATTCTAAACTACATTATAGTTGTTTCTGTTTAGACCTGTCTATTGCTGTCCTCTAGCAAACACAAGTTAGAACTACGTACTCGACTAAACCCGCTTCGGACCGTCTGTCACTTTGCACGCATGAGTCATTCTCCTGATACACAGGCTCTAGACAGCAGCGATATAAGGCGCCACGCCTCAGAGTAAGCACGTGATGGACAGTCTGAAAAGCTTGTAAGAGTGAAGCAGTGTAGGCTGTGCTGAGAAATAATTGTTAAGAAGAAAATTCGATACGTCGCACCTTTTCCGAGTTAATTAGCATTCAAGTTAACCAATCAGGCGGTTGCGCGCGAATTCAAGCGGCCGGCCAGGGACAGTATCACCAAACATGTTATTCGTTTTATTTCCTATAACCGGACAAGACAGCGACACAAAAATTGGACATGGAACTGTAGTAAGAATCGATCCCGAACAAAAGGTTGAGCAGTCTCTTATGCTTTTATCTACTCAATGAGAACTAACACTAATTGTATCTGGCGGGCCCCTTGAATTTGCGCAGGACGGCCTGATTGGCTAACTTCAATGCTAATTAACTCGGAAAAGGTGTAACGTATCGAATTTTTTCTCTTTAACAGTTATTTCTGAGCAGAATCTACACTGCAACACTTACACAAGCTTTTCAGTATATTCCTGACCACCCTGTATGATGATGATGATGATGATGATGATGATGTGCGATCAAAAGCGCCCGTACAAAGTCCCAATTTTGACACAATCCAATTTTTACACAGTCCAATCTAGTTAGTGTCAGGAATGATGACGATGAAGATGAAATGATGAGGACACCACAAACACCCAGTCGCCAATCTCGCGTCCGATGGCCGCCGTAAATTAATATATTATTATTATGTTGATTGTTGCTGACTTACGTGTTGGGCCTTAATAAATATATTTCATTTTATTTTGATTTACAATTAAATGCTTTTGTGAAGTTCTCTTTTTTAACAATATTAATTTTCAGTATAAATTATTTGTTACGTTAATGAAAGTTAGACTCGCTGAATCTTAAAACGAGCATATAAGTTGAACAATGGAATACACTTTTCATATTAATTTCCTCGGCTAGTCAGTTCACTTTAAAGCAAAAAATCTTTAGTTATTAATTACAATTGCGGCCCACACACGCGAGAGAGTATTTTTTCTTATTTCCGTTAACCATTGCATTGTAGTCGGAGTCCTGGCTCTGGCTCTCGGCTGTGGTACTGAAAATAAGGATCTTAAAGCTAAGTATTTTCTGCAACTTCGGGCGGCTGTGGAGAAAAATGTATATTATGTTAATAGCGGGCGAGTTTTTCGCTTCCGCTAATTTTTATAAGTTAATATCGTCACGTAATGGCGTCGTTGGCTGCATCGGCCGCTGCGATTGTTGCACTGTAAATTACTCGAATGCAGGTTAATTCAAGGAAGGTGGACATGAAATCGGGATCACCTCTTACAAATTAAAAGTGAACAATGATATTAAATCAGTATATTATCTGCTTAATTAGTACAAATATGCTTACATTTGCCAGCACTCGCAAGATGTCCGTCTACACGCAACCATGACAAGAGAAGAAGTTAAGACGACTAAAAAATTAACAAAAGAGTGTATCCTGTCGTCTCTTTAGATCATTTTGTTATATTTCTTTGTCCTCGAAACTTACACAGAGAAATTATTATTTTACGGGTATATGAGAAAAATGTATATAATTCAATTTTTAAACCTCTTCTTTATAAATACTGTTTTTAAGTCTTTTCGTATTATTTCACTGGGGACGCTATACTGACCACCCTGTATGATGATCATGATGATCTTGTGCGATCAAAAGCGCCCATACAAAGTCCCAATTTTGACACAGTCCAATTTTTACACAGTCCATTGTAGTTACTGTCAGGAATGATGACGATGAAGATGAAATGATGAGGACAACACAAACACCCAGTCGCCGGGCAGAGAAAATCTCCAACCCGGCGAGGAATCGAACCCGGGACCCCGTGATCCAGAGGCAGCAATGCTAAACCTGTATAATGCAGTCATAGAACCACGTGATGGGTTTTCGTATTTGGCACATTTCAAGACGACTGGATATACACCAGATGAAGTAAGTACTGTCCTGTGGTGCTTTTGCTAAGGTAAATAGCGTTTTCAAAACCAAGTTGGCGGTGTGCTGGGAAGAGAAAAATGTACATTGCCGCCAGTAAGATTCAAATGGCTCTGAGCACAATGGGAATTAACTTCTGAGGTCATCAGTCTCCTAGAACTTAGAACTACTTGAACCTAACTAACCTAAGGACATCACACACATCCATGCCCGAAGCAGGATTCGAACCTGCGACCGTAGCGGTCTCGCGGTTTCAGACTGAAGCACCTAGAACTGCTCGGTCACTCAGGCCGGCCGCCAGGAAGACATTAACTGTAGTGAGTAATGGTCAGGCAAATGGAAGTTGTTTACTGTACTACAACAGGTAGGGAGAGACCAGCACGACAGACTAATGGAAAGTGGGTAGATGACGTCAGAAAACATGCGCCAGCAAAGTGGGTGCGTGTGGCTGGAGAGCGTAACTCAACGAAAGCTCAAGGGCGGGAAGGGTAAGGGGGGAGGGGGGGAGGAGCTTCACCCATCTCTTACTGTCAGGTGGCCGATTAAGAAGCAGTAAAATGAGTACCATTTCTGCATGTAAGTGGATCTCACAATTTATGAGTTCACATTTTGGGTCAAACTATGAGTGTATTGTATATGTACGTCAGTAAAATGGTCCGAATGCCGTTATGTGATAGAAGTCTGATAGCGAGGTAACTGTTAATGGCGCCAATGGTGCTTACGTAAGGTGGTTGTGATTTCATTGATGGCTTATGCAGTGACGCGACAAAGTGTCCTGACTTAGAGAAAGGAATTCTGGGAAAAGGTGTCGAATCAGGAAGGCTCGCAGTGTTAGCTGTTACTGCTGCTTGTGACCGCGAAGTCTGAGCAGGTGCGCCTTCGCAGAAGCCATTATTTTGTGCTCGTTCCTTTTCTCTCTCTCTCTCTCTCTCTCTCTCTCTCTCTCTCTCTCTCGCTAGCGAATGTAGCGGCCGGCGCCAGGTAGGCAAACAGGCGGCGGGATTCCAGAGGCGCCCCTGGCCGTGACGTCACCGTGGGCGTGCTGCGCTGCGGCCGAACACGGGTGTCGCAACGGCCCCCCTGCCTCTGCTGCCGCTGCGCCGCGCCCCACGCGAGTACTTCAACAGGGCCGGCGGTAAAGTTTTAGCTATCCGCTAGAAAAAATCAAACTGGACCCTTGAGAGTTCGTTAATGTGTCATTCCTCCTCCACACATTAATCCTTTAACGAGACACATCTTGACAACGATGGTTGACGTGGCGAAGACCTTCGTAGTACGAGTCACATTCTGGCTGCTCAGCAAATGTTCCACCTCGAACGCCGCCTCATCGTCATTCGGGATGGTTTTCTTGTCTGTGAAGGGAGGAACAAGTCGCTGGACGCTACGTTACGAGAATACCAGGGGCAGGGTGAGGCTAACAGCCCAAAGAAGCAGCACGTCCAGAATGATCTGGACTGTTGTCCAGGCTGTTAAAGAAGGTAGAAGCATATGGAACAGGTTCACAGATATGTGAGTAGCTCAAAGAATCCAGTGTGTTGTCCTCGACGGCGAGTGATGATCAGAGACAAGGTTATCGTCAGGGGCGCCACAGGGAAGTGTGATAGGACCACTGTTATTCCTTATACACATAAATGATCTGGGGGCAGGGTGAGCCGCAGTCTGCCGTAGTTTGCTGATGATGCTGTGGAACATGGTAAAGTGCCGAAGTTGAGTGAGTGTAGTAGGATACAAGATGACGAAGACAAAATTTCTAGTTAGTGTGAGGTAGCTCTAAATGTAGAAAAATGTAAGTTAATGCGGATGAGCGATGCTCGGATACAGCATTAGTAGTGTCCTGCTTGACACAGTCGCGTCGTTTGAATACCTAGGTGTAGCGATATGATAGGCAAACAGGCGGCGGGATTCCAGAAGGTCCCCACGCCGTGACGTCACCGTAATGAGGGTTGGTGCCCAACCACGACGTGTGGCGATATGAAATGGAAGGAGGATGTGATGTTTCTGGTAGGGGATGTCAATGGTCAAATTCGGTTTATTGGGATAATTTTAGGTAAGTACGGTTCATCTGTGAAGCAGAGCACATATAGGACGCTAGTACGCCCCATTCTAGAGTACTGATTGAGTATTTGGATCCGTAATAGGTTGAATTAAAGGAAGACATAGAAGCAGGCTGGCTTCTAAATTTGTTACCGGTAGGTTCTAACAACACACAGGTGTTACGTAGGTACTTCGGGGACTCAAATGGAAATCCGTAGAGGATAAGCGACATTCTATCCTAGGAACACTATTGAGAAAACTTAGAGAACCGGCGTATGAAGCTGCCTCCAACATAGATTGCGCGTAAGGACGATGAAGCTAGGATACGAGAAATTAGGGCCTGTACGGAGGCATATAGACAGTTCTTTTTCCATCGTTCTATTTGCGAGTGGAACAGGAAAACAAATGACTGGTAGTGGTACGAGGTACAGTCCACCATGCACCTTCCGGTGCACTGTGGACTGTCTGTGTAGATGTAGACGGAGCATAATCGTTTTCTTGTTCAGCTTCCCGTGTCGCTTCATCTTGATAACCTCCCCCCCCCCCCTCCCGTAACCTCAACGGAAGGTATTATTTTAATGGTCATCAACTGCAGCCAAAAGTCCACATGATGAAAAAAATCTTCCGCACTGGCTTCTAGAAAAATGGTTCAAATGGCTCTGAGCACTATGGGGCTTAACTTCTGAGGTCATCAGTCCCCTAGAACTTAGAACTACTTAAAGCTAACTAACCTAAGGACATCACACACATCCATGCCCGAGGCAGGATTCGAAGCTGCGACCGTAGCGGTCACGTGGTTCCAGACTGTAGCGACTTGAACCGCTCGGCCACTTCGGCCGGCGCTTCTAGAAAAGTTTCATGAATAAGTCACTACCGATTTCGCATCTAGAGAGATGCATCTGTAACTGATCTTTATAAAAAATTATAACATAACAGGATTACAGTGTTCTACCATAAAGCGCCATGCACTTATCAGCCAGAACGTTTTGACCATCTACCTAATAGCCGGTACGTCCTCATTTGGCACGGATAACAGCGGCGACACGTCGTGGCCTGGAAGCAATGTGACCTTGGTAGGTCGCTGGAGGGAGTGGGCACCGCATCTGCACACATAAGTCACCTTCAGATCCGGCGAGTCGCGGGGCCAGTACATCAATAGAAACTCGCCACTGCGTTCCCCGAACCACTCCGTCACACTCCTGGCCACTTGAAATGGCGCATTATCTTACTGAAAAATGCCACTGCCGTCGGGAAACATGATCTTCATGAAGGGCTGTACGTGATCTGCAAGTAGTTACGATACTCGTTGCCGTCATGATGCCTTGCACGAGCTCCACTGCACCCATGGATGCTCACGTGAACGTTCTCCAGAGCATAATGGAGCCGACGCCGTCCCGCAGTGCACGTGTCCAGGAGCTGTTCCCCTGGAAGACGACGGATTCGCACCCTTCCTTCGGCATGATGAAGAGGATATCGGGACTCGTCAGACAATGCAGTGCTCTGCCACTGCGCCAACGTCCAGTCGCGGTGGTCATGTGCCGATTTCAGTCGTAGTTGCGGATATCGTGGTGTTAACATTGGCACATGCATGGGTTTTCGGCTGCAGAGTTCCATCGTTAGGAGAGTTCAGTATAGTGTGTGTTCACACTTGTATTCTACCGAACATTAAAGTCTGGTGTTAGTTCGTCGCCTGTCCTCTTTTACCAGTCAGCCCAGTGTACGGCATCCGACATCTGCGATGAAGGTTGGTCGCCCAACTGCACGACGTCTGGAAGTGGTTTCACCTTTGTTTCGCCACGTGTTGGAGACACTCACCACGGAACTCCTCGAACACCGGACAAGTCGTGCAGTTTCTGAAATCCTCGTGCCGAGCCTCCGGGCCATCACAATCATCCCTCGGTCAAACTCACATAGCTCGCCACCCTTCCTCATTCTACACACGGATACCACGCTCACTCCGTGCGTGTGTCTGACTAGCAGTTATTTCTCGCAAGGTGACGCTGCTATCACCTGGAGGTGTTTACATGGATTGTAGGTCGGTGGTCATAATGTTTTAGCTGATCACCTTGCGCCAGCATTGTCATTAATGTCTGTTCATCCAGACATATTACGCACGGTCCTCACCGATGGGGGAATACAGAGTAAATCTGCAAACATTAAGTACTGAATGTAGGCAACTATAGAATAGGGACGTAGGCAGTGTGACATAAGGAAGTTTAGTATGGTGCGTGGTGCATGCACAAATAAACTAAGTGGTTAAAGTGATCACTCGCCCGGTTCGACACAAATTTTCGTATGTCACTAATAGATACTATATGTGTATCTAATATAGCTGATGATAAGTGAGCCATGCGTGGCTCGTGTTCCCGCCATCATGTATTGTATTTGACACCCTTTTTTTACGTACTTCCACCTCACTACGTTAATTTAAATTACTGGTGTCACTGAGTTGCTGCTTTGCCTGACCGTGACCGGCGCCAGCAACGCGTATCGATATATCCCCTCTCGTAGTATCTTTACTCGACTGCTATTACATCCCGGTCGTTGTCTGTCGTAAGGGAGTTGGGGTCGAGAGTTCGGGTCTGCCAGTCAGTTGGAACGCGTCTGGAGCGCATTCCGGACCTGCCAGTCGGGAGTTGGAATTAGGCACTAGTGCAGTCGTCTTGGAGCAGCAGGGAGGTCTGTGTCAACATGGCTCTCCCAAACATTGCCGCCACGCATCACTTGAGCCGGCCCACGGTCTTGGTGGATCGTCGATCGGTCGTCCTACCGGATGACGCATTTTGGCTCGGCGATCGGTCATGAGTCGGTTGTGTGTGTGTGTGCATCGACTCCCGATTTGTTTTCATGCATCCGTAGTATTGTTGGGTATCGTGCAGGTCTTCGTTTGTCAGGTGGTGTGTGTAGTGGGCGTTTTTTCCACTGACGACTATTTTAGATGTCGGCGTTCTGAGAGAAATCGGTCGGTTGCTGCGGACCAGCGAAGTTATCTCAGCCGGCCGAAGTGGCCGTGCGGTTAAAGGCGCTGCAATCTGGAACCGCAAGACCGCTACGGTCGCAGGTTCGAATCCTGCCTCGTGCATGGATGTTTGTGATGTCCTTAGGTTAGTTAGGTTTAACTAGTTCTAAGTTCTAGGGGACTAATGACCTCTGCAGTTGAGTCCCATAGTGCTCAGAGCCATTTGAACCATTTTTTGAAGTTATCTCCGTGCGGTGCAGTCGGCTGGGTCCGCTGGCAGCCCCTGCGCAGTGTCGGAGCGTGTGTGGAGCTGTCCGATCGCTACGAGCTTCGTGGTTCACCGACCCAGGACGTCAAACTTGGGTAGTGGTTTCAACTACCCAAGCCACGTGCATTCATGTTGTGTGGTTCGTTTCGTTGGTTCGCTTTTGGAGAGGTTTTCCTGTGAGCAACAAGGATTGTTTCCATTGCTGAAATATAGCCGCCATGTGGTGCAATTAACTATATTGGTTGACTAAAATTCGAGTGCTCAGCGGAATTTTCTGCCTTGTGGCCGTTAGTGTTTTGGTTACCTGTCCTGGCCACTAACGTAATTTCGGGCAGCGTCCTTTCCTCGCCTGTTGTCGCTGTCCAACATGGTGTGTAGTTTTGACAGCTAATACATATTTCATTGTGGATAATCACGTTCGTAACCTTTGTGTTTGAGTACTCATGTACCGACTGGTGGCAAGCAAGTCGTTTTGTCGGTCGGTCCGTGGCTGTCCCCTTGTTGGGTTCCGACGGATCAAGTGTAGTTGGGCTCACCACCTGTCTCGCCTAAGTGAACGAGGGCAGACCGACCTCCCTGGAGGCTTCTGAGTGCCATTTTCTTTATTGTCCTTCTCACCGGTGTTTAATTGTCTGTATATAATCTATCATAGCCAATGATTTAATAAAATCTTGCTTTTACTGGATATTATGTATTTTTGAATTTTGGAAAATCAATTGTGGGCGTTCAGCCACTTGAATCCTTATTCAAAAAAAAAAAAAAAAAAAAAAAAAGAAGAAAAACATTGCGGCCTTCTGCCTTTGAAAGGATATGGTAATATATTTTAAAATCTTGAATATTTTACTGTCGGCCTTCAGCCGTTTGTATTGCATCTTGTTCGTGTTTGTCTATTCACCCTTGCCTTGAGGCTCTCAGCCTCGCTGTGTATACATATGTTATTGCAGATTTAACGGCATGTTTTTACCTCTTGAGATTTATCTGGTTGCTTTAAGATTTCTTGTTTGGAGGCCTACAGCCATGAAATAATTGCCTTTTTGAACTCGTAGTTCTAAAGGTTCGACTATGTGCCGTTTTGGTTTAAAGGTGTTATTAAATTACAATAAATTACAATTTTGAGTGAACCTGACCGACACCTTATTTGGCGCTTTCCACAATCCTAATCACCTGTTCTGCCCAGTGGGTTGAGCGGGCGTTTCAATAAGATATTCGCATTCACAATTGTTTTGTAATTAGAGTTAAATACCCCGTCAACATCCAGCTCTCTGCCAGTGGAGAGCTGGATTAGACTGGATAAGCAAATCAGCTGTCCCTTGCAAGGCAACTAACCTGCAAGCACCGCAAGTGTTTAAGGAAATGAGGCAGGCTCTACATCAGTATCGGTAGATGTGTGTTTAAAACCCACTCCTCGAGGCTACACCTTCTAACGTTTCTACTTTTCTCGCAGTTTCGTACTTCCGGCATGTACAGGAATCAGCATTGATAACATACATACCTCCAGGTTGACTGACACCATTCCCCGAGAACTTCATATGATATATTGCTGAAAGCTTGTTCAGCTGGACGCAGACACCACTGGTGGCTCGTTCGTTTCTTTAGATGACGATGTCCATTGCTGCAGACACGATTCAGTGGATGAAATTCATTAGCATGTACCATATGGTCAAGACCACGAAAACTGTCTTTCAACTGGCACACAGTCCTGTCAGAAGATGGACTTTGCTCGCTTGGACGAATGTCAGGGTAAAAGGAAATGCGATTGGGAAGTATATTATAGGAAATGTGTTGGACCTGTACACAAATTCTAACTTTATATGTGGTGTGGGTGTTGCAGGACTGCAGCTACGCAAGGAGAGACTGGCTTGGGGCCTTCCTTGGAGTCTCTCTTTCAAAAGCGCCTTCGTCTTTCTCTCGGCCTGATGGCAGCAGCGGCGTTTATCGATAGCGAGTACTGTGGTACTATCTTTGGAGCGACCTCTAGCATTTACGGGTCATCCTGTGTGGGAGTTCAGTAGGGACGGAGCAGCAGTGAGGTCCGACAGCACCAGTACTCGCCGAGGGAGCTGGCGACATATGCACTGCCGATGGAAGGATGTGGTCGCGAGAGTGCTCGACCACGTCGAGGTCCGGATTCAGCAAGTTTAACTTGAATGGATCGTTATATTCGAGTAGCGCAACTTTCACTTGTCTGTGTGTGTCCGTCCGTCGAGGTGACCTCATGCCATCAAGCTGTCAGTTGGCGGTTTTATACTCGACTTGATTGGCAACGACCGATGGTTGGTCGTTCGGTCGGTCGTCTCAGCGGATGACCTGTATCTGGTCTTTCGACCGTTTCTGTGTTCTTAGCGTTCATGTCTACGTGCAATTCGTCTTGTTGCTGTACAGTGACTGTTTTAGCATCGTTTGAGTTGTTTGTGGAATTGTCTTTTGCAGTTACATGTGCATCTAGTCTGATTTTGAATAGGCTGTTTGGTCTAAACCGTACTAGGATTTGGTGGAGCCAACTTGTGTTCAAAATGTTCAAATGTGTGTGAAATCTTATGGGACATAACTGCTAAGGTCATCAGTTCCTAAGCTTACACACTACTTAACCTAAATTATCCTAAGGACAAACACACACACCCATGCCCGAGGGAGGACTCGAACCTCCGCCGGGACCAGCCGCACAGTCCATGACTGCAGCGCCTTCAGACCGCTCGGCTAATCCCGCGCGGCACCAACTTGTGTAATTAAATGCTTGTCATTTGACGATGTTAACTGTTATTCTATCGTGGTATTCGTTATCGCATATAGGTGGATTTTGCAAGTGCGCTGGTCGGCGTTTAAGCTGTCTCTAGTTTGAGTTGCCATCCCGTTAAGTGAGCATAACTCTTGGCTGCCTGTCTTACCGCTTACGCAGCTGTAGGGACTTTTTTTTTCAGGTCGATCCTTGGAGCACTGTCTGTGGATCACTCCCTTTTTTATTTGGTCTGATTGTGTCAATTGTTCAAAAATAATATTTTGTTTAAATTATTCCTATTGCTTGTGGCCTTCGGCTGACAAATAATTTGAATTCTTCTTAATAAGGCCTTCAGCCGTCAGTGTAGCTTGTCTTGCATTAAAGTTTTTTGAAATGATTGTTTTTAATTATTTTCTTAAATAAAGTGTACGTGTTTGCTGTGCAACCAACGGTAACTGATTAGGCCCCGTCCCCACCTTTTCCTGCCTTCCCTAAGTCCCACGTCTCAGTGATCTGTACATTTGTGATTGGCACTAAGATCCGCGACCGGCCACTATAAGCAGACATGTAACTCAGTGGGGTCGGCGCGTGTTAATTATTTTGGAGTTCGTGTAGAGAACAAACTTCTTAGGTATATCTTTTTCTGGACTGGTGGAGAGAGAAGACGTGAAGCAGAGACCGCAGTTCGGTCGAATTAAGAGTATTCAGTGTGTGGGTAGCCCAGTGAGACGTTCCGGAAGTACTGATCCGGAGTACCGTCAGGGTAACTTGGGCTCAGCGTCTCGACTTGTCGGAACATCGTCCATGGCCTCAGCTCTGAGGATGGTCAGCGGTCCTGACTGCTGCCTGCAATGCAGCCCACCGCCGGTAGCTAACTCAACGTGAATCGAGCACGGCTTTTGGTGAAGTATTCGGCACTATCTGTATCTACATGAAGTTACAGTACAGTTCAGGGCGGAGGGTACCTCGTATCACTCCTATTAGTCGTCATTCCCTTTTCTATTCCGCTCGCAGATGGAGGGAAGAGAAGACGACGGTGTGTTTATTTCCGTATGAGCCTTGATTTATCTTACCTTCGCCGTCCTTACACCAGATATGCCTCGGTGGCAGTAGAATCGTCCTGTAGTCTGTCTTTCTCAACTGTGTTTCGCGAAAAGAACATCGCCTTCCCTCTCGGGAGTTCCATTTGAGTTCGCGGAGCATGTCCGCAGTACTCCCGTGTTGATCGAACCTATCAGTAACTAGCCTAGCAGCTCTCCTCCAAATTGTTTTGACGTCGTCGTTTAGTAAGACCTGGTGGAAAGCCCGAACACTCAACAGCGGGCCGCACAAGTGCTCTGTACTCGTTACCCTTTATCGACGTGCTACACTTTCCAAGAATTCTGCCGATAAACCGTAGTCGACCGTTGGACTTCCCTACAACCGGCCTCACACACTCGTTCCGTTTCGCGTCGCTTTGCATCTACAAAGTCAACCTACGTGACTGCGTACAGTCTTTCCTTATTTTATACAAGAAATGTATTCGCAGTTGTCGAATATGAATAGCCATCAGCTGTATAACAGAATGACGATACTGAAAATTTTTGTCAGTCCTGGGATCGAATCCGGATTTCACGCATTACGCGACTAGTCGCCTTAACCGCTTTGCTATCTGTGCACGAGTTACGGCCAAACCCAAATTTCCAAATGTCGCCGTTCTTGGATCACAACCTGTATTCGCACACACGCACTATACTGTTGCTAATCCGGCCCTCAGTAGTCCGGCCTCTCAGTAATCCGGCGCACATCCAAAAACACGTGCACATTGAATTATCGTGCGCAACAATGCTTAGTTCAACAATGCTTTATATAGTGTATTTGAAATTGTAGCTTTCTTTACACTTCGGAATCATATCTTCTAAAAAGAAACACGTCACGCTATACATCAAACATGAAATCGAAATTTTAGATAAGTTAAATCGCAGAAAGCCATTGCTGCTGAGCTCAATGTTGGACGAGCAACTATGTATGACAACAAAAAGAAAGAATATATTATTCGACAGTACTCAACATAGTGAGTTGGGAAAACGGAAGTGGCTGAATGAGGAATATTGTGATACGGACCAAACTTTAACAGATGAAGAAATAATCGAAAGCATGTATGAAAGTAACGATGAAAGTGATGAACAAGAGGACACAGGAGGAGAGAGCACGAAGATTTCTCACTCTGCTGGTGCTGCAGCTGCAGAGGTCTTCCTGGAGTACATTACGCAACAACCAGATACATGCAGTACCGACGTAATGCTTGCGGTACTGCATGTAAACCGGTTGCGTGATAAAGAATGCCACCGTCGCGTATAATCATTGCGACAGTTAAAAATTGGGGACAGGTTTCATAGTGAGTGATACGACTGTACAGTGTTGACTCAAGGACTAAGTTTTCTTTGAAAACTAATGTATTTTAGGATTTAATAAAGTATATCCTCTATGTTTTAAAATCGTATCCTTCGGCTTAATAATGTACAGTAAACTATATCCCCTACGTTTTCAAAATAAATAAAAAACAAAATAAAAGAATAAAATACTTTCAGACACTCAATAATCCGGCACTTCCGTTAATCTGGCATTCATATGTGCCAGGAATGGCCGGATTAGCGAGGGTTTAGTGTATTATGTAATTGCTGGAAATGGCAGACATTTTAATTGAAAGTCTCTGCCTGGTGCGGCAGATAAATACCATATTGTAGTGCCTGTGTTCTTAAGAAGTACTATGCAATGTTCCTTCGGACATGCATTGCATAGTTCTTCTTAAGAACACAGGCACTGCAATATGGTATTTATCTGTCCATACCAGGCAGACACTTTCAGTTAAAATGTCTGCCTTTTCCGGGAATTACATAACATGTGTGTGAAAACATGTTGTGACCCAGGAACGACGACATATAGAAATTTGGGCCTGACCGTGACTCGTCCACCCGTGGTGAGTTAGACAATCACGTGAATACAACCGTGTTAGCATCTTCCGAGTCTCATCCGGTTCGGAGCACGCTTTGGTCGTAAGATATTGAGCAGTAGTAAACATTTATATGCAGACTTACAAGCTGGCTACAGTTAATGTCTCTGATAAGTTCGGCGGTAAAGTTACAATGTTTGAAAGTTTATCTTTATGCCGCTGGCAAAGATGTTGCCATGTTACAAGAGATTGTAACAACTAAAGTAGCGGACATAACACGTTATGAAGCCATCATCAACATTGGAAATGAAGGAGGAACAGCGGTTTTATTCAAAGAGTGTATCGCGTGTCGAGCTCAAGCTATTTTAGAGAGTGGTCGGAGTATAGCTGTCCAACTTCATTACCTCATTTTAATTAACGTATATGCACCATCTGGGACCAATGAAAGACGGCGGAGAAGTAACTTTTATCGGAATGGGATAGTTGAACTGTTAAGGACGTCGTAGCCGCCGCTTTGCTTGCCGGAGATTTTAACTGTGTGATGCGCCGTGAAGACCAGACGCCCAATTTTAACACTAGTCATGAGCTACAATCTTTGGCCACTGAGTTAGAACTGCAAGACACCAGGACTTACTTGAATCCCCACCATACCGGATGTCAGTAGTACGTCAGCAAATAGGTTAGATAGAATATATGTTACTAAAGAATTCATATTGATGATTGTGAGATATGGCTTATAAACTTCTCCGACAATTGTTCAGACGGTTCAGATGGCTCTGAGCACTATGGGACTTAACATCTAAGGTCATCAGTCCGCTAGAACCTAGAACTACTTAAAGCTAACCTAAGGACATCACACACATCCATGCCCGAGGCAGGATTCGAACCTGCGACCGTAGCGGTCGCACGGTTCCAGGCTGAAGCGCCTAGAACCACACGGCCACACCGGCCGGCCCGAAAATTGTGCATACCATATGTAAGAGGTCCGAGCAGATGTAATTTCGATGTATTGCTCATGCGCTGCCTGCGATATGCAAGGTATAAGAGAATCTCTGACCAGAGAGCAGTGTTGACTGCAGTAGGAACTGTGTAACTGTAGCAGTAAGTTGTTGCTAGCGAGCAGTCTGGTCTGGTGTATCGTATTGGCTGGGCCGGTCGTGGTGCAGCGATGCCGGAGCCTGAGCATTATTGTATAAGGTAAAAAGCAGCCTCGCGCATATGTAGTATTGTTACCTCAAGTCCCATGTAAATGTTTTAAAAATCTCCTAGTAATAATCTTTCTCATAAAAAGTAACTTTTAACAACCATTCATTTCAATTTAAAGAATTTACTAATTTCTCCAATCCATGATCATCCCGATGATTGCAAAAGAAAAAAATCAGTTGTTTCCTTTCATAAATGACAAATCTATCGGCCAGCATTGCACAGGGCTGTGCCAAAAAAATTTATTGTAAGAGCAGATATATATGCGTTATCCGGCGACTTCATTGAGGTAAGAATTTTTCTTTTTTTTATTCAGAATAATCTTCCAGGGCCATGACGCAGCACTGCTGACGTCCAAAATTTACCAGGTTAAATTCACAGTCAATTATTGAAAAGTTATAAGTGAGCGACAATTTAATTGAGAGGTTAGTTACATTGTATTATTACCAGGTTACTGAATTTATTTTTTGTTGGGACGTTACACTGAATGTGAACGACATAATTATAATTTTTACTGTTGAGAGGTTTAGGAATGTTTCTGTTTTGAGGTTACACTAAATGTGAATAAAATTTTGTGGGGAGGTTAAATGAGAAAGAATTTTGTGGGGAGGTTAGACATATTTCGTTCAGGTATACACGACAAAAAACTTTTCGTGGTCGTGGGGTATGGCAACTTACGTCTCAGTATTGCAGGATGCTGAACTTAAGCAACAGACTAGACAGACTTGGCACAAATGCTTACGCTCCCAAACGATGAATCGGGAGCGGATCATTTGGTGGACCGAATATGTAAAACCCGTACTTCGTAAATGCATTATACAGTACGCAGAAGCCTAAGCACACTGGCGCAAACAAACGGCAGAGTATTACTTCTCCTTTTTGCGAAACCATTATCAACACCAAATGGCCTTTCGGCAAAAATATTCAAACTGAGACGCTTAAAGTCGAATTTAACCGCCCTAGCCCGACAGCGTCTGGATGGGGTGTGTACGCGATCTCGAGGCAAGGACGACCTTATGCAGGAACGTACGTCGTTATCCTAAGTAATAAGGGAAACACATAGTGGGAAACAGAGAATAATAACCGCGATGGCGGACGATTATGGAGGAGAGCACACTACTCAGACCGCCATAAAACAATATGTGGCGAAGTATTATAGGAATCTCCACGCGGGAACCGAAATAGATAGACGGGACAGTGAAGAACTTTTAGCAAACGTTACGACGGGAATACGTTAGGAGGACAATTCCAGTCTAATCGAACATATAACTCAGGATGAAATAAAAACCATAATTAACGTCGCTCCGAGGAACAAGTCAGCTGGTCCCAATGGACTCCCGGTCGTATTTTATGTACGTATGTAGGGCTTAATAGGAAATGAGCTCACATATATGTACAATGAATTATTAACTAACCAGGCGTTCCCTCCTATATTTACGGAGAGAATGATTGTACTCATTCCTAAAAAAACAAGCAGCAAGAGGATTCACGATTTGAGACCACTCAACTTACTCGATGCTGACTTTAAGATTCTCAGTCACATGCTGAATACAAGGATGAAGCCCCTCCTGCAAAATGTCATAGGTCCTTACCAAACGAGTGCAGTAAAGGGTAGATCAATGCTAGATACCTTATTTGAGCATACGGACGTCATAAACTTTACTTGGTTAAGTGACAATTGTCTTTCCTTATTGTTTTTAGATTTTGATAAAGCCTTTGATGGGGTCAATCGTGGCTTCTTATTCATCACCATGCAGGAAATGGGTTTCAGCGACCACTTTATAACTGCCACACGTAAATGTATCAGTGGTATTTTTTCAATGAATAAAATCAATGGGCAACTGACTGAAACATTTCCAGTTCATCAGTACGTCAAGAATGTGCAATGTCTATGATATTATGTGCGATCGCGGTGGAACCTTTGCTTTCGACAATACACCAGAAATTGAGAGAATTACAGATCTTCAATATTAAGACGCGGTTATTCTGACAACATAGGCGTTATGAGGTCGATGAAGTGCGACGTTTGGAACACCAGTACTCACGATCCTCTGGCGCAAAATTGAATCTTCAAAAATTCAAAATAATGCATCTCGGTTCTTACAGTAGGGCAATAGGTGCGCACTGGTTGGATGTAACTGAAGAGAGACTCCAACTCGGATTGTGGTTAAGGGCGAATCCCAAGCTGATGGCTGTGAACAACTGGGAGCGGAAACTTAATGTCATTAGAGTCTTGCTGAAGGACCATAACATGCAATCGTTAGACCGATTGCAGAAAGCTCAGTTTATAAATACATACATGCTCAGCAAGGTACATCATGTTGCAACAGTCTTACTGATACCGCACGTCACCGCACAAAAAATACAAGCTGCAGCGTCTTAGAACGTGTGCAAACAAAAAATCTTCAAAGTCTCTGCCCACACGGCGACTTTGCAGAGACATAACGGGAGACTTGGAATTAAAGACGTTAAACCTAGATGTGACGAAGTGTTTCTAATTCGTGTTTTTAAACTAATACGTGCCACTAAGACAGGCATTACGAAACTTCCATTCCTCTCCTTAGATCTTGGGTACAGGAGCGCTCCTGTTAATGTAGCACAAATAGATGCCAGCCTAGATTACGTCCTTCAGTACTGTGTCGGTTGGAACTATATAAGACTTCCACCAGCACAAACCAACAGTAGAACCGTCTATGATTGCCGGCCGGGGTGGCCGAGCGGTTCTAGGTGCTACAGTGTGGAACCGCGCGACCGCTACGGTCGCAGGTTCGAATCCTGCCTCGGGCATGGATGTGTGTGATGTCCTTAATTTAGTTAGGTTTAAGTAGTTCTAAGTCCTAGGGGACTGATGACCTCAGATGTAAAGTCCCATAGTGCTCAGAGCCATTTGAACCATTTTTGAACCGTCTATGATTATATTACCAGAAATCGTCTTCACAACCCAATTCAGGTAAAATATCCCGCTAAAAACTGGATGAACATTTGGAATAATACCAACAATAAAATTCTACCAACTAGAGTCAGTGCCGTATGATATGACGTCGTAAATGAAACCATACCCACAGCTTGTAGAAACTGTTCTTATACGGAAATAGTATCAGAATTTGGAGCTGGACTAGGAAGAAATTAGTACTTATCAACAGAACCACAGAAAGTCATATACCGATAACTGAAGCTTTGCAAGCCGACTGAAAATGTTACCGCCCGCAAAGAATAACAATTATTCGTGGCTTCTGGGTCAGTTTGTACTTTACGTGTTAACAAACAAAACTTCGAATTTAGAAGAGTACATGTTTTACATTGCAGAAGAGCATTTTAAGCTGCAGAAGAATAACAAATATAAGGAATGGTTTCATAATTTTTTATCTATTGCTACAAATAAGAGGACAGTTTTACCGATTAGAAGCAGAATACTTATTCTTTCTTTTCTATTATTCTTGGAACCTTTTTCATATTGGTTCTAAAATGAGAACTGTTCTAATTTGACAAAACCCCTCCGGCTCCGAATTTTCTTTCATTTGTTGAAAAATATATGGCTTTCTTACAGATATCAAGTGGATGCCCACTGCATAATAATTTAAACTGTGAAAACGTTTTTGAATGAATGTTTGTTATGGATTTTTCCGTCACCTTTTTGCCTGTTATGAGCTATCTGCTACAAGGAACTTACGCCATTGGAAGTGACGATCTGTTATTTATTTTACCTTCATTACTACTTTAGTTTGTTCTACAGTTTAAGGCATATATGGGAATACATGGGAACAGTGCAGCAACTCAGTGACAGGTATGGGGGAGGAATTGTGGCCAGGCCTCGGATCTTCGACCCCTGCCGTCTTTGCTTCCGCCTGCCTGGTGTTGAAAGTTCTCAAAGCCAATATATAAAAAAAAAACAAGATTGAAATATGAGTGGGTGACAGGTATGGGGGCGGCATCGTGGCCATGCCTCAGAAATCTTGACCCGTACCCTCTTTGCGCCGCCTGTCTGGCACTCACTCGCACAAAAGAAAAACAGTGGTATAATGGCCAGCATTCCTGCAATCTTAAAACAAAAAAAAAATGGCGTAGTGGTTAACGCTCAGTGGTTAACGCAAAATAATAGCGTAGCTGATAGCGCATGAGACTGCTCAGCCTTTGGACCGAGAAAAAAAAAGAAAAAAAGAGGCAAGGCGGTTAAGGCGACCAGTCGCGTAAAGCGTGTAGTCGGGTTCGAGTCCCGGTTCTGCACAAATTTTTCACTGTCGTCATTACCTTATACAGCTGATGTTTGTCTGTGTTCGCAACTGAATGTATTTCACGTATTTCATAACGCCTGTAGTCGCTGCGGTGCCCGTTCCTTCGGACATCAATGCATGTCCGAAGGAACACTGCATTGTTCTTCTTAACAACACAGTTACTATAATATCGCTACGTTTCCTTATTTCGGCATGGGAAGCCGCTCCTAAGTGTGTATTAATATTTTTTACACTTCTCTGTTTTATGCCAGTTACGGAAACTGACGCAAATGATGGCAACATTCTGAGGCTTAGCCCAAACTGTCAAATCTACACACTTGTTGCGAGTATTGTCATCTTTCAACATGCAGTTCTGCAATATTGCCCTAAATTCAGCAACCAGAATCACTTTTCTGGAAAACTAGGTCGCCAATCTCAGGATTATTTCGAGAGCCCGGGAAAGAGAAAACAGTAAGGTAGCCCACCATAATTGACAAGATTAGACACCACCTTTTCTGATTCAGCATATGCCACAAGCTGCTCTAATCGCCTCATTTTTACGCCGCCAGTGGAGACACTGTTTGATCAGGTGCTTATCGGTACTAAAACTTGCCGAGGCTACAAGCCGAAGCCTGATGCAAACGAGAACAGAGCTTGGGATCACTCCGCCAATGGGCAACGCCGAGCTGTGCTTCTCCTTCTAGATGAACCCTCTGGGCCGCTCGTTGCATTTCACTGCCGTAAAATATACGAGCGTGGGGACGCTTAAGGTTCGGTAGATGCAGGCAGCGGTTAATGACCCGCGAAGGGCCGTAAAAATGGCGTAAACTCTTCTGCGCCCGTAAGAGGCGTTACGTCGTCGTCAAAACAGTCCCGACGCGGTCTTTCTTCCTCTCTTACTGCTACTGTCCGATCCTTCCACTTTTTACCAATTCTTTACGAAAAGTGTGGGAAGACCGAGAGAGCCATTTTAGACATAGCGTGTTAATCTAAGCTACCGCGTTTAATTACCTACCGTCTGGAATGGCTCGCGTGGTACGGATGTGTGTCTCAGTTAATTCGATGGCAAACGCGTTACCGAGCGAGGTGGCGCAGTTGTTAGCACCCGGGACTCGCATTCGGAAGAACGACGGTTCAAACCCGCGTCGGGGCATCCAGATTTCTCTACATAGCTTCAGGCGAATGACGGGATGTTTACTTTAAAAGGGTACGACTGATTTCTTTCCCCATCATTGTCACAATCCAAGCTTGTGCTCCGTCTCTAATGACATCGATGTCGAAGGGACGTAAGACCCAACATTCCGTTTTGAAACCCGGCTTATGAGGTGTACTGTATCACCTACTTCTGTTTCAGACTTGTCTGGATCATTAATTTCTTGTCAATTAAGTCTCATACTCCACAGAGGATAAACATTCGATGCCTTTGCGTGTGGGAGGTGCATAACGTGCAAGCACCATTCGAATAAGGCAAGGATATCCGATTCGAAACTCAGGCTGGCGCACAGCTTTATCCTGTCAAACACACATACAAAAGAGGTTAAGGCGACTGTTCATCCCTCAGATTGGCTTGCAGCAGTTCGCCATTCCCCTTTCGCTGTTTGCCTTCCTCTTTATTTCCTCGTATGTAGTGTGTCCCACATCATTCATAATCTGCTGCATGTATGACACCCTCGGTCGTGCCTGGCTATTCTTCCCTCAGTAGCTCCTTCTGAGATATTCATCTGATAGAATTACAGTTTCCTTGACATGTATGAGTCTCAAATTTATCTTTGATAATGATAGAAGTTAAAGAAATGAATTAAAATGTGTGCCGTAGTTGGGACTTCAAGCCCGTTCTCCTGCTGATTAGGCTTACGTGCTAACCGTTACACCACCATAGCAGCATGGCTAATATAGCTGCACAGAGTACCCTAGGCAACACGAACTCCATTTCACACCTTCAGCCCATTTTCCCCTTCTTAAATCGTCACTAAGAAGACCAAAATGGCCTGAAGGCGTGAGGGAGGGTACTGGCCTAGGGTCGTCTGTGCACCTGTGTTATCCGTACTGCTCCGGTGGTGTAATGGTTGACACGTCTATCTAGTAAAGTACTGGCTACTACACAAGTTTTAACCCATTTCTTCAGCTTCTGTCATTATCAAACATAAATTTGAGTCTCATACATGTCAAGGAAATTGTAATACCATCAAATCAGACCTGCGCCTGAGGTGCAGGCAGGATTTTCCCGTTACTTACAAAGCTGTGGTGTTATTCCAATATCGGAGATCCCCAGCAATAGTGACGATTTAAGAAGGAAAAATGAACTAACGGCGTGTATTGAAGTTTATGTTAGGGAGGGCATTGGACTAGAGTAGTCTATGCAGCAGTGTTAGTCGTACTGCTATGGGGGTGTAATGGTTAGCATATCAGCCTAGTAGGCAGAAGACCTCGGTTCAATTGCTGGCTGTGGTACGAATTTTAGTTCATTTCTTCAGCTTCTATCATCTTCTGATATAGTTCCAATGATATTGTTGTGTCTCAAAATGTATTCTACGTGTTTGTCTCTCCTTATCTGGATATGTATCCATAGAGATGTGGTTTCCTGTAGTCTTCTCAGCACCTCTTTACTGGTAACTCTTTCTCTCCAGCTGATGATCTTCATCGTCCTTCTGTAGTACCAAACCTCCAGGGCTTTTAGCCGACTTCTCTCCTTTTTCCCTTTTGTACAGGTTTCGCACTCATATAGGCCCACGCTACGGACAAATGCTTTCAAACCCGTTTTTTTTATTTATTTCCAGACTGAGGTTCTTACTGATGAGTAAGTTCTTCCACAAATACAATGCAATTTTGGCCTGTTGTATCTGCTTACCATTTCTTCTGGCTTCTACCGTCCCTCGTAATTCTCTTCGCACATAGGTAAATTACTCCACCATTTCTAGTTCCTCTCTTACAATTTTTATTCTTAAAGGTTCATACTCTTCTTCAGCACTACATACCATTACCTCATCTTCCCTCGTTTATTCTCATACGATACTGACTGCAGAAAATCCTTTCCATTGTGGCGAGGACCTTTTCTAGATCTTTCATATCCGTGATCACACTAACACAATCTGCGTAACGTAGTATGTCTGTCTTCTGCCGATTAATATCGAACTGACCCCTCAGCGGTTTCACGAACTTGGTCTACAGCTTCCTGGATGTAAACACTCAATATAAGAGGAGGAGGAGCACTCCCTTGTCTCATGCCTTTTCTAATTTTTGGTTCTTGTTTCTGATGAAAATTCCTGATCACAGCCGCTTTGTTCTTATAGAAGCTGTGTATGACTCGCACGAATTTGTATTTTAGAGATGCTTTCTTCGACACTCTGAACATCTCTTGCCAGATAACATTATCAAATGTCTTTTCAAGGTCCTCAAAGCCAATATAAGTTGCACATACAAACAATTAATTTCTTGTTTTACATACTGCATAAATTAATCTGAAATTTCAGCTTGCAACTGGCACCAACTCTTAGTAGTAGTACTCTAGATGGAAGGTTTGTTTTTGTACTTAACAGCGAGATACCTAATTTCGTAATTTGATAATCTGGAACACCAATTAACACTCCTCAGTACGACAGCCTTTCCGGTAGTAAGCATTTGTTCATTTCGCGCGCAATAAAAAGTTCTTCAACTTTCTGTACGACTTGCAGTAATTGTTGCTGCTCCGTGTATCCGATAATTTACTAGTTATTCGGAAATATTCCTAACATTTGGAATCATGGGCAGCACATCTCGTCCTTTCCATCTGCTTACACGCTTGCCAACCAAATGAGACACGACCCTGTTCGAAATTTTTTCCGAATAAATACAGGTAGCAAAAGAACGAATAAACTACTAACATCTCTACCAGGACACAGTAACTGACGATTCTAAACAGCATGGTCACTCGACCCACATTTTCAACATTCGCGGAGGGAACGTCGCTGATTGTTGTGGGAAGTGCGCGCCATTTGATTTGATAGCCGAGCTCCATGCGAGTGGCAACAGCTGTCTGTGTCGAGCTGCGGTGGTCACCTTTGTGCAGTGGGTGGCTACTACAACACGATAGTGGCAGCAACTGGACGGTAGATCCGATAGAGATCCGCGCGAACAAACGCCATTGTGGCGAGCATAAGAACGACCATTCACTATGTGTTGCACATTACAGAAAGTTCACGAGTGACTGACTAAAGTGGCTGCCACTAGAGGTGGCAACTCGCTACAACAGCAGTACCCCAAAAACAAAATCCCCGCTACTGTTAATATCTGAAAAATATTAGGCGGTGAATTGGAAGAGATGAAATGTATTCGCAGTTGCGAATACGAACAACCACCATTTGTATAAGGTAATGACGACAATGAAAATTTTAGCCGGACGGGGATTCGAAAGCCGGCCGAGGTGGCCGAGCGGTTCTAGGCGGTACAGTCTGGAACCGCGCAACCGCTACGGTCGCAGGTTCGAATCCTGCCTCGGGAATGGATGTGTGTGATGTTCTTAGGTTAGTTAGGTTTAAGTAGTTCTAAGTTCTAGGGGACTGATGACCTCAAAAGTTAAGTCCCATAGTGCTCAGAGCCATTTTTTGGGATTCGAACGCGGATTTCCCGCTTTATGCGAGCGGTCGCTTAAACCGCTTTTTTTTCGGTATTGTTCGTTGCCTTTGGTCTGGGCGGACGTCACAAGACATCCGTTTAAGTTGATCGTTGATTCCTTTACACAGTTTTTTATTACAGATGGCGAGCAGCCCTCTGACAAATTTTTGCTGTGTAGATCTCATTTTGTTCTACAGTGTTCGTTGAATTTTTTCGGGGCGGACGTCCGATGACACCCGTTCAGGTTATCTGTTGATCCGTTCACTCAGTTTTTTATTACAGAGGGTAGCTAACCCTCTGACCGAGCACGCTCAGCTACCGTGCCGGCATTATTTTTTTAAATGAAATGATCGTATGGCATTGTTGGAAGGGAGGCCGCCGTATTGCAAGTCCTTTTCAGGTGACGCCACATCGGCGACATGCGAGTCAATGATGATGAAAATGATTATGAAGGACACACAACACCCAGTCCCCTGCCGGGACTTTGGCTATCAGTGCACGACTGACAGCCAGATCGAAATTTCCATGTGCCGTCGTTCCTGCGTCACAGCCTGTACGCGTGCACGCTTTGTGCAGTTCCCATGAGTCGTGGACGGATAGCCAAAGCGATTAAGGCGACCGCTTGCATAAAGCGGAAAAACAGGGTTCGAATCGCTGTCCGGCACAAATTTTAAGTATCGTCATTCCTTTATACACTCCTGGAAATGGAAAAAAGAACACATTGACACCGGTGTGTCAGACCCACCATACTTGCTCCGGACACTGCGATAGGGCTGTACAAGCAATGATCACACGCACGGCACAGCGGACACACCAGGAACCGCGGTGTTGGCCGTCGAATGGCGCTAGCTGCGCAGCATTTGTGCACCGCCGCCGTCAGTGTCAGCCAGTTTGCCGTGGCATACGGAGCTCCATCGCAGTCTTTAACACCGGTAGCATGCCGCGACAGCGTGGACGTGAACCGTATGTGCAACTGACGGACTTTGAGCGAGGGCGTATAGTGGGCATGCGGGAGGCCGGGTGGACGTACCGCCGAATTGCTCAACACGTGGGGCGTGAGGTCTCCACAGTACATCGATGTTGTCGCCAGTGGTCGGCGGAAGGTGCACGTGCCCGTCGACCTGGGACCGGACCGCAGCGACGCACGGATGCACGCCAAGACCGTAGGATCCTACGCAGTGCCGTAGGGGACCGCACCGCCACTTCCCAGCAAATTAGGGACACTGTTGCTCCTGGGGTATCGGCGAGGACCATTCGCAACCGTCTCCATGAAGCTGGGCTACGGTCCCGCACACCGTTAGGCCGTCTTCCGCTCACGCCCCAACATCGTGCAGCCCGCCTCCAGTGGTGTCGCGACAGGCGTAAATGGAGGGACGAATGGAGACGTGTCGTCTTCAGCGATGAGAGTCGCTTCTGCCTTGGTGCCAATGATGGTCGTATGCGTGTTTGGCGCCGTGCAGGTGAGCGCCACAATCAGGACTGCATACGACCGAGGCACACAGGGCCAACACCCGGCATCATGGTGTGGGGAGCGATCTCCTACACTGGCCGTACACCACTGGTGATCGTCGAGGGGACACTGAATAGTGCACGGTACATCCAAACCGTCATCGAACCCATCGTTCTACCATTCCTAGACCGGCAAGGGAACTTGCTGTTCCAACAGGACAATGCACGTCCGCATGTATCCGTGCCACCCAACGTGCTCTAGAAGGTGTAAGTCAACTACCCTGGCCAGCAAGATCTCCGGATCTGTCCCCCATTGAGCATGTTTGGGACTGGATGAAGCGTCGTCTCGCGCGGTCTGCACGTCCAGCACGAACGCTGGTCCAACTGAGGCGCCAGGTGGAAATGGCATGGCAAGCAGTTCCACAGGACTACATCCAGCATCTCTACGATCGTCTCCATGGGAGAACAGCAGCCTGCATTGCTGCGAAAGGTGGATATACACTGTACTAGTGCCGACATTGTGCATGCTCTGTTGCCTGTGTCTATGTGCCTGTGGTTCTGTCAGTGTGATCATGTGATGTATCTGACCCCAGGAATGTGTCAATAAAGTTTCCCCTTCCTGGGACAATGAATTCACGGTGTTCTTATTTCAAATTCCAGGAGTGTACATCTGATTGTTGCTTGTATTTCATAATAACTGAAGTCGCCGCAGTACCTGTTCTTCGGGCAAGCGCGCACGTGCGAAAGAACAATGAATCTTCCTTCTGCAGTTTCGTAATTACAAGACTAGTGGACAGAAAGAGATTGCGCGATTTTTCATGTGATTGAGTCTTGTTCAGAGACAGCGAACCAAGCAATGAGCAGCTGCGGTGCTCTGTTAGGCATTTTACAGTAATAAGAAACGTAATGTTGTAATGGGAACAACGTGCTTACGCGTGCAATGAACCTAATAGCGTCTCATTCTCGCATGACCGGTGAACAAACGCGCGTCTGGTGACCACACTGGCAACGTGACTCAGTGAAGATTTGACACTGACAACCGGCAGGTATGAAGCTCGAGCAGCTACGTCGTCCACTGCGAGCGATCCTCCGAGAACATTCGTGAGAGCATTCGTAACCTGTGCGCTGGGTCTGCCGGGCCACTCGATGTCTCTTTAGCTCCAATCAGGGCCGGTGTAACCCTTTGGATACTAGTGGGATCTGACTTATACCCCTGTTTTATTAATTTTATTGAAGTACCAGTCCGTAGAGAATTGATGAATGGCAGTTGACCCTGAACGTAAATAAATGTTACATACTGCGCACACACAGGAAAAGAAATTCACTACTGTACAACTACACTATTGATGGCAAACAGCTAGAGACAGCGGCTGCCGTAAAATATCTAGGCGTAACTATACAGAGCGACCTTAAGTGGAATGACCACACAAAACAGATAATGGAAAAAGCAGATACCATAGTCAGATTCATCGGAAGAATCTTAAGGAAATGTAACTCATCCATGAAAGAAGTGGCTTATAAGGTGCTTGTTCACCCGATTCTTGAGTATTGTTCATCTATCTGGGATCCCTATCAGGTAGATAGAGGAGATAGGAAGATCCAACGAAGAGCGGAGCGTTTCGTCATGCCATCGTTTAGCTGGCGAGAGAACGTTACGGAGACGCTAAACAAACTCCACTGGAAGACGTTAAAAGAGAGGCATTGTGCGTCACGGTGAGATTTACTATTGAAATTTCGGGACAGCACTTTTCAGGAGGAGTCGGACAACATATTACTCCCCCCCGACATACATATCACGTATTGACCACGAGGGGAAAATTCGAGAAAGTAGAGCCAATACAGAGGCTTACCGACAATCATTCTTCCCACGCACTATTCGCGAGTGGAACAGCGTTGGACGGCTCAGATAGTGGTACCGAGGGTACCCACCGCCACACAGTATTAGATGGCTTGCAGAGTGTGATGTAGATGAACTGTGTGTCCCAGTACCTCCAAAGTGACACTACCTGCCGGCCGCGGTGACCGAGCGGTTCTAGCCGGTTCAGACCGGAACCGCGCGACTGCTACGGTCGCAGGTTCGAATCCTGCCTCGGGCATGGCTGCGTGTGATGTCCTTAGGTTAGTTAGGTTTAAGTAGTTCTAAGTTCCAGGGGACTGATGACCTCAGATGTTAAGTCCCATAGTGCTCCGAGTCATTTGAACCATTTTTTGACACTACCTCCTTAAAACAACTGTTTGCTTTCGCCAATTTCTTCTTGTATTCATTGCTTACTACGATAATAAAGGTTAACTTTTCGAAAAATTTTTAAATAATGTTCCATCTTTTATTCGTTGTTGCTATGACAATAAAGGTCAGTTTTGTGTAAATTTTTATAATTATTATTTTTTATGTTATTGGGATTCAAAGGATTAAGGCCCAAGCGACAGAAGCACCTGCCGGGGGGGGGGGGGGGGGGGGGGCGATGGGAGAGGCACGAGAGGCGCCACAACTGTGAGATTTCTATACACGATGTGTCACAATTATTAGAGCACGCTAAGGGCGTCCAAGTGCATCATTTGTATGCCGCGCGTATCACAATTAGTAGCGAAAACGGGAACAGTTAAAAGTGTACGAGGGAAAAGTGGGGAGGGGGGCGCCAGAATATAAGTCGCTTCTGTGCAAAAATGTTCTTGAACAGGCGGTAGCTTCACTTATCGCACATATTTCTTCTGCAGTTCTCGCTTCGATACATCGATTTAAGTTCGTTACGGGTAACTTCTTCTTTTCCTTGTTCCTCTGCCCCGCTTCGGCGCACGGTCTGTGGCCGGACGCCCATCCTGTCGCCATCCTGTTAAACACGGAACGGAATATGTGTACCCCAACTACGTGCATGTAGAGCTATTCATGTTACGGTGAGCGAGAGTTTTCTGAATGTTTGCGAATCGTGTAGTTTGGATACCAGTCTGGTATGCACCTCGTGAGATGTGAGAAACCGCCTAAAGACCATAGCCAATCAAGCCGGCACACCGACCTTAGACGTTAATCCGCCGGGCGCACCTCCCCGTCCCGGAAGCGGCGCTTTAACACGCTCTACTAACTCCGGTACAACTAAAGACATGTTGTTTAGGTATTTTGATTGCAAGGACATGCACGTGTCGTGAGTTTCGTGTGCTCATAAAGATGGCCTTCTACAGTTCAGATGCTTGTAGTGAGTTCTTATGAAAGTGTATCGGAGAAAATTCTGTACTGATACAAATGGATGGTGTTCATCTTGTGGAACGCTCACGTGTAAATATAGATAACCCGAATATTATAAAACTGAAACCGTCCCAGTTTCTGCGTTGTATACAGGGTGAATCGCCTAAAACTTGTACCGCAAATATTGCGTAAGTGGGAAGTGCTGTTGGTGTGCGGTTTTCACAGACTGAATTGTTAGCCAATCAGCACATTGTGATAATACTTAGAAAGTGTATTTTTTGCCCAAACATATACTTTTAAAATGGAACAATGCCTACTGACATTAACAAACTAAAAGTAGCGTAAATCAGAATGTCAGTGGTGTTTGTTACAGATTTCTACTGCGATTCGCTTACGAGACATCGTATTTTGAGAAGTTCCCCCACCGACACTTGTACAATACCTGTGGTAGCACGCACTAAAGAACAACACAAAAAAAATGTTCAAATGTGTGTGAAATCTTATGGGACTTAACTGCTCAGGTCATCAGTCCCTAAGCTTATACACTACTTAACCTAAATTATCCTAAGGACGAACACACACATCCATGCCCGAGGGAGGACTCGAACCTCCGCCGGGATCAACGGTACAGTTCATGACTGGAGCGCCTTAGATCGCTCGGCTAGTCCCGCGCCGCAAGAACAACACAAATGCACACACTAGTTATGTCGATTCTGACCAGTAACGAGAAAACTGACCATCAAAGGTTGTGTTCAAAATGACCACCCGCAGCTGCAATACGCGCTTCGAGTCTGGTATGGAACGACTGCTGCACACATGCTAGCATTTCAGCAGGGCTGTCCGAGCAGGCTGCAGTAATACGTCTTTGCATATCATCGTATGTAGTGGCTATTTTCTTGTAGACAGCGTCTTTTAGCTTTCCCTGCCGAAAAAAGTCTCCAGGCGTCAAATCCAGAGAAAGGGCCGACCGAGGTACAGGTCCTCTCCGTCCAGTCCAACGATTTGGAAACAATTCGTGAAGACATGCTTCAGTACTTCGCGCTCTGTGGGCTGGACAGCCACCATGTTGCTACCACAGGTTCGTCCTAGTCTGCAGAGGAACGTCTTCTAGCACCCGTGGAAGATGGTCTGTTAGAAAGATGCGATACTTGGTGCGTTCATTGTCCCATCTATAAAAAACCGGGTTTATGAGCTAATGGTTCACTATCCCACACCACTGTTTACACTCCATGGAGCTAAGAGGGATTGACAATAGACCAGTAGTGCATGTTTCGACGGTTTGCATGGTCATCATTGGTAAATGTGGTTCATCACTAAACAAGGTACATGATACATCTGGAATATCCTGCGTTAATGCCCATGTACAGAAGTGAACATAATTCTCATAATCGTTTCAATGCAGCTGTTGATGGAGAGAGATGTGATAGGGATGGAACCTATGTCGTTGGAAAATGCGTAGGACATTTGTCTGACTCATGCTAATTCCTCGTGCGATTGCGAGGGAGCTACGTGCGGATCAACTGAAACAGCAGCAAAAACATTAACTTCCCCCTCTTCTGTCGGCGCATCTTTCCTTCTGTTATGTTATCAAGGTGTTACACTAGCACTTTCACGTAACTGGTTGAAGGAGTTGGTAAATAATCGCCGAGACGGTTGACGTCTATTGGGATATCTTGCCACATTCACAGAACAAGAACGAACTGCATTCTTCCTATATTCTCCATAAACCATGAGCTCGTCGGCTTTTCTGCATTGATAAATCCCATCGTCCACTCACGACCTACTGCTTGGACTGCTACACACTAACTGACAAGGAAGTCACACTGCACTCAAGGAACACACAAACACATCGTAAGCAAACATATTAAAATTTTACCTAGCAACTATGCGGTATGAATGGCACAAACGAGTGTTCGTGTGGAAACTTTTCAAAATACCATGTTTCGTAAACGACTCGCACTAGAACCCTTCAACACTACTGAATTTCCCATTTACCCCATTTTTAGTTTGTTAATGTCAACATGCATTGCTCCGTTTAGAAAAGTGTACGTTTGCACAAAAAACACACTTTCTAAGTGTTATTACAATCTGTAGATTGGCTAAGGAAACAAGCCATAGGCTACGATTCCATTTCGTGAAAACCGCATATCAGTAGCACTTTCGATTTCCGCAACATTTGCGGTGCAAGTTTTAGGTGATGAATCCTGTATGTCACACGAACACGAAGACGACAACAATAAAGGCGTCAGAACGCAAACGGAGTGACTGGCTAACGTGTCTACTGGGCAGCATATAACAAGAATGAAGCATTTTTCAGTGTGCGCTGTCGGGGTGTCAACGGCTTGCAGATATCATATAGTATGTACCACCATCTGCTACCAAAGATCTCTGTTATTACTAACTGTTACCTGTTCTTCTTCTGTTCCCTGGCGTTCATCCCGTCTAGTTGAGGGTCCACTTTTCAGGATTGGCAAATTTTATTTATTAGTATTACTTGAGCGCTTGGCTGGACGCCAACTCTGACACCACAGTCGTCAAGGTTACATAAGTAGGAGGGGGACTCGTGTTTGCCATCCGTCTATGTATCGTCTAAACTTTGTTTTGTGTGTTATCGTTTTCTGACTGAGTGTGCAGCGTATTCTCTGCGGCGGAATCTAGATATCAGTTCAGCATTTGCCTAAACGAGCATGGGAAACCGCCTAAAAACCGCACCCGAGCTGGTCAGTGAACCAGCCTGCGGTCGTTAACCCTCTGCGCGGATCCGATCCTGTTCTTGTTCATATCCCCGTTCCGGAAGCTAGCGCACTGTGCGTTACGCTATACCAGCAGGTATTATCGTTACCTGTTTCGATTATCGTAAACTAGCTGACCCGGCGAATTGTGTTCCGCCTTAAAGCCAATAAATAATCAGATTTTGGATGTTAAGTTCAATTCTTTATTAGGAAATACAAATAAAAAAATTAAGTATTTTAATGATTCTTTATGTTTTTTGGTGCATAGCTTCCACTCTTCAATTAAGTACCTTGTGATACACGACATTTTTTGTTTTATTATCAGGCGCAAGAACAAACAACGCAGATGGTCTTCCAACCCGTGAACATCCCACATATAATTGACCATGTGAAAAACATGGATATTCCAGATTTAAACCACAAACTTTCAAGGATTGGCCTTGTGATTTGTTAATGGTCATAGCGAATGCAAGATGGATAGGAAATTGAAGTCTTTTAAACTCAGACGGCATATCGGTTGGGATCATCGGGATCCTCGGAATGAGAACTTCCTCACCTTCGAATTTTCCTTTGAGTATCGTCGCGTAAATAACATTGTTCATGAATTTACTTACCACCAAACGCATACCGTTGCACATTTTTGGTTGGTTTATGTTTCGAGGCATGATTAGTACGGAACCAACTTTTAGGCGTAAATTGTGCGGTGGTAAGCCTGGCACATCCAAGGAGTTTAAAAATTCAGTTGGATAGTTGGTGACTTCATCTTCATTTGTTACACAGTCAATAGATTTGAATGAATGCATTTTACCAATGATCTCATTCTGAATTATGTAGTTTAGGTCATCTACGTCTTTATTCTTAGCCGCTAAAATTGCTCGCTCACTCAACCCTTCATTACTTTTGTAGTTAGTAATAATGTTTGGGAATACTTTGTTGATAAGTTCGTCTTTTTCTATGAGACAAAGCTACAGAAATTATGAGGAAATGAAATCAATCCGCTCGATTCTTCGACAGGTACTCGACCATTACCGATAGACAGCAACTGCTCAGAGAAATCTTCAGCAGATGTATCATTAAGCAATGCAACTCTCATGTTTGCTGTCAGCTGAAGTTTCTTCACGTAGCGCTATAGATTCGATGATTTGAGGCAAGCATTTATTTCGTCTGCATCCGTTGACCTTGGAAGTACTGCCAGTGTTTGGCGAAATCGCCAGACAGTAAAATCATTGCTCTTCCAAAACATCTCGAGTCATTGCGTAGATCTTTCAATGTTCGGTTAAGTGCCTCTAATGCACGTTTATGCGCCATTGTGCATTCGTCCCAGATGATGATCTTGGATGCTGATAAAACTTTGGCCATTGCTGAGTTTTTTTGTAATATTACATGTTGGTTCTTCAGTACCTTTGAAGATTTAACGGTAATTTTAATGCTGAATAAGCCGTACAGCATCCTTCTAACAATGTGGCTGCTATTCCAGAAGAAGCAACTGCAACCGCAATGTTGGATCGTGCACGAGCAGTGGCTAAAACTACTGACATAAGGAATGTCTTGCCAGTTCCGCCAGGGGCATCCAGGAAATATAAACCATCATTTCCATCATCAATTGCCTTCATTAATGTATCATAAACTTCCTTTTGTTGGGAGTTCAACAGGGGTACATTCGTTTGAACTACTAAATCTAATTCCTAGTGATCATATTCACGTTCCCGTTCCAATTCTCGATTAAATGCGTCATTCATTTCACGATTTGGCGCTGGCATTCATAAACTGATTAATAAACTTTCGCACATGAGGTAACACATGTCTTCGATCAGGAGTAAAGCCCGATATGTATCTCCTCATTCATTTCAAGAACTTGAATTCTGGAACTGACACGAATTTGATGTAAAATATCTTCTGACATATTATCCTTGTATTTGTGCCACAGGTTAGATGGGTTCGATTGGAAACATGTTGAAATGATGATAGCAAATAATGTGCGTATCTGACTTGGGGATACAGAGATAATGGCTTCACCGGTTGTCGTATCCCAATAGGTATCGTTTTCTAGACGTCATTTTTAATTAATGATATATACTGATACTTAACCATAGACGTTTAGCTATTATTTGCGTTTTGTTATTCCATGTCAGATGCGTTTTTGTTATACCACGTTTAGCTGACATTTGCCTTTTGTTATTCCATGCCAGATGCGTTTTTGTTATACCACGTTTTATAGCGGTCGAACGGGATAAAAAGTATCCTATGTCCGTCTCCTGGTTCTAAGCTACCTCTCCACCAATTTTCAGCCAAATCGGTCCAGCCGTTATTGAGTTATAAATAGTGTAACTAACACGACTTTCTTTTATACAGGGTGTTACAAAAAGGTACGGCCAAACTTTCAGGAAACATTCCACGCACACAAATAAAGAAAAGATGTTATGTGGACATGTGTCCGGAAACGCTTAAATTCCATGTTAGAGCTCATTTTAGTTTCGTTCTTCCACCTACGCTCAATGGAGAACGTTATCATGATTTCATACGGGATACTCTACCTGTGCTGCTAGAACATGTGCCTTTACAAGTACGACACAACATGTGGCTCATGCACGATGGAGCTCCTGCACATATCAGTCGAAGTGTTCGTACGCTTCTCACCAACAGGTTCGGTGACCGATGGATTGGTAGAGGCGGACCAATTCCATGGCCTCCACGCTCACCTAACCTCAACCCTCTTGACTTTCATTTATGGGGGCATTTGAAAGCTCTTGTCTACGCAACCCCGGTACCAAATGTAGAGACTCTTCGTGCTCGTATTGTGGACGGCTGTGATACAATACGCCATTCTCCAGGGCTGCATCAGCGCATCAGGGATTCCATGCGACGGAGGGTGGATGCATTTATCCTCACTAACGAAGGACATTTTGAACATTTCCTGTAAAAAAGTGTTTGAAGTCTCGTTGGTACGTTCTGTTGCTGTGTGTTTCCATTCCATGATTAACGTGATTTGAAAAGAAGTAATAAAATGAGCTCTAACATGGAAAGTAAGCGTTTCCGGACACATGTCCACATAACATATTTTCTTTCTTTGTGTGTGAGGTATGTTACCTGAAAGTTTGGCCGTACCTTTTTGTAACACCTTGTATATGTAGATTATCATCGCAGATACAGAGATTTTCAATCACAGTATTTGTGTAGAGACGTACATGTCGTTCAACCACACCCTACACTGTCAAAAAAGTAAACTGAAGCTTGCACTCTCGTACACAAAATCTACACGTTTTTTTCGGACGATCTAGTGTCGTAGCCAATGAAAAACTTTAACGCTTACAGCTTCTCAGTGCTTGTACAACGTTGGAAGAAAGCGGTACTGGACGTCTCAATCACGAGACATGGCACTGATGATGACGATGATGATGACTGAAAGTCCTCTCCTCTACTATGAACGCTACTTGTCGAGTTACAGCGGCCTCAGACATCTCTATTAAGGATTCTTGTCGGACGTCAAGAACAATTCTTGCCATAAATTAGTAAAGATATCCGTGGAGCGAATTACTGACTGTAACGTATGTCTAGCTTTTAGGCGCACTAGTCGATTTTGTTTCCGCCATCGACGAAGACTGAGGGAAGACTGGAAGCCATTACAGCCGTTAACATACTGTACACCTGTCAAAAAAAAAAAAAAAAAAAAGGTTCAAATGGCTCTGAGCACTATGGGACTCAACTGCTGTGGTTATCAGTCCCCTAGAACTTAGAACTACTTAAACCTAACTAACCTAAGGACATCACACACATCCATGCCCGAGGCAGGATTCGAACCCGCGACCGTAGCAGTCGCACGGTTCCGGACTGCGCGCCTAGAACCGCGAGACCACCGCGGCCGGCTGTACACCTGTCGCGGAAGCCTAAAATGTGACTAACTGTATAGAGTACTGATCTGTTATCATAAGTATAGGAGCGAATGCTGACGACATCATTCACCTTGTGGAGTCGTGTCAGGGCGTCCCTTTTTTTCTGGGAATCCTTATTGAAAAACTGACTGACAAAAAACAATTTGTGATGAAGTTAGACTCGACCTGTATCGATACACTGCCGTGAGAGATTATTCCGATGGTAACCCCCCGAAGGGGTGCATCATGTCTGAACCGTTGTCTTTTGTACAACCCGGTCCTGTAACTAAATCCAAGTTTTACCAACTCACCAACGCATGACTTCCATTACTTCTCGTTGCAAGAAGGCAAAGTGCTCTATTATATATTAGGAAGAGGTCTGTGATGCGTTTTTGCGACCTCGTAACAAGCCAAGAAACGAAGCTAGCAGCTCACAGTACTAGTACAATGCGGTCTTCAATGCTTAATGTTCAATGATCTGTCTTCTAACAAAGCACTGATCATTTATTTTAAGAAAGTTGCACTGAATCACTGACCCACATCTATAGTTGTAGACTATTACTTACCTTGTTCTTTCGCTGGTGCTACGTTGTCTTCTGTGGGATATGATGCTGGTCTCGGATCCTGTTTCCGATACGAAGAATTATTCACTGGTGGAAATATTATCTTAGCCAGGTGGCTTCCAATGATCATTCAAATAATGTTGAATTTGAAAAACAACTATACTCTTTAATATTTGCACACATTTAACTATTAATAAAAGATTCTTGTGCCTTCATCAGTATTACAAAAACGCTTTATCTCCATTTGCAGTTGGTCTTCCGACAATACGTTTCAGACCATATTCCCACCAAGATTGTCCTTTTCACAACACATTCCCGCTAAGACTGTGTACAACATAATACATAATCAAAGAGTTTACAACCTTGTCAATAACAATCGCTGGTATGTAACTGAACAATTAATAAAAATGGATTTACAGAAATTTGAATAAAATGCTTCATCATTAATTCAGGTATGTTTAATATGGATATTTAAATATGGAACAACTATTTTTATGAATAACTATATATACGAAATTATTTATATCCAGCTTTACCTATCGATTATCTTTGATCTATTATTGTGCAACTGACTTGATTGCATTACAGTACGTACTGTACTTTATTGTGATTCTGCTGGTCTCATTCCTATATTCTAATCTACACGTATTACCAAAAGCCCCTCGCCGCATTTTTTTTTTTTCAGGCTAATCTCAGGAACTACCATATGGAGTTTGATACGGTTTCCAGTAATAGGCAATCTGATTCACGAGGAAAGTATGTGTGTATAATTTATCGCTATTTCGTGCAAATTGGCGGAACTATGTCTATCAAAGTCCCTCGCCGCTTTTTCCTGTCTGCACGTGAAGGCTAATCATAGGAACTATTCTATGGATTCTGACACGATTTTCGTTACTGAACAGACTGATTCATGAGAAAGTTTTGTGTGTATTATTTGTTACAGCTACGTCAGACATGTTACCGGGACGTCGTTCTTTACAAGGAACCCCTTGAGTGCGAGGACGCAAATTCCATCTCTAGTAAGCCTCATTTGAAAGTGTTGCGTTAACAATCATCACAGAAAAATTTTAGCTGCTAATGACTCACAATGCGCATCAGGAAGGCAACAGAAAATGAATGTGCTTGAGGTGCAGAGATCAACCTTTTGTGGGATGTATGTACTATATTTCACAAAATGTTCATTGCTGACATTCAAGAAATGTTCAAACCAAACCATTGATTTGCACAATGAACACGGAATAAAAATCGCGTGTCACAGTGATCACAAAGGTTCGCACCATCTAGATCGCAGGCAAATTCCTTGGAAGTCACAAACCGTGCAGGTCGTGCAGCTAGGTATCAGCTCTTAAAGAATGCACGTAGAATCATACTGGTGTAACGGGATGATGAAAACTGATGAAATGTGACGGCATGCTATCGGATGCGAAATAATCTGTCGTACAGCTTATCGTGAAACTGGTTATCCTTTAAGGCGCCGCTGCAGATAGTGCGATAATATGTTTTATAGGCATCGAAAACAAAAATCCAGAGGCTGAATTGGTCCAGTGGATCCAAGTGGTATGAACTGCAATGTCACACACCCAGGCCCGGAATCAAGGGAAAGCAAGTTATTTGGCCAGCAGTGCTTTGGAAGGTAGGAGGCGAGGCACTGGCGGAAGTAAAATTGTGGTACTCGGGTAGCTCAGTTGGTTGAGCACTTGCCCGCGAAACGCAAAGGTCCCGAATTCGAGTCTCGGCCCGACACACAGTTTTAATCTGCCAGGAAGTTTCAAAATCAGCGCACACTCCGCTGCAGAGTGAAAATTTCATTCTGGAAACATCGTTGTAGTTCTCATACGACCATTTTCCCATTGCTGCTTGCTGTGTCGTAAATATTTCTTACTGCCCCTGTTAGATCCCGTTCACGAGAAAGAATCATAGGGTTAGAGCACCTCCAACTTCTCGCAGCACAGTAAATAACTTTCCAGCCCATATACTATCCAGATTAAATGTCAGCTTAGTTGTATACGATGCGTTAAGGCACTGATGATAGTTAATTTTGATACAACTCTCTCGGTACATATAATTTCCGGGGTTCATTTCATACGCATTACCTCTTCAAATCGCGATTGATAGGAGGTGGAAATAAAAAAAAATGAAAATAATAAAACATTACTGAACGATGGAATAAGTTTGTTTACCTCATCTGTAAATTTTCGGGCCGATTCCGCAGTTTTCTGTGAATCATCAATATGCGACCATCCACTGCTAACCTTGAAATCACTGTAATCTATGTCGCGTACAACTTGATGTGCATAAAGAACTATATCATTACCACACACATCCAGTAAATTGTATCGAGCATCCTTGAAACACACAAACGTCACTTTTTGCAACAAGGGTGCCTTTTCCTCCCTTGAGTATCCGTAGTTTTCTTATGCATTACACGGTCATATTGCTGCGGACTTGTTCGAAATCTATTCATAATTTTTTCTGTATTATGCTACGGATAATCTTCCACGTACGTAATTATATTTAGAACCCGTTCGTTGGACAGCGATTGTTCTTTACTGGGTTTCACTCGAAACGGGATTTGTGGCTGTCTGTCCGACAAGGATGAAGAACTACTGTCTGCACAGTCGAGCATATACGACACCTAATTTTCCACTGACTCATCTTGGAGAAAGCTACTATTTCATCTGCCACTTCTTTCTCACTCTATGAAATTCCACTTTTTTTTCTGACGAAATGTCAACTTCGGCAACTGTTGTAGATATAATGCAATGTTCGCTTTGTTTATCATGCAATTACTCTGCTTTGCATCGACACCACTAGCATTGTAGCACTGTTGTGAGTTACTCGTCGATTAAGCAGTGCAGCTACGCTCCGTAGCCTTATGCGGTGCTTGCCATTGGATACCTCCAGTTCTGCACCCTATTGCCATTAGCAGCCAGTATTGTGGTTGCATGGTCAACAATATGGGGCGTCGAATGTCGTAAACATCGGTAGTCTTCTGCGACCACACATTGAAGGGGTTCCTTACTAGTGCTACCCATGTGAAGCCGGCGCATATCGCTAGTCTATACCATGCAAGCCACCACACAGTGTATGTCGGAGGGTACTTCCAGCAGTGTCTTTTTCTGCCCCAACCATTATTCCGTCCGCAAATAATGTGTGGTAATGTAACCTCCCCACAAAAAATTTTTAAATAAAAAATGAGAATAGAGCCAAATGTAACCTTCCAGCAGAAATTAAGGAATGATAATTGAAAATGGAGCCATACAATAATATTAATTAAATAATGAACCACGAACGAAATGTAACCTCTCAACAGAAATAATAATATCTGGTAAATTTTATAAGGACAGCAGCGCTGACCTTCGGCCCTGTATTCTGAATAAAACAAGCAAAACTTCTTACCTCAATAAAACTGCAATCATATCTGCTCTTAATTATACATTCTTCGACACAGCTTCGTGCAATGCTGGCCTATATACTTTTTTTTTTTGGATTCTTGGAAGCAATGATAATGCATTGGAGAAATTCTTTAAATTGAAATGAATACTTTTGTTTAAAAGAGTTACTTTATAAAAAAGATTATTATTGGGGCATTTTTTTGAACAAAATAAATTACAATTAACATACATTATTAATTATGCGCAAGGCAGCTTCTTTACCTTCTACAACAGTACTCATCCTCCAGAATCCTGACCAGAGTCGCGAGCAGAGCACACAGCCGACGCATGCCGACTCCCGCAGACTACAACCGTCCACTCGCTACTAAAGCCGACCGACTACTACTGTATCCGACTGACTACAACTGCAGACTGACTACTACTGCAGACTCGCGCAGACTACAACCGTCCACTCGCTACTAAAGCCGACCGACTACTACTGTCGACTGACTACGACTGCAGACTACTTCTACTACTACTGTCGACTGACTACGACTGCAGACTAGCGCATACTAGCGCAGACAAGCGACAAGCAACAACTAACAATAAATTACTCTCTGGTCAGAGATTCTGTCATGCTTCGCCCATCGCCGGCAAAGCATACGTGTTTCATAACCCTCCACTGGGGGGGGGGGGGGGGGGGGCAAAAATTTGGCATCGATGGTGAGTCAATTGGACTTGCCATGAGCAACAAATTTTTCATACTTAATTAACTTTACAATCACAGAATATATGGTGCAGAACATGAAATAAAATATAGTGCACATGCACTGAGTACAGACATATCAAGCAATGACAAAATGTAAACACAATGAGTACAAAACATATTAACAAATGGCAAAAGTGCACACGCACTGTAGTAGTGAATATATCAGGAAATCACAAATGTATATGCAATGAGTACAAATCATATTGACAAATGACAAAAGTGCACACGCACTGTAGTACACAACATATCAGGAAATCACAAAAAAAATGTATACGTAATGAGTACAAATGGCATAAAGTGCACACGCACTGTAAAACTCTCTAATATTTTTACAACAAATAAATATAATGAGTACAAATCATATTCACAAAAGTGCACACGCACTGAAGTTCAGAACATATCTGGAAATCACAAAATGTATACGCAATGAGTACAAATCATACTGACAAATGACATAAAGTGCACACACACTGTAGTACAGAACATATCAGGAAATCACAAAATGTATAAGCAATGAATACAAATCATGTTAACAAAATGACGAAAGTGCACACGCACTGTAGTACAGAACATATCAGGAAATCACAAAATGTATACGTAATGAGTACAAATTGCATAAAGTGCACACGCACTGTAAAACTCTCTAATATTTTTACAACAAATAAACATCTCAAGGAGTGTAATAAAGTGCACACGCGCTATAGAAGTCTTTAGTATTTTTAGGACAACTGATCTTGTTAACAAATCAAATGAAGTGCACACGCACTGATATGTCTTTATCATTTTACAAGAATTAGGAAAGGAATGGGAAGGATTGCGTCATGGTTGTAGCACTTTAGTTTGCACGCAGCTGCACTGAAAGTCCATATCTTTCTACAGAAGCACAACACCAAGTGAGAGCCGGCCGAAGTGGCCGTGCGGTTAAAGGCGCTGCAGTCTGGAACCGCAAGACCGCTACGGTCGCAGGTTAGAATCCTGCCTCGGGCATGGATGTTTGTGACGTCCTTAGGTTAGTTAGGTTTAATTAGTTCTAAGTTCTAGGGGACTAATGACCTCAGCAGTTGAGTCCCATAGTGCTCAGAGCCATTTGAACCATTTTTGAACCAAGTGAGACAATCTGAAGTTCTTTTCCTTGAAGTATTAATCAGTGTAGCCAAGACACTGAAATGTCGTAATAATATTCCATGCTATCATTTTGGTAGTGCACTAGGTACACCAAACAGTGGGACCATAATAACATCTCCATCGCTCAAGGTGGTGGACAGCATGTCGTGTCAACACCACGCTCTTACAAGGCACACCAACGTAGAATTAGTGCAAAAACCAAATATAGTGCTCCATGATCATGAGGATAGACAGGACAAATGGATATTGCAGTAATTTCTGGTAATTAGGTCAGAAGGTGAAGGACATTAAGTCACATAGTAGTCTTCATTGAGAATTACACTAGTCTAACAACTGATTTGAGTAATTGGTGGCACTCATCGCCCAGTTACTGAACATTTCCGTACCATGTATGTAGTATTACAGAATAATGTTCATAAATAATTTGAATATAGTAATTATTGGCAATCATTGCCCAGTTACAAACCATCAGAAGTCATCATTCAAAACAGAAGCTAATGAATGGCATAGTATTAACATAATTCACTTAATTATAGTAATCATTGGCATCATAGGTCATCTTATTACAGTAATCAATGGCATTCATTGGCCAGTTACAAAGCATTTTTTTTTTTGTATTCTTCAGAAGTCATTATTCAAAATGAGTTAATTATTGGCATAGCATTTACACATAATTAGTCTAATTATAGTAATCATTGGCATCATAAGTCATCTTATTACAGTAAATAGTGGCATTCATTGGCCAGTTACAAAGCATGCATTATTCAGAAGTCATTATTGAAGTGACATACTATTCAGAGCTGATCAGTATTACTCAGAACTCTCTTACACTAGTTGCATTATTTGAGACTGGTAATTCCTTTGTTTGCTTTTGAGTTATTGCTGCAAATGAAGATGTGTAACGTCATTCGTCATGAGTCAGCTGTAGCAAGGTTATGAAACAAGTAGAGTATATGTGATCACATTCATAAACGACATAGGTTTAATAAACAACTGCTTATAGCACATTAATTTCATGAATAATTTCTCCTGCAAAATATACAAAAATGGATTATGAAACGGAAAGAAGAAACGCATATTATGCTGAAAAGTAGTGAACTTCGAATTAACAGGTAGTGAAATGTGTATAAAAAATATATATGTTCTCTAGCTGTCCTTTCCAAAACCTTCAGTCATCATACCATGCGATATAAGACATACTGTCAAAACGAACTGCAACAAATACTTAAATAACTACATAGCATCTCTTAACTAACAGTAAATATATAAACTTCATCATTATTTTCATCTGCAAAGAAAAACTTCATTATCCATATCACCATAACTCCATTATTATCATCACCTGTAAAGAAAAACTTCATTATCCATAGTAGCATATTCTTCATCATTACTCATCACCATTCATTATCATCTGCAAAAAAGTCACTTCATTATTCATTATACAACTATTCCTTATTTCTAGCATATTTCATCACTAAAACTAAGATGTGTAGTTCTGTCTGACAGCCTGCATCAATCGCCTCGTATTCTGAAAGAAAAAATTAGTTAAGACTGCTATTCTACGATGTGTATAGTATATTCTTGTTAATGCTTGTTAATTCTGATCCATTTACTCTTCATCACGAGGTATTGCATCCTCTTTCGTTCATTCCGAAGGTGAAATTCCCATTTCTATTTAATTCATTTCGTTTATACGTTATTTCTTTCTGAAAATGATGAACAAAGATTAATGTCTTGAATTTAATTCATATACCCATTAGATAAAAACTGGTTTATAGTAACATAATTGAGCATACAGTATAGCATGACAGAAAACGTAATATGTCAAAAACATCGACAGTGTTCAGAAGCAAAAATGTACACAGTGTATCACAATGTAGCAGCAAAAAAAATGTAAAATAGTCACGATGTTTAGATATCATAAGGCAAAAAATGTCAAAGTCAACTGGTGTTTGTTATATCTTAACTATTTCATAGTGCATACAAACAAAACAGAAAAACAATCATACATACATGAAAAATGGAAAATATGCACGGTCTGATGTGTAACGACAAGAAAAGCGACCTGCTAACCTTACCTTGCCGGGCACTTGCCAAGAAAAATACAATAATCATCAGTAAGTAGTCACATAAATATAATTGCATAAGTGGTCATAAAATGTGTAAGTTCATCTGCAAAAATATGCACGGTCTGATGTGTAACGACAAGAAAAGCGACCTGCTAACCTTACCTTTCCGGGCATTTGCCAAGAAAAAATACGTCAATCATCAGTAGGTGTTCATGTGAATATAATTGCGTAAGTGATCACAAAAATTGGGAAATGGCGTTACAGTGTGGCAAATCATAAAGTATGTTCATTCAATAAAAGGTTTGATGTTGGATACGTGGTGGTTCCCTTTGGTTTTTCTGGTTCTCAAAGTTTCGACGTGTACTACATTGGGGTGAGGAATGCTGCGAATCCGATATGGACCTGCGTATAGAAGTTCAAATTTACTGCACCTACCTTTTCCTCTATTGGATAAATAGTGTGTACGTACTAACATCTTCTGTCCAATGTGAAAGTCAAGGCGTGTACAAACCTGTTTTTGCTGTCTTCTCCGGCGTTCTGCGGCACGTTTGATGTTGTTCAGCGCAATGTCAATTATTTCATGGTGTCGTGGTCGACGAGACGTAGGAAAGGTTACTAATTCTTTAATTTTGTTAGGTGGTTCAACATTTTTCAGTATAACAGACGGAGATAGCATAGTAGATTCATTTGGTATGGAATTAATTACATCCTGGAATGAGAGTATGTGTGTGTCCCAATCAATATGTTTTTATGGCAGTATATTCTACACAGTTTACCAATTTCTTTCATTAATCGTTCACAAGGGTTCGAAGAAGCATGGTACCTGGATATATAGATCGAAGAAATGTTTCTAGCTCGTAACATACGTGTCCATATAGCAGATCGAAATTGTGGTCCATTGTCGGAAATTACTTTTAACACATGCCCTACATGAAATAGAAATTGTTTTACAAATGCTTTCGAAACAGTTTTAGCAGTAGCTTTGCGTAACGGAGTGAAGGTAACAAATTTTGAAGTGAGTTCAACAGCGACAAAGATGTAGCAAAAACTTCTATTAGTTCTGGGAATCGGACCAAAAATGTCTACAGCGGCCATATGTCTCAATTTAACAGGTACAATGGGATGTAATGGAAGAATATGTGAAGTCGTGTCTGACTTAGCTTTCTGGCAGATTTTACATGACGCTAAAACTCGTCGTATACGTTTCTCCATGTTGGTAAAATAACAGTTCTGTCTCAATATAAGAAAACATTTTCTCGCTCCGTAATGTGCATAACTTAAATGAGTATACCAGATTAATTTGTTAACAAGTTCGTCAGGAATGCATAATAACCAATTGTTGCTGTCAGGATGAGAGCGGCGAAACAGAATGTCATTGCGTACAATGTAATGGTTTCTAATGGTAACATTATTCCTATCTTGCCAAAGGTGTTTGATTTCTTTCCATACGTTGTCTTTACTCTGCTCTTGTGCTCTGTCTTGTAATGACGACGAAATGAAATTTTCAAATGCAACTTGTTGAATGTACATGACGCTGAAATTTGCTTTGCAGAAGTTGGTTGCGATGTCTTGCTGATTGTTGCTGAGAGAACGGGATAGTGCATCTGCTACAATATTTTGTGTGCCGGGAATGTGAACAATTGTAAAATTAAATTCCTGTAGATAAAGTTTCCATCTGCTTAATCTGTCGTGTGTAAATTTAGCCGAAAGTAAAAATTGTATCGCTCTGTGGTCTGTGTAAAGGGTCGTGTGTCTTCCATAAAGAAAATGCCTAAATCTGGTAAAAGCCCATACAACACATAATGTTTCAAGTTCTGTATCAGAATAATTTCGTTCAGCAGGTGACCGAATGCGACTTGCAAAAGCGATGTTTTTAATTACTGTACAACCATCTTCTTCAATTTCCTGAAAAATATGTACGCCTAAAGCGGTGTTAGAACTGTCGGTGGCAATAGAAAAATTTCTGGTAAGATCTGGGTGTGATAAAAGTGGTGCATTCAACAAAGTATGTTTCAAATAACATTCTCGTGAACAAGATTCTGCGTCTCAAAAGTATTGCTTGCGTTACTGGAATATGCAACCTGTACTGTATTTAATCAAATTCTTTCTGACGTGTCATTGTTTTCGGGAGGATGCTGTGGCAGTTCCACTATTTGTACTGTTCTGTTATTTCTTCCTGACGTCTTACGTTCTGGATGATATCTACTGTCTGGTTCATTCATGATAATATGTTGTTGCGGATGATTTTGCTGCTGATGAGATCGACTGTTATTAAATGTACGCTGAAAATTGTGCTCATTACTTTAACGTCTGTCGTGATAGTCATTTCTATACGGCGCAGTGCGACAGGAATTGAAATAGTGTGTTTTCTGTACGCACTGATTCCTTTGTTGCTGTGTGTTACTATTTGTTGGGGTTGAGACTATACGTGCACGCGGCGAAACATTAAAGCTTGGTTGACCTTGTGCATTACATTGTTGGTTAGGTATGCTAACCGGCTGGTTTTGTTGCTATTGCGGTGAAAAACCTGTATTGTTACCAAAAATGCGTTCGCTGTTGCTGATAATTTTGACGATTGCTGAAAATGCTACACATACTGATGATTACAATTTTATCTGTTATTAAAGTTACGGTGGTTATCATTTCTGGAGTGTCTAATGAAAAATTGTCACTTTCGGTAAAAACTTGTCATATCGGGTTTTCTTTACACTTTTCTTAATACTAGGTAGAGCAATAGTTGAAGAGCTGTTTTAATAGATATAAAGGATAGTAGAAGAGAAGGCAGCAGTGCAGAAAAGATGAAACAGCACTACTACGGCTCGGGGCCCTGTGCACGCTACGACACATATTCATTAAAGCGTAATGAATCCCCTGAGGTCAATTACGCGCTGCAAACAAATTTTAGCTTTTGCGTTACAGGCAGTGCCATTGAAAATTCAAAAATAAATTGCTGTATCCATGCTAATTGTAGTTTCTGTATTACAGGTAATGGCGGTGAAAGTACAAAAATAAATCGACGTGTCCAGTTCAATGCGTGTACCTGTGCTCTGTCATTATTAAACACCTTAGACTTATTTACACATACAAATTACTTATAATCAACGTTCTCGTCACTGAATGTGTGAACAGGTTCACGATTGCATAAGAATCTGTTTGTCTGTATCTTTTCGGATTTTAAGTCGCGTAGTCTCTGTAAATTGCTTAAGTTACACTGGCTATGTGAATATAACAAATGTTCGGAATGTGCCGTATGCTGTGACGTGTTAGTGACTGAAACATTTTTCATTTCTGTCACTTTAATACGTTCGTCAATTTGGTTGTTCTGTTGTTCACATTTCTTATCGACTTCCGTATCCAGAGTGTGTGAAAGTTCTGGGGACTTTAAATTAAACTCGTCGCGTATCTGTGTTGCATTTTCAGAACATTGTTCAGCGACCGCACTAATTTCATCTCTAATTGATTCTGTTATGGTTACATGAGTATTATTTAATTCTTGTGCAACTGATCTAGTTTCTTCACTACTTTTCTTAACACAAATCTCAATTTCGTCACGTAATTGTTCTTTAGTATCATCACGTTGCACGGTAACGGCTGTAATCTGTTCACTAAGTTGTATATTCTGTTCATTAAGGTTGTCGTGTTTTTCATTCGGCTGTTTAAAACTTTCATTAAATTGTTTGTTCTGTTCACTAAGTTGTTTGTTCTGTTCATCAAGTTTTTTGAGAAAGTCGTCTTGTTTTTTAATAAGTTGTTTGAAATTTTCACTATGTTGTAGCAATATTGCTATAATTTGATCCAAAGTAACATTACCTACTCTATTCTCTGTGCTGTTTGATGGCGTACCTGCATTTGTCACCTTTTGTGTATCCATTTGGACATTCTGTGATTCTTGAAAATGCTTGCTAATCGGATGTGCACTGTTAGTCACTACCTCGCAATTAAATAAATCTGACGTACTTTGAGTACACTGTTCATTTTCATTAGAAAAATTTGTCTGTTCATTACGTAAACTTTGCAAACCGGGTGTGTCTAGCTGGGCAGCGTTCATTGTAACAAAACGTCCCGTGTCATCAATTGTCGTTAAATTAACAGAGGACACAATTGAATTCGTCTGTTCATCACTAGGATCAAAATCAATATTAGTAGTCGGTACGCACTGATTGTCTACAAATGGAGGATTGTCATCATTACACTGAGTGTCGCAAGTACTATCGGTCATATTGAGTCGGCTTTTTCACTCATTACACATCGCAATGTACTGTTAACAGTTTTTCGCGGCATTTTTCACTAATCAAAGTTATTCACAAATGAAACAAAGACAATGCAAAATGCAACAAACACAATAATAACAAAGAGCAACAAATTGCCGATGATCTGTGGAAGAAAGAGTGACAAATTCGTAAATGCGTTGCGCCAAATGCTAATTACATTTAAGTAATTAAGAGCAGATATATGACTACTTCTCAGAAGATTCACAAAGAAATACGATCCTGGCCGGATGTCGCCAAGTGTAAACTCTCCGCAAAAATTAAGGAATGAAAATGTGAAATGGTGGCAAGCGTAACCTCCCAGCAAAAATGTTAAATAAAGATGTGAATGGAGCCAAGCGTAACCTCCCCACAAAAATTAAGGAATGATAATTGACCATAAACCCACACAATAATATTGATTAAATAATGAACCACGAACGAAATGTAACCTCTCAACAGAAATAATAATATCTGGTAAATTTTATAAGGACAGCAGCGCTGACCTTCGGCCCTGTATTCTGAATAAAACAAGCAAAAATTCTTACCTCAATAAAACTGCAATCATATCTGCTCTTAATTATACATTCTTCGACACAGCTTCGTGCAGTGCTGGCCTATATACTTTTTTTTGGATTCTTGGAAGCAATGATAATGCATTGGAGAAATTCTTTAAATTGAAATGAATACTTTTGTTTAAAAGAGTTACTTTATAAAAAAGATTATTATTGGGGCATTTTTTGAACAAATAAAATTACAATTAACATACATTATTAATTATGCGCAAGGCAGCTTCTTTACCTTCTACAACAGCACTCATCCTCCAGAATCCTGACCAGAGTCGCGAGCAGAGCACACAGCCGACGCATGCCGACTCCCGCAGACTACAACCGTCCACTCGCTACTAAAGCCGACCGACTACTACTGTCGACTGACTACGACTGCAGACTACTTCTACTACTACTGTCGACTGACTACGACTGCAGACTAGCGCATACTAGCGCAGACAAGCGACAAGCAACAACTAACAATAAACTACTCTCTGGTCAGAGATTCTGTCATGCTTCTTCCATCGCCGGCAAAACATACGTGTTTCAGTTAGAATAATTGTGGGTAAAGATCCGTATCAAGTAATACACAGTCCGACTGTTCCTGGAAGGTATGCTTTCAAATTTTCAACAGTTAACTTCTCCGTGATGCACAACGCCTCTCTTGTGGTGCCTGCAATTGGAGTTTGGTTCAAATGGCTCTGAGCACTATGGGACTTAACTTCTGAGGTCATCAGTCCCCTAGAACTTAGAACTAATTAAACCTAACTAACCTAAGGACATCACACACATCCATGCCCGAGGCAGGATTCGAACCTGCGACCGTTGTGGCCGCGCGGTTCCAGACTGTAGCGCCTAGAACCGCTCGGCCACCCCGGCCGGCAATGAGTTTGCTGAGCATCTCCATAACTCTCTGGTGCCAACTAAACGATCCCGTGATGGAACACGCTGCTCTTTGTACGATCTTCTCTACCTCTTCTATCAGTCATAACTGGTAGGGATTCCAGACAGATGAGCAATACTCAGTAAATTGTCGAGCAAGCGCCTTATAAGCCACTTTTTTCGTGGTTGAGTTACATTTCCTCAAGATTCTTCCTACGAATGTCACTCTGGCATCTGCTTTTCCCACTATTTGTTTTATGTGGTCATCCCACTTAAGATCCCTCTGTATAGCTATTCGTAGATACGAGGGCAGTTCAATAAGTAATGCAACACATTTTTTTTCTGAAACAGGGGTTGTTTTATTCAGCATTGAAATACACCAGGTTATTCCCCAATCTTTTAGCTACACAACACTATTTTTCAACGTAATCTCCATTCAATGCTACGGCCTTACGCCACCTTGAAATGAGGGCCTGTATGCCTGCACGGTACCATTCCACTGGTCGATGTCGGAGCCAACGTCGTACTGCATCAATAACTTCTTCATCATCCGCGTAGTGTCTCCCACGGATTGCGTCCTTCATTGGGCCAAACATATGGAAATCCGACGGTGCGAGATCGGGGCTGTAGGGTGCATGAGGAAGAACAGTCCACTGAAGTTTTGTGAGCTCCTCTCGGGTGCGAAGACTTGTGTGAGGTCTTGCGTTGTCATGAAGAAGGAGAAGTTCGTTCAGATTTTTGTGCCTACGAACACGCTGAAGTCGTTTCTTCAATTTCTGAAGAGTAGCACAATACACTTCAGAGTTGATCGTTTGACCATGGGGAAGGACATCGAACAGAATAACCCCTTCAGCGTCCCAGAAGACTGTAACCATGACTTTACTGGCTGAGGGTATGGCTTTAAACTTTTTCTTGGTAGGGGAGTGGGTGTGGCGCCACTCCATTGATTGCCGTTTTGTTTCAGGTTCGAAGTGATGAACCCATGTTTCATCGCCTGTAACAATCTTTGACAAGAAATTGTCACCCTCAGCCACATGACGAGCAAGCAATTCCGCACAGATGGTTCTCCTTTGCTCTTTATGGTGTTCGGTTAGACAACGAGGGACCCAGCGGGAACAAACCTTTGAACATCCCAACTGGTGAACAATTGTGACAGCACTACCAACAGAGATGTCAAGTTGAGCACTGAGTTGTTTGATTGTGATCCGTCGATCATCTCGAACGAGTGTGTTCGCACGCTCCGCCATTGCAGGAGTCACAGCTGTGCACGGCCGGCCCACACGCGGGAGATCAGACAGTCTTGCTTGACCTTGCGGCGATGATGACACACGCTTTGCCCAACGACTCACCGTGCTTTTGTCCACTGCCATATCACCGTAGACATTCTGCAAGCGCCTATGAATATCTGAGATGCCCTGGTTTTCTGCCAAAAGAAACTCGATCACTGCCCGTTGTTTGCAACGCACATCCGTTACAGACGCCATTTTAACAGCTCCGTACAGCGCTGCCACCTGTCGGAAGTCAATGAAACTATACGAGACGAAGCGGGAATGTTGGAAAATATTCCACAAGAAATTTCCGGTTTTTTTCAACCAAAATTGGCCGAGAAAAAAAATGTGTTGCATTACTTATTGAACTGCCCTCGTATTTTACAGTAGATACTGTTTCCAGCGGGTTGTCATTAATAGTGAAGCTGTACTATAATGGATTGCTTTCCTGCGTATGCGCAATATGTTAAATTTATTCACGTTCATGCTCAACTGCCAGTCCCTCCGCCATTCATCAATTCTCTGGAGGTCATTCTGCAAATCATTACTGTCTTTTGACGTACCATCTTGTTACAGGCAACTTCATCGTCCGGGAACAGCATAAAGTAGATTCTGATGTTATCCTCTAGATCACTATTATATACACTGTAAACCATAAAGTCCTGTCACATGTAGAATGTAGTCCTATCACACTTCCTTTGGATAAGCCCACTCCCGAAATTACCTTTAGATATGTCGGGTTTGTTCCGTTACGAGCGACGTGTTGAGTTCTTTCTGCAAGGAAGACTTGAATTCAGACGCAGATCTGGTCCCATATTCGGTAGCCTCGTATTTTTTGACTGAACTACAGTGCAGGACGATGACAGATGCCTTCCTGAACGCAAGGAACACGACACCAACCTGAGCGCCGTTGTCTACAGTGCTATGGGTCTCTAGGAGGAACAAAGCAAGCTAACATCGGCAAGGTCCCTTTCTCCGGAATCCGTGTTGATTTTTGTAGGGGAGAGTTTCATTCTCAAAAAACGTCACAGTTCTTCAGCATAAAACATGTTACATAATTCTACGACAGATTGACACCAACGACTTAGGCCTTTAATTGTGTGCATCTGTCCTACGATCCTTTTTTAAAACGGGAATGACTTGCGCTTTTTTCCAGTCGATGCTCCGACGATGACAGTCTCTCTGTAAATTCATTCTGGGAGAATTAAATGTATTTCGTCCCTGATCCAGTTAATCGTAAGGAAATGCAGATCTTATTAATTGGGCAAGATAGTTGGAAGGTTAACTGGCGTGTGTGTATTGAACCGGGGACCTAGAAACGATGGAGAGGCTTCGTCCCCGCCGTAGACCTCAGTGGTTCACAACCCCACGACAGGCTACAGCAGTCCACTCACCCCACCGCCGCCCCACACCGAACCCAGAGTTATTTAATTGGCGTACTTGCGGACGTTCCCTCGAAGTCGTCCAGGGTGCTCTTTGAGTGTGGTGCGGCTGGGGGGATGGGGGAGGTGCTCTCTGCCGGCAGTGCTGTTCTTCGACAGACTGTGTAGCGACACAGTGGGTCATGGGCAGCACCGTTCACCGTTCTCGGAGGTGCCGTGGCCCGCGGTCGGCGGCCTTCCAGGGCCATTGGCATCTTCATGTAGAGCTGCCGCTGCTGTCCAATTATTTATATATGGATACAACCATAACCTATCAGATAAAGAGTCTGCGACAACTGACAGGTAGTCTGCGTGACGTCACGAAATGAGGACCATCGCCTGCATTTGAGCTTTACTTGAGTTGCATTCGTTTCAAGTTTTGCATGCCTTCGTATTGGGAAGCAATTTACAAACTGACGGGAATACTAGGTAAGTAGCAAATGGCGTATTGTTTTTTTTTCTTTTTTGCTGTTGAAAAGGCTATATCGGTCTGGTATGTGTTGTAGGCGTTTGAAATGAGGCGTAGTTGCTGTGTGCTTGGTCGTACTGTAAATTACAGGACGAACAAGGAAAGAAGTACTACAAAATTTTCGTCTCCAAAAGACAGTAACAATCGGGATAAATAGTTGCGAGCATTCATCGTGCAAATTTCAGACTTGGGAAGAATTGTGTACTGTGTGCTAAGAATTTCGCCGAGAAGCGCTGAACTACGTTTGAGTGTCTTTTCCCACAAGATAGACACGAATTTCGTGTTAGTTTACAGACTTTGTGTCAAAGACATCCCATTTTTTTTCTCGATGGACCAATGCATTAGTGACTTAATAAGCGATATTTGTTATATAAGTTTTACTAGAAATCTGAAGTTTGTAAAGGAGTAAATTGAAAATAGCTTACTTAATCGAACACAATACTCCCCACAGACTATCCTGTGAGCTTCTCCAATGTTTTTTAAAAAAAAAAAAAAAAAAAAAAAACCTTCGGGTAACTTGTAGAATGAAGTCGGATTAAAAGCCGGGTTGCGTTTTTAAGAAAGAATTGTAATTGGTTACATCCTCATAAGAAAACTGAATGTCATTTTAGGTGAGATACATATTTTGCCAAAGGTTACTTACAGAGACGGGCATTTAGAGGCAATCTCGGAAAATAATGAAGTGCAACCGAACTCCAAGTATATGTGCTGAGACTTCTTTATTTTCCGATCATGATGTGATTGATCTTTTTTTCAAAGGCACGTCATGCAAATAAGCTCAAAGATCTTACTGTGAAGGTCATTGAAATAGTGCTAATAGATGCGGGGCAAGTTACTTAACCCTTTCAGACCTGTTTTTTTTTTCAGGATGACATTTTTGTTGCTGTAATAATGCTCTTAGGTGATTTTTAATCATTTTAGATGCAAGATTTATACGAAAGTATATACCTGTTTTCAAAATATACTTTGTACACTTGGTTTCTTTTTCAAATGGTTCAAATGGCTCTGAGCCCTATGGGACTTAACATCTATGGTCATCAGTCCCCTAGAACTTAGAACTACTTAAACCTAACTAACCTAAGGACATCACACAACACCCAGCCATCACGAGGCAGAGAAAATCCCAGACCCCGCCGGGAATCGAACCCGGGAACTCGGGCGTGGGAAGCGAGAACGCTACCGCACGACCACGAGATGCGGGCCCTTTTTCAAATATGTGTGTGAATTCCTAAGGGACCAAACTGCTGAGGTCATCGGTCCCTAGACTTACACACTACGTAAACTAATGTAAACTAACTTATGATATGAACAACACACACACCCATGCCCGAGGGAGGACTCGAACCTCCGGCGGGAGGGGCCAGTTTCTTTTTGTGTACTAAAATAACCAATTATGAAACATTCTCTATTGTAATAAATATAATGATCATTCAGTAATTATCATGCACAATAACAATAACAATATTCAGTTATACTGTGGAATATAGAGAACCAACTACACCCGTGTATTCTACGGGTCACGAGATGCTGCGTACTGCTACATTGACTTGCTTTTATTTTCACAGTGGTGTCCAATATTTGGCAGCAATTGCGCATAATGAAAATTCTGAACATTTACAAATGTGTACCCCAGATTTCCGTTGGGAAAAAATGCTCTGTTGCAGCTAAGACTTTGTAAACGTTAATGTACACAGTTGACAGTGTGAAAGGGTCAAATTTTCCATATAAATACTGATTTACGTGTAGTGGTGTGTGTACGAGTTTCTTTTTTCAATTTTTTTTCATTTTGAATGTTCGCTTTCCTGTGCCATTTGATACGAAAATCGTAATTTTCACATTAGGTCAAGTTACATGACTGCATATTACACAAAAGCTCGGAACGGAAACAAATTTTTAAGTAATCACCTTTGAGCTAAGTTGCATTGGTACGTTGTGTGTGCTTCATTATAATTGACACGCAAGTCGCCGAAGGGGCGTCAACTAAAAACACTTGCAATACGGCGGCCGAACCCCGAAGGGGATATCCCGGCCAGTAAATGCCATACGATCATTTCATTTCACTACTAAAAGTGGTTATAATGTTAATTCCTCTTTCTCAGTTCCTCTATAGCTGTTATGTAATCTGTGTGAAATGTACAATGTGAGTTGGTTTAGGCGTTTGCACCAAAATTTCACACAAGAAATCGCACAGCATATCCCGTCGTGTCCATGATTAAGTGGTCAGACGGTGACGTCACTCGATGTAGACGCAGGTCGCTCACGAAGGCCTCAGTGCAACGCGGCCGGACATCGAGAAGCACACGGTTAATGAATCGCGCCGAGAAAATCGGTGAGATTGTGGTGAGAAGGCAGAGGCAACTCAGCAGAGCAAAAATCAGTCTAACAGATACCTAGCGATCTGTAAAGTGAATTGTAAAAAGAAATGACCGTCAGTCTTAAGGGGCTCTCAGACATTCAGTAATATTGTCAAACTGCCAATATATTGACTGTGTGAGGGCGTGTATTGACCTATGTTAATACTAAAAATATTGTCGAGCAATATTGATTGGCTTCAAAGTATTCTCAGTATTGCCAATACATACTGAACGTGTGAGGTCCAGTGATGACGGTTTGACAATGTTCTCCAGTCAGATGTTGACAGAGCTTAAGGAACCAGTCACACAGCGTTAGTATGCACTGTTTATTTTTCAATACTCCGTTGTGTATATCATACCTCAGATTCAGTTTTAAAGAAGTCTTTTGACACAAAAGAATTTTAACAGTTCTATGCAAGTGTAATCTTTGTATATACCACTTTAATGTGGTCAACGGAGTCGTCCATATGACACTGCTTAGTTCATCAATATGAAAATATGGTATAGATTAGTGTATTACACAACAGTTTGGAAAGAAGCCCGCATTTCGAAAAAAACGTCATATATCTGCAATGACTGGTAAGAGGTCTGTTAAATGTACGCCAGTCTCACGAAATTATCACAAATCGTAAAAAAACTGTTTAACGTTAATTGCCTGGACAGGTCTTTGCCAGGCAGATATAACTGGTTTACAGGCATCGACAGAGAATTTTACTAATTGCGCTGGCTGATATTACAGAACTAAACTTCGAGCATTAGAATGACCTGCCTGTCGCCCAAATCTCTTGAAGTTACTCGTCTTGTCGACTGCGACTGCCTCTCCCAGTAACGTATTTTGCTTCCGTATTTTATGTTGTATCAACGCTAATAACTTGACGTACAATGTAGCGCACATCGGAAATAATTTATGAAGTCTTTCGGTGTCGTGGTTCTGATTTTAGTCAGTAAATTAACATAAGACTAGTCGCTCCATTTTTTTTTTTTTCCGTACCCATTCCGCCTCTTTAATTGCTTTCTGTTGCTCGCAAGCTATAACTAATATAGCTGCAGCACACGCTTACTTTTGCGTGTCCTGCACCTTAACCTTGTGGAGTTGCGTTGCCAAAGGACAATTTTTGTCATTGTTATTGAAAGCGTGAGGTCGATTCAATATATTGAAGGTTTGAAACTAGAATTGTCAATAAATAATGAACGTGTGCGGGGAAATTTAGGGACCTGGAGAGATTAACTATCGTGTGTTTTGCGACAGGTTTGTTTCATCCGTCACTGTCGGAAACAGTCTGCACAGCGCGTGTACAAGGCCAGCAGTAGTTGGCTTCTCGGTAAGCCAGCGGCGCGTCTCGAATAGGAGAGAGAGAATGCGCGTCCGCAGGACCATCAACAGCGGGCCGCAGACGATTAGCATGGGCGCGGAGCGGAGAGGAGTGGAGAGGTGACGCGCTCACGGCCGACCACTACCGCGGTCAGGTGGGGAGAGCCGCGCCGAGCCGCGCGGAGTTGGCAACACTGCGGCAGCTGCGCCGAGCCGCTCCTCAGTTGTCCGTCGCGTGGCTCGCCGTCAGGGCTGTCGCGTTCAGTGTGCGTGTGTTTTCGGGTGAAATAGCCGTTGCCGGTACGGCTCGCACTGCGAATTTGGTCGGTGATTAAGTGGCAATCCGTGTGGCTCCAGTCTGTGTTTGTGTGTTTATAAGTATGAAGCACGGTAAGTGGGTTATACGCTGCTATGTGATGGGCCGCCCCCGCCTCGTGGCAACGCTGCCGCCGGTCGGATCCGACGGATGGCCTGTGGTGGCCTGGCTGTGTACCTGGCATGGCAGCCACAAGGTCGGCCGGCATTCCAGCCAGGACCCCAGCCCGCGGTCGCTTCCCACACGATCAGGCAGGCTATAGCTTATATCAATTTCTGCTCGGAAATACGAACTCCGCAAGCCTCTGAAACAGAAATGTAATCAAATTTAACGTGAACCACCAATATGTTTATTCGTCAGCAAATTTATGAAATCGATTTACATCCACTTCCGCTCACTACACCATACTACAAAGTTCAATGACTAATCTTTTTATAAAAGCTTGGATCAAACATTTAACTTTTGTATAAAGTGTGGAAAGGGTATCCCACTGTACCGTCAAAGATTATAGAAAACGTCTTTTATAAAAAAAAAAGGCATTTGATAAAGATAGTTTGCAACGTAATAAGGGCTTTTGTTTTACCGTCAACTATAGAAAATTGAGGTTCTGTTTTACGGACGGTTCTTGACCCCCAGCCCTCAGCCGTGCATCTGCGGAAGTTCTGTCAGACAGCTGTTACGTAAGCAGTTGCAGTTGCCAAAAATGATAGCCACCTTCTAATGTCGTTTGGTGAATGTCAGCTTCGTGTTAACATAAACGGCATTGTTTTCTCCAGACAAATATCGAGTGGCAACCTTCATTTGAGACCAATGTGTAGAAGGATGTGCATTCACCGTGACGGTATTAAGCGAATTGAGTGAGAAGGATGGAGAGACTTGAAAGTAGGCCTACGTATGAAGCAGTGTCGAAAATGCTGGAAGTCTTTTTTGTATGTCAGTCTTAGGTAGTACTGAATCGGGACTAATAAGATTTTTTAGTTTATCGTGTCACAACGACTACAACCAATGTCGATAGGTTGGTGCCACAATTTTAAATTATAATGTTATGTAATTCCCATTGTTGCTGCTAATAATGGAGGGAGCTTCGGCAAAAAATATGAAAGTCATTGTGATAACTTGACCTTTCGTGTCCTACCATGAAGCTGATACATGCATTACTTAAACACATCTGGAAATTCAGATATAGGAAATACTGTAAAAATATTTTCTATTGATTTAACGAAATATTACTACCATCAGCCCTGCGAATTCGTTTTGCGAACCTGAACTTCACTGAATTGTTACCTAAGTGAAACCTTATGGATTACTATTTCGTTTTTGATTATCGTTCTCTTTTACACTCAACGTTCACTGTGGTTTTCTAGTCTTCTTACTGGCTAATGAGAAACTTCCGTTAGGAGATTAACAATTGTTACTCAGTATCGGAATGTTGGGAGTCGAAGTCACTGTATGAGTTTAATCTGACTCACTGGACTGGCATACTAGTGCGGATTTTCCTTGCCAACTTTCCCTGCAGCAATTTCGAACAGCAAAGTGAATCAGCGTAATTCGGTCTATGGATGGCGTAATCATCTGGCGTAAAATGAACCGTGATTCGACAAATAATTGTTTTTACAGTGAATTCATCATATTATATAGCATTCTAGTCAATACATATTAATAACGGGATTTGTAGATACCGCCAGAAAATTGGTTATTAATAAGTTTTGTGCAAAGTATTCCATTTGAAATTTATCGCAGGGTACAAACTCGTGAGCACGGGATTGGGGCAAATACAGATTGCTGAACAAAACACAAATTATACAGCAATCGCTAAAGCCATGGTATTGTCCCATTGCGATCAGCCTAGTAATGCTGCAACTGGCTAAACGATTGGTGTAAAAGTACTTCTAGAAGTTTGAGAATTATGTTATGAATAAAAAGGGAGTGTGAGATTGGGGGGGGGGGGTTGTAGGACGGCCACTTCCCCCTCCCCATTTGCAGACGCCTATGTACGTGGGAATGTTTCCCACGGGGGAGGCTACCCACAGTTACGTCACAGCTGGGGCCAACGCAGGCTTGCATTGTGCTGCCACCCTCCCCCAGCGGGGTGGAATAGCAGCACACCTGGTTTACGCTGGCGCATGGTAGCAGTCCAGTGCTTAGCCCTTGGCGGGATCTTCCGGCTCGTTAATTTATCTCCCTCTGGTCACAAGCGGAAGTTCCTTCCTAGCGAAACTGCAGTGACATAATCAACTGCGCGATGTCGAATTTTGTGATCTGGCGATCCAGTGATAAATAACCAGTTTCTGATTTCATAATTATTTTTGAGTATATGCCGAATATTGATACAGTACCTGAACGAATGTCAACAACGCTTGCCGGTAATGCCGCCGTTAGTTTGTTAGATAACGTTCTTATTTTCCACGTACGAGCCGGTCAAGTATAATACAGTTACAGAGTTTATTGCTTTTGTTTTTATTCTCTGCTATACTATACTACACACAGAAATCGTCTGGTGCTAAAACTATTATCATTGTATACATGTATTTGAATAAATTACGCACGCAACTGGTCATCGTTGTAGTTTCCAAACTACTGTATTTAGTTATTACAGAATAATTCGTTGCCATATGCTAAGAAAATTACAAATTTTTCATGGTATTCTTCCTTTGTTTTCGTTGAATTTAACATGTAGTAAAATATTATACAAATATTGCAAATGCTACGATATTCGTAGTAGCTTAAATTCAAGACCCTTGCACTCACTGCTCATATGCATAATTTACAGCGTAGCAATAACAAAAATGTAATGAGTCAATTGGCAGCGTAGTGGAAAACATATGAATGCGCATGTAAACCCACGAAAGAAAAAGTGAAAATCAAACCTATGGGACTTTGAACGGCACATGGGAACACGGAATAAAAACTATTTTATTGTGTGGAGAAGAGTAAAAAAGTCTCATGAGCTTTCGAGGAGCCCAAGATGATACCTCAGGGAAAAAAGATTGTAAGTGTACTGAATGTGATAATGAGTTTGCATGTACCAACGACGTTAGTTGTGCTTCTGGTTGTTATGTCGCGTTAGATGAAACTAGATAAATGTCTGTAGTGTTACAACTTAGTTCACGCCGTAGTTTCAGGCATAAAAACCACAAAGCGATATATTTTAAGTCGTGTCAATTTTTCAGTCGTCGATGAATTAAATCGATAAATGACAGTACTGTAATGGTATAGCGCCCCATGATCTCTCCCCTCGTTATGGAAACTGTATTTGTTGGAGTAACATCGCGTGATCTTCAAACAACCCGACAGTTCTAAAAACTAGTCAGGGCATCATAATGGTTAGGCTATTACCAGTACTAAATAAAATGTACTGTGCCGTCGTGTACAAGCGACATACATTTCATAAATTGTAAAAAACGGCAGCTAGTAGGACTATAGCTTGTTTCGTTTGTTGATCCATAGGTGGCTTTGGTTGCTCTTGATGTATTGTTTAGTTTCTTATTCACTGTAATTGCATCTGCATTGCAACATATATCCGAAACCAAACCCATGCAGTTTCTCCTTACATTGTGAACACTTTCTTACTGAGCTCGTAACACAGAAACAAGTGAAAGCTAGTTGTTGGATCGTCAAGACACTAGCACGTCACACAGTGTACTCGTTAAGTTTCTTCACACTGTCAGCGGAAGCCCAGAGCTCTTAGATGTTCTTGTATTAGATATTACTAACGAGATTCTGTGCATATCCTTAAAATGTGGGGACTACTGAAGAACGGGATACAACCCAATCACGTGTATTGTATTTATACAGGGTGTTTCAAAAATGACCGGTATATTTGAAACGGCAATAAAAACTAAACGAGCAGCGATAGAAATACACCGTTTGTTGCAGCATGCTTGGGACAACAGTACATTTTCAGGCAGACAAACTTTCGAAATTACAGTAGTTACAATTTTCAACAACAGATGGCGCTGCGATCTGGGAAACACTATAGTACGATATTTTCCACATATCTACCATGCGTAGCAATAATATGGCGTAGTCTCTGAATGAAATTACCCGAAACCTTTGACAACGTGTCTGGCGGAATGGCTTCACATGCAGATGAGATGTACTGCTTCAGCTGTTCAATTGTTTCTGGATTCTGGCGGTACACCTGGTCTTTCAAGTGTCCCCACAGAAAGAAGTCACAGGGGTTCATGTCTGGCGAATAGGGAGGCCAATCCACGCCGCCTCCTGTATGTTTCGGATAGCCCAAAGCAATCACACGATCATCGAAATATTCATTCAGGAAATTAAAGACGTCGGCCGTGCGATGTGGCCGGGCACCATCTTGTATAAACCACGAGGTGTTCTCAGTGTCGTCTAAGGCGGTTTGTACCGCCACAAATTCACGAAGAATGTCCAGATAGCGTGATACAGTAATCGTTTCGGATCTGAAAAATGGGCCAATGATTCCTTTGGAAGACATGGTGGCCCAGACCAGTACTTTTTGAGGATGCAGGGACGATGGGACTGCAACATGGGGCTTTTCGGTTCCCCATATGCGCCAGTTCTGTTTATTGACGAAGCCGTCCAGGTAAAAATAAGCTTCGTCAGTAAACCAAATGCTGCCCACATGCATATCGCCGTCATCAATCCTGTGCACTATATCGTTAGCGAATGTCTCTCATGCAGCAATGGTAGCGGCGCTGAGGGGTTGCCGCGTTTGAATTTTGTATGGATAGAGGTGTAAACTCTGGCGCATGAGACGAGACGTGGACGTTGGCGTCATTTGGACCGCAGCTGCAACACGGCGAACGGAAACCCGAGGCCGCTGTTGGATCACCTGCTGCACTAGCTGCGCGTTGCCCTCTGTGGTTGCCGTGTGCGGTCGCCCTACCTTTCCAGCACGTTCATCCGTCACGTTCCCAGTCCGTTGAAATTTTTCAAACAGATCCTTTATTGTATCGCTTTTCGGTCCTTTGGTTACATTAAACCTCCGTTGAAAACTTCGTCTTGTTGCAACAACACTGTGTTGGAATTCCAACACCACAAAAATCCTCTGTTCTAAGGAATAAACCATGTTGTCTACAGCACACTTGCACGTTGTGAACAGCACACGCTTACAGCATAAAGACGATGTACAGAATGGCGCACCCACAGACTGCGTTGTCTGCTATATCTTTCACATCACTTGCAGCGCCATCTGTTGTTGAAAATTGTAACTACTGTAATTTCGAAAGTTTGTCCGCCTGAAAATGTACTGTTGTCCCAAGCATATTGCAACAAACGGTGTATTTCTATCGCTGCTCGTTTAGTTTTTATTGCCGTTTCAAATATACCGGTCATTTTTGAAACACCCTGTATTTTCAGCGTGTTTGCTTAATTTTGTATGGTTCCAGAAATAAGTGACCAGCGGAACATCACCAGGTCCCTCTTCTCCGTGTTCGGCCGAAACTCACAACACCGAAGTTCTCTATACATAATTATGTAGTTCTGTGTACTACTATATTGTGCATACACGCCAAGTAACGAAAACCCACCCTGAAACGCATGGCCTAAATTAAAACATCAAATTGTTTATTTGTTGTGAGTCAGAAAACGATTCCATTTTAAAAGTGAACGTAAATGTAGCACCTCGCATTAATAAAAACCATGACATTCCAGTGAAATGCTACGCTCAATAGCCATCATTGGTTAAGCATAAAAATTTCTCGCCGAAAGCAATATTCTTACGTGTGAATTCTCAAGTGATATTAGTTTTCTTCTTCCAGTTGCTTGTTATGAATTTTGAACTTGCTGTTTTAAATTTGAATGCTAAGCACTTCTTTTGTTTTGTCTTGTTTGCGCAAGACTGTTACAATATTGGTTTGTGTGTCTGAGGTATTACAACATTCATGCACAAAAGTGACAAAACAAAAGTAATCAAAATATCCACGGGTGTGCTGCCGGTCTATAGTGCCCAACAAAAGTAGATCATAATTGAAAAAATGACATTTCAGGTCTTGTAACGTGCCGCTTAAGAATGAGTCATCGCGCGAAAAACGGTTGCAGCAAATAAATTATAAAAATTTAGCTTTATTAGATTATTATTATAACAGCATGCGTTTCGTACTTGTGCCTTTGTCTGTCTGCAATACATTAAGTAAGGAGGAGATTTTTTTTTGGCGGGGGGGGGGGGGCGGTGCAGCCAAAAACAAATATTCGGCGGAAGCCATCCGACTTCTTTTGATAGGAGACAAGGGAGTGGTCTACAAACTAAAAGTTAACACACTGTATAAGAATAGGCCAGTTTTTCCCCCAGCAATTATGACGGAAATTTTCCGCGGTTTTAGTACCTCGCGGCGAGTGAATGTTGGAATACTGTAGTAACTTAAACAACTTTATACCGTATGCACTGCATGTACCTTTAAGGTGTCTGTACGTAATTCAGCATTATTCCAAAAGTAACTGGCCTACAAAACTTAAACTGGTTCCACCCCTTCATGATTTTTTGCAAAATGGCCCGCATCTATCCATCCAGCCTTTCCTCTAGAACTGAAGTACAAATACATTGAGTTGTGCTAACTACAGTTTATTGTACTTGCAAACTCGGCTCGTAAAGTTGCAATCTATAGTAGTCTTATAAATTACATTCTACTGTATGAGAAGGTATCTACGGTGATCCTGAGTTCTAATGTCATTGAGCACCCTAAATTTTGTTGTTTAGGCTGGAACGAGGACACACTCAGTCTCGTGATGCCAAATAAGGAGCTGGTTGATTAAGACGCCGAAGTGATGCCCGATAAAAGGCTCGCAACAGGGTGAAAGCCATAGGACATTTATTTAACGACGCATCAATAACTCGGAGCCATTCCCCAGGCGGGAGTCGATGACGCAAAGTGTGCTTTAATAGGCAGCGACGCTACTCTGAAGCCATGCCTCCTTTGTTCCGTCTATGTAATACTGGGAGGACGTTCAATCCTGCTCATAGTTGTCGTAATACTGTTTTCCGTTGTCGTATCTATTGTGATTTGTACTGCGCCACTCGATCCGACTATCCCGGGACTCGGCAAAGAATTGCTTGCGGGAGTATCAATCAACGAGAACTCCCGTTCACATGAGCAGCTTCGTTTCGTGGTGCGGTCTGTTTGTACGCCCGTTAGAAGCTAGCTGTTTTAGTGGCCGCCGCCATTGCGGAGGCCGGAGCAGCGGAAGTTGCGGCGAACAGTTATACAAGCCGCGGCCTAAAGGCGCCTCGTGTTCACAGCCACTGCCAGTCGCCATGTACTCCAGCTGCGTCCTCACCTTTGTTCTCTCCGAGGTAAGGGCAGACCACAGCAAGAGCCTTGTTGCGCTGCGGTTCACAGACCTTCGTTATCACTGGCCGGCTTCAAGGGCAAGACTACTTGCTGGGAATACTAGGCCTACCTCCTTTTTTCTACTCAAGTCTTACGGGATAAGTCACTTATGCAAATAATTTCAGTTCTCATTGCAGCAAAAAGGAAATAAAAATACTGCTCTTATGCATATGTTTCGTTCCATTGTCCATCGATAACAGCAAGATGATTTGGCTCCAAGCACCAGGCTACAGTATTTCTTTCGGTCCGATTTACAACCTTATTTGGCCATTTATTTTGTGGCTACGAGCCGCTGGTAATACAATAAAGTGTTTTGTCTTAGAAGTGTGCTTCCTTTGTAGAATAAATTAATTGTTGAACGAACTTACACCCGCAGCAAGATTTTCTTGCTGAAGGGCCGACCCATGTACGGAAGATGGCTTCAAATTGTGCCTGTGTCCTCGTTCGACGGTCGGCAGAGGAGACTGAGACAACTATAATCGGCAGGCTACGTTCTGTTTGCGTAGATTAGAGGAACTTACTTGTAGTCCTTGTATTCAAGCAGATTGAATCAATATTAGACCCTCTTCGTTGCTGTCAAAGTTGTGGTTTGTTTCTAAATTTGAATTGCCTCAACAAATAGTGGGGTTGTAGCAGTTGTTGACTTTACCCAGAACGTACATGCAAGAGAAGTTTTGGATTTCAAAAGTATTGGCCGTGTTTCCACTAGAATTCTAAGTGAAATACACTGTGACAGGTCCACTGGGTGCAGAGAGAATTGTGGAATGAGCACAGCATACTCTTCGTGACAACATCAGAGGTTTTCAGGTGACTACTGTATAGTGCTGTTTAACTTTTGAGCTAAGGCAGAAACATCGCTATTACATTTGTTTTTCCTCCCTTTTACACGTTCATTTATTAACAGCACTCGCTAATAATTGTTGCTGCCACGGATGCAGAGCTACAAAGGCCTACGCCGAAGGCGAACATGTTACTCCCTAACACCACAGGTAATAATAGTAGTAAGAGGTAATTTTTGTATGATGAAAAATATCGAGATACTATGTACGCAATATGCAGTTAATGCAATAGGAGTAATTTTTGTGACTGCGTGGCCATGTATTTACGGGACTAGATGAATTCACTGGTTTGGTAGTATACTCCCAGTCTATATGTTAAGTGTAAACACAATTCGGACAGTGTTCATCAGCAGATAAGTTTTATATGTAAAAGTCTGCGTAATTTCCTTCCTATTATAAAGATATGGAATCTACTGTAATCGAAAAATCGACGAAAAATATATACAAGAATATATCTCTTAGTTTGCTGCTTGTTATAGCCTCAGTCACGATGTCTTTCGGGACACTTTAACTTTGGCGTTCTTGGAAGTATAGAGCATTGCCACCGCAGTAAACTTCGGTGTTCTTAGAAGTATATAGCATTACCGCCTCAGTATACTTCAATGAAACAGAGTCGGCATTACCATTGGGTGCAGTATATAACCATAAAATGATGTTGGCTATCTCTTCTTTTGTCATTAAAAAGCAGCATGCGGCCTGTGACACGTGTTCCCGATAAGCGAAATGTCCTCGAGTTTCTGTTAAGTTTTAAGCGAAGTTCATTATAAAATCGCTTGCATATAGTCAAGATACTGTAAAACTTGGGTAAGAAGTTGACGCTACTTCTGGATCGTACGTGTCTGTGTGATGTAATGACATCCGAAGTCTACAGTGTCACCGAAATATTTCACGTTGTACCGATGTTACGCGACCCAGAAGGAAATGTTGAAATCATGTTCTGCGCTTCCGAACGCTCACTCGGCAGATATAGTCTCCTACCCCACCGTTCGCTGTCCTAGAGCAGAGACCAAGACGAAGTATCTAAATTGACTGACACTTGAAGACATACTTGAAGACAGCCGTAGAAAGTGCTGCACAGCTTCGTTGCAAACAACGGAGACGGCCAAAAGCTGCTGTAATATGTGTGTCCAAAGACAACCATCTTGAACTATGGACATGACATCAGGTTGAAGGAGATAACTGATTCTGAAACCTTGGGCACAATCAACATGTAGCGGATTCATTTTACGCGGTACGGGAGGGGGAATCATTCAAAAAATGGGAAGGACAATACGTTTATTTCCCAGCGGCACCCAAGACTAAAACTTAGAGTCTACTAGTGATAAAGATATTTGTTAAGCCTCGAACGATAGCTGATTTGTTGTGTGTATTCTTATTTAAAATATACGCTTTGAGTACTTTGCGTGTGTCGTCGTTGTATTAACGTTCTAATTGCAAGGAAAAAAGTCGCCACATTACGTCATCGTGCCGTAGGAAATACCTTGTAACAACTTACCATTCCACTGAAACCCGTAACCCGAGCAGATGAATTGTTATTGTAGACATACATCTTTTTAATGCTATTTGCGGGATATTGTGTCAGCTTGATGAAGCCAAATATAAAATGTACCCAAAAATTTGCTCATCTGAATGGGCTTATTATGGGAAATATCCGCTAAAATACGTTACTGAAATTTGTGACGACTAGACAACGCTCCCTTACTCTGGATGGAGACGTTATTAACCAAAATTGGTTTTAGAACAAAAAATGTTGTCGCAGGCATATCTTTGCAGCTGTCAGAGGTTTCTCTACGCTTAGTGACCTTTCTTCGCAGTAGATAGGCGTTATTGGTTGAAAAGATTTAGCACGTACCGTTCCATAACACGCCCGACTACGGTCATTCGGACATCGGAGGACATCCGTACATATTGGCTAATTTTTCTTATTCCCAGTGTACCTGTATGCTAATGACAAGCACTGAATTAGCTGCACCTGCTGTGGGTACGTATTCAAACCAAGAAGGGACAAAGCAGCTCGGAGGCAGACATACCAAAGGCGCGGATGGGGAACGAAACAGCGCACGATCTTTCTCTATGTTTACATAAAACAAGTGCTTTGTTTCTAAAATGTTAAGTGCCGAAACGCACCTCTTCGACCATACTACAACCCTCTCCCGTGCGCGCCGTAAAAGTATCAGGCTTCGTTTCTTGAAAACTAGTGATAAAACTTTTAATGAGAGATAATTTTTTTGCAAAATACTGTTCAGAAATCAACTACTGCCAGTCAGAGTTGAAACAGTTGAATTGTTGATGCTCGGTGAATGTGTGTCCAGTATTAATAAAGCATTTAGGAATGGATTATGATAAAGGTATCCCTGGGCCATCGGAGTCATTCGCAATTGCGACTTATCGGCATTTAGTAAAAGCAGAACACGATGCTACGTGAGACACGGAGTGAGATGTTTAGTAAATGCATTAAGTTATTTGTCTTCTGCTCATTGAGAGGTAGTCTGTAATTCTGGTTCAAATGGCTCTAAGCACTATGGGACTTAACATCTGAGGTCATCCGTCCCCTATACTTAGAACTACTTTAACCTAACTAACATCACACACATACATGCCCGAGGCAGGATTCGATCCTGCGACCGTATCAGGCGCATGGTTCCGGACTGAAGCGCCTAGAACCGCTCTACTACAGCGGCCGGCTGTAATTCTGGAATTGATTACTGCTCATTGAGAGGTGTTACAGTTGAATTCATTACTAAAGCAACACATCTGAACACGAAAGTCTCAATAATACCTCTTCACGAAACACTAATTACGTCTGTAAGGTTTGACAAGCACGCGGACAGACGTTATCTTGCTGGAACGTAAGGCAGGGATGGCATGGCATGAAGGGCAACAGGACGGGGTGTAGAATATCGTCGACGGACCGCTGTGCTGCAAAGGTACTGCGGATGACAACCAAAGATGTCCTGTTATGAAAAGAATTGACACTCCCAGACCATCACCCTTGGTTGTCGAGCCGTACGGCGAGCGACAGTCAGGTTGGTATTCCACCACTTTCCAGAGCGTCTCTAAACACGTCTTCGCTGGTTGTTGGGGCTCATTTCGGAGCGGGATTCAGAACTGAACACAATTGTATTCCACTCAATGAGATTCCATCCCAAAGACGTGTCTGGAGACACCCTAGACAGTGGTGGTATACCAACCTGATTGTCGCCCGCCATACGGCCCGAGAACCAGGAGCGATGATCTAGGGTACAATTTCATTCCATAGCCGGACTGGTTGGTTGTCAAGCATGGCACCCTTTCAGCACAACTGTATGTCGGCGATATTTTACACCCCGTTTTGTTGCCGTTCATGGCAAGCCATCCTGGGCTTGCATTTCAGCAGCATAATGCCCGCCCGCACACGGCGAGAGTGCTTGCCAAACCGTACCCTGTGCAACAAGGTCACCGGATTTCCCCCAGCTGAGAATGTTGGGAGCGTTATGGGCAGCGCCCCCAACCAGCTTGATATTTTGACGATCGAATGCTCCAGTTAGAATTTGGGTCGATTTCCTTCAGGACGACGTCTAGAGGTGGACCAAAGCGTTATTGACTTGCTCAATTTGTGAAGCTCTATCTCTTGAACAAATTATGAGTGCATTTGCGAGTTCTGGGTAGGCCCGGTGGCTCCAAAAAATCCGACCGCAGCACCAAGGTAACGGTGAAAGAAGCGGTTGGCCCCTCTGCGGTCTCGCCCCAACGCAGTGTGTGCGTTTCACGCTGTTTGCGCGACTCCTTCGCTCTGTCATGATAATGAGCTTCTCGCGTCCGCAGAAACCGTGCTGCAGGCCAACGCCGTGCCGAGAGTCGTGGCTTTGTGCGTCCAACCTCTTTAAATGTCGCTTACCCTCTTTCGCACAATCTTACTTGCAGCAAGAACGTTTCCTCATTTGTATCTTTCTGCAAACAGCAGAATGTTCACTATTTGTGAAATAATGAGGTGAAAAATCTTATCTCTTACCGTATATTTACTATTACAGATGTTTCCACAATGAACAACCAAAATATAAAATATTTATTTATGACTGAATACGTTGATTTTTCATACTACATGGGTATCCACACTTAGCAAAATATTGGGACATTCAGCTTACGATAGTAAAATACTCCGGGCAATTGTGCCACGGTCTAAAGCGTTTCTTGGAGAAACAGTCACATTCAAACCTAACCTGCAGATCAGTCTGTCCCGACAGCCAGGTCTTCATTTTTTTTTTTAATCTTTCACCTCATTTTAAAGGTAATTCCTAGTAACACGTGTCGTAGACTACAGCACGCTGTGCTACACTGCCAGTATGCTAACTGCGGTAAACCGCTTATCCCAGTGGGACTCCACAGGCTCCTGAGAAATGTCTCAGCGCGAAAGTGTCCGCCCGCACATTAGTTCCAACCCAGAATTGGACTTAAGGCAAGCTTCAGTATCAGTACGCAAGTTATAAGACGGGTTGTGGTACGGTGCAGTACAGTATTTCCCTTCCGAGAAATGTGACCGACACTGGGGACTTTAATGAAAGCCTCCGCAGTCGTGTAATCCTACTTTTTGTTGCTAGAGGGGCTGTGATCGCATCCGCTCGCGCAGCACCGATGTATCATGAGAGTAGGGAGAGATCTCTTTAGATTCCGTAGTCCGAGGGGCTTGAGCGCTTGCAGCGGTCTTTACCCTTACCGTGTGGTGATTTATTTATTTTCTCAGTATGGAAGTGACAGGCCCTCATTGAAAAACAAGCTCGGGGAAGGGGGTGGAGGGGTGGGGGAATTCGGTAATTGCAGTGACCTAGGAACACGAATTGCCTTGGGAAATGTCTTCTTTGAGGCAAGAATGTTTCGTCCGGTCTAGGGATGTTCGATGATGCTATATCGTCAATTTCTTATCGTCCATGCTACATGATGAATTTATAGAACGGTGTAAGAAGCAACGTACAAGTACATCTAATACGTATTTATTAATCAATAATTACAGCAATAGCTAACATTGCATGTCCTACAACTTTTTGCATGCAGACCGTAAAATTACATTTTCGAGAGAAGTTTGCCCTTCATTCTTCTGCGCCGTTGACAGCGTATGTCTTGCTTTTGAGAAGTTTTTCAGAAGTTACGTTGCGACTGTACAGCTTAAACACTTCAGAGGGTTGTTTTTAGTAGCTTTGGATATGTAGTACTTATGATAGGATTCCATACTTCTAAGCAGATCTTTTTAAGATCTAGAAGGCAGTCTTTGTCCGTTTCTGTGCCTGTTTGGATTTTTTTGCGCCGTTTTGTAACGTTGATCTGTAAATCCGATTTGGCTTTTCTGCTTTCCCGTAACGTTTCGACGTGTGCCCATCTTCAACGTTTGAACTGCTGCAAACGAGTCCCTGATGGTTTATATTGCCTTTAATTGATAACGTACGTTTGTTTAATTTATGTTACGGTGTTAGTATTTAGATTATCTCCCTAGTATTAGTTGCATGTCATATTATGTTCAGTGGGATTACATTAATGCCTGTAACGTATTTTTTGCTACTGAAATTTCATGAGGTGCCATTTAAGACTGTCACATCCATCTGACAGATGTGTAATTTCAGCAGTTAATAGCGTGGGTGCGGACTGGCATTATTAATCACTGGATGCAGCTACAAATATCTTTTATTCATGTAGAATGCAGAACTGTATCATGGAAATACTTCTTGAATTAGGCCTAGTTTGAAGAATCCTTATCTTACTTCGTCACTTGTTGCTTACTTTCTGTAAACCACATTACAATCCACTCCACAACAGTAATCGGCTCTTGTACTTTGTATTTTCAGTAGTTTTTTCCCCGACAGAAATGAGCACTTGACGAGTTTTTCTTCCAAACAGTGTTTCTGCCCCTTCAACCACTGCACTGGCGTTGGGTTCTGAAGAAATTACTGAAAGTGGGTAAAAATAGCCTGTTTCTTTGCCAACATCGAAGGCCGATATTTTGCCCTAAACATCTATGTTAAGAAAGCTTTTGTGTGGGTATTGAAACATCGATGTTTAATCATATTTTGTAAATTTAGATGACCATCGAATATCGTTAGACCTCAGTGGTATCTCATTCTTTGGCAGACAGCAAAAGCCCATCGTCCGGAATTGTGTGGCTTTGAATTAATTTCAGACCCTCTGTTTCATTAAGTCGTGATTGTGTGTGTGGTGGGACCAATAACGTCGTCCAGTTCCTTTAAAACATATTCGCCATCCTTGCGATGAGCGTATAGTGTGAAGAAATACAGGACGGGTTCCATGAGAGCATATCTAGACGGGTTTCTAGCATTTATTTTATGGGATTCGAAACGTCGGTTTAGCACTTCGCGCCTGGCACTACGTATTAGTCGACGTAGTGGATCTTTCTCGCCTTAGCGTCCACACAGTGAAGCGACGGAAATGAAAAGAGTGACAATAAATAGTCTTACAGGTGCACTTGCCACTGGCACAAATGATTGAATCTGATCGGTAGTGCAGAACGAAATAAAATTAATTCTAACCCAAGAGTCTTAACGGAGAGATGATTTTTGTCTGGTATGTATGGTGCTCTAGAAGTATATGTATAGTGCAATAGAAGGATATTGGTGGAAAGTTAGGTAGATTCAAAGGAAATGAGGAGCCTCTCGGCAGAATCGGCAAGGAGAGGAACATGTGGAAAACATTGACTAAAAGAACGACAGAAAAATAGGACATGCAGATAACAGCTTCCACGGTTCTAGATGGGTCCCTACACCGGAAGAACTTTGAGGGAAGATTGGGATTAGAACGTTGAGTTTAAGTACTACTCCTTGATGAAGAGGTTGGCGCAGGTGACGAATTTCTTGGCGGACAGCACCAGACCAGACAAGAGACTTCTGATGAATCTGTAAAACAAATTGCATCCTCTCTCCTTTGTGTCACACATCATCTTGTTAATGTAGTTGGATTCAGCAGCGGGTGGCTTTCGTCGTTTCCGTTGTGTCCACACCCGCGTGCCGTTTACCCCAGTTCGCCGGCCAGACACCGCAGAGCAGGTGCAGCAGTGCGCCCTCCCCTCCCCTCCCCTACCCTACCCTAGCCCTACCGCGGCAACTTTTAGCCAGAGCCTCTCCCCCCTTCCCTTCCCCTCCATGTTCTGCCACAGACGGCGTGGCGTGGCGAGACGAGGCACGCTGCAAAAACGTCTGCTTAGCCCGCCCAGATTCGCCAACCCACGGCCCGGACAGATACTGCTCTACTTCTCGCTGCGGTCGCGTCTGTAGCTTGAGCCTGGGTTGCACCTGACTTCGTCGGAGTTGTTTCTTTTCCGATCATTCCCCGTGCCCTTCCTTGCCGGTCCTACCCGGAATTTTCCGGGTTTCATGGTCCAGTCATCAATTTTAAAAACATTTAGGTTTTGTGTAGTAATCTCTTGTGGGTACCGATTTATTTACCAAGATCGCTACGTTAACACAGTTACTGGATTACTAGTTTCGGCAAAATCTACTGCCATCTTCAGATCGTTGAAAACAGGGCAGTGGTAGTTGCATCATACAATGCTTAAACTACTCCTTGACATTTGCTTAAAGAGTCGAGGCATTACAGTTACAAGCTAGGTGTGCTGTCATAATGTACGTACAACTTGAAATAGGGATGGCGCGAACAATACAGATACCTGCAGCATGTCGCCTGTACGCGTGGCTGCGACAGAGTAACTGAGGAGTGGATTTCGCGTATAACGGAAGCCAGTACTGAGAGGTACCACCAGATTGTCTGCACAACATGACGTCAGTTACAACTAATGTAACAGGGTCACACCTATGTTTAGCGTTGTAACGAACAAAATGAATATAACATCAAAGTTGTATACACCAAGTAATCTCAAGGGCAAAGTTTGCACAAATTGTATACCTATCCATAAAATTTAGGTTTGTCGAAAAGATGCACTGCATTAGGTGTCCTGTGCATTGGGAAGCTATCACATCGTTTTTCGAAAAGATGGCGTTCTAGCAGTTGGCGGATGAGAGAGAGAGAGAGAGAGAGAGAGGGGGGGGGGAGGGAGAGGGAGGGAGGGAGGGCTGGGGGCAATGATTTTACCAAACAGGGAGCGCGGTTGAAATTACACAATTAGGTAGCGTCGCAAGGAGAATTGCAGCCACTTGCCGACTATAACAACACTTGGATTTGCCAAGTGGCACTAAGACGGCTCTTACGATTAACCGTAAACAGTAATGCTCGCAACATTCTCAAAATAATGAGACTTGACTAATATACGATTTCTTCCCCCTCAGATTCTGAAGCGATTTCAGATTTTCGTCGCGGGATGTTCGTCATTGAAACTGGTAGACTCTAACTGTTGACGTAACTTTTTCAGTCCCCGCTTAATGTTATGCCGTTTTGGATCTACTTGTCTTATATGGTGGAAATCCCAAAGAACTCCTTCTGTGCAGACACTTAGAAACATGATTTACAGAAATAAGTTTATCATTCAAACAGTAGTAGTGATTCAAAACAGGTAAATTATTATTCGCGGTTTACGTACTGGCAAGGTAACCATTGCCAGAGTTTTACATTCCTTGCCTTTTGTCTTCATAATCAACTATTTGCGCTGAGAGTGTGCATAAGCAGCAATGGAAAAAAACAATCATGCACACTGTGTTAGTAAAAAACGTGTTCCATCTCTAAATTTGATTTATTACAACCGACGTACGGCGTAAGCCGCAACTAAAAAGTAAAGGTGGCATACATCTACAATCTGTTGTCATCTGCATCTTTTGACAAAAGTAAATCAAATGTACGAACGTAAATCACATTGAGCGAAAATTCAGGCAACAAAAATTTATGTAAAAATCTAATTTAATAATAATCCTCGCCGACCCGACTTCCAAAGTACTACTTATCGATGTTACATCAAGTAATATGAACCTGCAAAGACATATGCAAAAGTCAACAAAGACCACAGCATTTTCAACTGCAAATGATTACACCACCGAATCGTTATTGGGAGCCTTAGAACCAGGCTACGGTTATAATGAACACACATTACGGAAGTAAAAGTAAACATAAGAAGGGTGAAATACGGCGTCCAGCGCTCTCAGCCAATCAGTTGTGATACCATCTTTGGGTACATACTATCTCTGTAGGCTCTGTTGTGGACGGTATCGTGGGAAGCTCGTCCTGAGCACAAAATTAGTCCAGAAGATGGCACTGCAGTATGTGGCACGCTCTTCGCTGTATTCGCAGAGAAAAAGCATCCGCTTCAGCTGAGGAGATAGCCATTAGATTGTTGAGGCATCATGGAGGGAGGGCAGGGGGGGGGGGGAGGTGGAGGTGACTGGCAGCAGCACACTTCCCTTTCTACATTCCCACCGGCACGTGCTGCACCTGCGTCTTTCCTGGTCGGTAGGCTTCTGTTGGCTTCCTTCGCGTCTGACCAAGTGACCTTGCACTCAGGAAGGGTCACAGTGCCAGTGAGGGGCAAGAGATTCTGCATTGGAATAGTAGTTGCATCGTTTAGTGTAGGCTTCACTCTCTTCGCGTGCAGACGTAAGCGAGACTGACAGGCAGTTGTGTGTCGGCACCCCAGGGTGTATCATAATTAATGGCATAAACGCATACAGTTGAAAGTACACGACATTAGAAGCAAGAAAGTCTCAGTAAACATAGGGTCAAAAATGCATACCTTAAGAGCTACGAGCAATTTTTCATCTTCGATGCTGTGAAGCAAATCTCTTCTACTGCAAGCTCTTTGCTCTTCATATTTTGGGAAGTTGTAGTACGGACCGAAACAAGAAAAAAAAAAGTCCAGTAAACATGCGCTCTAAAATGCATACCTTAAGAGCTATGAGCACGTGCTCGTCTTCGCTACTTGTAAACACAACTCTTCTGATGAACTATTGCTCTTAACTTTTAAGGTACGCATTTTAGAGTAAATGTTTACTGGACATTTTTTCTTGTTTTGGTCCATACTACCTAAAATGTGGAAAGCAAAGAGCTTGCAGTAGAAGAGGTTTGTTTCACAGTATCGAAGATGAAAAATTGCTCGTAGCTCTTAAGGTATTCATTTTCGACCCTATGTTTTTTTGCTTCTAGTATCGTGTACTTTCAACTGTATGCGTTTACGCCATTAATTATGGTACGCCCTGTATATCCAGCTCGTTGGGATCCAGCTGATGTCCCTCGCTGTGACCTTCCCTTTGGTGTGAGTAACAGTGTTTTACAGTGTTGCCTGCTTAAACTTTTACATCCATATTTTTCGAGCCGCCTCTAGCGTGAGAGCTCCAAATCCTGAAATATTCCAGTCTCTTCGCGAAATGTGTTTAATAGGGAGTAATATTTTGTCCAGCTCTTTTTGTAGTGTACGGTCTCGGAGTTTTTACAGTGAACTTTTGTCAATGCTACTCTTGTAAAATGTGCCACTAGAAGTTAGGTATGTTAAAAGAAGGGACGAAAAGTGTCACTTTTACTTTGATCTTCTCTGTTATCCCAATCTGGTAAGGGGGCTAAAATGTGTAGTATCGGATGGGGGCAGAAGGGGATGTACATGTTTTGCAAGTATAAACTCATGTTGAGTTTTTTAAAACCTTGTATTCTTGGTATTTTGTTATCTAATTCTTATAGGCTTGTATGTTATCACGGCGGCGTTGCATTCAAAAGCTATGAAAATTTTAAGGTCGGGTGACATGTGTGGGATCAAGTGCCATATTGCGGCAGGACGACGACGATCTCCCCCAACAGTTTACAGCTGAATTCTCACGCGCTGCAGTATTGGCCAGATGGCGGCTACAAAACCTGGCGTAACCTGGCTGTCTTCCTGTCACGTTTTGTCATCATTATATATTTCTGTTTCCCGTCCCATTTGGTAAGAAATGAGCTCTGTATACTCGCCATTGGGTTCTGTGGCGTCATCTTCGAACTCTCAGTACGCCGCCACTGCCCGTTTAACTGAAAACAACGTCACTCCAGCCTGTTGTCTGGTGCAGGTGGACTGTATCAACGTAGCAAGGAGAGCCGAATACACGAATTGGCAAGTATAACAGAGGACACATGGCGCTGCCGCGACATACGCAATCTTTGGCCACGATGATTAATGCATACCAACACAATGATCGATTGGTTAGCAGCTGTTTATTCATCAATTTAGATACGCAGATGTATATGTGTGTATGTGTATGTATGTATAAAACTTTTCCGAAGGCTGCTGCAAATCTGTTTTAATATTAAAATCTCTGTTCAGAAAATGTCTAAAATTTAACGTCGATAAACGCAAACTTCCGACACGTTAGCAAGCCTGTGATGACAGTACCAGAAAACAAGACGCGAGGATGAAAGGTATTCCCTAAATTATGAGAATAAACAAATTGCGCGCTTTTCTATCACAGGGAGGTAAGTGACGTTGCTCTGGACCTTGTTTTCATTTGACGGAGCACAAATATTTTCTCACAGTGGAAGTGGAATAAACAAGAATACAATCAGTTGTTTGCATTGGACGAACTTGGTAAGTTTTTCGCTTAAAGCGTGGACCATAGCATCGAACTTTGTTTCCAGACATTATATATCTCTTATAGAGCACATTTGCAACTGTACACTCGGCAGCGTTCAAATTCTCGTCTTACACGCTTCAGTCTAAAAAATGATAGCTTCGTTAGAGACCATCTGATCGCGACAATCAGCCGTTTTCGACTCGTCTTTTCAGTGATTCTTTACGACACCAAGCTCGTGCACTCGAATTCCGTACAAAGTCACGACTAGCATTACAATGCTCCACGTTTCAGCAAGAGAGACCGATTCGACTAGGAAGCGACCGCAGCGCCTCCGTTCTGAATACTTGTACTCGTGGAACTATAGGAGGAAGGGAGTTAGTCCAACAGGGACGTTTAAAAGCAGCTCCCTGATTTCTAATGAGAGCAACCCTCAACATTTGATTGGTACTCGCTCCGTTTCTGATCTCAACTATGAATTTGATTCATTTCGCACTACTGCATTGCGCTTCTGTTAGTACGTCATTACGTTTCTCGTGAGCGTTATTTAAGGACGTGTTTTATATACAGTGGTCGGTTAACTGTAAACAGACCCTGTAGGAATATCTGGTTAGATGTAAGGGAGAGCCTGAAAGCTTCTATTTTTCGAGGCAAACTAAATTCGTAAATAAGTACATAATAGTGCATCACTCGAACAGTACGGGTTTGTCTCCGTGTATCAGACAAGACGTCACTGCCGTCTGCCCGGAGCCTCAATTTGGATTTTCGTCAAATACCAGCATTGACCGTGACGCGATCGCTATTTGACTGCGAACAGTTACCAGCCGTGTACCTGGTCATCATTGAAAACCCCGGCGCAGCGTCACAAGGTACTGGAGGGGCACTCGGGAGTTGGCACTGTGCCCGATCGTGCTCACGCCACTTCCGTGTGGCGACGTTCCTCAGCCGCAGCTAATTACTATTGCGACAGTGTGCAGGGCACGTCACGACGTTCCTAAGCAGCCCTGCATCAGAAGGCAGTGACGCTGTGCCTGAACACGTATAAGGCAGGGTCAGAGACTGAGCATGGGACGTTTACTCAGGCCGTTGCTGCTATAACGTCGGAAAACGGAAGTCTGGATGATAGAGTGCGCCTCTTGAACTTGTTCGGTCGTTCCTGGTGGTGTCTGCGAGGAGCGGTGTAGGCCATGTGCCGGGACTGGGTTTCACCCTTATCCTTGTCATCGTGACACTGCACACCCATTACAGCCACCTACACTCAACAGATACCGTGTAACGAAACATTTGCGGACCACGAACGTCGGCAAGTGCTGACCTTTATTGTGACAGCGTCAGTTTGCTAGTGCCCGTGGGACTGCAGCGGTTCTCCAGCCTAGCCACTAATCTGGCGTCTTCAACTGCGAACCTTACCGCAGCAGTCAACCACAAAACCAGAAGCGTGGTGGCTTGGCTTGGCTCGGCTGGATGGTCGTCAACGGCAAATGTTTTTTCCGCACAATGTCTGGCGTTTCCTGGTACCCTTTGAGAAACAAACTTCTTAAAGTGTCAACAGGCAGCAGCACTTTACAGATGTAGTATGAGCGTTAGCAATTCGCAGTGACTACTCTGTTCTGGAGGCTGATGTGGCCCCTGTAGGTTGCCGGAGACGAGTTTGAGCCCTCTGGAGCGGAGGTGATGTGGAGGCGTATTTGGGAAGTCCGTAATCCGAAAGCAGTACGGTTGTTCTGTAGATGTGGAAAGCTCAGAAGTTTTCAGGAGTGCGTTTCCTTTCGCGCCGCGAGAAACGTCTTAATCTATTACTGGCTTCCGGGGTGGGTGTTGATGTTAGCGAGCGTGCACGGAGTGTTAAGTAAGAGGCGGCGTAACAGAGTATGGAGGAACTGACTAGCTGGAGGCGTTGCGTAACGAACGAAGCGGACTTCGCGAGCTTCGTGGAAGAAGAATATTTTCAAATCCAATATAAATTGAAGGGTGACATTCTCATGTATGTCCTTAGCCCTATTTACTTTATATTGTGTTCCAGTGTTGTTCACAGAAAGGTGGGAGAAACTGGTTGGTGACGGTGTGGTGCTTGATAGCGGTTTTATTTGGCTTTATACCACATGTGTAGCAGAATATAGAAATTATCCAGGTCCGCCATTAAACGTTTCCAAGGGAGTCTGTGGAGCAATACGTCGCGCACCACACGGCGCTAAGAGTTCGTGGACTGGGCGGGGCAGCAAGGGAACTTAACCACTTGCTGCAGAAGCTGCGAGACGACGGACGAGGAGGAACGTCTCAAGCAGTAAATCACAACACTCACACTGCTGTCATGGAGTGCCAACTTTATATAGATGACATTTGCGAGGGGGGGGCGGAAAAAATTTCTCCTGTAACTGCAGCTGGAATGTTCGAATTTCACGACGATGTAGTTTGAAGTACAGTTGGTATTTTGTTTTCATGTGCAGCTCTAGCGAGAGAAGCCTGAAATATGAATCGAAATTGGCACGCATGTTACCGTCAATTTGTTGCAGCACCGCCGAGTTCCATATTTGTGGGCCAAAGGGCATAAACCGAGTGAAGTTAACAGGGGCATGCGTTTCGTGTATGGGGACGACTGTATGGAACGCAGCAATGTCTCCAGGTTGTGTGCATTCTTCCAAGAAGGCCCTGTGAACCTTAATTATTCGCCATGCTCCGGGCGTCCGATAAAAGCTACAACCCCACAGAATTTCGGAGCCATTGGGGCAGTTATTTTGAACGACAGGCGTGTTCAACTGCGAACCTTATCGCAGCAGTTCAGCATGTACTATGGTCAACCACAAAACCAGAAAATCACCAAATTTGGGTGGGCGGCCCTCAAACATCCGGACCTTTCACCGTCGGTTTGTCATCTATTTGGTCCAGTGATGAAATTTCTGACTGGCTATCGCTTTGCGACAGATACGGAAGTGAAATCAGCAGTCCGCAGATGGCTATACTCCAAGCAAAATGACTTCTACGAACAGGGCATATTGAAACTGGCATCATGATTGGAGAAAAGTGTGGAGAGCGTTGGTGACTTTGTAGGACGTAGGTAAAAGATGTAAATTCATTTGTGATTTTTTTACCTGTTAAACTTTTTGGTTATAAAACTGCTCGTATTTTATCTACATTTCAGCGGAGTATACATTGCGAAGAACGTCGGCCACAAGCCAGAATTGACGAGAGTGCTACGAGATCTGGGATTAGTTAATTTCGCGCTGCAAGGACCAGGAGAGCGCGAAAATTTTAGGGGCAGGTGGAGACTGGGATATGCGTAACACATCATACAGGGTGTTTGGTGGCGTGGTTGTGTAGAGGTGGAAAGATTAGCTTGACGCAGGAGAATGCGTTGTTTAACTTGAAATCAGCTGAAAGACCGAGGGACTTAAATAACATTTTCCTGAATTATTTTGAGATGGGAAGACCGCTGCCCGAGTTCCAGAAGGAAATATTTCACTTTGTGCTGTTACTGTACCTGGATTGCCTTTATCTACTTTTCGTGAGCAGTGCTCACCATATTTGTTCATCGGAACCAGTAGCACATACGATGATATACCAATTCTACGCTGCAGTGTGCCGAAACTTTACATTACCCTCAGAGCAGCAGTCTTAACAAAAGCGTTCCTTAAAATTATCTATCGTAAAGAATCACACTGCGACCTTACGCAAAATGCTTGCTACTGGGACTTTTGCCGTATTAGAAACCGCACTGCAGAGTTCCAAAGGACATTCTACCATTGCCTACGATCTATTCCGCTAGTAGTGTGGGATGTGGCAAACTGTTCCACCGTAATGTAGCAAGCTGATGTTGCTGTTTCTGGTTTTTATTTGAAGATATTCGCAATATCGTGTAGTGGTAAGCGTCTTAGCGTCCGCGCTTGCAAGGAATGTGCAGTATTATGCGGTGATGAAATTTTGTTTCTTCCATGTATTACGTGAGGTAGAGCGTTGGAGTAAGGAAATTACTATAGCTGAGAATTCACTGAATAAAGAGCTATGGGACGGTAAGAATTCGACCTGTCTGGGTTTAATAATGCCGAAAGTAATAGTAATATATTCTAAATTAAGATCATTGCTTAAATGAATACATTGACCCACTTCTGCTGTTGCTTCGTTATCGTAGAGTAACTTCACAGAATAGTTTTCGTTAGCACTTTATTAAGAGAGCAAGCTGCCGAAGTGGCACAGAAAAAGATTCAATGAAGGGACCAAAAAAACGGATTCTGTGATATGAATTGGCTGTTTAACAGTGCTCCAGAAGTGAGTTTAGTTTGGAATCCAGTGTGTTTTACAGAGAATGAGATTTTCTTGAAGCATTAATGCCAGAAATAACTTGTGAAAGTATTCCTGTTTTTAAAACTGTTTACATCCAACGCGTGATCTCCGACTGAAGCCGAAGAAACTGCGTATTAGTAACTGTTAGAGAGTGAAATGATAGCGGAAATCGGGAAAGTGTTTGTTGTACTTGCAAAGCGCTCGGAGATAGCAATAACATGAATGGTAGTCGCCTAGCGGTATTCTCGACACAACGCTATCGTTATCGCTCTATGGTATCGCGCTCGCGTGTGTGTAAACAGAAACGAGCTGCTATCTCGTTTGGTGATGCGCCGTGTGTGCCTGTAGATTAGGGCTGCATTGCTGTCCTGCACTCGTGCAGGAGGCGGCTGCGGTTGGCGGTGTATCGGGAAACACACCCTCTGACTTCCTGATGGCTGTGGATGGTCATGCGAGCCGAATGTTGCGGAATGCTGCCGCAACCGTGATTTGCTCGCGACCGTCTCGTGTGGGCTTCCGACGTACCGGCAACCTGCCCATCTGTGCGGGTCGCCTGAACCTTCTGGTTGTGTAGCGTGCTGGTTGTCCCACCGTTTACACACTCTCCCCCATGTGCATTCTTAAAATCAGGAAATAGTCGAATGTGGCTGCTGTCAGCGAAACGCTAGCCACAGCGGTCTTCCCAGAATAGGGATACTCGAATGTAACCTTGGCAGAATGCCTTCACAAGGTTGTGAAGCTGGTGTCCTTACCTGGATTTTTAAAATACCGGGTGATCAAGAAGTCAGTATAAATTTGAAAACTTAATAAACCACGGAATAATGTAGATAGAGAGATAAAAATTGACACACATGCTTGGAATGACATGGGGTTTTATTAGAACAAAAAAAAATTCACAAAATGTCCAACACATCTCTTGCGCGCATCGTTTGATGATGATCGTGTACTCAGCCGCCACTTTCGTCATGCTTGGTCTCCCAGGTCCCCAGACCTCAGTCCGTGCGATTATTGGCTTTGAAGTCACAAGTGTATCGTGATCGACCGACATCTCTAGCGATGCTGAAAGACAACATCCGACGCCAATGCCTCACCATAACTCCGGACATGCTTTACAGTGCTGTTCACAACATTATTCCCCGACTACAGCTATTGTTGAGGAATGATGGACATATTGAGCATTTCCTGTAAAGAACATCATCTTTGCTTTGTCTTACTTTGTTATGCTAATTATTGCTATTCTGATCAGATGAAGCACAATCTGTCGGACATTTTTTGAACTTTTGTATTTTTTTGGTTCTAGTAAAACCCCATGTCATTCCAAGCATGTGTGTCAATTTGTACCTATCTACATTATTCCGTGATTTATTCAGTTTTCAAATTTATACTGACTTTTTGAACGCCCGGTATTTATTTTGTTGATGTCTACGATGTTACCCCGCAATGGAACATCACGTACGAATAACTATTTAATGTTTATGGCTCACCTGTGTAAAAGGGGTTTCTGTGCTGAAAATTTTATTCATCGAAAGCATGTCTATATATTTCTTAATAATTATGTTGGAAGGCTGATTTCGAATTAAAGTGGGAGACACACCTGAGAATTAATGTGCAATATCAAGCCTCCCGAATTTAGCACATCTGACAACAAATACTTTATTAAAGCGACTAAATTGCGACCCAAACTGATGTAGGTATCCTGCTCATGCGCGTCTCCTCTTCTCGCACCGTAGCCCCCTCCCCTCTCTTCTCCGTCGTGGAATTTGTACTCTTGATCCCCAGCATGGTTCTCCAACCGTCATTCATCCTGATGCACCAGGCTCGGAAAGTTAATATCTTTCGAACGACACATATTTACAATGTAATTGTACCATGATATACTCACATCATTTCTGAACAAATTGGCACTGGATTCCATATACCTGACTTCAATATTCTGTGAGATTACTCTCTTTGTAGTAGGCCTATTTGCACAAAGTAGGAATTTTTGACCAGTCTAAATTCATCTTAATTTATCGCTGACAATAAACAGGACGTCACCCGTATGGGAAAACACCCCTCCTTTCTACTTACGGACCCAGAATCGCAGCCGGCCGCGGTGGTCCAGCGGTTCTAGGCGCTCAGTCAGGAACAGCGCGACTGCTACGGTCGCAGGTTCGAATCCTGCCTCGGGCATGGTTGTGTGTGATGTCCTTAGGTTAGTTAGGTTTAAGTAGTTCTAAGTTCTAGGGGACTTATGACCACAGATGTTGAGTCCCATAGTGCTCAGAGCCATTTGAACCATTTTGAACCCAGAATCGCAGAGCAGTGGTTATCGCATAATTTTAATAGTAAGTATTGTCATTTAATTTTTATCTTCATTTATATAAAATCACAGACATATTTATTGTAACGGCTACGTCTTAATACTAGTGCTGCTGTGTGGTACGTGGTGTTAATCTCAAAAGTAATAAAACTTTCTCCCGCCAGCTAAGGAAAGCCGTGGATTATGTAAGTGAATGCAGGTTGCTCTCATCCTCTTGTATCAGTTAACACCTCGCCTAGTGTTGTATAGATTTTAAAAAAGAGTTAATTTCCAAGTGTGGCACTGAAGCTTTTTATTAGCTGTAGCTCTGATAACTAGACGGCTCTTCGTATTAGAGAGCTCTGATAACCAGTAATTCCGTCTGTATATTATCTTCTTACATATTAAATACCTGTATTCTCTCGTGAAATATTCCGACTAACGTGAACAACATAAAATGTCAGTACGCCGATTTTACAGTCTGAGAGCCGCCATCTTTTTGCATTGAGACAGCTCGCTTGGTTCACTACTACTGGATTTTACCGACTCTCGCCCGCAGCCAGTTGACAGGCCATGTTCTGGGGTGACGTAAGGCTACCCCTGAAAGTGCAGCTGGGGCACACCTCTCGCCGTCTGGCGCGCACCGACTCAACTTTTGTAAATAAACAAACCACCACGTGGGCGCAAGCTGTCATTCTGCTATCATACGCTCATGCATATCGACACTTCGTCTGAAGAGTACTTCATATCATGCTGTTTATACATTCATACACCAATTATTACAAGCCTTAAATTATAAAACATCGCCAGTTGGTAATCTTTGTCATTTTTCCCAGGCGTTTGATTGCGTAGATCATCTTATTAGAAAAACGTGGATTGAATCATACTTAACAGAACGCGAAAAATTGTGGTGAATAATTCAAATAATCTCGGATGCGCAGAAAATTTTAGTGACTGGGGAGAAATCACGGAGGACCACAAGGTTCAGTTTTGAGCCCACTCCTATTCTTTATAAATTTGAATGGCCTTCCATTTAACATTCATCAAGCAAGTTTGTATTTTTTGCTGAACATACTAGTGTTATAAGAAATTAGAGAGGAAGTGACAAGAGTTGTAAACTATCATTTCAAAAAAATTATTAAGTGGTTCTCTGAGAATGGACTCCCCAAAATTAAAAAAAAAATCCGGAAAACCACTCTATATTCAGGTCTGTACAATAGTCATACCAATAATTGCGGTAGCACATGAGCAGGAGTCAGTCAGTCAGTAGATAGAATGCTCCAGATTTTGGGTGTACATATTGATAAAACCCTGAAATGGAAGAAGCATATTACTGGGCTTCTCAAATAGTTATGTTCAGCTACTTTTGCTCTTACCATAATTGCTAATCAAGGAAACGAATTAATCTCCTGACATATTTTGCCCATTTTCGTTCAGTAATGTCGAATAGAATAATTTTCTGGGGTAAGTCATTGCTTAGAAAGAAAGTACTGATAGCACAAAAGCGAGTAGTAAGAATAACATGCCGTGTTCACAGGTGGTTATGGTGTAGGTACCTCTTCAAGCAGTTTTTTAACTGCCCAGTACAATGTTCCGGGTCTCTATCGTCACAGTCGTAAGCGCAGTTTCTCTATTGCTTCGGCAGGTGTTTACAATTTTGTTTTTGCGTTGTGTAGCAGGAATCAATCCAAATAATCACCTCTCCTCACATATTTTCTGCAACGCCCAGTTCAACATAAAGCGTTGGTTTGTGTCACGTTACAAACGAAGTTATTTGTTAAGTAGGAATTTTTCGCGCCCATCCGATAGAGCGCTCGCAAGTTAGTGCAGTCCTATATTCGTTTTAGCGACATGTATCAACATGCACAGTAAAACACGAGGAATAAACAGCAGTCTAGCGGGGACTTATTAGCGCTGCATGCTTGGCGGTAGCAGTCAGCGTGGACCTTGGCGGTGCCCTCGCTGTTAAGAGTACTGGTTATTCTTAAGAGTTCTACTGTCGCTTGTAATGCTTATATAAAACAAGTATCGCACTACACTAATCTGGGACCTCTCTACCGAATTAGCAAGTAAAATCTCGCTTTGAAAATAATTTTGTTTTTAACGGGAAACAAACCGTCGCTTTCCATCGACATTGGGCGTCGCATGAGACACATGACGAACAGTATTTGTTTGGGCTGGCTCCAGCTACGAAATGCATAAACGAAATTGCAAATATCTGCTGAAACACCATAGAAAATGCTCCTGACCCCTCTTAGGTGAAACACTCCTTATGTACTTGCTAATGAAATTCCTCACAAATAATCCATCAAAATTCGAGGATAAATTACCTGTATTACTCATTATTGAAGCAGAGGAGTTCAGTATGCAACAACAAAAATTTTTTATCTTTGCGCAGTGACATAAACTGTCTGACAGGTAGAAAAGTAAGTTCTGAATTTGTCCTAAAATAATTAAATAATTTCTCCTGGACAACTCGTTTTATTCCATCAACGAATTTTTACTTAAAACCAGATAGTCTGAAAAAAAGCTTAACGTTTAAGTGACATTGCGTGAGTAGGACTAAATAGGAATGGATCATTCAGTGAAATGTGAAGGTTTTGCTAATTCCGTAACTCTTCCCGTTCCTTTAGATTAAGCAACGGTGAGGTGCCTGCAACGAAAAATACATCTCTGTTAACGTTTGCGAGTCAAAACCTAGTACGTACTACGCCAGTTACTAGGTTCGTCATACAACATTTAATTGGTAAATCGTAAGTGTGTCTGTGGATGCCGTGTATCTGATTACTAACTCCCGGAATTTAAATTTTTTCATAATCCCTTGACTAGTGATTTCCGATTCCGCGATTCTTACAGTTTCACATGAAAATCGGGGTAATTAGTTTTTTATGTAAGCGATTATGAGGAAGCACGTTACCTAAGAGACATATACTTTGCGTAAACGTAGCAACCCGATGCAGTACTGTAAAAGCTACTGCGGGCGTCGATCGTTTTTAAATGGCATCGATACGTCAGGAACAATGATTACCTAATGCAGAGTCGTTATATTCGGGACCGGTCTGCGGTACACTAGGAACGTCTTCTCATACGCTTAATTTTGTTGAAGCTCAAAAAGATCCGTTTACGGACTTTGGAGAATCTGATTAATTTAGCTCCCAGAAGTAGAGGTGGAATCAAACCTAAGACAGAGCGATGCTATGCATGCGTTTCTGTATTTATATAATGTCCAATTTGAATCTGCAGGGCATCCATGTTTCCCTGAGCAACATTAATAAACGTCTGGAACAGTTAGGAAACGGCTTCGCAAACTGCGAATACGTTTTGACGTTAACTGTAAATTTATGCCGGAGCGGGACGGGGATTCGACATTTTCCGCTTCTGCGAGTGGTCGCCTAGCTGCTTCAGCCATCCGTGCACGCCTCCCGAGCCGACCCAACGTCCATGTGCAATGTTGTCGATATCCCTGATTCCAGCACAAGGAGAAACAAGTCTTCATTTTCGCCGTTTTAACCCAATGATTTTCACTATGTATGACGAACATGCATGTCTTTGAAGGACATTGTAATGTATCAGACACTGTATAAAGACAGACGTGTGAAAAACAAATGACGGTCGACCACCTCTTGCTGGTCTGCCCACTTTAAGCCGCTCTGCGGCTGACTTTAACTTTCGCAGCCGCCTACCTTCAGTGTTGGGCGACAATGCGTCAACAGCAGACGTAGTTTTACGTTTTATTCAAAAAAAATGGCTCTGAGCACTATGGGACTCAACTGCTGTGGTTATTAGTCCCCTAGAACTTAGAACTAGTTAAACCTAACTAACCTAAGGACAACACAAACATCCATGCCCGAGGCAGGATTCGAACCTGCGACCGTAGCGGTCTTGCGGTTCCAGACTGCAGCGCCTTTAACCGCATGGCCACTTCGGCCGGCACGTTTTATTCGTGAGGGTGTGTGTTATCAAATGATCTAAGTTTTAGCGCATGTCCTTTGTCTCTCTGCGTCCTCCACCCTATTGCTTTAGGGTGGAGGTTTTAATGTGTTGCAGAGTGGCTGGCTTCTTTTTATTCACATGGTCAGCCAGCCATGGTAATCTGCTCTCTTGTTTTGGTCTCTTCTATGTGTTTCTTGCGTCTCTCTGTGGTCTTCTTGTCCGATTTTGTCCAGTTTAGTGTTCGTTGCCTTTCTATCATTCTTGTCGTTTTCTCCTTTCTTCCAGCTATGTTTTGTATGTCTCGATTATTTTACTCCCACCCTTGTGGAACTGTTTTAACCGGGACGAGGGACCGATGACCTAGCAATTTGGTCCCCCACACCTCCCCACCCCTCTTTTAAACCAACCAACCAACCAACGTGTGAAAATCGTTGTCTGGCTTACCAGATGCAGTGGCGGATACAGGAAAACCTCAAGAAGGGGTCGCAAAAGATATCTTGAACTACCTTTACTTTTACCGTAATAAAAAATAATCAAGTCACATGCAAAGCTCTGTTTAACTGTTTAAACTGATTATACAGATATATACAAGACAGTGCCGTCTTATGATATAAAAAAGTTAAAATTGTGGTTTTCTTCCGTAAGTGATGAATTCTATGCGCCTATTCTTCCTGGCAAATTTGTTAAATACATCGTCAATAGGGCAATCAGCGTCAAGGTGAGTGTTCAACAACGCTAAGCCATTAAGTCGATCCTCCTCCATTATCGACCTTCTATTCAAACTAGCTTCCTAATTGGCGGATAGTTCTTATTTATGGTGCTACATTTCGAAGGTTCTCTGTACAAGAAAACAGTAGAATATTCGCGACTTTTCTCGAACAAATGCCAGACAGAATAACGTATCGAGATCACTAGAATGGCCAATATTAGAGAAGGAAAGTTGCTACTCACCATATAGCGGGGATGTCGCAACAAAAAGATTCTCACAGTTATATATACTTTGGTCGTCTTATATGGAGAATACCTTGATAAACACTAGTGTGCAGTGACTTCGAAACATCTGCTTCATTATATTAACCATGTGCTCACTAAATTCCTATACGTACGCTACAGTATTGGTAATATCGCCCGTATACACAGGAGACTCAACAGGAGCAGGCAATACCTGAATCACGAAGGGCCCGCTGAGTTGCAGGCCTTGAACACTGATACTGTTTCGTGATCGCCTTTCGTCTTTTACCCATTAAGGTAAGATAACCCCAGCTCAGTTAGCACTCCTTTCTTGTCATGTTGGAAATGAAAGTGCTGATTAGAAAATGTAATAACAGAGTAATCTAAAACCTAACGGTATGTTCCTCGTAATGAAACGAAGTGAATGATAACTGGCTCCACTTGCGTGTTAAAGGTTTTAGACATGGCTCTGGCGTGTACCGGATGAAAATGTGGTTTACCCTTCACATTTCATGTGCTTAATGTGTCCTAAATTGAGCACGTCGAAATATCGGTAACTTCATCAGGAAATGCCTCGTCGTGAGCTTTCCGTGTAACAATTGACTACATAGAATTAAAGTTTAGAGATAATTTCGTTACACCGGGCACCGGATGAAACTACACGTACACATTAATCTTTATTCTTTTATAAATCTACCACAGCACAGCCTATACCAACTGTTAACCACTTGTAAATTAGTTTTATCACGAGCCACTGGTGGATAAGTACTCTTTACGGCTTTGAGCTACAGGCCCGCCTGTGGTGTCGCTGCAGCGTGTTTTGTGTAATCCACACACATTTCATTAGACCAGCCTCCATCTCGGCCATTCCCCATCTCGTTAAATCCGGCAATCCACTTCCTTGATCCACCCGATGTCGGTTCGCCTGGCTACACTTCCATCCGGCTCAATTTCGTTTTCGTTCCAATGCTTCCATTTGCCTGCCCACCTTTGCCACTTACTCCCGACACGCAGTTCTCCGTTCCTCGCTGAGCAACGCAGTCTTTAAGTTCACGTTCTTTCTCCCGTGTGTCAGGACTGGTGGGATAAACCCCGATCGTAAGCTCTCCATGTGATTCAGACACTTGTAAGCTTTGTTTTGAAAACGCAATTTAGTTTATTGGGCAGTAGTTCTCTTTGACAGCCCATATTTCGAGAACCCAGCATCCGGTTCCAAGACGTTGATAATCTGTAAAATTTCCTTTTCGATGCGTGGTTTATACATTATAATAGTTTCGGACAAGTTCTAGTAAATTCTTCCATTCGGAAATACGTTTGACTAGAGAGGCAAATTGTTGATCCTCACCAGGGAAACGAATGTGGTTCGCCATTAACACATGTTCCTTCTTCGTTTTCCAAGCTTACAAATCTGTCGGCGTCCTCTAGAATTGCTAGTTTTGTAGATATTTGTTTCGCTCTTGTGTGCCAATGTGCACAGTTAACAACCACAGAAGTTACAGTGTACAAAAGCCTGAACGAGATAGGTCGGCGTGAGCGAGCGAACTTGAAGGTGGAACAATGATGCCGGGAAATCCTCGCAGTTGTAGTTATTAGCACAGCAATAAATGGCAATCTGCAGGCCAGTTCATAGCAGACAGCCAGGTTTCAATAGCGTGTCAGAGGATGAGGTCTCTTCACTCGGTCAGTTCTTTCACTCTTGATGGGGAAGAGTGTGCTGTGATGCGGCTGTGAATGTCTTAATCGCTGCATGTAGAGGCAGGCGTTCTGGTCTCTTTAAGTCGTTCCCTCACTGGATGTGTAAACGTACGAGGTGCTATCCAAAATTTTCGGGACCATCTGTTGAAAACCTTAACTTTGGACTAATGGTCACCACCATTCTCGAAGTAGTTCCCATCTGTACGTACACATAGGTCCCAGCGCTTCTGCCACTGCTCAAACGTTTTCTGGAAGTCCTGTTCTTTGAGTGTGTTTATCATTGTCAGTGATGCTTCTTGAATCCTCTCTAGAGTGTCGAACCGACGGCCTTTCATCTTGAGTTTCAGTTTTGGGAATAGCGCGAAGTCGCAAGGTGCCAAATCTGGCGAGTACGGTGGGTGGGGTACAACCGCCCTGTTGTTTTTTGCCAAAAAGGACATGGTGAGCAAGGACGTGTGTGACAGGGCGCGTTGTAGTGATTCAGCAGCCAGTTCCCTTGACGCCAAAGTTCGGGCCGTCGTCGTCGCAAGTTTTCACGGAGCCGTCGCAAAACATCACAGTAGTACGCGGAATTGACTGTTTGGTTGGGTGGGACGAATTCTTTGTGCACAACTCCCTTGGTATTAAAGGAAACGATGATCATGCTCTTCACTTTGCTCTTCACCTGTCTCGCTTTTTTGGATCTTGGAGAGCCGGTCTCTTCCACTGGGACGATTGTTGCTTTGTCTCTGGGTCATAATCGTAAATCCAGCTCTCGTCGCCGGTGATAACCCGTGACAAGAAGGTTGGATCATCAGATGAGGTCTGACGAAGGTCCTTGCACACTACGACACGCGCTGTTCTGTTCGCGGATCCATCGTAAAATCGCCGCACATCACACACAGTATTGTAGAAATCACTGTGGACACCCAACACTTCCTCCCAGCTGAATGCCACTCCGCACACTGATTCATCAGATATGCAGCTCTCGCCACTTAGCTGTGCAAAGATCTACTACTACTACTACTACTACTACTTTCCAGCTGTCAGCACCGCCCCGAAAATTTTGGATTCCACCTCGTATGTGGACGAGGAATGGTGACGTCACAGCGTCGAATTCCACGATCTACTACAGTGAGAATTCTGAAATGGGAAGAATCTGGCATGTCAGATTTTTGCCTCGTGGAGAGCAACGTGGACAGAGAGATGTAGCATCGGTTTTACGTCGCAAGGAGGAGTCGCCATATTGTATGGAGGTAAACTATGTATTTCGTGGGTTTTCTACTACGTGGTAAGAATATAAGCTGTTTGATAACACCAGCTCATTGAGGATCTCTTGAAAACGCGACGTTTTAAGTATGATTTGTTATAATAAAATGCCAGCAAACTACGTATCAGTAGTCAAATGTTTCCCATATTTAATGCTTTTAGTGTTAAAACTTGGGTGCTATGAAAAGCATGTCGTTTAGGATTCAATTCCTCGTAGTTACATATCAAATGAGGACATTTGTAGATACAATCGTTAAATAGTGTATACCCCTGAGCGTGTGATAAGTCATTCCCTATTTTTAAATAATTATTTCTTTTTTTTCTGAACCAGTCTTCTTAGAACTACTTTTGTTAGAGAAACAGCACTCCTTGAAGTTGTGTTTATCTTCATCATCATCACCACCACCATCACATAAGCTCCACCATTCTCTGTACATTTTTTTAAGCGAACTGGTACATGCTATGCTGCTGCCTGCAACATGTTAGGTGAAACATTGACTAACACATCAGATATTACTGCTTCCAATTCATCCAAGTTAAGTGGTTTTCTCTTGTAAACCTCCTTAGCCCACCCCCAGAGAAAAAAAATCGCAAAACGATAAATCAGTGCTGCTGGCAGGCCATTCATGTGAACAACGTCTGCCAATCCAACGACGGAACGCTCATGCAGCCATTCACAAAATGGTTTGCAAAATGTGCGGGTGCTCCGTCCTGCATGAAAAGAAGTTGTGGGTTGTCACATGTGAAATTACTGGCCATACACGATAATCTTGCAGCCTTTCCAACTATCTTTGGCTTTTCGTCGTGTTCCGCAGGAAGAAAGGACCGATTATTTCGGATGTCGTGATACCACACAATATTGTCACCTTCGGACACACCTGTGGATTTTCACCACAATAGTATGGGTTTTCGGTTGCCCAATGTCACAGTCATCAGGAGGCAATTGCTATACATAATGAGGCTTCCATGATGTAAAAGTGAGATTTTTCCAGAATCGTTGCTACGCATAACGTGAAAGACCACTTTCATGAGATCCTTGACACTGTCAACATTCTCCAGTGCCTTCGACGTTGATGATCTTCCTGATCTTCTTGCACAGGCGACGCTTAGTATTTTTTAGTAATTTGAAATGATAATTTTAACTGTTTTTGCAGTCAGTATTGCGTGGATCCCTTGTTAGCCCCCAGCGCCTTTGTACTCGCACCACAGATCCCCAGATCCCATAACGAGCTGCTATTTTGGCCCGTTCTTGCACGATCAACGCAGGCGGCATTTGTCAACTGGAACAAAAGAGAAAAACATTAAACACAACCTCAAGGAGTGCTGTTTCTCATTAAAGTATTTCTAAGGAAATAGGCTCATGAGTAAAGAAATGATAACGGTTTAAAAGTAAGGAGTGACTTATCAGACGACCTGTACACTGAGGTGACAAATCGTGGGTTAGTGATATGCACATACACAGATGGCTGCAGTATCGCCTACACAACATATAAAAGGGCAGTACATTGGCGAAGCTGTCATTTGTACGCAGTTGATTCATGTGAAAAGGCTTCCGGCGTGTTAATGGCCACACGTTGGGAACTAACAATCCTTGAACATGGAATTGCCGTTGGAGCTAAACACATGGGACATTTCATTTCGGATATCGTTAGAGACTTAAATACTCCGGGATCCACAGTGTCAAGAGTGTGCCCAGAGTACCAAATTTCTGACATTTCCTCTCACTACAGACAGTGCAGTGGCCGGCGCCGCCACTTAACGACCGAGAGCAATGACGTTTGCATAGAGTCGTGAGTGCTAACAGACAAGCAACACTGCGTGAAATAACCGCAGAAATCAAAGTGATACGTACAATGAACGTGTCCGTTAGGACAGTGCGGCGAAATTTGGTGTCGATGGGCTATGGTAGCAGACAATCGACGCGAGTGCCTTACGTAACAGGACTACATCGCCTACAGCACCTGGGCTCGTGACCATATCGGTTGGACCCTAGATGACTGGAAAACTTTGGGTTGGTCAGATGAGTCCCGATTCTAGTTAAGAGCTGATCTTAGGGGTAGAGTGTGGCGCAGACCCCAGGAAGCCATGGACCTAAGTTGTCAACAAGCCACTGAGCAAGCTGGTGGTTTCCCCATAGCGGTGTGGGCTGTTTTTACATGGAATGGACTGAGTTTTCTGGTCCAACTGAACCGAACATTAAGTGGAAATGGTTATGTTCGGCTACTTGGGTACAATATGCAGCCATTCATGGACTTCATCTTCCCAAACAACCATGAGATTTATAAGGATGACGATGCACCGTGTCACCGGGCCACAATTGTTTGCGATCGGTTTGAAGAACGTTCTGGACAATTCGAGCGAATGATTTGGCGATCCAGATCGCCCGACCTGTATATGTATCCCATCGAACATTTATGGGACATATCGAGAAGTCAGTTCGTGCACAAAATTCTGCCCCGGCAACACTTCGCAGCATGGCTCAATATTTCTGCAGGGAACTTCCAACGACTTGGTGAGCCCATGCCACGTCGAGTTCGGGCGCTAAACCGAGTAAAAGGAGGTCCGACGCTATGTTAAGACATATCCGAAGATTTTTATTACCTCAGTAAACGAGACACTGGTGCCATGTCAAAGCCTTATGGACTATGGTAGTTGATTATATCGTAAACTATGAAACGGAAAGTGGCAGGTTTTCGTGTAGCTACTTCAAAATTTATTTTCATCTCTTTTTTTTTAAATACTGAGTATTTCTTATTAGACCTAATTTAATAGAAGTATTGTCTGCAGTAGTCGATGTTATTTATTGTGAATAATGTATTTGCTGCACTCTTGTTTCAATGGCTGTATTGGCTATAAATCCAAACTGGCTGTCGGTGTATGTCAGAAAGTAGACACAAGTTATACATTGCAAGTTTTTACTATTATCAAACTTTGTCAAATGTATATACCTGTGTCTTGGTTTTACGGACGGTATTATGTGTATAACGAGCTGGTAAATGTCTTCTTCAATTTTAGCGAGAAGCTACGAAAAACTCTCCTCTTAGATTCAAATGAAATTACGAAACGAACCGGCATTTTGAAATCTGTGATGAAGTACATTACTTCAGAATGATGGCAGTCAATACATCATCTAGAATACGGTTATTGTGCATGTGCAAACTGATATTAGACACCAAACTGTAGCTATATTCAATTTAAAACCGAAAATAGGGTGAGGATGCGATTGAGTTAAAGAATAACTTGTACTAGTGTGTATGTGAGATCTTTGTGCAGCATTATGTAGTTTTCATCTACCAGCAATTCGCTGTTCAAGTCAGCGGCGATTCCAGAATGTTCGCGATTTCTCCTTCTACAATTACCTATTTTACGCGCGTTCATTTTTGTGGAGAAACAGTGTGATTTGCGTGTCAGATGCAGCCAAGAACTGCCCTTGAAGAGCGTTGCAGTCGCAAATCACGAGGAGGAGCGCGTTCCGAGAGAGATCGCAGGTCGTTTCAGAGCGTGCAGCAACCACGGCGAACTCCAGATCTGACGTGCTTCGCTATGAGAAACACGTCCCTTGTGAGCACGTGGCGGGACCAGGCGAGCAGCTGGGGGCGCCGCCTGTCCCAGCTCTAAACGTGGTAGATAGAAGTGCTAGGAATCTCCGTGCATGATTCTCTTTCAGTCTAGAGTTTGACTATTTTAATTAAATTTAATGGAGTATGTAGCGATGGCTTACGTATTCTTCACGATACAATAATTTAATCACGGCCGCATTTGTCAAAGATTCTTGGTTCATTTTGTTTTGAAATTAAGACGAAAGCTACGAACCTCTGCGAGTCCTAATTCGTACTGATTTTTTCGTTGTACAATTTCATTTACGGTTTGCTAATGCCCCGCAATGGGCTAGACACACCTGCTTATTAATTTTTATAGCAAGCCGAAGTGCTCGACCACGTCAACATGTCGTTAACAGGTTTGAATATCTGGGAGTGCTCATTGGATTTGAATCACGCGTATACACACTATCGGCGTTTACAGAACTCTTAACAGAGCAGGAACGAGAGATTGGATTCCCGAATGCAAGGTCTGTTAGATCCGATTTTTATTTCCGAGCCACGCTCTGGTCAGCCATCAGCAGGCCGAAATGGCCATCTCATTGGCAAGCAAGACATGGGCTTCAGCACTGGTATGGCATATTCCATTGTGACGGATGATTTGGCCGTGAAGAGAGAGTCGGCGAAATTCGTGCTGAAGCAGCTGACTGTGGAGCAAAAGCAACTTCCTGTTGAAGTCTCACAGGACATGCTGGACTCCACAGACAGTGACCCGACTCTATGAACACCATAATCAGCAGTGACGAGTCCTGGGTGTATGGGTACGACCTGGAAACCAAATCCCAGTTGTCAACATGTCATAACCATCATTCCACTTTATTTATTCTCCGTTAAAATGAGATAAGGCTTTTACTCAAAGCCGATGTTTTGCTGTGACTTCCGAACAAACTTGAAATTTACGGTAAGTATAATAACGAACATTTTTGATTAACACTTTTCAGCTGCGTTTAAAATATTTATTTTCAAATTAAATCCGTTTTTGGTCTGTCTAGTTTACGAGATTTGCTATTTGGGTGAAGAAAATAACTGACGGTGTCAAAAGTATCTTTTCTGAAGAAGGTTAATATCCTCACATCCAATATAAGAAATTCTTCTTTGAAGATTTTTATCTGGAGTACAGATTCATATCGAAGAGAAATGTGGAGGATAGAACAGTTGAATGACAAGAAGAGAATATAAGCAAGTTTTCTGCTTTGAAATGTGGTGCTGCTGAAGAATGCTGAATAGTGGTATGTCAAATCCTGAATAATCGAGGGGTGATTAATTTGGTGTGTGTGTGTGTGTGTGTGTGTGTGTGTGTGTGTGTGTGTGTGTGTGTGTGAGAGAGAGAGAGAGAGAGAGAGAGAGAGAGAGAGAATTTTGTGGGGCTGGGGGGATTCTAGATTGAGGCCTAGGCCTAAATACATTAAGAAGGTTCAAATGAATGTACATCGCCGATCCAAAAAACTTCCGAGGCTGGATTTATTCCTGGCGTATAAGTGACGACAGTGCAATAACTACGGTGGTAGCTTGCACTAACAACTGTAAACAACAGATGTGCATTCGACCAGTCAGTTGTGGGCAAGCAGTGTTAAGTAGTGGACGTGAGGTCTAAGTATGTCATCGTTGTTGTATCACGATTCACAGGGAAAGATCATCTGTAAATCAAGTGTTCAAGATATTCTACAGAATGTTTTGAAGAAGAGAAAAGTTTGCCGTGCACACCTTGTATCCAGAACAAAAACGACAAAAAAAAAAACACGTGAACGCCTGCTGTAACTTGATTGAAATGCAAAACCCTGGACAATAAATCTCAGGAAAAAATTATGAGGATTGACGAGACTTGGTGTTATCAATACGGACCTACAACAAAATGCAGATACTCACACGAAGGGTCAACGCTTTGATGTTTACAACCGACTTTCAAGCCAGTGTGACGCTCGAGTTGAACGACATCCAAAAGTAGGACTTTTCTGATAGTTCCTTATCGTTGATTGAACTTCAATGCGTTCTACTCAGGTGGACGGTAGGGGGCACTGTGTAAAGCGACAATCTTTTCTGTAGTTTCTATTAATCCAGTCTTAAACTATATTGGACTGATTTGGTAGGATGCAAAGGTTATACAGAGATGAAGAGGCTTGCGGTGTATGGATTAGCGTGGAGAGCTTCATCGAACCAGTCTTCGGGACGGCGACGATGTTTTCGTAATGAAGGGCTAGTTCCCTAACAACGTTGAAGAACAAATATTTTATACGCAACACTCTGTCGTCTGAGACCAATAGTGGTCAACCTGGCCCCTATCGCCCGCCGGTGTGCGGTCAAGCATTCATGATCGCCGGCAGGCGACAAAAAAAAATACGTGAACGCCTGCTGTAACTTGATTGAAATGCAAAACCCTGGACAATAAATCTCAGGAAAAAATTATGAGGAGTGACGAGACTTGGGATTAAAAAAAATTACTTTAGATTTTCATAAAATTTTGGCATGACGTATTTTGTAAGGAATTATTATAAGCTGTAACTTCCTTTAACCGCTGTTTGGTCCCCTCCCTCCAACAAACCAACGTTATTCTTACATCTGTTCTCTTGATCTAGAACAATGTTCAATCCTTTTATGAGGAGTTTAACGCCGAAAATTTGGAAACTGGCGTATCACAAAATCGAATGAAAAGAATATGAGGAAGTGCGAGGCGTGCTGCTGAAGCATATAAGATCGTTGTGCGTTCCAGAATTTGACACAAAACCTTCTCATCGCACAAACGTAATTTTCAACGAACTCACTTCGCTCAGGAACAACAGAACCGATGAAAGAGAAGACTGCAGCTGCTGAGAGATCCACATCATAAAACATGAATATTTATGAGTGTTAGGGATGTGTAATATATTTGCTGTTACCTTTTAAATGAAAAGGTTTGATTTTTTTCATTGTTACACATCCACGAGGAACATTCGCTTGGGATGTGTGTAATGTAATTTTAGCAGATTTGTTTTCCTTTGAAAATATTTATTGCGTATTCTTGTCTTCTGTCATGTTCTGCGTCGTGGCATATCTCCTCACTGTGGATCTATTGAAACGAAAAATACATCTAATCACAGTACTGCACGCGGGGTCTTTTCATTAGGTGGGCGCGATCGTCTCTAATAGAGGCCGACTGAGAAGTGCAGTGTGGGAAAGAAACTCCTTCCCCCTCATTTGCCTGAAATCGTTAGACACGTGAAAGAGATTATGTATCAGATCAGACAATTACACTAACAAGAACGCTGTAGAAAGTTTCAGAATAAAGTGTAATAACCCCTTATACTATTGTGGCCGGAGAGGATGAAATAAATAGGTAACAAGTCAAGACCGGATCGTTAACTAGCGAAGTAATGAAACTAATTTTAATTTGCTATCTACAACTATACTCCTCAAGGCGCCTTGTCCCCCCAGGGGTCCACAACTCTTTTGTGGATACGTGCGTGGCGAGCACGGGGCCCCGAGCCATTGCAGCCTTCTTTCTCTCCCGGGCTGCATTTCCTTTTCCTTCCCCTCCTTTCCCCTCCATGCTCCTTTCCCCTCGCCCTCTCCTCTCCCACTATTGGTGTCCTTGCTTATGTTGGCCCCGCTATCCTCCTGGTTCTGTTGGTTTAACTCTCTGGCTTTGTTGCGTACTTATCTCCTCTTTTTGGCATTCCTTGGTCCCCCTCTGGGGTTTGACCTCCATTCCAAAATTTCTCTTCCGTAGTGTGAGCCATTTGGGGAAGAGCACCTTACCTAGTGTCTCCGACGTGCGCCCTCCTAGTACATTCCACCTTTTCTTTCACGTCGTGGTCTGATGCTAGGGTGCATAGCCAGCACGGTAGCCAGCCCGTGTGGTGGGGTCGCTATGTACCCTTTTGGTTGAGCCCCCTGAACACACAGGGATCACACTTCTGATACCTGAGCTGTGACCTCCTCATGCATGCCTTGGAGTGGTTGCTCGTCATCCTGGAGCATCGGAACTCCCGGCAATGGCCGCCGTGCCAGACGGCCCTTGCTGTGGCTGGGTGGCGCCCGTGAGGAGAGCCCCTGATCGGAGTGGGTGGTATCAGGGCGGACGCTATGCAGATGAAACGCATAAGGGTCCAAAACTCTGGCCGTTCTGCGGCCGTCTCTCTGCGTGGTACTGATTCCTCAAGTGCTGCTTCTCTTGCCCCTTCGGCCTTCCCTTCCATGGCTACCCCCTGGGAAGAGGGTCAGGCCCGTCGTCTAGGGGCAAAACCTTTCCCCCGTTATCTAGTTTGCACCAGGACTGATGGAGATACTTTCACCAGTGTCAAGCCTTTATTGTTTGTGGAACACATTGAAGACAAGTTTGGCGAAGTGGACTCCCTGAGCAAGATGCGGTCGGGTTCGTTGCTGATTAAAACTACTTCAGCTGCCCAATCTGCGGCCCTTCGTGCCTGTACCCATCTTGGCACAATTCCTGTGTCTATTACCCCTCACCAGTCTCTAAATATGGTACAAGGTGTGATTTTCCACAGGGACCTCATCCTTCAAACTGATGAGGAACTTCGGGACAATCTCGCACGGCGGGGTGTTCACTTTGTTCGGCGTGTTCAGAAGGGTCCTAAAGATAACCGTATTGATACTGGTGCCTTTATCCTGGCCTTTGAAGGGGATACCCTTCCTGAGAAAGTTAAGATTATGGTCTATCGCTGTGATGTGAAGCCGTACATCCCACCTCCTATGCGGTGTTTTAAGTGCTTGCGTTTTGGCCACATGTCTTCTCGCTGTTCCCAGGACCCTCTCTGTGGTGACTGTGGACGTCCACTCCATGAGGGGAGTCCCTGTGTTCCCCCTCCTGTATGTGTAAATTGTCGTGGTAGTCATTCTCCACGTTCACCAGATTGCCCAGTTTATAAGAAAGAAAAAAAGATCCAAGAGTATAAGTCCCTCGATCGTTTAAGCTACACAGAGGCCCGTAAGAAATATGCACGACTGCACCCTGTGTCTATGACATCAAGTTACGCCTTGGTTACATCTTCCCCCCTTCCCCCCCCTTCCTTACCCCCATCCCGGACCCCACTCCTCCCCCCCTCCCCTGCGGCTCCCACACCTTCTCCTCTGGGTGCTGCTCCCCCTCCCCAGCCGGAGAAGTGTCCCACTCCTTCGGCGTCTGCCGGTCAAGGGCGCCTCTCCCGGGATGCCCCTTCCCGGCACCTTCCAGGTCAAAGGTCTGCTGCCGCGCGGCGACCGCGAGAGCCGCGGTCTGTCGGCCCCCAGGTCGCCCGGTCTCTTTCTGTTCCTGATCTTGCTGCAGCTGGCTCCTTTATGCCACACAGCCCTCCTCGATCTCAGCCTGAAAAGAAGAAGAAACATAAGTCCCGGGACAAAGAGCCTCTGGTGTCACCGGAGGTCCCTTCCCCGACTTCACAACTGGATTCTGACCTGTCGTTTATGGATGTCGCCCCCTCCTTGTCTGTGACGGGTGGGGACCCGGCAGTATGACTGGATTTAGCGTGTTCAGCCCTCATTTAAACCATCGTTCTGTGGTTCTCCAATGGAATTGTAATGGCTACTATCGACACCTTCCGGAATTGAAATCCCTTCTTTCGTCCTACTCTGCAGCTTGTGTGGTTCTCCAGGAATCACATTTTACTGATGCTCACTCACCGACCCTCCGTGGGTTCCGTGTTTTCTGTCGCAATCGGGTCGGACCCTTGCGGGCTTCTGGTGGCGTTTGTACGTTGGTCCGTACCGACATTGCTTGCACGTGGATTCCTCTCCAAACTACATTGGAAGCGGTTGCTGTTAGGGTCCACTTAGACTCTGCAGTCACCGTTTGCAATCTTTATCTCCCTCCTGACAGCGCTCTTACACCTGCTGCCTTAACCACCCTTCTTCAGCAACTTCCTCCTCCCTTCCTCCTCCTTGGGGATTTTAATGCTCATCATCCTTTGTGGGGCAGTGCCTTTCCATCTAGACGAGGTCTTCTTATAGACCAATTTATTGCAGACCACGACCTGTGCCTTCTTAATGATGGCTCCCCTACTCATTTCAGTGCTGGTCATGGTACCTTTTCTGCCATTGATCTTTCTCTTTCTTCTCCCTCTCTCCTCCCTTCATTACACTGGTCGCCACACGACGACCTTTGTGATAGTGACCATTTCCCGTTGATTCTCACGCTCCCTTCGCGCTCCCCGATGGACAGGTTACCTCGTTGGTCTTTCCACCGCGCCGATTGGCCTCTATACACTGCACAGGTCGAGTTTTCTCCCTCTTTGTCGGGTTGTATTGATGACGTCCTACGTGACGTGTCTGACGCGATTGTTCGCGCTGCTAACGTTGCTGTCCCGCGCTCATCTGGACTATTTCGTCACCGGCACGTCCCGTGGTGGAGTCCGGCCATTGCCATTGCCATCCGTGATCGCCGTCGAGCTTTGCAACACTTCAAGAGGCACCCATCCGTAGCCAGCCTTACTACTTTTAAACGCCTTCGCGCTAAAGCCCGTTATTTAATCAAACAGAGCAAGCGGATATGTTGGGAACGATTCGTTTCTTCCCTTGGTTCCACTGTCCCTCTGTCACGGGTATGGGCTACACTTCGTTCTCTCCAAGGTTGCCATCGGCAGTCCACCCTACCAGGCCTTCACCTCCCAGATGGCATTTGTACGGACCCATTAGTTATCGCCGAACATCTTGCGACCCATTTTGCAGTGGCATCGGCGTCAGCCTCCTATCCCGCTGCTTTCCTTCATCACAAACAGCAGGCTGAAGCTCTCACCTTATGTTTCACCACTTGTGAGTCAGAATCTTATAACGAACCTTTTACTGAATGGGAATTTCTTTCTGCTCTATCTTCTTCTCATGATACGGCCCCTGGCCCAGATTCCATTCATAACCAACTGCTTCAACATCTCAGTGCTCCACAACGGCAACATCTTCTTCGGGTGTTGAACCGTATCTGGCTCCAGGGTGACTTCCCTTCTCAGTGGAGGGATAGCATTGTGGTTCCTGTCCTTAAGCCTGGTAAGAACCCCCTATCTGTTGACAGCTATCGGCCAATTAGTTTGACCAATGTTGTTTGTAAGTTACTTGAACGGATGGTAGCCCGTCGGCTCACTTGGGTCCTCGAATCTCGGGATCTATTGTCCCCTTACCAGTGTGGCTTTCGAGAGGGACGATCTCCCATCGATCATTTACTTCGCTTGGAATCCGCAGTTCGGCAGGCTTTTTCCCAGCGCCGCCATTTGGTTGCAGTGTTTTTTGACCTTCGCAAGGCCTATGACACGGCCTGGCGCTATCACATCTTACTAACCCTTCATCAGTGGGGTCTTCGGGGCCCACTCCCGAATTTTATCCGCCAGTTCCTGATCCATCGGTCATTCAGAGTTAGAGTTGGTACTGCTTTTAGTTCTCCGCGGACCCAGGAGACGGGCATCCCACAGGGTTCTGTCTTGAGTGTCCTTCTTTTCCTCATTGCTATCAATGGACTTGTGGCCTCTGTCGGTCCCTTGGTCGCCCCTGCCCTGTATGTGGATGATTTCTGCATTTGGGTTAGTTCCTCCTCGATGGCATCTGCAGAACGGCAGCTCCAGGTGGCTATACGGCGTGCCTCTGCATGGACCCTCTCACACGGGTTTCAATTCTCTCCTTTAAAATCGCGGGTGGTCCACTTCTGTCGCCGTACTACGGTCCACCCTGATCCAGAGCTCTATCTCGCTGCACAACGATTGCCTGTGGTTTCACAGTTTCGTTTCCTGGGTCTTCTTTTCGACAACAAGCTCACTTGGTTGCCCCATATCAGACTCCTGAAGGTAGGATGTTTCCGTAAACTCAATGTCCTTCGCTTCCTTGCCCACTCCTCTTGGGGTGCGGACCGTTCTCTCCTCCTCCGTCTTTATCGTGCTCCAGTTCTGTCTCGTTTGGACTATGGTTGTCAAGTTTATGGTTCAGCTGCTCCTTCCACACTGCACGTGCTGGATCCAGTCCACCATCGTGGTATCCGTTTGGCCACCGGTGCCTTCCCTACTAGCCCTGTTGATAGTCTCCTGGTTGAAGCTGGGATCCCACCCCTTTCTGTTCGGCGGTCCCAGCTTCTGGTGTCTTATGCCCTCACTATCCGTTCTTCTCCCTCTCATCCTTCCTATTCTATCCTGTTCCCAGACCATGGACGTCGCCCACCCGACTCCCGCCCTCGGGCGGGTTTACCGGTTGGGCTGCGCCTTGCGTCTCTTTACCGTGATTTTCAACTTCCTTCTTTGTCCTGTCTTCCTCGCTCCCTCCCCTCCACCCCTCCTTGGTTAGTTCCTCGGCCTCGAATTCGGATGGATCTCCGCCGCGGTCCGAAAGATTCCATCCCCCCGGTGGTGTTTCGTTCCTTTTTCCGCAAAATTTTATGGGAGTTTCGGGATGCTGTTGTTTTTTACACTGATGGCTCTAAATCTGCTGATCATGTTGGGTATGCCTTCACGTCCTCTGTTGGAACGGAAAATCATCTGCTGCCACCTACATGTGGGGTGTTTACTGCGGAATTGATGGCAATTTCCCGGGCCCTTACCTTTATTAAACAATCCCAACACAACCGCGTTTTGTTATGTACGGACTCGATGAGTGGCCTTCTTGCTATTGACCGGTGTTTTTCGCGCCATCCCTTGGTCTCTGCCATCAATGACCATCTCGCTGATATTCACCGTGCTGCTTGTTCCATTGACTTCCTATGGGTCCCTGGCCATGTGGGTATCCCGGGAAATGAGCTCGCTGATCGTTTGGCTGGGGGAGCAGTTACTTACCCCCCGTTTCCTGTAACCCCTCCTGCAGCGGATTTACGGCTTCACATCAAATCCCACTTCGCGCAGTCATGGGCCAATTCTTGGGAGGCTACTCCACTGTCTAATAAACTTCGTGCAATTAAGGTGACACCAGGCCCATGGCGTTCTTCCTTTCGCCTCTCCCGAAAGGACTCGACCACACTGTGTCGTCTCCGCATTGGTCATACCAGGCTGACCCATGGTTTTCTTTTGCGTGATGAGCCACCCCCGCTATGTGGTTGTGGAGCCTTCCAGTCAGTGGCCCACATTTTGGTTGAATGCCCCCTTCTTTTGGCTCTGCGTACTAAGTACAGACTCCCCCACACTTTACCTTTGATGTTGGCTGACGATTCCCGGATGGTCTCTCTGGTTCTCGGTTTCCTCCGGGAGAGTGGTTTTTATTCTCAGTTTTAAGGTTTTTAATCTCCCTGGTGTTGGGGCAGGGCGGTGAGTGTTTGGGTGTCTCCCACTGTAGGCAGTGTTTAGAGATTCCCGATTCACCTCCCTGACCGGAATCCTCTTTTCTTCCCCTTTTACTCTTTTTACCCTTTTTTAAGGCTTGGTTAGTCTTTTTATTCCCATACGTATTTTCTGCATTATAGCAGTTGTACCTTTTAAGTCACAGGTGGTCTTGCCTATGCTGCTTCAGCATAGTGTTGGGTTCGTTCTCTTGCCGACTTCCCTCATTTGTTTTTACCAATGACAACGTGACTGCCCTTTACGTTTTTTCCCTTTTTCCGTTTTATTGTTCTGACTTTTCTGAGATGTCCCGTTAGCAGAATGGAGTATATTTGAAACAAGGGACTGATGACCTCGCTGTTTGGTCCCTTAAACCTCAAACAACCAACCAACCAACCAACCAAGGCGCCTTGTGGTGTGTGTGGCGGAGTGTACTTTGTGTACTTTTGTCACCTCCCCCTTTTCTACTTCCTGCCACAAATGCGGCGCAGGAACAACGTTTTCTGGTAACCGTTCGTATGAGCTCCTGTAATTGTGCTTTGACTTTTTCGCGAGGGAGAGGCATGTTACTTGAAACGTCTAGAAATGTACTCTCCCGGAATTTTGACAGTAAATCTCTCCGTGCTGCACTACACTTCAAAAAATGGTTCAAATGGCTCTGAGCACTATGGGACTTAACATATATGGCCATCAGTCCCCTAGAACGTAGAACTACGTAAACCTAACTAACCTAAGGACATCACACACATCCATGCCCGAGCCAGGATTCGAACCTGCGACCGTAGCGGTCATGCGGTTCCAGACTGAAGCGCCTAGAACCGCACGGCCACACCGGCCGGACATTACACTTCTCTTGGGGCGTTTGCCACCGGAGTCGGCTGAGCATCTCGGGAACGCTTTGGCACTTAGTAAACTAACACTGCTCACCTTTTCATCTTCTCTGTTTGGTATGTTAGCCTTGTCTGGTAAGGACGCCAAAGTAACGAGCAATACTTAGATATGGCTCTGACGAGGGTCTTAAAATCAGATCTGGCATCTGCCCTTCCACTATTAGTTTTAAATTTCTCCATACTCATACTGCCGCATGTTATGTAGAGTGATTGCGCATCTATTGTGGAGTCGTACAATAACGGGTTATTTATACGCAGTAAGTTTAATTTTGAAGGTGAACTATCAGTCCCTGCACCAAGTGTCGAACCTCGGCACGTCTTCCTCTTATTTCGTTGCAATCCTGCAGCATTGACTTCTCTCCATATACAAAAGAATAATTCGAAAACATCAACATCGAGCTTCGGCGTTGTCCGTTGGGTCATTTATGTATATTGCGAACAGTAACCCTTCGGTAACAATCCAGTGGGCTACGCTCGAAGCAACTTACATTTCTGAAGATTTGTCCCCGTTAAGAATGACTTTCTGTGTGCTAGGAACGCGACAAAACTAGTCTGATACTCCGTACTCTCTTATTTCTGCATTAGTGAGGCTGCGGAACGGTATCGAACACCTACCGGAAGCGAAGGAACGTCGTGGGTAGTGGGTGTAAAGACCATGTTGCGTTGTTTGCTGAATCCATGTTAATTCCTAGAAAAAGGTTTTCGGCCTGCAGAATGGTCATTATATGGGAGGATAAAACCTGTTTCCAAATTCTACATCAGACGGACGACAGCGATATAGGCGTGCGTTTGTTGGGTCTTCTGTGAGCATTTTTCCAATCGCTAGGAATTCGAGGTTGCTCCAGCGACATTCGAGACACCTCGCTGCAGGAAGAAGAGCAAGTTCTTCAGCATACCACATTTAGAATCGTTTAGGTACTGCATTATGTCCAGTAGCTTTTAGTGTAGTGATTTTATGGGAGAAAGGAGGCTGATAAATTAATCGGTAAGAATTAAAGCATCAGGCCCCGTGCGAGCACATGGGTGTTGGAAGGTAGATAATGACGTTGGCACTGCAGAATGCGGTGTCTGAGTCTACTACGGTACAGCTATTACATTACGAAGACGAGGCGAAGTGCGCCTCTTCTGCTGTGCCAACTTTTTCTGGCCAAGTCTGAGAGCTGAAAGGCCCATACCAAACAAGTACAGGCGCTACTAGGAAAACTTGCGTTCCTTTATCGGGAACGCGATTTTAATTGGTTACCCAGAGGTCGAGAGCCTCGGTTTCACAGCAGTTTAGCGAATAATATGGGGAATGAATAGTTTTTTCTTTGTCTACCCTAGTTATCTCTCGTCACATGCATGTTGTGGTCTCACGCTGCCCGCATTCTCTGCCTGTTCAGACGACCAAATGTCTCTTGAATTTCTCTAAAAAGTTTGTTCTTTCCTGGAACAAATCGGCTGTCAGTTACACCACATGATGGTGTATACTGGAGCAGAAGACATGTAAACGGTTTACAAAGGAAATCTCTGGACAGCCAAATGTGCGCTGTTTTAGTCCATTCTGCCAGACTAAAGCACTGAGGGACTGGGATCCAGTTCCCTGTAGAGCATTGCTCATCAAAAGGCGACGTCTCCGGTTCTATTCTCAGTTTTAATCTTTCCAGAAGATTTTCAAAATAGCGCACAGTTAGGTGCGGAGGGCAAAATCCGTCCAGGAAATTACTCCTAGACTGTAGCTAAGCTACTTCTCCACAGTATTATTTCTTCCATGGGTGCTAGTCTAGCAAGACATAAAGGGGAGCTTCTGTGTTTGTGAAGTATATGGAAGCTACTGGCAGGAGAGAAGCTCTGAGGACGGGTAGTGAGTTTGTCTTCGGTAGTGCAGGGCAGGAACATTGCCCGCGATATACAAGCTTCTCGGTCAGGCATACAAAAATGTAATCTGCAAGGTGGTTTCATGTAAAAAGTAATTTGCAATACGGTTAATAAAAACATTGTTTTGACCAAAGAAGCAGCTTCCACAGCGTAGTTTAGGGAAGTAACCTCACTTGTAAAAACATGTAATGGCATCACATTCATAAACAAAATTGTCTTAAACTCTGTGAGAACTAAGAAGTAAACGTGCATTGTTTAAGCAAAATATTTACATAATCTGATGATGGTCTGTCAATAAACGGGAAAAGCGTCTGGATTAACACTCTGAAATTACAAAGCGGTTAAGACATAAAAAAACAGTTGTTACATGACAGCTGCTACGGGAAATGGACAGCCAGGCAAACAAAACTTTGAACGGTAGGTTCTATGCGTGAAATGATAAGTTATTCAAACTACATTCATACAAATCCTGTGAAAATGCCACGTAAAAAGCTGTGTAAAAACACTCACATTTATCCAAACTGCAATCGACTTACGTGATCATCTTACGAAATTAGAAATGAGTCGTTCTTTTATACATTGCGAAATAAATATGACGTGTTAATAAAATAAGTGTGAATTTCGTTAAAATTTGTAAAAGCACGCATCAAAAGAACTGCGTTATAAGAGGCAGCAGCCATTGATTGGATTATTTAGCGATGCCACAAACTAGAACCTGCTTCTTAACCTGGCGGCGTTTCGTGTCCGAAAGTTTCTAGTGGTAGACGAATGTAGCGTACCCTCTGAAATTTTGTTACATGCATCTCTGTCCTCGGCGTTTGACTTTTGCTTTATCACGTTGACTGCCAGCAGGCGGAGTCTGACTCACACGCCTGATGCCGTGTTCCCTGTCTGGCCTGAAGGTGGAACATCCATCACTAGAGTGAAAATGCACGTGGACGAGGAACTGGTGACGTCACAGCGTGGTATTCCACGTTCCACTACACTGCACGTGAAGCGTGAATGAAGAATCTATAGTAAGATTTTCGCCACGTGGAGAAGAACGTAGCCAATGAGATGCGACTTTTCACGTCACAAGCAGAACTTAGGAGCCGTCATATTGTATGAAGTTAACTCCGTTTTTGTATATTACATGTTATGAATATAAGCTGTTTCAAAGCATCAGCAAATTGAGAATCTCTCGAAAACGCGAGGTATTAGGTACTGTTTATTATTAAGACAGGAAACTGTGCATCAATAGTCGAAGGCCTAAGTTACTATTCCGTTCCTGAGCTACGGCTCAAAGATAATCTATCGAAAGCGCATCTTTTTGGGTATAATCTGTCATAGTTAAGTATCAAATAAGGACATTTGTAGATACAGCCGTGAAACACTATATACGAGGGTAATCCCAAAAGTAATGTCTCCTTTTATATATATAAAGTACGGATCTCTGTTTGTGTGGCAGAACGCAAAGGGCACTGCGCCGATTGAAATCCATCGCCAATTGACGGAAGTGTATGGTGAGTCGTGCATGGATGTCAAAACTGTTCGTAAGTGGTGTAGGGAGTTTGCAGCTGGTCGGACCGAAATTCACGACGAACGAAGGAGCAGGAGACCGTCAATTTCTGAGGAGAAAGTGTTGAATGTTAAGCAAATCATGCGTGAAAATCGGCGGATCACCCTGTATGATCTCTGCACTTTGATTCCTGAGGTTTCCCGAAGCACCGCTTACCGAATTTTAATGGAAACATTGAACTACCGGAAGATGTGCGCAAGATGGGTGCCACGCATGCTGACTTAGGACCACATGCGGCAACGAGTTGATACTTCCCGCGCATTTTTCCACCGCCTTGCAGCCGAGCAGGACAACTTTCTGGACCCAATTGCCACGGGTGACGAAACCTGGGTATACCACTTTACACCTGAGACCAAGCAACAATCACGCCAGTGACGGCATCCTTCTTCGCCAAAGCCACGGAAATTCAAGCAAACACTGTCTGCCAGTGAAGTCATGACAACCGTTTTTGGGATCGGAAAGGGGTATTGTTGGTCGACTTTATGCCCACTGGCAACACAATTAACGCTGACAGGAACTGTGAGACTGAAAAAACTCAAACGGGCAATTCAGAACCGGAGAAGAGGAATGTTGAGCAAGGGCGTAAACATTCTCCATGACAACGCTTGCCCACACATCGCTCGGCAAACCGTTGCTCTCCTGCAACAGTTTCAGTGGAACATAATCACCCACCCACCCACCCTATAGTCCTGACTTGGCGCCCATTGACCATCACCTGTCCCCTAGGTTAAAAGAACATTTGGCCGGAAAGCGATTCAGCTCCGACGACGAGGTGAAAGAAGAGGTTCATAACTTTCTGAACAGCATGGCGGTGAGCTGGTATGACATGGGCATACAAAAACTGCCACAGTGTCTACAAAAATGCATCGACATAAATGATGATTATGTCGAAAAATAGCCAAATGTTCAAGCTGTAAACTGATGTAAACCATTGGAGAAACAAACAGGTCTATGTACTTATATAAAAAAAAGGAGACTTTACTTTTGGGATTACCCTCGTACAATACACTGAGGTGAGAAGTCATGGGACAGCGCACATATACAGATGGCGGTAATATCGCGTATAATTGGTATAAAAGGGCATTGTGTTAGCGTATTACTCAGGTGATTACTTTGAAAAGGATTCCGACGTGATTATGGCGGTACGACAAGAATTAAACCTTCGAAAGCAGAATGGCAGTCGGAGCTACACGCATGGGACATTCAGTGTCTGAAATCGTTAGGGAATGCAATATTCCGAGAGTCACAGTGTCAAGAATGTGCTGAGAACTCTAAATTTTAGGCATTAACCCTCACCAGTGGTCGACGGCCTTCACTTAACGACCGAGAGCAGCGGCCTTTGCGTAGATTTGTCAGACCTAACAGACAAGTAACACTGCGTGGAATAACCGCAGAAGTCAAAGTGGGACGTACGACGAACGTATCCATTAGGTCAGTGTGGCGACATGTAGCGTTAATAGGCTGTGCCGGCAGACTGATCCGACGCAAGTGCCTTTGTAAGCAGACGACATCGCCTGCACCACCTGTACTGGGCTCGTGACGATATCGGTTGGGCCGTAGATGACTAGAAAACTGTGGGGTGGTCAGCTGAGTCCCTATTTCAGTTGCTAATAGCTGATAGTGGGGTCAGTGTGTGGCACAGACCTCGCCAAGCCACGGATCCAGGTTGGCAACAAGGCAGTGCGGAAGCGGGTGGTGGCTCCATAATAATGCGGGCGACGTTTACATAGAGTGCCCTGGGTCATCTCGTCGAACTGAACCGATCATTGAGTGGAAATGGCTATATTCAGCTATTTAGAGACAATTTGCAGCCATAATGGGCTTGATGTTCTCCAAAAAGCGCTCGAATGATTATGGATTACAATGTGCCATCTCACTGGGCCACAGTTGTTCACGATTGGTTCGAAGAACATTCTGGACAGTTAGAGCGAATGATTTGCCACCCATCGAACATTATGAGGCATAATCGCGAGGTCATTTCGTGCACAAAATCCAGCACGGACTAAATATTCGCGCTTATGGACGCCTCTAGAGGTAACATGGTCCAGTATTTCTGCAGGGGACTTGCAGCAAATGTGCCCATGCTACGCCGAGTTGTTGCACTACTCCGAGCAAAAGGAGGTTCGTCGCGATATTAGGAGGTATCGCATGATTTTGGTCACCGCAGTGTATATCTACACTGGTGTCATGTCAAAGTGGTCGCGTTGTTGGTTATGTCATGAACTATGAAGCGGAAAGTAACAGGTTCACTTCCATCTACTCACAACTTTATTTTCATCTTTTGTGTACTAAAAGATTCTCGGTATTTCTTATTAGGCTTAATTCAATAGGAGTATTGTCTGCAGTTGACGATGTTATCTATATATAATGTATTTGGTGCATTCTTGTTGCATAGCGCAACGATTGGAATGTATCCCCAATAGCCAGAAATTTTAGTGGCTACCGATCTATGCCAGTAAAAACAAGTTACGTACTGGTCGTTTTGACTATTATGAAAATTTATGTCAAATCCATATATACGTATCTCTTGGTTGTACTTACTGCCTCATGTTTGTATCGCCAGTAAATATCGTTTTCAATGAAAAATCGATTCTATTGAAATGAAATCCTCAAACAAATCCCTATTTTGAAATCTGTGAGAGTACGTTATTTCAAAGGGATGATAGTCAGTACAATACTGAAAATATGGATATTATGAATGCGCATAATTTAATGATTGACGATTCGATTGAGTTAACGAATAACTTCCTCTAGTATGTATCTAGATCGTTATACAGCGTTGTAAAGTGTTCCTCTACCAGCATTTCGCTGTTCAAGCCATCAACGAGTCCAGACCGTCTTCGCGATTTTCTCCACTCGTCTTTGATAATTGCTATCAAGGTTAACGCATCTGTTTTAAGCGGCTCATATTGTAATGAATTTGTGTGTACCTCTCCCCCCCCCCCCTCCCCCCCTCCGATGCAGACGAGAACTGCCGTTGGAGAGCACTGCGATTGCAAATACGATGAGGATTACGTTCCGTGAAATGTAGCGCTCAGCAATCCCTATGGGCACCATATCTGGCGTGTTTCGCGATGTGGAACATGCCCTATGTGATGACAGCTTAAGCGTGCAGCAGTCAGCGTGTTAATTTAAGTAAATGGAGTTAAGTAGTTTTACAGAGCCCACCGGTATGGATGTAAAACATCCATCACTATGCGTGCGACAGTCAACTTATTAATTGCAGTAAATAAACTTCAGTAATTTTGGAGATCAATCATTGTTCTTTCTTCTTCGGCCATCGAAGGAAAGTGGCATCATAGACTGACACATCAGAACACAGTTGATAATTCTAGTTATTTATTTCGTCGTCTTTGTTGCTGTATTTGACGTAGAGGCCTAGTCTCTATTGGGAGGTTTTCTGTCTCCCACGCTGACACTCCAGTTCAAGACCAGCAGTGAGTACTGCTAATGTTGAAGAGTAGAAGAGGCAATCGGGTGTATGTGGGACCGGTTGCTCGAACCTGTCGGACGTACAGTAATTCCGTCTCCAGCTTGCTGTAATGTACTCTATAAGTATTCGCCTCTTGTCACTTTCAGATTACTTAGGTACTATATAGAAGTGGGAATTGTAAGGTGCTGCGGGTCGTTCAAAATCGAAAGATGCCGGTTGAATGCTTGTATAACAGTTAACTGTTGCTTCAGTACTCTTAGTATCATCACAGTCAAACATAAGTCGCGACACTCCGTCTCGGTTTTGTTGCCCACAGCGCCTTAAGCGGCCAGCAAACGTCACATACGAATACGATATCGGAGAAGTGCGAATGCTAGTGACATAAATTGTGCAAGAGGGGACGTATGTAGCACCATAACATTGGCAATAACGAAACAAATTACACAAATTACACACTCCGCTGCAGAGTGAAAATCTCATTCTGGAAACATCCCCCAGGCTGTGGCTAAGCCATGTCTCCGCAATATCCTTTCTTTCAGGAGTGCTAGTTCTGCAAGGTTCGCAGGAGAGCTTCTGTAAAGTTTGGAAGGTAGGAGACGAGGTACTGGCAGAAGTAAAGCTGTGAGTACCGGTCGTGAGTCGTGCTTCGGTAGCTCAGTGGTAGAGCACTTGCCTGCGAAAGGCAAAGGTCCCGAGTTCGAGTCTCGGTCGGGCACACAGTTTTAATCTGCCAGGAAGTTTCATATCAGCGCACACTCCGCTGCAGAGTGAAAATCTCATTCTGGAAACATCCCCCAGGCTGTGGCTAAGCCATGTCTCCGCAATATCCTTTCTTTCAGGAGTGCTAGTTCTGCAAGGTTCGCAGGAGAGCTTCTGTAAAGTTTGGAAGGTAGGAGACGAGGTACTGGCAGAAGTAAAGCTGTGAGTACCGGTCGTGAGTCGTGCTTCGGTAGCTCAGTGGTAGAGCACTTGCCCGCGAAAGGCAAAGGTCCCGAGTTCGAGTCTCGGTCGGGCACACAGTTTTAATCTGCCAGGAAGTTTCATATCAGCGCACACTCCGCTGCAGAGTGAAAATCTCATTCTGGAAACATCCCCCAGGCTGTGGCTAAGCCATGTCTCCGCAATATCCTTTCTTTCAGGAGTGCTAGTTCTGCAAGGTTCGCAGGAGAGCTTCTGTAAAGTTTGGAAGGTAGGAGACGAGGTACTGGCAGAAGTAAAGCTGTGAGTACCGGTCGTGAGTCGTGCTTCGGTAGCTCAGTGGTAGAGCACTTGCCCGCGAAAGGCAAAGGTCCCGAGTTCGAGTCTCGGTCGGGCACACAGTTTTAATCTGCCAGGAAGTTTCATATCAGCGCACACTCCGCTGCAGAGTGAAAATCTCATTCTGGAAACATCCCCCAGGCTGTGGCTAAGCCATGTCTCCGCAATATCCTTTCTTTCAGGAGTGCTAGTTCTGCAAGGTTCGCAGGAGAGCTTCTGTAAAGTTTGGAAGGTAGGAGACGAGGTACTGGCAGAAGTAAAGCTGTGAGTACCGGTCGTGAGTCGTGCTTCGGTAGCTCAGTGGTAGAGCACTTGCCCGCGAAAGGCAAAGGTCCCGAGTTCGAGTCTCGGTCGGGCACACAGTTTTAATCTGCCAGGAAGTTTCAAATTACACAATATTTGTCATTATTTACTTTCCTAAGGACCCTTGGAGGTACAGAACCTTTCATTACAGAAAAGCGTATTTACGATTATGTTGTAACATGCAGTTATTTACTCAACGTCGTTTTCGTTTAGTAACAAAAAATTGCTAGCAAATACCAGAGACCTGACCTTTTACAGGGAGACATTGTATATCTATCCAACGAAGCAAGAGTTCCGTTCGCTACACTTTCAGTCAAATCAGTGAATGTAGAACGTAGGAAATCTATACGGAGTGCAATACATAGTCTTTAACGTACAAAATTGGCCACGCCAACTGTAACTTAAGGGAAGACCACGCAGATGTGCTAATAGATCGTCAAAAGCAGTAAAACTAGTTAACAACACAGGAAAAAAACGATTCTATAATTGTTGCTAAATCTGAGCTACAAACGGCAAGCAGCACACCGTCTTCAGGCCACAAGTGGCCCATCGGGACCATCCGATCGCCGTGTCATCCTCAGTTGAGGATGCGGATAAGAGGGGCGTGTGGTCAGCACACCGTTCTCCCGGTCGTGATGATGGTTTTCTTTGACCGGAGCCGCTACTATTCTGTCGAGTAGCTCCTCAATTGGCATCACGAGGCCGAGTGCACGCAGAAAAATGGCAACAGCGCATGGCGGCTGGATGGTCACCCATCCAAGTGCCGGCCACGTCCGACAGCGCTTAACTTCGGTGATCTCACGGGAACCGGTGTATCCACTGTGGCAAGGCCGTTGCCACAAACGGCAAGAATCATAAATATTTCGCTTTTGAACAAAAGTGATTTCATTTTCAGAAATGTGGTGTATTACGAAGTCGAGTGAAGTGTGATAATGGGAGAATCATTAGACTCCATAAAAAATTTTTAGGTCTCAAGGAAAGTGTGTATGATAAGACAGAAACAGAAATATATGATGATGATTTCAGTTCATGAAGTATCTTTTTGTATTCTATCGCTTACAGCGGAATAAGCTGCAAATATACCTATGTTGGAAAGTGCTTCCTCATGAGTAGGTTGTAGCTTATGTCACTAAATCATTGTGATTCAGCTGTTTTCACATGTATTTCTCGATAATTCATGTATCTTGGTAATTTGCTAACGCGTGGAAAGCAAATTAAATAACTACTTCGTTAATTCACTAGGAAATAATTAAAATCGCAGGTTCGAATCCTGCCTCGGGCATGGATGTGTGTGATGTCCTTAGGTTAGTTAGGTTTAAGTAGTTCTAAGTTCTAGGGGACTGATGACCTCAGAAGTTCCATAGTGCTCAGAGCCATTTGAATCATTTTTGAAATAATTAAAAACAAACATTGTACTTACGACGCTTGTGACTGTTTTCTCACCGCTTGGAGCGCTAGTGTTGCTCCAACTGTCAGACGGTAACAACTTTCGCAGCAGGGAGTGTCGTGACTGTATATATTACATTGTCGTATCACAGTGGCTACAGTCGAGACAGCGTAAGATGATCTCTGGCAGCCGGCTTTCAGCTGTGAAGCACAAACGTCTGCAGGTGAAAACAGTAGCATTCTATAGAGCTGTGACAACAGTGAGGCGTTGCCATAGAGATAGTTACTGTATTGGTTGAGGTGCAGCTGTCAGTACCTTCACGTTCGGCTGCCAGAAGGTGTAGTAAGCGAGTTATGTGACGTGAGCCTGCCGAGTGCACTATGAGACATCGCGATCAGCACACGACGAAAGAAACTCAGCACTGTGATGAGTTTGTGACTGGGCGGGCGGGCAGGGTTCCGGTCTGCAATCAAATCTGTTTTCCAATATGATGGTGCTGCACCACGAAGGTAACGAGTTCTCGGCAATCGCTAGTTGAAAGTTTATGCCTTTGGATAAGAACGGAGGGATACGTTGAATCCTCTCCATGTTTCACACCTCTTGCGCTGCATTATATACACTCCTGGAAATTGAAATAAGAACACCGTGAATTCATTGTCCCAGGAAGGGGAAACTTTATTGACACATTCCTGGGGTCAGATACATCACATGATCACACTGACAGAACCACAGGCACATAGACACAGGCAACAGAGCATGCACAATGTCGGCACTAGTACAGTGTATATCCACCTTTCGCAGCAATGCAGGCTGCTATTCTCCCATGGAGACGATCGTAGAGATGCTGGATGTAGTCCTGTGGAACGGCTTGCCATGCCATTTCCACCTGGCGCCTCAGTTGGACCAGCGTTCGTGCTGGACGTGCAGACCGCGTGAGACGACGCTTCATCCAGTCCCAAACATGCTCAATGGGGGATAGATCCGGAGATCTTGCTGGCCAGGGTAGTTGACGTACACCTTCTAGAGCACGTTGGGTGGCACGGGATACATGCGGACGTGCATTGTCCTGTTGGAACAGAAAGTTCCCTTGCCGGTCTAGGAATGGTAGAACGATGGGTTCGATGACGGTTTGGATGTACCGTGCACTATTCAGTGTTCCCTCGACGATCACCAGTGGTGTACGGCCAGTGTAGGAGATCGCTCCCCACACCGTGATGCCGGGTGTTGGCCCTGTGTGCCTCGGTCGTATGCAGTCCTGATTGTGGCGCTCACCTGCACGGCGCCAAACACGCATACGACCATCATTGGCACCAAGGCAGAAGCGACTCTCATCGCTGAAGACGACACGTCTCCATTCGTCCCTCCATTCACGCCTGTCGCGACACCACTGGAGGCGGGCTGCACGATGTTGGGGCGTGAGCGGAAGACGGCCTAACGGTGTGCGGGACCGTAGCCCAGCTTCATGGAGACGGTTGCGAATGGTCCTCGCCGATACCCCAGGAGCAACAGTGTCCCTAATTTGCTGGGAAGTGGCGGTGCGGTCCCCTACGGCACTGCGTAGGATCCTACGGTCTTGGCGTGCATCCGTGCGTCGCTGCGGTCCGGTCCCAGGTCGACGGGCACGTGCACCTTCCGCCGACCACTGGCGACAACATCGATGTGCTGTGGAGACCTCACGCCCCACGTGTTGAGCAATTCGGCGGTACGTCCACCCGGCCTCCCGCATGCCCACTATACGCCCTCGCTCAAAGTCCGTCAACTGCACATACGGTTCACGTCCACGCTGTCGCGGCATGCTACCAGTGTTAAAGACTGCGATGGAGCTCCGTATGCCACGGCAAACTGGCTGACACTGACGGCGGCGGTGCACAAATGCTGCGCAGCTAGCGCCATTCGACGGCCAACACCGCGGTTCCGGGTGTGTCCGCTGTGCCGTGCGTGTGATCATTGCTTGTACAGCCCTCTCGCAGTGTCCGGAGCAAGTATGGTGGGTCTGACACACCGGTGTCAATGTGTTCTTTTTTCCATTTCCAGGAGTGTATTTTGTACGTTACTTGATACCAGACTACAAACCCAGAAGTCCTGAGTTCAGTATTCGTTCAGTCCAAGAGTTTGGTCTGTCACCGATGACTGTGATTTGTTACTGTGATAAATCCTAAATTGCGTCCTTGTTGAGAGTTCACTTTAAACTGTTTTGACCCCTGTAACTGGCTGTATAATGCGGTTCAAAGGGCTCGCTCATCCACGACTCCTTACTTCGACTCCAATACCATGGCAAGGAGGTGATCTTTTGCTGGGTATCTGGCCATATCAGGATACAGGGAAACGACATGCTCGACAAAACGGCCAAGGAAGCATATCGGGATGGTGGTGTCCGTCAGTGTCCAGTCATCTCATTTTCTGACAGACGCATCATGTGTCAGTGAGAGATTGATTGGTTGAAGGGGGGACAAAACAAACTGCGGTCACTCAAATCGACCACAGAGTCATGGCGGACTTCGTATCAGCCTCGCCGCCGCAAGGGGGTTCTGCTTACTTGACTGCGCATCAACGTAGCCCTTTTAACACTTGGCTTCCTCCTCCGGTGGGAGGATCCACCCCTCTGAGATTTTAGTGTTCCACTTTCAGTTCTGCATAGTTTGGCAACTTGTGTCTTATATACTGATTTCAGGGCAGCCCTCAGTCTCGATGGGGATGTGCCCACCATCCTCGCCGATACTGACTCCAGTGTTACAAGAGTGCCGACATTTTGTGAGCTGTCAGGCCTCATCCCTAAACTGGCGTGGAAGGGAGGCAAACTGTGACGCCTTATAAACTGTTCCGCTTGTGCGGACAGCCATAGCCACAACCATGGGATTGGCATGTGGACTTTTCGTCAGGTAATAATAATAATATAATAATAATAATCATCAACATCGGTTCAAAGGGCGGAGGAGGTAGCGACATAGCATCTCCAGTAAGATCGGAGCTAACTTTTTGATGGCTTGATTTCGTCCTCATATGATATACAGTTAGTGTTTGTTGTGGCTGCTTCTGGCGTTGCACTATTGAGCAGGAAGCATGTCTGACGATTTTTTTAGTCTGCGCAGGTCTGGTGTTGTCTGGGCCGTATAGAGAAGACACAGCAGGGACTGCGTATATCTACATCTATACTGTGCAAACCACCGTGAGGTGCGTGGTAGAGGGTACGTCCCATTGTACCAGTTCGGGTTTCTTCTTGTTCCATTCACGTATGGAGCGCGGGAAGAATGGTTGTTTGAATGCCTCTGTGCGTGGAATAATTATTCTAATTTTATCCTCACGATCACCATGTAAGCGATACTTAGGGGGTTTATAGTATATTCCTAGAGTAATCATTTAAAGCCGGTTCGTAAACTTCAATAGACTTTCTCGGGAAAATTTACATATATCTTCAAGAGTCTTCCAGTTCAGTTCCTTCCGTATCTCTGTGACAGTCTCCGCACGGATTAGACAAATCTATTACCATTCTTGCAGCCTAGAGAACCTGCTGCTGCCCGTCTCTGTATACGTCCAATATCCTCTGTTGGTCCTATCTGGTACGGGTCCCAAACACTTGAGCAATATTCTAGAACCGGTCGCATGACTAATTTGTAAGCAATCTCCTTTGTAGTGTGTACTCCCTTATGTCTGCAAATAGCCTGGACTTAAAAGTAACGCGTTACTGCTTTAGGAAACTCTCATTCACGCGCGGGAAAAATAGCATTTAACCTAATTGGCCGTAGGTAAGCGTCTAACTATTTAATCTCTCAGTAAACCACAGTTTTGAACTTTTATTTTAATTCAATATTTATTATCAAATTGAAAATTTAACTAAAATATTTACATGAATGATTATTTTTAATCAAAATAACATTTTTCATTATAAATTGCATCAAAAGTCCCAGCTCGTGGTTGTGCGGTAGCGTTCTCGCTTCCCATGCCCGGGTTCCCGGGTTCGATTCCCGATGGGGTCAGGGGTTTTCTCTGCCTCGTGATGACTGGGTGTTGTGTGCTGTCCTTAGTTTAGTTAGGTTTAAGTAGTTCTAAGTTCTAGGGGACTGATGACCATAGATGTTAAGTCCCATAGTGCTCAGAGTCATTTGAACAATTTTTTTTTTTTTTTTTTTTTTTTTGCATCAAAAGTCCGCCTCCGTAGCGTAGCGGTAGCGTTTTCGCAGACCACGCAGTGGCTTCGGGTTCGATTCCCACCGGGGGACTGCGTGTTGTGTGTGCATCATCATTATTTTCATCATCATTAACCCGCAAGTCGCCGAAGTGGCGTCAACGAAAAAGAAAGAACTTGCAATTCGGCGGCCGAACTCCCCCGCAAGGGGCTCCCGGCCAACAATGTCATACGATCTTTGTTTGCATGAAAAAGTAGTATTCGTAATGAATTAAACAGTTTTAGCAACATTAATGTCCTTGTAACGGATTCTAATTAATTATGAAAACTCGTTTTTATGAGATTAATGATAAAACATTTTGATTAATAAATTCTGTTACTTAATGTTTCGAATTGGTAATAAATATTGAATCCAAATAAGTTTGAAAAAATCCACCAGTGTCTACCTCCCGATATTAGCAAGATTATTTGAAATTGTTACTGTTAGTGAAGAAAGTCATTTACATTGTGTGCTAGAACCTTACGCCAGAAGTTATTAGATACGTAAATTGTAGCTTGAGACCGGGGACAAATGGTGGGACATTGATATTTCAGGCGGTACAAGATCTTGAATAAGCAAGGTGTGTTTATGAACTGCACTTGTTCCATCATAGCAAACAAGCCGCCTACCTCTTCGACTTTGTGACAACACGAAAGCCGCTTGCGATGTGTTCACGTCACAGTTCACGGCCGTTTACGGTTCTTGACTGATTTCCAGAGACTAGTTTCGGCAACTTGATGACAAATATTTACTGTAAGAGTCAGGGGTATGTAGTGTCAGGAAAGGCAGTATGATGTACAGATGAAACATTGGCAGCAGGCTCCATCTTAATCAGAGAGAATTTATCGCCATGGATAAGAAGTGACGATAAACTGCTTCGTTGAAGCGACGGACACATGGCTGGCCAGACCTCTTGACAGTGAATTGAGTTCACAATTGAATTTGAGGCGATGGCATTGCGTCGCGTGGAAAAGGGCTCGTCATTGCAGAAGCTTCAGTATGACGCTGAAATGCTGACGGCAAAGACCACAATGTGTTAAACGTATGGTGAAACAGCAATTGAGGACCGTTTTTACTAAAGTCAGCATCTACAAAAAGACAAAATTTTCGGGAAACACATGGTATTGAATTACTTGAAGAATATATGTTGCTGAAGTCTTAAAATTTTACAGGTAAAATTTATTTTACATACTGAACAAGTAATAATTCGATAAATCCTGTCATTAAGGTACTGTACCTCGTTATATCCATTATTATTTTCATAGACCACTCTAGGGGCTTCCCATAGAACTGTCTTCTGTTGATGAATCAAAAAATCTCTTCAGTTTCTTTACATTGCCTTTTTGTTTTGTCACTCGCGTCGTTTCAAGGTTTTATAAGAACTGATTGATCAGTGTCCCTGAAACTATGTACTTTAGTTTTCTTCGTTTCAGCAGTGGCCGCAGAGGAAAAATATGTTGATGTTCTTTGGAACTTCGCAGTTGACACTACCTTTGTTTTCAGGGGCACCACCTTATATATATATATATATATATATATATATATATAAAGAACTCTGGCTTCAGACATTTTGAATGGTAGCTTGAACATTAGCAGTTTATTAACAGTGGTCGTGATACCGCACAGATGCCAGTCTGCCTAGAAACATACAGGTACCATGGTGACTTAGGCCGTAATGATAGCGTGGCGGAAAGGTTATGGTTTTAAGTTTTCTCAGTTCCTTTTAATGTTATCAAATTCCGTATTGGGGCAGGTAACTGCGACCCCTGATTGGGAAGCAGTAAGTTGCTTTGTCTAAAACTATCCATAATTGTTTACCATATACAGTAGACGTTCATTATTGGAAAAACTCGTTTTCTGTAGATGTCGAGTCCAAACAAATTTCACAGTTTCGTGTAAGATTGAACAGCCAAATAGCAAATTTTCATAAAATCCATGCACTGCAGTGGATTCGTCACATTTAGCAGTTCATAAATGTATCACTGATACTTGCAAATTTATTAGCTCTTACTTTAAATTGGAAGAACCTGATACAGTTGATACAGCTGATACAGTTACTACCCCATCAGTAAATGAAATACAGCAAGCAATAAAGAAATTAAAGAATAACAAGGCTTTTGGCGAGGACAAGATATACGCTGAATTATAAAAGAATGGAGGCCCACAACTGGAATTAGAAATACAGGCGTTAATAGAAACAATTTGGGAGACGGAAACCATTCCTGCAGATTGGAAAACTGCAATTGTGTGCCCCATATTTAAGAAGAATGATCCACTAGTTTGTGATAACTACAGAGGAATTGCCTTACTGGATGTCACCTACAAAATCTTATCAAGCTGCCTATTAAACAGGCTGATATCAATAACAGAAGAACTGATTGGGGACTACCAATGCGGTTTCCGCAGAAACAGATCCACATTAGATTATTTATTCACCCTAAGACAAGTAACTGAGCAGGCGTGAGAATTCAGTGTAGATGTCCACATATTATTCGTAGATTTTAAAAAGGCCTATGATAGCATACACCGACAGACACTCCTAAATATAATGAAGGAATTTAAAATACCATCAAAATTAATCATATTAGTTGAAATGTGTATCGATGAAACTTGTCGCATAAAGACACCGGTAGGAGAAACTGAAGATTTTAAGGTGTACACTGGACTGAGACAAGGGATTGCCATTTCACCTATTTTATTTAACCTTGTTCTAGAGAAGATTGGTAGAGAATTTTCTAAAACCAGTCCACAAGGGATTCAGCTACAGGTTGTGAACATTACAAGACTAAACTATGCAGATGATGTAGCACTAATAAGTAGTTTCAAAAGAGAATTAATCAGAATGATGCAAAATTACTACAAAATTGCTGAGAAAACAGGATTACATGTTAATGAAGAAAAGACAGAATACCTGCCCATAAGTAAGAAAATCAGAAAAGATGCACCTCTGACTGTAGATGGATTCAATTTCAAGACTGTTGACCACTTCAAGTACCTAGGAAGTATTTTTAGTAATACCAACAGAACAGATATAGATGCCCGTTTATCAACAGCAAACAAGACACTTCTTAGTTTCATCAAAATTCTAAGAAAAAGATCACTTAGCAGTAACTTCAAAATCCGCTTATATCGTCAACCATTATACCTGTGATGTTATATGGATGTGAAACATTAATATTTAGAAAGAAAGATGAAGAAAAACTGTTAATATTCGAAAGAAAAGTACTAAGGAAAATTTTTGGACCGGTATACGACGAAAATAACATGGAATGGAGAATAAGAAGAAATGAAGAATTAAGAGATCTGTACAAACACCGTAACATCGTCAAAGTGCTCAAGAGGAGAAGGTTGAATTGGGCAGGCCATATAGCAAGAACGACAGAGAACAGACTACCTAGAATGGCATTCAGCAGAACAGTAGAAGGAACGGGAAGAAGAGGGAGACCCACAATCAGATGGCGGGATAACATTCGGGAGAACACAATGAGGATGAACAGCAGCAGCAACTGGACAAACAGCGCATTGGACAGGCAGACGTGGAAGAGGCTCATAGAGCAGGCGTATGGTCGATAAGGCCCATACCACATGGAAAGTAAAGTAAGTAGTTGTTGCGTGTGAAAATTGTCCTCAATTACAGACCCTGTGCAAGAAATGGAGCGAGATGTTTATAGGCTGAATTCCGTCAACGGATTACGCTCTAGGCAGCATGAGTTTTCACTCTGCAGCAGTGTCTTCGTTGCTCTGTGTGCCGAGCTGGCACTCGAGCTTGGTTCCTCGTCTTCCGCTGACAAAGCTTTAGCCGACTGATCCATCCAGGCACGACTTACCGCCAGGTGTGTGCGGTCATAGCTTTGAACGGTTGCTGTGTGCTGAAAATGTTGCTATAAAGAATAAGTTGTTAATACAAATAAAAACTTAATATTCATTTCCGAGCACTATGTAGTCCAAAGTGCTCAGTCTGGTATCCTCTGCTGTGTAACTTCACCGTAAAGGTTTCCGGTATCCCGTGTAGCAAGACTTGCACTGTCGTGCATTGTACGGATAAAAGCGAAATGTGTTTTAGGCAACCAGAGAGGAGGACGAGATTGGCGGTAGTGAAGTCATTGATAGTGTAGAGCTTCGACGTTCTACGCTGCATTGCGATATCGAGGATTTCACCCCGTGACGCTGTGGTCGACGCTCGTCCGGAAGCTCAGTGACCTTGAGCCGAGCGAGAGCCCATGTACCGGAAGCCGCGAGAAAGCAGGTGGCAACGCCGCCGGCCACTGCCGCTCTTCACTTTTTGCCTAGACCTCTGCAGACTAACTACCACTACTCTGCTACAGTTTACGTCTACAAGCATACGCGCGCCGCAAGGATTTGCGGTGGAAGCAATGTTAGCGAAATTCTGACCTATTCCTTTTCGGGTGTTGAGAGAAGTCGAAGTTACTGTCTACCCACATATTCATCCAAGCGTTGCTACGTGCGTGGCATAGAATAGTTACCGTAGTACCATAAAGAAGGGTACGTTTTGTGCCGTTTACCTTGTTCCTTTGAACCTTATACGAAATATTCCATGGAGAGAACGGAATTGTCGCAGTCTTCCACCAATACCGAATAGGGATTTGCGAGAACTGTGTAGTCTTTCCATGATACTGTGCACCCTTCTACGGCCGGTTTCTGCGTACAAGTGATGTGCGTTGCACAGGCATTAGGCCGTGGTCCAATGCATATATGACTGCTTAATGTTTCGTCCAATGCTGGAGACATCGTCAGAGGCTGTAGAGACTGGGAATGTAGAACATAATTGAAACAAGCTTGGTACGCAGAGTGTTTTACGTGTATCGACGCGTTCGTGATGTCGTCAGTCCGTTGCCCTCTTTTAACGCAATAAAAATATGTGACTGGTGATTTTTAATATTATAGTTTATTTCATATTTCTGTCCACATCGGACGCTCCCTGTAACTGCTGAACCTGGTGGAAGGACCCTTTGCAGCTGGAACATTTGCTATGGGCGGTAATTTCCGAGGACTTTTTATTGGACTTAGAATAATTTTGTGCAAGTCATTTTCTATATATTTTCTATCAGCATCCATCGGATATTTTTCAGAATAAAATTTAGTCGGCAGCTGCAAAAATATTTTTTGTATTATGCTTATCGGTTTCGACAAATTAGTCATCTTCAGAGGCCTACGAAATTAGAGATATTACACTAGGCAACAAAATGTTGATTTTTTTTTTAAATTGGCATTAAGACAGCTATGCTTTATTTTCGGGTGTGGGGCGTGCTAATAACGAAAATGATAATGAATATGTTAGATTAGCTCTCATTTTGAAGTTATGATAACTTTGTTATTGCCTTTACAAGCTGAAATACACGTGTTTATCTGGGTGTTATCCACCGGAGGAAGGTCATTGAAGGCGCAATTGCCTTGGCTGGCATTTGTAAGTTTTCTGTTGATTCCCTGACTAGTGTCCAGCAGTAATCGATTATTGTTGATGCACTCCACTGTCCCTTGTCCGTGCTCGTCGGTTACAGCACCATAGTCGTCAGGAAAGAATTCCAGTTACGAATCTGAGAAATTTAACTTCAACACAGTCTATTGTTGCAATGCCAAAAATTTGCCCCAAGATCCTTATAGTTTTCTGCTCTTTTATTCCGTAGAAAGTTTGTTGACATCTGTAGAAAGGCATCCCAAGCTAATTTTAATCACCCTTCAGGACGCTATTGAACTTCCCGTCTTCGTACAGTTTGAGCGTATCTAGGGACCCATGATAATCCCCTCTTTATTTTCGCCTCACAAAGACGGGGAAATTCCTCGTACAAATAGAGAAATCCTTCCCCAGTTTTGCCCGTGGCCTTATCGAAGATTTCTGATTAGGCGCAATCCTTTACGATTTCAGTGTTGTCTGTCCACATATGTTGCAAAAATTGTCATCACTGTTACGCATTTGCGAGGCATATTGAATCACAGGAATTACAGTGACCACATGCACTAACTACACTTCAGTACCAATTTGTTCTAGCACTCGAACACAACATCGCTTGTACCAGATTGAAACTACTCTTAAACGAAACATTCCTTTCCTCTTCCCTTTCCGCTTGTTGCTACGAACCCAGGCTAATAATAGCGAAAAATGCGCACTGCTGTTGTTGCCCGAAACTTTATCTCTTTGTCTACCGTCAACGAGACTTCGAAGCCTGTATTGATAATGAATCCCAGTAAAATAAAATTAAAATAAATGCACGCCCTTTAACTTTAAAACCGAATGTTAGTTTCTCATTGACGTTTTCGTTATCAGCGTGTTCGATATAGTCAACATATATCTGTATCATCCCAGATACATTGTCACTGTTAGCTGGCGGTGTAAATCTTTTGGCCTTGGCTCTACATTTATGTGAAATATAAGTAGTATATTACAGAAACTTAGTATTGGCTTAGCAGATGACGATATCTTCTTCTCAGAAACATAATGCCTTGAAATGTCCAGAAATGTATGTATTGTGTCTGTGATTATTCTAAGCTCAGATTGACAATTTGCAGCAATGAATCACATATGTGTATATGTTACGCTGTTGTGCTGTATTTACAATAATCACATACAATATGTAAGTTTCTGGACATACCATGGCATTATGTTTACATGGAGAGGATACCGACAACTACTAAAGCAATACTAATTACACTACTGGCCAATAAAATTGCTACACCAAGCAGAAATGCAGATGATAAATGGATATTCATTGGACAAATGTATTATACTAGAACTGACATGTCAAGAGTAGTGACTGGCGTATTGTGACGAGCCAGTTGCTCGGCCACCATTGACCAGACGTTTTCAATTGGAGGGAGATCTGGAGAATGGGCTGGCCAGGGCAGCAGTCGAACATTTTCTGTATCCGGAAAGGCCCGCACAGGACCTGCAACATGCGGTCGTGCATTATCCTGCTGAAATGTAGGGTTTCGCAGGGATCGAATGAAGGTAGAGCCACGGGTCGTAACACATCTGAAATGTAACGTCCACTGTTCAAAGTGCCGTTAATGCGAACAAGAGGTGACAGAGATATCTAACCAATGGCACCCCGTACCATCACGCCGGCTGATACGCCAGTATGGCGATGACGAATACACGCTTCCAGTGTGCGTTCACCGCGATGTCGCCAAACACGGATGCTGTAAACAGAACCTGGCTCATCCGAAAAACTGACTGTTTGCCATTCGTGCACCAAGGTTCGTCGTTGAGTACACCAGCTCAGGCGCTCCTGTCTGTGATGCAGCGTCAAGGGTAACCGCAGCCATGGTCTCCGAGCTGGTAGTCCATGCTGCTGCAAACGACGTCGAACTGTTCGTGCAGATATTTATTGTCTTGCAAACGTCCCCATCTGTTGACTCAGGGATCGAGACGTGGCTGCGCGATCCGTTACAGTCATGCGGATAAGATGCCTGTCATCTTGACTGCTAGTGAAACGAGGCCGTTGGGATCCAGCAGGGAGTTCAGTATTGCCCTCCTGAACCCACCGATTCCATATTCTGCTAACAGTCATTGGATCTCGACCAATGCGAGCAGCAATGTCACGATACGAAAGCATTCGCGATAGGCTACAATCCGACCTTTATCAAAGTCGGAAACGTGATGGTACGCATTTCTCCTCCTTACACGAGGCAACGTTTCACCAGGCAACGCCGGTCAACTGCTGTTTGTGTATAAGAAATCGGTTGGAAACTTTACTCATGTCAGTACGTTGTAGGTGTCGCCACCGGCGCCAACCTTGTGTGAATGCTCTTAAAAGCTAATCATTTGCGTATCACAGCATCTTGTTCCTGTCGGTTAAATTTCGCGTCTGTAGCACGTCATTTTCGTGGTGTAGCAATTTTAAGTGCTTGTAGTGTACGTTTCTGTAATATTCTTCTTATATTTCACATAAATGTATAGCCAAGGTCTAAAGCTTTATGATATTTCTGATTTTATAGGCTTCTGAAGACGAGAATTTGTCGAAACCGATAAAGCACAATAGAAAATAAATTTGGAACGGACGAATAAATTTTATTCTGAAAAATATACGTATGCCACAGATGCTGAAAATTACACCCTTGAACAAAATAATACATAGGGTAACTGAAAATATGTCCTAACAAAATGGTGACGTGTTGAAACAAATGTCATGTTTTACGTCCACAATATCGAGACAACAGCGTACATTGAAAATAGCCGTTTTAAAACGGCTGCCTACGCCTATAGACAATTCATATTGGAATGACGGCATCAAATTCCGAAAGATGGTGTGTACCATTCTCGGGTTATGTATCCTGCCAATTTGAAAAATACGGTTTCAAGAAAAAACGCGTTTAAAGATGTGGGTTACATTTTTGTAGTTAAATTTAACAGACCCCGAACAGCAGCCCCAAGACCGTAGAGCAATCCTTCCAGATCCGAAAGGAGGTTCTCCTCCATCTTCTTGGCGTCCATGGTGGTTCTGCGAGCCGCTTCGCCAGATTTTATCATCCGCTGCTGTGGTCGCTTGATACGCTTTTTCGCGGCTTGTTGGCAGAAGTTGTAATAATAGACTGATCCGATCCTAGGTTTGAGCACGTTCATAATTTCCATAATGCCTGTTAGGCTGTCGTTGACATTACGTGCTGTTACACTGGCCGCGGTGTCGACTATTTTTTTCCCGCTGTAAGTGGTTTATGGAGACATTTTTTCACAAATAGTCGTTTAACTAGATGAGAGAGTTTCTGACGAAATTGGGGTGAGCACTATAATAAACTACACGTCCCAGAGAACATTTTAATTTTTTAGTTTTCGAAGAGGACTTAACCCGTAAGCTGCCGAGCGTATTTCATAACGTCACTAGTCGCGCTGGGTGTTCCTGACTCCCCATACAAAAGTGGCTGTAATGACGGAATTGTGCAGCATATCGTTGATATAAATATATTTGCTGAATAAATGGCTCTTCAGAATGTTACCATGTTTGGTTGCATATTTTTAGATTAACGAAGTATCAGATTACCGTTTTTGAAACACATACAGTATTTCCCATTTTCTTACGACTTTGAAATGATTTATTTGTGGTATTATTCGTTCTGTACTACAGATTACCCATACCTAAACTTTTCTTCTGGCAACTCGTACAAAAGTTATACGAATTTAGTCACTGCCACTGGCTGCAACAGGTACGTTATTATAAGACTTTTCACATGCATTCTTCATATGGCTTAGACACACAGCTCTCAGACATGGTTCATAATGCGATTTAATTTTTATGACTTTATTCCGAGGACAAAGTATGTGGCGTCTTGGTTTAGATATCCTTTGTTCAGAAGGTGCTACATTCTTGCTGCCCTCGATTCCTGCCGTTTTAGCAGCTTTCTCCCTGACTTGTTTAGGCATGGAGTGTGTGGCTGCTCTCTTGCGCACTATCGGGTTTTACTAATGCTTTTTCCACTAAACGTAAAGACATTTTTCGGGAAATCCTCTCATTTTTGTTACTTGCATTTATGATGAAGGCTCAGTCATTCGGAAAAACAGGGCAGGTGGCGAGCGTCTGGTTTTTCTTCCGGTTGAATAAGTAGCGCACATGCCATCTTTTGTGTCTACTCCTGATTTTTGTCGTATTGTACATAATTTCTGGTTTCTTTTTACCCACAGTATGTACCAATGACATCGCCATGATGAACAGATGAAATGAGGATAACGTTACTTGTTTTGTTTGGCACATAGGAAACCATGGTACTACCCTTCCTGAATCGAAAAAGACTGCTTTTTAAATCACGACCCCTCATGCAAACCAACTCTGTAGGTAGTTCCCTCTTATTCTTTCTAAGAGTTCCTGCTACCTGAAGTTTCTTCAGGAGTTCTTCAGCCAGTGGGACGGAACAAACACAGTTGTGAAGTGTCACATTTCTTCCTGTCCCTTCGATAGGCCGTACAATTCTATTTACTACACCCTTAGGTGAATTTGACAATTTGCATCCTTAAAGTATGTCGTGTTCTTGCAGCGCACAAGATCTTCGATCCATATTTTGCTGAACTGCTTGGTATATGCTGACGGAAACAGCATTTGCCTCGAAATGCAACCAATTGTTCATCCACCTTCGTATTTTCAGACACAGTTTATTGTCACTGTTCCACAGAAATACAGTAATTCAAACAGTTCTCTGAATGCAGCTAGGCGATGAAGCTTTCTTCGCTGTGGTCTGTCTGTCCCGAATATCATCGAATCTCAAGACAGAGCAACAAAAAACGAAAGCGCCACAAACTCATTCTTGTATGAAATATTGCCATTCCAAAACCATTCTTATCCCATAAAGTCTTTCAGATTTTGGTGTCCTGTTCGGTAATAGCTTGGCAATATCAGTAGACCAAGAAGAGGTTTGATTTCCGCCTCATCGGCTGATTTGGCATCACAGTGTCTTGTGAAATTAGATGCAATTTGCTGTATGTAAATGCTGGTGCGCGATCTAATCGTTATAATAATTACATCATTCATGACTATGGAGAAACAGTCCACAGCACTTTTTGCAGCTTTTGCGACAGCTTTCATTCCAGGGAGGTGAATTAAAAGATCTACACGTCGAGTTTCAATGTTGCGACTGGGACAGTTTTTCATCTACCTGGTAACCTTATCCTTTTCAACAAAGAAATCATGATTGCTTTATCTGCTATGCTTACTTATGGTTCCAGGTTGTCTTCATACTCCGTTTCCGTGTGGCTATGATGTCAGAGAACACAACTATTTCCTCGCCTTCAATAAGATTCATATAATGTTGGTCGCGAGGCGAGCCGTTGGGAACCACTGCTGGCCTCGCTTATGTCAAACTTAACTCGTGTATAAGTTGCTTTACTTGCCCAAAAAGCCTACTAGGCCAGGAGTTGTATTTCGCTCCCACTTTCCCGCAACACTTTAAGTAAATCTAAGTCTTGCACTCTCCTGTCGTTGTGCTGTTTTTATTAAGTGTTCGTTAAATTTCATGCCGCTTTATAGTATTGTCCCCAGACGTGACGATGTGACGGTCCATGTAGTTGACCCCTCCCCCACAGTCGTAGCCGGATACTATACTGGGTACACTGCTTAAGCCAGTGTCGTGTACGTGCATAAGGGTTGGCACGCTAATATTAGTGACTGTGTCCTCGACTGCACTGGTTGAGAGCAGTGCGCGTCTTAGTCCCGTGAATGTGCGATAGAGGTAGCAGAATCGCCGCAGAGTCCATCTCCGTTACTAGTTCTCTAAATGTACACGACTGGTTTTTGCAAGAACAACCTTCTTTAAGTTGGCTGAGCAGCCTCTTTAAAATTCCACATGGGCTGCACCAAGGGTCTCAAAACATTTTGGCCTAAGGGCAATACTGACTCTTCCATTAATCCCAAGGGCCAAGTTTCTTTGAGGCCTGAAACCCTAGTACTGCTCGGAACTAATCGGTACAGTTCAGAAATCGTAACGATTACCATGCTGCCAATCTTTGGAGCTCACAGTGAGTGGCAATGCAGCAGTCATTACAGAATGAACCGCTTATTGCTTGACCTTGCAGCTATAGTCATAATTTCAGTTCATATACATTGCTGCAAATAAATACCACTCGTGAAGGTCATTGTAACGTGTTTTCACGAAACCTTCTTTCTTTCGTTCGTCATTCGCATCACAGCAAGTGGTCAGATCGTAGTGCAAGCTATTTAATAGTAGCAGCAGTGCACAATATCTTCCCACTGCAACCTGAAACAGAAAATGTAGTGGAACTAGGGTGCTTTCTGACTACAGTTTCGTAATGAAGTGTTAAACAGTGAGTAATTAATTGAATTAAAACTGCCTTAAAGATAAATCCAGTGCAATTCTTTACTCACAAGCCTTGCTCGTACTACTGTTACTTGGCATATTTTGATTTCTAGTTACATCCGATTTGTGTAAATATGCTAAATAAACGGAAGATGCAGCGCAGGAACTTAGAGCAATGAGGACATAAATATTTCTTGATTGAGTCGAATAGCAAGGCAATGTATATAATTCGCAATGAAACTATATCGGTTCTGAAAGAATAAAATGTAAAATGTCATTATGAGACCAAACATTCTCAAAGTTATTCCGTATTTACGGGAATGCAACGGTTAGAAACATAGGCGTCTGTGAAAGGTGGTTTGAAATCTCGGCAGATGTTTAAGAAAGTAAATGCTGAATAAGAAGCAGCAAATCGTCTAGTTTCCGCGTGGATCACTCATTAGCAAAGCTTGGAGAACTATTTCCTGAAAGAAGCATCAGTTGAAGAAATGTTTTCAGAAAAAGCTAATTTGTTTAAAAACATCAAATGTGTCAGCAAACACTGTGGCATGACGAGTAAAAGATAGTGCTGAAAATATACCACAGTTGTCTGAAAAAACTCGACACTTCAAGAGTGGTTCTCTTTGGTTCTGGATGAGTCAATAGAGGTTCCAGATACTGCACAGGTGTTAATTTTTATTCGAGGAATAAATAAAAATGAAGTGTATGAGTTTTTATTCGAGGGATAAACTAAAATAATCAAGTGTATGAAGAGCTTCTTGGCGTTCATAGCATTCAGGACATGGTCATTGGTGGAGAAATTTTTAAAGACATAGAAAATACTGTTCAGAAAAACAGTCTTCAGTGGGATAGCTTTTGATGTGTCAGAACTGATCGTGGCAAAAATATGTGCGGAGAAAATAAAGGTTTCCCGCTCTCGTGCCAAAGACAATAGAAAACGACAGTGAATCAAAACCATTAATCGTACACTGCATCATTCATATACAGCTTCAAGCACACAAAAAATGTATCACGCATTTTAATACATGCCAAAAATTCAGTCGGCAATTAGGAACACCATTTCCGTTAGATTCCGCAATTGAAACGTCGATTGCTTTAAAAATAAATTTTGAGAAAAAACATTCAGTAGCTAAAATGGCATAAATCAGTGTTTATTGTTGACAACCAATTTCTACAGATGTAACTCATCTTATTGTCTTAAAGAAATTTGTTAAAAATGTTTCCAGTGCGAATTAGTACCTCATGCCATGTTGTCATTATGGTGTATGAAATACAGCACATTATCTACAGATTTGTTGAGAATAAAATCATTTCCACCATATTTGCAGCGTATATTTCGTCTAAGGTGGATTAACGATGTGTGTAGCATAACGTGAACACAAACAGGTGTACAAATGTGCGTTTCAGTGTATATTGTGCATTATAATGATTATCAAGCCTCTGTCAATACTACGTACCCGAACATCCCAAAGTGCACAAAGTGCTTTTTAACTGTAGATTTATTGTCGACAAAACTGAGTGTAATGTGCTGTATTTTATCCACCATGGTGACAACATGACATGAGGTACTAAGAATGGATCATGCTCTATAACAAAAATGTTTTTCGGGGACCAAAGTTTATTCCTGTGCTTCAAAATTTCTCGAAAAAGAGACTTAGCATTGTCGTTAATTACATCCATAGCGTGCATGGACATCTTGAATGAATTCGTGTTAGTTAACGACGACAAATCAAAATGTAAGTCATAAACATATACTGCGAGGAAAAAGGTTACCATGCGTGGGATCTTGCAACATCGCTGCAGAGAATCGTAACAAGGTTGCGGAAGCCCGAGCAGTGGTACCGGTGGCATCAACTGCGACGCGAGGCGCATTGCGATTGGTGTAGCAGACTGATTTCTGGGCGGTAGTTTATAGGAGAACGCGTGACTTAGTGTTCATTTATAATAGCCATGGAGACAGAGCCAGGCCAGAAGGTGGTTTCTGAAATGTTCATGAAAGACTGAAAAAAATTACAATAAACACACTCTTTATGCGAAACACCGTTCGTTAAGCGAGTCAGTTTCTTGCATTTTCTTCTATTCATTATGCAAATAACTTGTTATGAGAGGCACTCGATAAGCAAGGTTCGACTACAATTAAAAAAAAATTACGGCGGGCCGGATGTCATGCATGTCTGACGCGTTACCGCGGGCAGGATTGATGATGACCTGGAAGCGGTGTTGGCCCGCCGGACGTAATTTGAAGACCCCTGCAGTACTCTTTTGTTACTATGCGGACCGCGGGTCTCAGAATTCCTGTTGTCTACTTTGACTTCCTGATGACGCCAGCGCTGGTGCACTAAAATGGAATTATTGTACGCGGTTGCCTTTAAAGACGAACCGTACTTTACTCTTACTCCTCTAGCATTCGCCTTACTGCAACTGATTTCGTAAAGTCGTCCCGTTTCTTATTGTTACTTCGCAGTGTTATCTGTCGGTGTTTGGAAGATGTTAAAGCTTCAAAAACTTGCCGGTGAACTTTTAATCGGACGCTCTCGTGTTCTCCCTCTTCCGTGTGGGAATTATACTGCATTTATCCGAATTTAGAGAGTCATATTAAACACGCGATGTGTTCGTGCCTGTTGAACATTCTCCGTTTGGGTGCTGGGTTCAGTTTGTCGAAGAATCGTCGGGCCAGTCACGCATTTTTGGAAGTAATCACTATGCCTCGGCGATTGTCGACATTATGTTGGGGTCGAAAGGCCTCCCAGAAACCTAAGGAAGATGAAACCTTTTTGTTCAGCTGCATCTACTGTTCGCGAAATAACGAATGTAAAAACAGGAAGCTGTTTTCCATTTAGTTATTGGTTCTAAGAAACAGCTTATTTTCCTGTGGTGTGTTCATAATGTTAGCAACTGATCGGACACAGGGATTTTGTCAGCAATACTGCGCATCATGTCTTGTGCCCGTGTTATGACCGAGTTGGACCGAAGAGGTGGCTAATATATATATATCACCCCTTGTTTGACAAAAGTGTCATGCGAGTGAAAAATACATGTCATGCTAATAGAAGCATTTCATTTCCAAGTTTCCACTAAATTCAGAATGGAAACGATGAACTCGCGAGAAGAATAGGTATTAGTTCGCAGATCAAATATTCACGTAGATAGCATGTTTGGCCCCACAGGTAAAAGCTTCCTTCTGTTGGATTCACCCCGGACATATAAAGCAGAACAACGAAAAGCAGAACAACGAAAAATATTTGTTGCTTGTACTTCTTGCTTGGTAATTGATCGTATTACTGTTTTGCCCACTATGTCGCGGAAATGATTTGCGCACTATGTCGCGGAAATTAACAAAACACCTCTAAGTAGAACAAAAATAATTTTCCAGAATGAACGAAGGTTTATACATAAAAGCACCTCTTTATACATAGTGGAGGTGTGTGTGTGTGTGTGTGTGTGTGTGTGTGTGTGTGTGTGTGTGTGTGTGTGTTGGCTTAAGTTTCCTTTCGTTTTGTTAAAGAATCTAAGGTAGATTAGTTACATGTTGTACGTCTCGGGGACGTGACTTTGACAAGTCTTCCAGCGGGCAGATGCCATGGGTTCTTTTTGTTGCTGAAGAACTCGGTAACAACATGCTTGAGTTCAGAATAGGAATCGAAGATCAGTTTTGGAATGTCGGCTCCTAAAATAACATTTTCTTTCAGTTTTGCTTCCTACAGATGTGTAAACTCGCGAGATACTTGCAGCAGTCTCCATCTTATTATCGCTAGATGCATGTCACTGTGTAGAGGCTGTAATATTTTTTTTATTTCCCATTCCACGAGGTCCCTCCGCAAAAACAAGGAATAGCCACGTAGCATGCCGCAGTAGTTGCTATGTCTACAAGCGGAACCCACTCAAATCGACATTTTAGCTTATTATTATTAGTTGAAATAACATACGAAATTTTCATTATTATAGTCACTAAGAGACAATTTTTTAAAAGTATTGAGCGTTCATTGTAAATAATGAATGATACACCTTGGTGTTGTGTTGTTAGGATTCAGCACAGTGAAAACCACAAAAATAAGCCACTTTCACTAAAGTTTTCCGTTGGCGTGTGTAACAAGAAGAGATGAGGTAATACGCTGTTAAAGTGGTGACAATGCTAGTTGACACGGCCGGGAAAAGCCTTGATCTATCATTCTAGCCGACAGACAGCGTTGTGTACTGGAGGGTGGCGGCCCGGGTATTGTTGTGAATGGTTGTGGTGAGTTGACGAGCGGCGGTGTGGTTGCAGCGTGACGTCGGCCGTCAAATGGGGCAGGGTGCCTCGTCGCATCAGCCGCTGGAGAGGGGCCGTGGGACGGCCAACGCTGCCAATGGCGTCCCCACAAGGAGCAAGTCCTTCCGCCGCAGCAAGGTGAGTACCGGGCATTCGTACTCTACTAAAGAACTGCCAAGAGTTCCTCCAACTAATGGACGGCGCAGTCACACGCAGGCCACTTACAGGATGTGGTTGCTGCCTCTAGTGCTCAGATACTACCCAGTTGTTTCAGCCGTCGAGATCCAGCAGCTTCCAGGCAGAGCGCGAGTGCTTCTTCAGTGTGCCACGACCCATAACACAGATAAAATGATCAATTAAATTACATTCTTCACCGCTTTATTAAGAAACAGAAACGAGGTATGGTCGTGGTTACAGAAGTTGGCTTAAGCGAAGATTGGGCACTTACAAGGGGATTTCAATTTGTTCCGTTTTTAACATATTTGTTCTTCGCACTGGTCTTAATTGGAAAGGAAAAGCCTCATTCTGAGGTCAGCGGAATGCAGATGGAGCTCATCGAGGCCGCGATAGAAATCAGCAGCTGGTTGCCGGTCAACTTTCAGGTGTGTAGTTAACCAACGGAGTCGAAGAGCGTTCCTCTTTCGGAAAACAGCCAGGGGATTTCCTTGCCTTTTCGGTTTACATTTGTTGCTAGAGAACAATACGATAGACAGCAATGAGAAAATGTAAACACTTCGTGAGATAGGTTGAAACCTGTCGTCCTAGCAAGCGATAACGCACAGTAGGTGAAGCCCTGGAACCGTATCAGGGACGAGCGATAATCAAATTAGTGCAATCTTGGATGTGTTTTATTTCAATAGCCTTCTGCCAAGTTATTTTCCAGAACTAGTTTACCTGATAAAATGTTCCACCTCAAAAATCGCGCTCTTGACAAGGTGTTAAATTCTTCGTCTCTTCCATTAAGATTGAGGGTTGGAACTTTAATAGTACCAACTATTTATTTACAGCTCGTACAAAATAGATAAGTGTTTCAAAGCTTTACTGACCTTCAAAGTAGTCGCGAGCATTGTGTATAACTCGTTGCCAGCGATGTGGAAGCCCTAGGATACTCTTAGCAGTACCAGTTGTGTTGACAGTTCAAGCTGCGTGGTCTATTGCCTGACGAATTTTTAGCATTTCTGAAGCTAATGCCGTGAAGTGTTTCATTCTGTTTAGAAATCGAGTTGAACTTACGAGGGATTAAGTCAGGGGAGTGCAGTACGTGGTATAGCACTTCAGTCAAACAAATCAATAACAGCTTGCACTGTACGTGCTTGAGCATTGCCCTGCAAAATGATGGTCAGGTCCCGCAGAAAGTGTCATCACTTTTATCTCTATGCTGTTCATTTTTGGAATACAACCTATGACCTGAGTGCTGTACCACGTACTGCACTCCCCTGACTCAAGCCCTTGTAAGTTCACCTCGATTTCTAAACTGAAGGAAACACTTCACGGCATTAGCTTTAGAACTGCTACAAATTCATCGGGCAATAGACCGCGCCGCTCGAACTGTCAACACAACTGGCACTGCTAAGAGCATCATACGACTTCCACATCGCTGGCAACGGGTTATACACAATGCTGGTGACTATTTTGAATGTCAGTAAAACTTTGAAACAGGTATCTATTTTGTACGAGGTGTAAATAAATAGTTGCCACTATTAAAGTTCCAACCCTCCCATTACCGTTCTGCGATCTACGAGGGTTGCAAAGTAGTCACCAGCGTTGTGTAGAATCAGATGCCAGCGATGTAGAAGACGCAGTATACCGTCAGCAGAGCCTGTACTGTTGATTGTGCGAATTGAGCGGTCTACTGCCTGTCGAATCTCTGAAACAGTTCTGAAGCGAATGCCACGAAGTGGTTCCTTCATCTTCGAATCAAATCAAAGACTCAAGGGCTTGAGTCCGGGGAGTACGGTGGATGGTATAGTACTTCCCCAGTCCCATCGTGCGAACAGGGCAGCCACAGCTTGTGCTGTATGCGCCCGCGCATTCTCGTGCAATGCCGATTCCCAGCACGCCTGTTGAAGACCTTGATGACACTGTCGTGCTGTACGATCTCTGGCACATTCAATCTGATTCAACTCTGTTGTTCCTGTTTCGAAAACATAGTGACACCGTCACGTTAGACGGCTCGCTCACAAGTGGCTGTTTCCCTCGATTGTGCGCACGCCGGTGACGTGGGACAGGCGAATCCATTTGCTCGGAGGTAAGAAAGGTATGTCTACAACATAGGCTATCAGCGACAATAGTAGATTCCATTGCATAGTGTTTCCACAGCAGTGTTGCCACTATTTAAGTTCCAACCTACGTATTCACCCTAGATAACACTGTGGACGGTTAATATGTAGTGATTCTCGCCCGCCCGGCCGAAGTGGCCGAGCGGTTCTAGGCGCTACAGCCTGGAACCGCGCGACCGCTACGGCCGCAGGTTCGAATCCTGCCTCGGGCATGGATGTGTGTGATGTCCTTAGGTTAGTTAGGTTTAAGTAGTTCTAAGTTCTAGGGGACTGATGACCTCCGCTGTTAAGTCCCATAGTGCTCAGAGCCATTTGAACCATTTTTGATTCTCGCCCACTCAGACTGTGAAGTAATGTAGGTGAAGTTAACAATCAAAGGTTGGTCAAACATGGTAATGAGGTGCTTTCATACATTACCTGCGTTAGGATCTGTAATGGCTGAGCGCTTCAGAGCGAACTCGCAAAATATCATGCTATTGTGTAGGTAGAGACTTCAACTGCCAGCTGTAGAATAGTGGTGCCAGCGACAGGGATTGTTGTGACTTTGTTCTGAATGTCTTGTCTGAGAATTACTTCGAGTAAATGGTGAACCAACATATGGAGGCAATTTCTTAGACCGTTTGATAACTTACTAATAATTAACGCAGAGGACTGCGTCTGTTCCCATTTGGCTGGGATATTATCAGCAACCACTAGCCTTAGAATGATTATTACGAAAGATAAAAAAAAATATTTTTGCGAACAAGTTGCAAATTTGCAGAGTTCCTGAATAATCAACACCAAATATTCAGCTCTGACGACGAACATGTCGCGCAGAAAACGGATACGCGTTACACAAATATGTGGCGAAAGGACTCATCGTGATTAAAGAGTCGTGTGTAGTTGCTACGAAAGCACAGAACTTCATCGCAGATTTAAGTGAAATCAATCTAATTGACAAATAGAAGCTGAACGAAGCTGAAATGAGCGTAAGGAGAACAATGCTAGAAGCGTGCAATGAATTCGAAAGTAAGATTTTGCTAACCAATCTAACTAAAAATCGTCACACACTAGCAACATAATATATTACTTGCACATTATGTTAGAATGCATTTTCTGCACCTCTCCGTAGTACATTAATCGTGGAAAGCAGAAGTTACCAGCTTATAGCATGAAACTAGATGTGTTCAAAATGCCCTCTGTCAGCACCGATACACTCGTCAATCCACCATCGCACTGAATCCCGCCTGCGCTGACGTATCCCTGTAGTATTGCATCCTTCCACCATACAGGCATAAGCTACCGCCAAGTAAATGTGTGGTGGATTTAACTCAGGAGAAAGTCGAGGCCAGAAAATAATTCCACCTCTTCGGTATCCCTCTGATATTTACACAGTTGATGCTACGTGTAAGCCTATGAAGTGAGCCGCGTGCCAGTATAACTTCGCTTAACCACACGTAACCCCAGAGGGCTCTTTGAACATTTGACGTAAGAAGAGTTTCATTTGCAGTGACGGCACTTCTGGTTTCTGTGTGATTCCCATTATCAGTGAACTATGAAAAGTTGTAAAAAACAAGCTCTAGCACTAAAACACAGCGTTTGCGAACTCATGTCCGTATGACTTACTTTCTTCTTCTACGTGTGAGAAACGTGTTCAGGAAAATTGGACTTGTGTGTACAGAAAGGGCGATTCAAAAAAATGATTCAAATGGCTCTGAGCACTATGGGACTCAACTGTTGTGGTCATAAGTCCCCTAGAACTTAGAACTACTTAAACCTAACTAACCTAAGGACAGCACACAACACCCAGCCATCACGAGGCAGAGAAAATCCCTGACCCCGCCGGGAATCGAACCCGGGAACCCGGGTGTGGGAAGCGAGAACGCTACCGCACGACCACGAGATGCGGGCAAGGGCGATTCATAAAGTACCTCTGGATATACAGAAGACGTAGCGCTAAAACTACCAGACACACAGGAAATAGACACATGTAAGTCTCCATATTTTTAACTCGCATTACAGATGCTCAATACGGTATTCAAACTTGCGCCATATACGTCCAAAAGAGTCATGGCCGGTATCAGAAGCTGCACAGACTAGGTCCTAAGCCTAACTACACACATCGAAGTCGGATTTCAGAAAAAAAACAACTCTACATCTTTAGTCTTTGTCGACTTGTCTGTCACTTACGATATCGCGTGGAAAAGAGAGCTCTTATACCGTAAGCTGGTCAGTCATCCACGCCAAACCACATTAAGACTAATCGATTACTTGCTCTCAGACAGGCGCTTATGAGTAGTGCAGAGTAATCTCATAAGCAAAGGAAATAAAATAATGGACTACCCCGTGGGTCAGTATTATCCACTACACTTCTAAATTTTTATATTTCTGACATACCTGAAACCACGTAAAGCACTTTTGATATGCAGTCTATCTAGCACTTGCGGGTCAGCACAAAGTGTTCAGAAGTGCTAGTTTAGATGTACTTTTATCACTCTGATGATCAGCAAAATACATAAATATTTCATCGTTTGGAGACTTCTACCCAGTTTTTCTACAACCGAAATCAGCAGTTTCCACTTAAACAACAAAGCGTCGTATTGTAAACTGGAGGTCTGTAACGACGACAAAATGCTTCCCTACCAAAGTCACCCAAATTATCTTGGAATGACTCTTGATAGGATGCTATCTTTCAGGAAGCGTCTAGCAAAACTTCTTGGAAATCATTCACCGTAAAAACCTTATCTATAAACTTCAATATTAACTGAAGAGCAAACCTGGGAGACCCAAACCACTTTTTCTTGTCCACAGGATCAAGCTGTGACTGGATAAGGATACTGGAGCAGTTTTTAATGTGTTATCTGTATTTATGTCTGTTTAGGTATCTTTTATGTGTTCTTGACTGTACTACAGTATGTTATGCGCTGTGCTATACGGCAAATAAAGCCGGCCGCGGTGGCCGTGCGGTTCTAGGCGCTGCAGTCCGGAACCGCGGGACTGCAACGGTCGCAGGTTCGAATCCTGCCTCGGGCATGGCTGTGTGTGATGTCCTTAGGTTAGTTAGGTTTAAGTAGTTCTAAGTTCTAGGGGACTGATGACCTAAGATATTAAGTCCCATAGTGCTCAGAGCCATTTGAACCATTTTTGAACGGTAAATAAATAAATAAATAAATAATCAGTGACCCCATTAATAATGCGTCCTTGCAGCTCTTACAAATTAAGTGGCAGTGGAGGTAGGAACACACGACTTCTAACTTAAAGCCGTAAGAAGAATCACATGGAGTTAAATTATGTAACCGTGTGGGTCACTGAAGAAGAAAATCCAATCCAATGATAAGGCATTTTGACATTGATGTAAAAAAAGAAAGTTTGAAATAATGTGATGAAGCCCCGTCGTATTGCAAAATGAAGTCTACACTGTCTTGCTGGTATTATGGCATCAAAATACACTCCTGGAAATTGAAATAAGAACACCGTGAATTCATTGTCCCAGGAAGGGGAAACTTTGACACATTCCTGGGGTCAGATACATCACATGATCACACTGACAGAACCACAGGCACATAGACACAGGCAACAGAGCATGCACAATGTCGGCACTAGTACAGTGTATATCCACCTTTCGCAGCAATGCAGGCTGCTATTCTCCCATGGAGACGATCGTAGAGATGCTGGATGTAGTCCTGTGGAACGGCTTGCCATGCCATTTCCACCTGGCGCCTCAGTTGGACCAGCGTTCGTGCTGGACGTGCAGACCGCGTGAGACGACGCTTCATCCAGTCCCAAACATGCTCAATGGGGGACAGATCCGGAGATCTTGCTGGCCAGGGTAGTTGACTTACACCTTCTAGAGCACGTTGGGTGGCACGGGATACATGCGGACGTGCATTGTCCTGTTGGAACAGCAAGTTCCCTTGCCGGTCTAGGAATGGTAGAACGATGGGTTCGATGACGGTTTGGATGTACCGTGCACTATTCAGTGTCCCCTCGACGATCACCAGTGGTGTACGGCCAGTGTAGGAGATCGCTCCCCACACCATGATGCCGGGTGTTGGCCCTGTGTGCCTCGGTCGTATGCAGTCCTGATTGTGGCGCTCACCTGCACGGCGCCAAACACGCATACGACCATCATTGGCACCAAGGCAGAAGCGACTCTCATCGCTGAAGACGACACGTCTCCATTCGTCCCTCCATTCACGCCTGTCGCGACACCACTGGAGGCGGGCTGCACGATGTTGGGGCGTGAGCGGAAGACGGCCTAACGGTGTGCGGGACCGTAGCCCAGCTTCATGGAGACGGTTGCGAATGGTCCTCGCCGATACCCCAGGAGCAACTGTCCCTAATTTGCTGGGAAGTGGCGGTGCGGTCCCCTACGGCACTGCGTAGGATCCTACGGTCTTGGCGTGCATCCGTGCGTCGCTGCGGTCCGGTCCCAGGTCGACGGGCACGTGCACCTTCCGCCGACCACTGGCGACAACATCGATGTACTGTGGAGACCTCACGCCCCACGTGTTGAGCAATTCGGCGGTACGTCCACCCGACCTCCCGCATGCCCACTATACGCCCTCGCTCAAAGTTCGTCAACTGCAGATACGGTTCACGTCCACGCTGTCGCGGCATGCTACCAGTGTTAAAGACTGCGATGGAGCTCCGTATGCCACGGAAAACTGGCTGACACTGACGGCGGCGGTGCACAAATGCTGCGCAGCTAGCGCCATTCGACGGCCAACACCGCGGTTCCTGGTGTGTCCGCTGTGCCGTGCGTGTGATCATTGCTTGTACAGCCCTCTCGCAGTGTCCGGAGCAAGTATGGTGGGTCTGACACACCGGTGTCAATGTGTTCTTTTTTCCATTTCCAGGAGTGTATATACCCTGGGTGGTTTTAATTGAACTTTGAACTGACGGTGTTTAGAGTGCTGCAGTGCGGGTTGTATACATATCAGCACGCTGTCGGTAGGCATGTTCATTAATAGATGCGCTCGCGGAACCTGCCACCAGATGAAAATATGGCGCCTTAAGCAGTCAGAATATTTCCTGCTTTGACGTCAGTATATGGCCTTTTGTGAAGTGACTTGTTGTAAACGGTTAAGAGGGTTGAAGTTTTCCATACAAAATCACGCAATGGCTATTGAGAAGAAAGACCCTGCACTGCCTGTAAAGTTGTTTTTATCAAAAGGGCAGCAATTGAAGCGTTGCATTACGTGAATGTCGGCGACAGAAACAGGTGCGAAGAGGCTCCATGTCAGTAAATTGGGTAAAGAATATGATCAAGAACTTTGAAGAAACATGCGAATTAGGCTATGCATCATGGTGAGGGAGTCGGCTCCATTCCCGCGGCGGTTGTTGATGAAGTAGCTGCATCTATACCCGACCATGCAGCACGTGCCTCAAATTCTGCAGCTGGTACTCGAGCTGCGTCACAAGAATTGTCTCACCCGTGGTTATCAGTTCAAAAGATTTTGCGCCGCATGTTACACAGGTGTCCTACAAGAGTCAGAATGTGCAGCAAATGAACCCCAAAGATAGTGACTTTGCCCTTCGTTCTTTGGCATTCATGGAAATGGATGACATGGCGGCGGTAAATATTATTTCGATGGATGAGGCACATTTTACTCTGCACGGTGATTTCAATGCACAGAACTGCCTCATATGAGGTTCTACTCTGCCATTTGTTGTGCAGGAACTTCCACTGGACCCAGCTTATGTGACTGTGTGATGTGGTTTCACAAGCTTCTTCGTTCTCGGTCCATTTTTCTTCGATGAGATGACACGTTGCAGGCCTGTTGTTAGAACCTCCTTCCTCTCCCGCGTCACATGATTCCAGCTTTAACAATGCAGCTGTGTCTACACCGCCATTTTCATGCAAGATGCGGTGACACCACATGTCGCTTGCCGGATGAAAGCTTTGCCTCGAGAAACCCTCGGTAACGACCGCGTCATCTCTATAGTATGATTAGAATTACTTGATAGTTGACTTACTGCTTTGGAGTTGGTTTTCTCCGATCGGAGCGCTGACGTCACGGCCGAACCGTTCGCCGTTGCCAAACTCTAACAACAGTGTTAGTTTACTTTCAGTTCCTTGTCCGGATTTCTGCTTGGTGTGTATAAATCCCGAATCCTCGGTCTGAGCCCCTTATTGCGTATTTCATGACATATAACACACACACACACACACACACACACACACACACACACACACACACTGGTGCTAACTAAATTCACGTGTTTCATAAAAGCACTAATCAATACTGGATCCTTCCGCACAAGACATGACTCAGCGTCATTTATACAGCTATTATAATCATAGAGATAGCCTTACTTTCGGTAAGCTTCGCACGACGTTACGTGAAGCCATATTTGGGAATTTTAATTCATTTAGTTAGTTTAAATGTGATTTTTTTTATTTCTAATACTTCGCCGCGCCATTTTCATCATCTTATTGACTTTTTTTTTTATTTGCTCTTGATTTTTCCTAACATTCGTTCATTTGCAGTCTGCTTGTGTCGCGCGTAATCTGCAACCAAGTGCCAACTAGGGCTGCTCATCGCTTGGTTACCCGGCATCCCACGAAGCCAGTGTGATGACAAGTTTTACGTAACTAGATATTACAGTTTGTTTTACCGCTAAAACTGAAATTCTGCTGCGGAAAACGGCTATGCAAACAAACATATTATGAAACGTTTCTGTCATCAGTTTGCTCGTAGAAGTGAGCCTTAAATGCCGTGAACGAAGCGATCGCGATTGTAGTTCTACCGAAGATTGTTGATCGTCGTTTTCTCGGATATACTGCATATCACGAGTTGACGTCAGATTAGGACATGAATTTAAATTCAGGGCTACAAAACGAGTCGTCTGTCACAGTTGAGTCATTCATCAGCTGAAATCAGCTGTCGTCCGTGCATCTCATTTCCGTGATGGCTCGCGGCGGCCGCTTCCAACAGTGCTCCGCGAAACACGGTTGGCTTTGGGAGAGGGTTGGGGGGGAGATGTGGGGTATAAGTTTAAGTTCGTTTTGCAAACAGGAAAAATAATAACGTAGACATTGGCGGGAGAAATGTTTGCTGCACTAGTAACGTTGTAATAAAATACCCTGTACAACACATTTCGAACTCTATCAGAAAATGGAATTTTTTTAAATTGAATACAGATCTACAAGGTTGTGCACAAATAACTCTGTGTGTGTGTGTGTGTGTGTGTGTGTGTGTGTGTGTGTGTGTGTGTGTGCGCGCGCGCAGACTTTGAGGAAATCCTCTGAGACTAGTTCCTCCACCTTAATGCTGCCAGCACAAAAAAAAAGTGTGTGGTGGTGGGGGGTCCGTTTTTCAGCTTAGCTCTGGAAGACTTCGATCGGTTTTAACCAATCGAGGTCTGGAACAGTTTCAACCAAAATTGGCTTGTGGTTTAAAAGACTACTACCGTCCTGTGGGGTGGGGACATTAAAACGATGACATGTAAAAGCAATCAACAAAAAACTGTACACAGATTTGTCTCCACCCCTATCGAATAGGAGATTGGGATACGCAATTAACACCAGTTAATCTTTCTCTGCCGATTTACGTTCTTCTTCTTCTTCTTCTTCTTCTTCTTTAAAAAAATCTGTAAATGTTTTCGCTGAAGTTTCTCTTCTATTCTTCCGTCCAGCTTCTCATGCTTACGGTTCTCGATTTTTCTGAAAGATTATTTATTTGTCAGACTGATGATTCTCGGCTAATGTTTTGAGTTCAAGCGGAGTGAATAGTTTTATGATATTATATTACAGTGCTGCAAAACAGTCAATATTTTCTTTACTCGTTTTGCTTTTGTTATTTTTATTAAATGTATTTATTTTATATTAATTACGCTGTAAATAATTGAAATGTTTTCACACTTCACTATAAACTGGATTTAAACTATAAGATTAAAGAGCTTCGTTACCTGGGACGGGCCTAGTGTTCGTAACGGAGCCTTTTGGCGTCGTGTGCTACCTGTTTTAGTCCCTCTATATACTACTCACTAGAGTGTGTGCTCTTATTTCTTAGTAATCCTTATTTTATCTTTGTTTTCTGGATGTATTTCGAAGGTCGCATGAGTACTTGAAGCTTTTCTTACGCATTTTCTCCACCAGAAGATACCTAGAATCTGAAAGTGGGGAAAAAAAAATTGACAATGCCGTGATAAAGAAAAATCCTGCACTGTTCAGAAGTACGAACATACGCAGATACAAAAAGGCTTTTGCAAATCAGAACGAAAGCATGGCACATAGGATAAGGGAAACAGCGGTTATGCACCGCCTTTGGTTGAATTTGTAAATACAGGTGGTCCATTGATCGTGACCGGGCCAAATATCTCACGAAATAAGCGTCAAACGAAAAAACTAAAAAGAACGAAACTTGTCTAGGTTGAAGGGGGAAACCAGATGGCACTATGGTTGGCCCGCTAGATGGCGCTGCCATAGGTCAAACGGATATCAACTGCGTTTTTTGAAAATAGGAACCCCCATTTTTATTACATATTCGTGTAGTACGTAAAGAAATATGAATGTTTTAGTTGGACCACTTTTATCGCTTTGTGATAGATTGCGCTGTAATAGTCACCAACATATGGCTCACAATTTTAGACGAACAGTTGGTAACAGGTAGGTTTTCTAAATTAAAATGCAGAACGTGGGTACGTTTGAACATTTTATTTCGGTTGTTCCAATGTGATACATGTACCTTTCTGAACTTCTCATTGCTGTTACAGCGTGATTACCTGTAAATACCACATTAATGCAATACATGCTCAAAATGATGTCCGTCAACCTAAATGCCTTTGGCAGTACGTGTAATGACATTCCTCTCAACAGCGAGTAGTTCGCCTTCTGTAATGTTCGCACATGCATTGACAATGTGCTGACGCATGTTGTGAGCTATTCAATACCGCTTCAACCGCATGCGAGCTATATGCCGGACATCCATCATGTTGGAAGTACATCGCCATTCTGTCATGCAGTGAAACATCTTGTTGTAACATCGGTAAACATTACTTAGGAAATCAGCATACGTGGCACCATTTAGATTGCTATCGATAAAATGGGGGCCAATTATCCTTCCTACCATAATGTCGCACCATACATTAACCCGCCTAGGTCGCTGATGTTCCACTTGTAGCAGCCATCGTGGATTTTTCGTTGCTCAATAGTGCATATTATGCTGGTTTACGTTACCGCTGTTGGTGAATGACGCTTCGTCGCTAAATAGAACGCGTGCAAAAAATCTGTCATCGTCCCGTAGTTTCCCTTGTGCCCAGTGGCAGAACTGTACACGACGTTCAAAGTCGTCACCATGCAATTCCTGGTGCATAGAAATATGGTACGGGTGCAATCGATGTTGATGTAGCACTCTCAACACCGACGTTTTTGAGATTCCCGATTCTCGCGGAATTTGTCTGCTACTGATGTGCGGATTACCCGTGACAGCAGCTAAAACACCTACTTGGGCATCATTTGTTGCAGGTCGTGGTTAACGTTTCACATGTGGCTTAACACTTCCTGTTTCCTTAAATAATGTAACTATCCGGCGAACGGTGCGGACACATGGGTGATGTCGTCCAGGATACCGAGCAGCATACATAGCACTCGCCCGTCGGGCATTTTGATCACAATAGCCATACATCAACACGATATCGACCTTTTCCGCAATTGGTAAACGGTCCATTTTAACACGGGTAATGTATCACGAAGCAAATAGTGTCCTCACTGGCGGAATGTTACGTGATACCACGTACTTCTACGTTCGTGACTATTAAGCGCCATCGATCACAAAGCGAAAAAAGTGGTCCAACTAAAACATTCATATTTCTTTACGTACTACACCAATATGTAATAAAAATGGGGGTTCCTATTTAAAAAAAAACGCAGTTAATATCCGTTTGACCTATGGCAGCGCCATCTAGCGTGCCAACCATAGCGCCATCTGGTTTCCCCCTTCAACCTAGACGAGTTTGTTCTTCGTAGTTTTTTCGTTTGCTGCTTATTTCGTGAGATATTTGGCCCGGTCACTATCAATGGACCATCCTGTATACTGTATATTTTGCGAGTAAGTAAGTACTGGATGTTTCAAAATGTTTGCACAATACTTCCGCTTTTCTTTCAGTTCGCAAAAGTGTGCAGAATTTCCCGTGCATGTACATGAATTGTAAATTATGCTTCGCCATTAACAGACTCTGCTACTGTTGCCAATTTGTTAATGCTGTTGGTATACTGCGATTGTTTCGGAAGACTGGCGTTCCCTTATAACCACAGTCCTTCCGTTGAGCGTAGGGTTGAGCTACACGACGTTTTGTTGTATCCCACGTGCCGTGAACAGCAGCCAATCAGGGAACGCAGCTGGGTCGCAGATTGTTTTAAGAGCCAGCGTACAAGTATTTTCGATGAGCAGAAAGAAAGTTATGCTTAATAGGCAAGACGATGTTTGAGCTATTTTATGCAGCTGAGCATCAAAATGTTATTAAGCCGGTTTTTGGTCTCTCAGTATGAACCAGGGATGTAACAGAGGCGACCTTGCCGAAGTCGGAGTCTGTGCAGTTACTTTGTTGGAGCAGCAGACATGTTTGTTCCCATGTGATTATCACCCTCTGGAGTAGACGACGTTCCCACTGCGTTACTGAGATGTTGCCAACATGACAGAGGGTAGAGGTGGAACTGTTGTAGCTGGCTCAGGGTGGTGTGGCCTCTTGGTGCACAAGTTGTGAGACCTATCTTGGTGCCAATTTCCAGAATGCGGGAGGAATTAAGTACAAGTACCGTTCCCCTTCAGCGTGGCACCAACTGAAACCTGAAACGCAACGGCCGTCCCGAACTTCACAGATTTTTATCGTCTTTCATACTTTCTAAATTAAATTGTATGGTGAAGGTGAAAATTACTCCTTCCCGAAAAATCGGTTGCCCTCCAAGCAGGCAAGTCACCTGTGGTTTCTGTTGCTCAGAGAAAAGTAATCTTGAGTGAACAGTCCACAGGTGACCTGCCGGTTCAGTACCCAACAAGCACAATTAATCTTAGTACGTAAAGTGATTGCTTTAGTTTAACGACTTAAGTAAATGGCGGGCAAGTCCGCGATTACTATAAATGGACTCGTAATTTTACAAGAAACTTGAATTTGTGATTTAAAGTACGAAATTAATTTTCTTCGGCTCTTTCTTGTAATGGGACAGGGTTGAACAGTCGTTGTAGCTTCGCCATGTATGTTGTGTGCCTTTGAAAAGTCTCCACGTTACAGCCTATCGCTGATGTTATTCAGTCTGTTTATTGGCCAAAAAGTGAAGTAAACCGAGAAGTTGGAAAGGATTTTAAGTTCAAGGAGAAGAAATGAAAACTTTGTGATCTGGCAATGACATTGTTACTCTGTCAGAGACAGCAAAGGACAGGGAAGAGCAATTGAGCCGAATGGATAGTATCTTGGAAAGAAATTCGTTGAATGTCAGTAGAACTAAAACAAGGATGTAGATATAGAAGGACAATAGAATTTAACTGATTCAAACCAGTAGAAATACTGAGGGAAATGAAACGGGACAATAATTTAGCAAATCAACAATATAAATGTGGTGTCTGTTCTTTTGGACATGTCCGAAACAACACACACCGTTTTGACCCTGCAGCCACTACGAATCAAGACACAGAGTAATTAAAGATATTTGCTGCCAGTAGGCATTGATTTAAATCAATGGGGCTAGTTGAAAATTTGTGCCTGACTGGGATTCGAATCGGGGTCCCCAACTTACTAGGCACTGACCACTATAAAGTTTTTGTCCCGGTTCGTAAATTCGAGCTTGTTGTGCATCTGCACAGAAGGGATCAAGGTAAGACTGCCAGTGATCACTTGCGTGTAGATGCACACCACGCTAGAACTCGTACAGCAATCGGCGAAACGCCGCGAGTAATGAGGCTTATGAGCAGGGGCACTACATCTGTACAGTATGGTGTAAGTTGTGAATTTGGGCCTGGCAGGAAGCGTGATAGGATCATCCGTGCAGTTGCAGTGACTACTGTGTCTTTATGACGCAGTGTTCAGTGCATCTGCCTAGTAAGCAGGAGACACAGGTTCAAACCCTGGTCAGGCACAAATTTTCATCTTCGTCTGTTGATTTAAATCAGTGCCAACTGGCAGGTAATGTCTTTAATTCCTTTGTGTTTTAAATCAACTTACCTATTTTTTTGTGGGTTCAGTGTATCCTGTTTTCGATTTCTCATCCAAAATTCTTCCGAAGTTTACTATGTGTTAGTTTCTTGTAGCTTGAATGAAGTATAGGATGACAACGTAAGTTATTTAATGTAGATGTTTTCTGCAATCCTCGTAACCAGAAGTCTGTAAAGAATTTAGATCCCTCTTTAAAATTGTCATATCTCCTTTTCTCCGCATATCTTTTCTCGCACATTATTCTATTGTCAATATTGACTCGACTTGTCTGTTAGGCTTCATGAGCGGCTGTACAGTGTGCTCGTCACGAAGTGCAGCCGAGCGGCAGCAGGTGCAGCGTATAGGCTACACTTAAAGAGTAACTGATACAGGCTATCCTGGCCTCTAACCGCCATGTGAAAAGAATTGTGATACGTTTCCCGTGTGCACGTTCCGAGCACTCATCTCCGTTCCAGGACAGTCCAACACACGCTGGACACGGCTGAGGCGGCTGGCGCTGCGCTGTAGCAGTGCGTTTGGCAAGGCCGCAGTCACTGTATGAACTAGAAACTGAAAAAATGCAAACGTTACACTGTGAGCCTCGAACAGAGTTTCATACCTTGTTGCAGCGGCAGGCGGGGTCGGCGCCGCGCGGCATGGACCGGCTGCGGAGGTCGCTACGGGACTCTCTGCGCCGGCGCAAGGAGCACGTGCCCGAGAGCTCCAAGCCGCACCAATGGCAGGCCGACGAGGCGGGCGTGCGCGCCGGCACCTGCAGCTTTCACGTCAAGGTAGGCACCAGGCTTGCTAGCTGTATACACTAATAAGCTGTATGGCGACCATTTACAGGCGTGTAGCGCACCACGGCGCAACCAATACCACTAAGAAATCTTGCAAATTTCGTTAATGTCTTACGGCGTAGCGAAGAGTGTGGATATCATTCAAAGAAAACGCTCGTGTAGAACTTTTAAAAATTTTTTTTTAACAACGCTGTTCAAACGTTTGCTGTAACCAAACTACTCAAGCAAAATCAGAGTTTCCATTGCTTTAACAACAAAAAATTTTATATTTTATGATTTGTTGTAGTCTTCAGCTCTGCACACTACTCTACCCTGCATCTCCAAATAAGTACTGCAACCTCCATCCTCATAAGCATCCTTACTGTACTCGAGCATTAGTCTCCCTATACAGCTTTTACATCCCACACTTTTCTCCATTACCAAGTTGACGATTCCTTAATCTCTCAGGATATGTTCTATCAACTGATCCCTTATTTAATTAAGTTATGCCACAAATTTCTTCTCTCCCCAATTCCACTCAGTACTTCCCCATTAGTTACGCAATTTACCAATCCAGCCTTCAGTATTCCCTTTTGTAGACCCACATTTCAAAAGCCTCTGTCTACTTTTAGTCACCCTCAGGTGCTCGGCATTCATTTGCTCAGTATGGGCTTGGCGACCCCGGGGTTCATGAGCTGGGGACTGGTAAGCGCCACCAGTCCCCCGTCACCGTAGTCTCTGGGCGTGCTTCAGCGACCACAGTGTGGCGCGGCGGTGGAACGTTGTGTCTCAGGAAATGGGGATCTTGGCTTGACCGCCCGGATCAGGAGGGTGGAATAAACCTCTATAAACAAAAACCCTCAATCTCGAGGTGTGCTGTGCGCTGATGAGATGCGTGGCTGTTGAGGCGGAACAGTCGATAGCGGGCAACCTGTGGGGAACCTGCCGCACCTCAGTTGTATAAGGCTTATCTAGGCACGCAGGGCTCTGTCTGGGTGGACTTCTGGTTCCCTAGCTGCTCGTGGGACCGAGATGGATCCTTCGAAATCTTCTTTGCCTCCTCCCAGCGGAAAGGGTGGGCCGCTGGTAGGTACCGACACCCAGTCTAACAAGAGGACTCGTGTAGCCAGTCCTCCTGATTCAATCAGTAGTAACAGAATGCATGCTGCTTCGCAGTGTGTGTTTCTTACAGTTAAAAGAAAAGAGGGGAGTTTCACAAAGTTTCACCATTTTATATACAGAAATGCTTAGAAGGCATTGCTGGCACCTTGAAGTCTGTTAAGCGCTTGTGAAGTGGGAACTTGTTGGTTGAAACATTTAGCTTCCAACAAGTCAGTAACCTTCTGAAAGCACAATGCCTCGGGGAGTTTGCGATAGAAACTGAATTTCACAACACCTTGAACTACCCCCCCCAGGGGATCCACAACTCTTTTGTGGATACGTGCGTAGCGAGCACGGGACCCCGAGCTGATGTGGCCTTCCTTCCTTTCCGGGCTGCATACCTTCCCTTTCCGCATCCTTCCCCATCCCCCATCTTCGGCCCCCCCCCCCTCACCTCTGGCTCTTTCCTTCCTTTGTGCCTACGTCCGGAGACGGACGCTTGTAAATGTACCACATTCTTCGCCTTCCTTACTTGTAAGTCTTCGTCCTTCCTTTGTCCCTCTCTTTTCCTTACCTCTTCTCTCTACCCTTTTCTCCGCTGCGGCGTTTGAGACCTCTTCTTTCCTTTCCCTTTCCCTTTCTCTTTCTTCCTCCCTGTGCGTGTCTGAAGGCCGACCCACGCACTTCCATGCGTAGCCGTTGACGGGGTAACGCGTAATTCCCCGCCCCGGGTAGACAGGTAGGACACGTACGTACCCCCTGGTAACGGCCAGGCCCAGGGAGGGGTGATTACCCGAGCTGATACCTTCCGAAAGTGCCGATTGGTCCCTCCGTCCGTTTGTCGGGAGGTGTGACCTGAGGTGTGAACAATCACCTAAGGCGGGAGTGCCCTCAGAGAGGGCCCCCACAAGGGAGGAGCGCGCCATCGGAGACGCCGGTAATCATGGGGGATTCTTCCGCAATGGTTTCCTCATCTTCCACTATGTCTGCTCACAAACGTAAGTTCACTGAGTCTCAACCACAGTCAGTTCTTCCATCGTTGCCACAGTTCCTTGTTGTTTCTCGGTCTGACGAAGGTCACGACTTCTCCACAGTCAACCCTTTCATAATTCAGAAAGGTGTCGACGCAATTGCAGGTCCTGTAAAGTCTTGTTCCAGATTACGGAATGGCACCCTGTTGTTAGAAACACACAGTGCCCTCCAGGCACAAAAATTGCTGCGTACCTCACTACTACACACTTTCCCTGTCCGGGTGGAACCGCACCGTACCTTAAATTCCTCGCGTGGAGTTGTTTATACACGCTCCCTCGATGGACTGTCTGACGAAGAAATTCAGCACTACCTGTCAGACCAGGGCGTAACGGCTGTTCATAGGGTTATGAAAAGGGTTGACACGAAGATCATTCCAACCCGCACTGTTTTTTTGACATTTGACAAAGTGCAACTCCCATCGAAAATCAAAGCAGGCTATGAGATAATTTCCGTTCGTCCTTACGTCCCAAACCCTACGCGTTGCTATCGGTGCCAGCGATTCAATCACACCAGCCAGTCCTGTTCTAATCCGGCCAAATGTGTTACGTGTGGCAGGGATGCCCATGAGGGTGCTTGTCCACCTCCATCCCCTCGCTGCATCAACTGTATGGGTGACCACGCTGCTTCCTCTAGAGATTGCCCAGTTTTTAAGGACGAAAAGCTCATCCAGGAAATAAGAGTGAAGGAAAAGGTGTCGACCTTTGCTGCTCGGAAGTTGTTCGCCAGTCGACAGCCCACCGTGCCTCAGACAGGCAAATACAGCACTGTCCTTGCTTCTCCTCGGCCAACAAAGGAGGCGGCCACGCAGACTTGCGACCTCACCTTTAGTGCCACGGTCGTCCGATCGGCCAACGCAAAGATCGCCCGTTCAACTTCACCACTTTCGCCTGCCCACTCTTTGGCTCACCCTTCGTCGGGTTCTGCTAAATCTCGAGCCCAAAAGTCAGACACCAAGTCTTCGAAGAAAGAGCATACTCGTGAAGAGTTTTTACGTACGGCAACTTCACCACCATCGGTTCCTCCTTCCTCTAAACCTCATACTTCCAAGAAGGCTACAAAGAAACCCAGTTCCTCTCCTTCTCCGCCAAGGCGTGTCCCATCCACAGCGCCACCTGGCGGAAATCGCCCTCGCCCGTCTTCTGTGTCGCCGAGGCGCACTGCTGGTGGCCGGTCAACCGGCCGATCGCTGGTGGCAGGAGCTGCTCCTGACCAACCTATGGATCAGGATCTTCTGCCTTCGGCCGAATGCCGTTCCATGCTGTCGGTCGCAAGCTCTGAGCAGTCGTTGACAGCACCCTTGGTCACATTCCTCCATTTTCTGTTCACCCTATGTCCATTATCCACTGGAATATCCGCGGCATTCGAGCCAATCGGGATGAATTGTCGATCCTCTTACGATCCTACTCGCCGGTCATCTTCTGTCTTCAGGAAACAAAGCTGCGTCCTAATGACCGCTTTGTTCTCCCTCATTTTCAGTCCGTCCGATATGACCTCCCCTCTGTGGAAGGCACTCCAGCCCATGGAGGACTCATGATTCTTCTCCATGATACTCTCCATTATCATCCAATCCCCTTAGACAGTTCCTTCCAAGCTGTCGCCGTCCGTCTTTCCCTTTCTGGATACACGTTCTCTCTTTGTACTGTATACATTCCATCGTCCACACCAATGGCACGAGCTGATCTCCTTCATCTTCTTGGTCAGCTTCCACCCCCCTATTTGCTGGTTGGGGACTTCAATGCCCACCACCCGCTTTGGGGATCTCCACATCCTTGTCCACGTGGCTCCCTATTGCTAGACGTCTTCCACCAAGCGGATCTAGTTTGCCTCAACACTGGGGTCCCCACGTTTTTGTCTGCCTCCACGACAAATTTATCTCATTTGGACCTTGCGATCGGTACTGTTCCGCTTGCTCGGCGCTTCGAATGGTTCGCCCTTGATGATACACACTCGAGTGACCACTTTCCATGTGTCCTTAGGCTGCAGCCTCAACTGCCATATATGCGCCCGCGACGCTGGAAGTTTGCCCAAGCCGATTGGACACTTTTTTCGTCCCTAGCGACATTCGATGACCGTCGCTTTCCCAGCGTCGACGATGAGGTCACACATATTACCGACGTTATTCTTACAGCTGCGGAACGTTCCATTCCACGCACCTCCGAATTGCCCCGGCGCCCCCCAGTTCCTTGGTGGAACGAGGCATGCCGTGACGCAATCCGTGAGCGGCGACGTGCTCTTCGCATTTTCCGTCACCATCCTACTTTAGCAAACTGTATCCGCTATAAGCAACTCCGTGCGCGATGCCGTCGCGTCATCCGCGATAGCAAGAAGGCAAGCTGGCAATTCTTTATTAGCTCCTTTAACACCTTCACTCCCTCCTCGGAAGTTTGGAGTCGGCTTCGACGGTTCTCAGGCGCGCCTAGTTTCTCCCCGGTCTCTGGGCTCACTGTCGCGCATGATACCTTAGTGGACCCCGTCGCAATTTCTAACTCATTGGGTCAGCACTTTGCTGAGATTTCGAGCTCTTCAAATTACCCGCCAGCGTTTCTCCCGAAGAAACGTGCAGCGGAAGTGCGACCTCTTGCTTTCTCCTCTCAAAATCGCGAAAGCTACAATACTGTTGTCTCCTTGCGGGAACTCCAACATGCCCTCTCTTCTTCTCGCTCCTCCGCCCCTGGATCGGATGGTATCCATGTCCAAATGTTGCTGCATTTATCAACCCATAGTCTGCGTTACCTCCTTCGCCTTTATAATCGAATTTGGACCGACAGTACCTTTCCCAGACGATGGCGGGAAGCTATCGTCGTTCCCATTCCGAAACCTGGAAAGGACAAACATCTCCCCTCTAGTTATCGCCCCATTTCTCTCACGAGTAGTGTCTGTAAGATTTTGGAGCGTATGGTGAATTACCGTTTAGCTTGGTGGCTGGAATCCCGCAGTCTTTTAACACCTGCCCAATGCGGATTCCGAAAGCATCGCTCTGCAGTTGACCATCTTGTTGCTCTCTCCACTTATATCATGAACAATTTTCTCCGGAAACGCCAAACAGTCGCAATATTTTTTGATCTGGAGAGAGCATACGATACCTGTTGGAGGACAGGCATCCTCCGCACACTGTTCTCTTGGGGCTTTCGAGGCCGGCTGCCCCTTTTTCTTCGCGAATTTATGGCAGAGCGAACATTTAGGGTGCGGGTGAACACTACTCTCTCCCGTACTTTCTCTCAAGAAAACGGGGTACCCCAGGGCTCCGTGCTGAGTGTTGTACTGTTTGCCATCGCTATAAATCCAATTATGGATTGTCTCCTTCCTGACGTCTCGGGCTCCCTCTTTGTGGACGATTTTGCGATCTACTACAGCTCTCAACGGACCAGCCTTCTTGAACGACGTCTTCAAGGATGTCTCGATCGCCTCCACTCTTGGAGCCTCGAAACCGGCTTCCGTTTTTCTCCCAGTAAGACCGTTTGTATTAATTTTTGGCGACGTAAGGAGTTTCTTCCGCCCTCCTTACATCTAGGTCCTGTCAACCTTCCGTTTTCAGACGTCACTAAATTCTTGGGTCTTATGTTTGACAGAAAACTGTGCTGGTCCTCCCACGTTTCCTATCTTTCGGCTCGCTGTCTGCGAACGCTCAACACCCTCCGTGTCCTGAATGGTACCTCCTGGGGAGCGGACCGAGTGGTCCTTCTCCGCCTCTATCGCGCCTTAGTGCGCTCGAAATTGGACTATGGAAGCATCGTCTACTCCTCTGCTCGGCCGTCTATTCTTCGGCGTCTCGACTCTATCCACCACCGTGGATTACGTTTAGCGTCTGGAGCTTTTTACACTAGCCCTGTGGAAAGCCTTTATGCTGAGACTGCTGAACCTCCGCTGTCCAATCGGCGAGCGGTCCTTCTGAGCTGTTATGCTAGCCATCTGTCTTCCATGCCTGCTAATCCAGCCCACGACCCTTTTTTCGACGCCTCCTTTGATGTAGGGTATGCAGGCCGCTCCTCCTCCCTACTACCCCCGGGAGTCCGCTTCCGTCAACTGCTCCATTCTCTTTCCTTCCGCTTTCCTAAAACCTTCTTGACAACTTGGGGTACAGCACCGCCTTGGCTTCGTCCCCGGATCTGTCTGCTCCGTGATCTTTGTCAATTTCCCAAGGATGGTACGCCTTCACTTGTTTATCGTCGGGCATTTGCTGCTCTATGTGCACAAATGACAGACGCCACCTTTATTTACACCGACGGCTCGAAAACATCGTTGGGTGTAGGGAGTGCCTATATTGTTGGCGACCCACGCTGGTATCTGTGGGAATGAGGCGGCTGATATAGCAGCCAAGGCTGCAGTTTCTCTTCCTCGGCCAGCTATTCAGTCGCTTCCCTTCACCGATCTACGGAGCGGTTTATGTCGCAAAGTTGCTCATTTATGGCATGCGCATTGGTCAACACTTCCCGCAATAAATTGCGGGAAGTGAAAGCCCTTCCTTGCGCTTGGACCTCTTCCTCCCGAACGCGTCGTCGGGAGGAGGTAATTTTAGCTAGACTCCGGATAGGGCACTGTCGTTTTAGCCATCGGCATCTTTTAAGCGGCGATCCTCCCGCACTCTGTCCCCACTGCTCTCAGCTGTGGACGGTAAGACACCTTTTAATTGAAAGCCCCTATTTTAATCCGTTACGCTCCCGTCTACAGCTATCGCCTGATCTATCGTCGATTTTAGCAGATGACACGCGCTCAGCCGACCGCGTTCTCCAGTTTATTAGTGACAGTGAAATGACGTCAGTCATTTGAAGTTTTATCGGGGACCATCAACCCCTCTCTGTAGTGGACTTTTAAGCCTTGTTTCTGCTTTTCGTGTCCAATTTTTTGAGTTTTGTTCCCATTTTTGCTGTTTTCCATTTTCAGTTTTTATTCTTTCCTCAGTCGCGGACCGGGCGCTAATGACCATAGCAGTTTTGCGCCCTAAAACCAAAATTAAAAAAAAAAAAAAAACCTTGAACTACAGCAAAGGTGTTGTGACATGCAGTGATCGCGTGACATTCCCCAAGAAGAACTGAAAGGTGAATGGTCCCGGGAAGGCATTGTCAATGTGCCACACGTTACGAAACTGGTGGATGGCACTCTTGTGAAGTCAGACTCGTTTATCCTTACTTTTAACAGCACCAAACTACTGGAGCATGTGAAGGCAGGTTTCCTACGTCTCAGTGTACGGCCTTATTACCCCAGTCCAATGTGGTATTTTAAATGCCAGCACTTTAAACACACTACTCTCGGCTGCCGAGGGGGAGCCACTTGCGAGAAATGCGGTAAAGCCGCCAATGAGGGAGTTGGTTGCTCCTCTCCTGCCAAGTGTGTCAACTGCTCTGGGGATCACCCTCTTTGGAGCAAGGACTGCAGAGTTTTCCTTGAGGAATGGAAGATCTAGGAGATTAAAACCACAAAGCGCATCCCGTATGGTGAAGCGAAGAAGCTATACAAATCCATGCAGCAACCCACGTTCACTACTTCCTTTTCTTCCGTTCTGAAACAGCCGGTCCTGAAATCTTATGCCGCTTCACAAACGGAGGTTGCTGCTGTCAGCACTAGCACCTGCATGTGTCCCTGCTCTTGTGCTGGTGCAGTTGTGTCTAAGCTTGTCCCTCCCCCGAGAACTCCAGAAAAAGCTATGGTTGCTGACATTGTGGATCTCTCTGCCTCTCCAAACGCTCCATCTGGTACACTGCCAAATGCTGCCACACACTCAACCCCAGTTGTGGCTGCATAGTCTACCCAGGGAAAAAATCCAAGGTAAAACGTCCAACACCAGTGCAATTGGGCAGAATACAGCCTGACGATGTCGACATCGACCTCTCTGACATCTCAGTTGATTTTTATTTTGAGGCTACGGAGCTTGATGTCGGATTGGGGAAACCATATTGCTCCAAACCTGACCCTCCACCCATTGTGGGCTCCCCTCCCCATGAGAGAATCAGGATGAAAGTACTACCCCCCTGATAGATGGCTCCCATTGTACAGTGGAACATGAATGGATTCAGTATGCACATGGAGGAACTGAAACTGCTAGCGCAGCAATGCCCTCTGTGCTTGTGTTTGCAGGAAATACATTTCAAAGCATCTGATGCCACTGCACTACGGGGCTATACCCTATGTCGTAAGTATGACCTGACTGGGGAAAGAGCCAAAGGAGGGGTTGCTGTGTTTGTCAGTAATGTGCACCACTCCTCTGCTTTTCCCCTGGATACCGACCAGCAAGCAGCTGCAGTTGAAATTTCTGTACATCAGTGGCTTACAGTTTGTTCTCTTTATTTACCTCCACTGGATGCAGTAGAGTCTCAGGCTCTCACCGATATTATCACGCAACTCCCCCAACCATTTCTCCTCCTGGGAGATTTCAATGCCCACCATGTCTTGTGGGGCTCAACGTCTACTTGCCATAGGGGTTGAGTTTTGGAGAACCTCCTGACATCTCGAGAGCTGTGCCTCCTAAACACTGGTACTCTGACTCATTTCTGTGGCGCTACTGGGTCATTCTCAGCCATCGACCTCTCTCTCTGCTCTCCAGACCTCGCCGACTGTTCACTGGGAGGTCACTGACGACCTTCATTCCAGCATCCACTTTCAGATGCGCCTTCAGCTACTTGGTGGTGTGTTGCTGGAACAGAAGCCACAAACGTGGATGATTGGCAGGGCTGACTGGATGCTGTTCGGCCAGTTGGCTGTGTTTGAACATCATGACAGTGTCCAGGAACGGGTGGACCACATCACGCATGTGATCTATCACACTGATGATCTATCCATACCAACGTCTTTTGGCCCTCTTCAGAGGTGATCTGTACCTTGGTGGACAGAAGAGTGCCATTTAGCCATCCGGGACAGGCGTGTGGCTCTTCGACGGTTTAAACGCTGCCTGACAGCAGACAGTCTCTTGACCTTTCGAATCCCGAGAGCCAAGGCTCGCCGTGTCATTAAAGACAGCAAAAAGTGGTCATGGCATGAGTTCCAGAACTCTATCAATCGTTCCACTTATTCCTCAAAGGTAAGGGAAGCCGTTCAGAGGATTTCTGATAAACACAGCCCTTTACCGATAGCTGCAGTGTTGAACCAGGGGAGCCACCAAACATCATCTAGAAACATTGCTCAGATGCTGGCTGAGCATTTTGCACAAGCTACTGCCAATGCGAGCCAGGATCCAGCATTTCGTCACTACCGTGCAACTGTTGAGAGGGAAAAGTTGGACTTTAGGCCGAACAGTTCTGAGGCCTGCAACTCCCCTTTCTCCATGTGGGAGCTCGAATCGGCACTGACTGAGACTTCTGACACTGCACCCGGCCACGACCAAATCCGGTACTGCGTGCTTTAGACATCTGCCAGTGGCATCAAAGGAAATCCTCCTCGAATGTTTTAATCTAATATGGCAGACAGGTGTCTTCCCAAACTCGTGGAGGGAGACAATTCTAATCCCTCTCCTCAAACCAGGAAAGGACCACACATGTTCCAGTGGCTATCAGGGTATTGCCTTGACCAGTGTAGGAAGGACCCTGAAATGGATGGTTAACCGTCGTTTTGGTCTGGCTTTGAGAGACCAGGCAACTCCCTTAGCCACTCTCAGTAGGATTCCGAAAGTTACGGTCCACTGTTGACAACCTGACACTTCTAGAAGTGGCTATTCATCAGGCTTTCCTCCCTCAGCATCACTGTATTGGCATATTCTTTGATATCAGTAAGGCGTAAAACACTACTTGGAGACACTGTATTCTCGCACAACTGCATCAGTGGGGCTTTCGTGGCCACCTCCCCATTTTCATTTGGTCTTTTCTGTCTCAGTGGTTTTTCAGACCTGAGTTGGTCACACACTGTCTGGTCAATTTGAGCAGGAGAAGTGTGTCCCCCCAGGGCAGTGTCTTAAGTGTTACCTCTTTGCCATAGCCATCAACAGTATAACATCTATGGTAAGGAGTCCAGGATCCTTATTTGTGGACGACTTTGCTGTTTTCTGTTCCTCCTCCAGTGTTGCAACGGTGAGCCGTCAGTTGCAACTTACAGTGCGGCGGTTAGGGGAGTTGGCTTCAAAGATGCATTTTCAGTTTTCTGCCGATAAGTGTGTGTGTGTGTGTGTGTGTGTGTGTGTGTGTGTGTGTGTGTGTGTGTGTGTGTGTTCATTCATTTTAATTGTTCTCCTCGTCCTTTTAATTTGCCTGTCTTGCATATGGGGGACACTATCCTACATTTTAGAGACACAGTTCCGTTTCTGGGCCTCATTTTTGACTGCAGATTGACTTGAAAGCCAGAACCCTGAAGGCACTGAACATCCCCAAGTGCCTTAACCACAGGTCTTGGGGAGCAGACAGGGCGCGTCTTCTCCAGTTTTATCGGGCTTTTTTGCGTTCATGGCTGGACTTCAGGTGCACGGTGTATGGGTCAGCGAGGCCCTCTTATTTGCGGGTCATCGACGCTGTCCACCACGCGGGGATTCGACTGGCCAAGGGTGCTTATCGGACTAATCCCATACCAAGCCTCTGTGCTGAGGCAGGAGAACCACCACTTACCATCCGGCGGCAGCTCCTGTTGGTGCGCCAGGCTTGTAAGTTTCTTGCAGTTCCAACCTCACCCGCTGACCATATTGTTGCTCATCCGCCTCTGGCATGCCTTTCTTCCAACTGTCCACAAACCATGATGCCGTTCGGGATTTGTGTGCAATGTGTGCTGGAGTCCTGTGGTGTGGAGCCCGTATAGCTCCCTGCCACCCTGGTTACTAGAGAGGCCCAGAGTGATTTTAGATTTGGTGCGGTACAGGAGAGATTGCACTCCTGCCACTGTTTTTAATGCAACATTTTCTGCCATTTTATCAGAGCACCAAGACTATGTAGCTGTTTTTATGGATGGTTCGAAACAGTTGGATTCTGCTGGTTGCTCCCTTGTTTTTCCAGATCGTGTCCTTGAGGTTCAACTGCCTCAAGCATTTACTGTCTTTGATGCAGAATTGTCTGCGATCTTGCGGGCACTGGAGCAGATGAGGTGCTCTTCCCATCCTAAATTTCTTGTCTATTCCGATTCACTAAGTGCCCTTCACTCATTGCAGTGTTTGTATTCAGCAGATAAAATAGTCCAGAACATTCAGGATGCCCTCCTCCAACTACGACGACTGGGGAAGGAGGTGGTTTTCTGCTGGGTTCCATGGCACGTTGGCATTGCTGGGAATGAAGGGCAGATCTCGCAGCCAAGGAGGCATGTCTCGATCCGCAAGTATTTCAGTGTGCCATCCCTTTGCATGCACTCACCTCACTATTGAGCTCAAGAGTCACGCGCCGGTGGGAGGATGAGTGGCTGGAAATGATTGACAATAAGCTCCGTTTAGTCAAGCCCACAACATGAGTGTGGTGTACTACTTTCCAGCCCTGTAGACGGGACAAGGTTCTCCTCACTCGTTTTTGGATAAGCCACAGTCCTATAACACATGGCTTCCTGCTCTGGCGAGAGGACCCTCCAATGTGTGATACTTTTGGCGTCCATGTCGCTGTGCGCCACATTTTATTGGACTGCATTTTATTTTCTGACCAGTGGGCTGCGGCTGACTTGCTGGTGGATCTGCCATCTCTTTTAGGAAATATTCAAACAAATGTGGTTAAAGTTTTAAAGTTCTGTGACTTGTCCAATGTTTTTACCAAGATTTTAGGGAGAGATTCTTAATTTGTGCACAGGATGACTTTCACCCTATTTTACGTAAGTGGCCAGCCAGTGACAATTTCCTATGGCATCCTTGACGCTCCTTTCTCACTTTCCTTATACAGCATTTTTCATCTTTTCCCGCTTTTGAATTCCCTATCTTCCACATTTTACTTCAATACAAATACCTTCAGAAAAGACCTCCTAACACCTAAATTTGTGTTAGATTTTAACAGATCCCTCTTTTTCAGAAGTTCTTTCCTTTCTGTAGCCTTTCTACTATATCTCCTCTACTTCTGCCATCATCAGTTATTTTAATGCCCAAATAGCTAAACTCATCTACTACTAGTGATATAGTGATTAAAATTCTTCTGGGTATTATGCCGCATCGTTGCTAAAAACTAACAACAATAATAATCTAAATCCGAAGTTTTGGCCAAATTGCAGCAGCCTTCCTCAGGGCACGACTGGTTTTGCTTAGGGATAGGTGCTTCTATTTATTACAGATTATCGATGTCTAACGTCACTGTTGTAAAACTTTTAATTGGCTAGTCATGACGTAAGGGAAGATGGAAGGAAAGAGACTAACCGTGGATGTCCATGTCGTCAACTGTTCACTTGTTCTTCCAAATTCTTTGCTGTCTCTGACAGAGTGACAGTGTCATCGGCAAAAATGTTTTTATTTCTTCTCCCTGAATTTTTCATCCTCCTTGAAATTTTTCTTTGGTTTCCTTTACTGCCTGCTCTGTGTACAGTTTCAATAACATGGTGAGGAAGAGGCAGTTGGGGAGGGGGGGGGGGGTGATATAGGCTATTACCCTGTCTCACTCCCTCCTCAGTTACTGCATTCCATCCAAGACCTTCGACTGTTACAGTTGCTGTCTGTCTTGTGTACAGTTTGATAAAATTTCACTCCCCGTATGTTACCTCTGCTACTTTCAGAAATTTGAAGAGTGTATTCCAATTTTTTCAAAACCTTTTCCCAAACATATACATGCTGTGAACATTGATATGCATTTCCTTAACCTATCTTCTAGGAGAGGTAGTGGGCGCAATATTCCCTCACATGTTCTTACATTTCTCCAGAATCCAAAGTAATCTTTCTTGTGGTCGGCTTCTACCAGTTTTTCCATCCTTGGCTCTTCCAAGGACATCTGATGGAATGTTGTCAATTCCAGGAGCCTTTTATTGACTTAGGTCTTTCACTGCTCGTCAAATTCTTCTTGCCATATCTTATACCCCATTTCGTCGTCATCTATGTCTCTTCTCTTTCTATAATATTGCCTCCAAATTCTTTTCCCCTGTATAGCCCTCTATATACTCTTTCCAGCTTTCAGCTTTTCCTTCTTTCCCATACTGCTGGTTTCACATACCCAGTTTTGATACTCATACAGCAGCTTCTCTTGTCTCCAAAAGTCTCTCTAATTTTCATAGAGGCAGCATCTGTATTTTCCCTCATCATGCATGTTTCTACAGCCTTACATTTGTCCTTCTTATCCATTTTGAATGTTCTTAATGTTCATTTTTTTGTGTATCTGTATCCTCACTAGCCTGCTTTATTGAAACTTGTCTTTTTTCCTCAGTTAAATTCAATGTGTTCTGTGCTGTGCAAGAAATATCACTGAGTCTTGTCTTTTTATCTATTCATCCCACAAAGCTACTCCTTTGTCCACTGCTGTATTCCTTTCCCCTCCTTCAGTATACATTGTCTAATGCATCCTATGAAACTCTCGACAACCTCCCATATAGTGGAGATGCTGAGTCACAGATAGGCACAACAAAAAGACTATCACAAAAAAGCTTTTGGCTTACAAGGCCTTTGTCGAAAACACACACACACACACACACACACACACACACACACACACACACACACACACACAAAAATCACTCACTCTGGGAGTGGCAACTGGGTAAGGAGGTGGTTAGGGTGGGGCGGTGTAGGGATAGTAGTGTAGGGGTGGGGGAGTGAACTGCTGCTAGGAAGCGCACAGGCACGAGGTGGAGGGAGGGTCAGCTAGGTGCAGACAGAGGATAGACAGAGGGCAGGGGAGAGATGGGTTGGGGGGTAGTGGAAAAGGAGAGAAGTAAAAAGATTGGGTGTATTGGTGGAATGAGGGCTGTGTAGTGCTGAAATGGGACCAGGGAAGGGGCTGGATGGGTGAGGACAATAACTAATGAAGGTTGAGGCCAGAAGGGTCACGGGGATGTAGGATATATTGCAAGGAGGGTTCCCACCTGCGCAATTCAGAAAAGCTGGTGCTGGTGGGAAGGATCCCTATGGCACAGGCTGTGAAGCACTCACTGAATTGAAGGATGTCGTGTTGGGCAGTATTCTCAGCAACAGGGTAGTCCACTTGTTTGTTGACCTCAGTTTATCAGTGGCCATTCATGCAGACAGACAGCTTGTTGGTTGTCATGCCCACACAGAATGCAACACAGTGGTTGCAGCTTTGCTTGTAGATCACATGACTGGTTTCACTGTTAGCCCTGCCTTTGTGGGATAAGTGATGCTTGTGGCCGTATTGGAATAGGTGATGGTGGGCTTATGTATGGGACAGATCTTGCATCTAGGTCTATTGCATGGATATGAGCCATGAGGTATAGATTGGGAGCAGGGGTTGTGTAAGGATGGACGAGTATATTGTGTAGGTTTGGTGGACAGCAGAATATCACTGTGGGAGGAATGAGAAGGATAGTGGGCAGGACATTTCTCATTTCAGTGTATGACGAGAGGTAGTCGAAACCCTGGCAGAGAATGTAATTCAGTTGCTGCAGTCCTGGATGGTACAGAGTTATGAGGGGAAAGTTCCTCTGTGGTCGGACGGTGAGACTTTGGGAGGAGTTGGGAGACTGGAAAGATAAGGCACTGGAGATTTGTCTTTCTACTTGGTTGGGAGGATAATTAGGGGCTGTGAAGGCTTCAGTGAGACCCCGTATCTGACCGCTGGGAGAGTCCTTCTGCCAGGTAATCCTTGTGGTTTAAAACAACAGTGGTGGGGCCTTTGTCTGTAGGTAGGATTATAAGGTTGGAATCAGTTTTTAGATGGTGACTGTGGTTGTTACTGTGGATGTAAGGTTAGTTTGCATATTTAGGGATTTGGGGAATGATGGTGAGGCAAGGTTTAAGCTTAAGAAATTCTGGAAAGTTAACAGGGTTGATTTGGGGGCAGTGGGGGATGGGTCATGGTTGGATGGAGGAGTGAAGTGTACTGAACTGAGCAGGCAGGGCAGGATTCAACATCGGTCTTTGCTTGAGTCTGATTGGTACGGTTGGTGGCAAAAAAGTATTTCCACTGTAGGGACCGAGAGAAGGAGTCTTTAAAAAACCTTGCTTGGGGAGCAGAGCAAAAAGTGAGGCCTTTGGAAAGGACTGGTATTTATGTGGGGCAAAGGCTTCTGGAGGAAAGGTTCATGACTGTGTTTCGGGTCTATTTAGGTTGTGGATTCTGTGTGGTGGTGGGAGGGATTTTCGGAGGATGAGGTAAATGTAGTAGGTCTGGGTGACAGGGTTTGTCATCTATGAGGGGACGTGGGGAAGTTTGGAGTTTGTTGTAGAGGAGTGGACAGTGGTACTCCAAAGCAGGAGCCGAAAGCTTATTTGTGATAGTCTTTTTTGTTGTGGCTACCTGTGACAGCATCTCTGCTATATGGAGAGTAGCAACTTTCCTTTTCATAATAATTTTACATTCCATCCTATATGTTCCATTGTTTGATTATTGCCTGATGACTTTTCTTCGATCCTAACCCAGTGCTGTTTTTCTTTGTTACTATTTTCTAATGCATTACTGTACTCAATGTCCATCCTCCTTTCTCTACTTTTCTGTGTTTCTCTTGTCGCCTTTCAAACCACACTCAAATTTCTACTTACGAGCCACACTGTATCAACCATCTTGACCGTGCACACGCTCATTGTTGGTGCAGCCTTTTAAATCCCACATTACTCCTGCTGATATCCTTAATCTTACCTTCAAATTGACCACTCTCCCTGCGTCACTCTCTATTTGTATCTTTTCTTTGATCTCATTGTGTCTTCACGCCAATTCTCAATGGGACCCAGGATGTCCCATTGTGGCCGGTTACTGTACACCCACTGAGAGAATCTCTGCTCTCGTAGACCAGCACCTTCATCTTATTACCCGAAGCGTACCCTCCTATATAAAAGTATTCGCCTTTCACTATTGTCGACTCTTCAGATTTAATCTTGTTTCTCCCTTTTTCATACGTGTCATCCCTTTCGTGATCTTTCCCATTTACCTCGGTGTATTTCTGCAAATTTTTTCAGATGTAATTCTATGTTATTTACATAATTTTTCTCATTTTTTCCACCACCATGGATCCTTGCTCCTTCCATTTGCATCAGTACGGAGAAGTTTCCTTATCCATAGTCAGAACCCAGTCCCAGATACTGTTCCTGTGGTGTTGGTTGGCTCATTGTATCTCCCCAAGTGGCCTTACCATCAAATGATCCATCTCTGGCTGCCACCCCTACTTCCACAATGGCCTCCACCTGTTCAAATTCTACTAATCCTTAGCCCTCACCAACTTAGTCCTGCAAAACCATATCAACCAAGCCTAAATCTCCTTGCAGTACCTTCTCATGCTATGCAATCCCAAATTCCTAGAACATGTAATGCACACTGGAACTCTTGCCCTCCAGGAACTACAGCAACATGCACAATGCCACCTCAAAAAACCCTCCACCCTGTTTACTTCCTTCTCCCACCTTGGACTGCCACTGTCCACCATCTCTACAACAACCTTCAACCTCGCCCACATCCCCTCATAGCTAACAAACCCTTTCTCGCAGCTGTATTACATTTACCCCACCCTCCAAAACTCCCTCCCTCCACCACATACAATCCAGAACCCAAACAGACCCGAAACACAGCCATAAACCTTTCTTCAAAAGCCTTAGACCTGCAGAAATATCAGTCCTTGCTAAAAGGCCCCACATTTTACCCCAGTCCCAAATTCAATCTCGCAGGACTTCTTAAAGACCTTCTCTTCTTCTCCTGGTCCCTACAGTGGAAACACTTTTTTGCCACCAACACTACCAATCAGACTTAACCAAAGACCAATGTTGAATCCGCATGACTGAGTTCACTTTTCCATCTCACCATGACGCACCCCCATTGCCCCTCAAATCACCACTGTTAACTCTCCAGAATTTCTTATACCTTGAACCTTGCCTCACTATCATTCCCAAAATCCCTCAACATGCAAACTAACCTTACATCCACAGAAAGAATCCCAGTCCACCATCTAGAAACTGATCCCAATCTTACAATCCTACCTGCAGACAAAGGCTCCACCACTGTTGTTTTGAGCCACAAGGATTACCTGGCAGAAGGACTCTGCCAGCTGTCAGATACAGCCACCTACAAACCTTACCCTAGTGACCCCATTCCAGGAATCCAGCAGGATTCCAGTCACTACTCAAATCCTTAGGCCCATCCCAGAACCTCTTCCTGGAGTCCATCTCTCTGCTCACTCCTACCACTCCCCGTACTCCTACCTTCTACGTGCTTCCTAAGTCCATTAACCTAACCACCCAGGATGTCCCATTGTGGCCAGTTACTGTACCCCCACAGAGAAAATCTCTGCTCTCATAGACCAACACCTTCAACTTATTAGCCGAAGTGTACCCTCCTGTATAAAAGATACCAGCGATTTCCTCCACTGACTCTCCACAGTTCCTGTCCCTTTACCACAAGGTACCCTGCTTGTAGCTATTGATGCCACCTCCCTTTACACTAACATCCCTAATGCCCACGGCCTTAACGCTATCGAACACTGCCTTTCCCAACGCCCATCGGAGGACCAAAACAATTGCGTCACCATTAATATAGAGAAATACATGCAACAAGGAGTCAGTACCACCCAGTCGACATTGCATGAGAGAAATTCTTTCAGAGTAAGTGTACAGGAGTAATAATTAAGCTGTGTTCAGTTTGGAACTCGGGGTACACAATTTAGTGAATTTGGCTGAAATTAAACTGAATACAACATGTCTCGGGAAGTTGTTGTCGTTGTAAGAGTAAAAAGTTAATGGAACCCATTATCAGTCTTCACAAGGTACCACTTACTCTGTGAAGAGTTGAAGCTACATCTGCAGTCTGCTTCAGCCTCTTTCCAAATTGGATACGAAATATCTTCATTTCTGCTTCCTTCTATAACCACCACTGGAATGCTTCGTGTCTGCTTCCCTCCATTACTGACATCAGAATGAGTCTTCATGAGCTTCTGAGTGCCACTTGGTTCTGCATACAAAAGTGTGCACACTTTCTTTTACTCAATTGTGTTACAGCAACAATTTATCCACCAATCAGATGAGCAACTGTTTGCAGGGGCATATCCCCTCCATATGGAATTAAGGGGACTGGCCATTGGGACAGAGAGAAGCTGACATTTTGCCATGCCCTCATAGTAAAGTCAAGTGGTAAATTTTCACGTAAGACTACAAGGTGGAATCTAAAATTTTCAGGACTGATGCTGTCATCTGGAAAGTAGGAGTAGTAGATCTTTGCACCGCTAGGTTGCGAGAGCTGCATATCTGAGTCAGTGTGCTGAATGGCATTCAGCTGGGAGGCCGTGTTGCGTGTCCACAGTGATTTCGGTATTACTCTGTGTTTGGTTTGTGGCGATTTTACGATGGATCTGCAAACAGAACAGCGCATGTGTATCAAATTCTGTGCGAATCTTGAGAAAAGTGCTATGGAGACCCTTGCAAAGATTCAACAAGTGTGTGGGGGACAGAGCATGAGCCGTACACTTGTGTTTGAGTGGCATGGTCGGTTCAGGGCTGACCATACAGACGTCAATGATGATGCTCACACTGGAAGGCCCTTTAGCCGCACAATGCCAGGCATTGGTGCCAGACTTCAACAACTGGTTCGTGCGGATTGACGTCGAACCATTCAAGACCTTGCGGATGAAGTGGGTATTGGTTATGGGACATGTCAACAAATGTTGACTGATGAATTGGGCATGCATTGTGTCGCCACAAAATTTGTGCCAAGGATCTTGACTGCCAATCAGAAGGCACAGCATGTTGAAGTGTGCACAGACCTTTGTCAGACCACATCTGATGAACCAACCTTCTTGTCATGGATTATCACTGGTGATTAGAGCTGGATTTACAGTTATGACCCAGAGACAAAGCTACAACCGTCGCAGTGGAAGAGCCCGGGCTCTCCAAGACCCAAAAAAGCAAGACAGGTGAAGAGCAAAGTGAAGAGCATGATCATCATTCTCTTTGATACGAAGGGAATTGTGCACAAAGAATTCGCCCACCCAACCAAACAGTGAATTCCGCGTACTACTGTTATGTTCTGCGACAGCTCCGTGAAAATGTGCAGCAGCGACAGCCCGAACTTTGGCGTCAGGGGAACTGGCTGCTGCATCACGACAACACGCCCTGTCACACGTCCTTGCTCACCAGGATCTTTTTGGCAAAAAACAACATGACAGTTGTACCCTACCCACCGTACTCATCAGATTTGGCACCTGGTGACTTCACGCTATTCCCAAAACTGAAACTCAAGTTGAAAGGCCGTCAGTTTGACACTCTAGAGAGGATTCGAGAAGCATAAACACCCTCAAAGAACAAGACTTCCAGAAAACGTTTGACCAGTGGCAGAAGCACAGGGACTGCTGTGTACGTGCGGATGGGAACTACTTCGAGGGTGATGGTGACCATTAGTCCAAAGGTAAGTTTTTCAACAGATGGCGGCACCAGTCCTGAAAATTTTGGATAGCACCTCATAGAGTGAGCAAGAGACAATGTGCATTGAAGACAGAAGTTGTTTGAACAACCCGACTCCATAACACCAGCTTAGCTGAGAATTTTGGAACCTTTTAGAAAACCTGCTGTTCTTAGGCTTGCATCAGAACCCACAAAGAAATTTTTCCTTCCTCTAGTTAACTTGAGTGATGTCCAAACCTCTACTGAGGAGCAATATCTGCTCAGCTCTGCCCGTATTAGTGCTACGAGGTTGTAGTGCCTGTGACAAGCCCATTATTGTACAAGCAAGGAAGGCATACCTGAAGTTCTCATGTTGCTGTGATGAAGCTATGATCTAGTTACGTACACAGAATATATAATCCAGCTCCTGTTGTCAATGCGATTTCCCCTGCTGTGGTTGCAGCCTGTGTGGTGTCCCTGCCAATACAAAGAGCACCTGAGGAGGTAGAGAGCAGTCTTACTTGACATATACATTCTTCCTTCATGATGACCCACTACAGCCGTGGTTCAATGCCAAAAGGCTAAAATAAAGTATTAATTCTTGTTCTCTTATCACGTGATCAGATTTGCCCATAATTACCCTGTAACGTAAGATGCATCTACACTAACTCCAGAGAATTGCTGGGACTTTATAGAAATACAGAAGAAAACCTCAAAAATAATCTGACAACTTATACATGCATATCATCATTTCAATAGATTGGGAGTAATTAGTAATGACCAAACAGAATTTGTAGAAGACTTTTTGGGAAGAACTAGCAAACTAAAATATGGAAAGGACGAGCAAACTACAAACCACCCAATTTGTGTTACCGTTGGTCAGACAGAATACTTGAGACACACACACACACACACACACACACACACACACACACACACACACACGTCTTGACATCCTGAAGCATTATATTGAGAAATTCCCTGACAGAATGATTTAATTTCATTGCACAGAAAGGAAAGTTCAAATTTTATGGACTTATACCACCAATGGACAACTACTGGCTGATGAAGAAAATCTCAAACATTCTAAATGGGCCTTGTCAGACTGCAGAAAAATGGCTAGGCAATAGAGGGGTCTTGATTGATGCACTGGCAACTGTTAAGCTGACATCCAAGGAACTAACAGATGGCCATCTGAAACTAAAAATTACTTGGGCACTATTAGAATGACAAACTCGTAATGATAGGATGAAGTTTTGGGAAGATAAGAATAACCAAAAGCCTGAAATTACGCGGTGACTCTTTGCTCTCTTTAAAGAGTAAAGTGAAACAATAAATAATAATAATAATAATAATAATAGGCCTCCGGTATGTTCTGCCAGTCGTAAAAGGCGACGAAAAGAACAAACCACTAATAGGGCTAACCCCCCTTTTAGTGTGATGAGTTGGTTCAGGACAGAACTAAAGAAGCCTCGGACAAGCGCCGTCATGGTCGGGGACGACGCTTGAACGCTATGCCCGCCCACAATGGTAACGACACTGCTAGCCAACTGGAAAATGATTTAAATCCAAATAGAGGTGTTTTGCAGGATATGCTTCCTACAACCACCCTAGAAGGAAAACAAAGGCAGAGGATGAGGTGGTCAGATGAAGTTAATGGACACCTCATGTTCTGTTATTACCAAGCAACAAACCTAGGAACCAACACAACTGGATACAGATCACAAGTATACACAACATTTATTACCAGATACCCAGAATTAAAATTTTTAACAGAACGACGACTAGCTGATCAGATCCGTGTAATAATAAAAAATAACAGGATACCCCAGTCAGAATTAGAAAACATCAAACAACAAGTACAACAAATACTGGAACAAAATAATGTGCAATCAGAAGAAGAAGAAGAAGAAGAAAATAGAGTAATGGACTCAAACATCCCAGAGCAAACAAACAAAGAACAACATGCATCAATTAAACAATCAGAGGAAAAACTTGACTTTGACAGCTCTATCCTGAACCAAGACTGAATTCCACTGACAGACAGGGAGATGTGTAACATAATATCAGATGTCAGAAACATCAGAGGAAAGACAGTGTAATTGTTGATGTGCTAAAGATTGGAGGCCAGCCGTTGACTGACAGAATGCAAGCCTTCATTGTGATTAATAGGCACAACAAAATTACCCCTACAGGATGGAAAACAGCATTGATTCATCCTGTACACAAAAAATTGGAGAAGATGGGCCAAAAAAATCACTGCAGAATTTCTTCTGCGAGGTGCCTACAAGGTACTGCCTCAAAACGTTACCAGATAAAACAGCAGACAGAAAGGTGATAGATGAATACCAGGCAGGCCTTAGACAAGGATGATCTTGTGCAAACTGATCATAAATCTTAAGATGATAACTACAGTAGCACACGCAGTTAGATCTGGAATCTAAAGATGATGATACAGTAGATACAGTACTGCCAGTTAATTAGCTCAATGGTCACATTTGCAGATTATAAAAAGGATTGAGCACTACATCACCTCACCATATTGTTTAACATGCTGAATGAATATAGTGTGTTCAGCAAAACAACTAACTCAATCCAACTGACTTTAACAAACACCACCTCTGTAGTAAAGTCACAGGGCAAAATCTTCAGATATTTTGATATAAAAACGACGTGACACATGATGATGGGGTTATCTCCACTCCATTTCAGTTCGGTGCTAGAGGTGGTCATAAAAATATGACATAAAGAAATACCTCTAATAAATATGAGAACAAAAAGTAAAACATTAAATACTAAATGTCTTTTGTTTCTTGATGGCTTAGCAACAATTACCAAGACTACTACTGAAGTGCGATCAGGCCCATGAGATCATTGTCAAAACACACCTCCATTACAAAATATGGAAACATTGCTTGGGCTCAACATTTTAAGTACTTGGTGAAATTATTGGGAACACTGGTAATGGCAAAGTGAGCAGTAAAACTTGTGCAGGGAAGTTATATAAAGCCTACACAATCATCTGGAATATTTATAAGAAGAAATGCTTTCCAACCAAAGCAAAGCTATGCTGTCTTCCAACAGAGGTTCTCTCAGCAGCATTCTATGTTGTGGGACCATCGTCTTTAACAGTGAAAGTGAGACTGTACAGACCCAAGATCCAAGATGGTATCTGGATGCACGAAAGTTTAGAACAGTTGTCTTCCCTGACAGAATGATTTAATTTCATTGCACAGAAAGGAAAGTTCAAATTTTATGGACTTATACCACCAATGGACAACTACTGGCTGATGAAGAAAATCTCAAACATTCTAAATGGGCCTTGTCAGACTGCAGAAAAATGGCTAGGCAATAGAGGGGTCTTGATTGATGCACTGGCAACTATTAAGCTGACATCCAAGGAACTAACAGATGGCCATCTGAAACTAAAAATTACTTGGGCACTATTAGAATGACAGACTCATAATGATAGGATGAAGTTTTGGGAAGATAAGAATAACCAAAAGCCTGAAATTACGCGGTGGCTCTTTGCTCTCTTAAAATAGTAAAGTGAAACAATAAATAATAATAATAATAATAATAATAATAATAATCCTAAACATAGTAATGAAAAACTGGAAAACCACACTTAATATCCAAACAAACTCTAATAATATCACATCACAGCCAATACAGATTAAGCGTGGAATATACCAAGGAGACTCATTAAGTCCTTTCTGGTTCTGCCTTGCTCTGAACCCACTATCCAACATGCTAAATAATACAAATTATGGATACAATATTACTGGAACATACCCACACAAAATCACACATTTGCTATACATGGATGATCTAAAACTACTGGCAGCAACCAATCAACAACTCAACCAATTATTAAAGATAACAGAAGTATTCAGCAATGATATAAATATGGCTTTTGGAACAGACAAATGTAAGAAAAATAGCATAGTCAAGGGAAAACACACTAAACAAGAAGATTACATATTGGTTAACCACAGCGACTGCATAGAAGCGATGGAAAAAACAGATATCTATAAATATCTAGGATACAGACAAAAAATAGGAATAGATAATACAAATATTAAAGAAGAACTAAAAGAAAAATATAGACAAAGACTAACAAAAATACTGAAAACAGAATTGACAGCAAGAAACAAGACAAAAGCTATAAATACTTATGCCATACCAGTATTGACCTACTCATTTGGAGTAGTGAAATGGAGTAACACAGACCTAGAAGCACTCAATACACTTACACGATCACAATGCCACAAATATAGAATACATCACATACATTCAGCAACAGAAAGATTCACATTAAGCAGAAAGGAAGGAGGAAGGGGATTTATCGACATAAAAAACCTACACTATGGACAGGTAGACAATTTAAGAAAATTCTTTCTAGAACGAGCAGAAACTAGCAAAATACACAAGGCAATCACTCATATAAATACATCGGCTACACCACTGCAACTTCATAACCACTTCTACAACCCTTTAGATCACATAACATCAACAAATACAAAGAAAGTAAATTGGAAAAAGAAAACACTACATGGCAAGCACCCGTATCATCTAACACAGCCACACATCGATCAAGACGCATCCAACACATGGCTAAGAAAAGGCAATATATACAGTGAGACAGAAGGATTCATGATTGCAATACAGGATCAAACAATAAACACCAGGTATTACAGCAAGCATATTATTAAAGATCCCAATACCACAACAGATAAATGCAGACTTTGTAAACAACAAATAGAAACAGTAGATCACATCACAAGCGGATGTACAATACTAGCAAATACAGAATACCCCAGAAGACATGACAATGTCGCAAAAATAATACATCAACAGCTTGCCTTACAACATAAACTTTTAAAACAACAAGTTCCTACATACAAGTATGCACCACAAAATGTACTGGAGAATGATGAATACAAATTATACTGGAACAGAACCATTATAACAGATAAAACAACGCCACATAACAAACCTGACATCATACTCACCAATAAAAAGAAGAAATTAACACAATTAATCGAAATATCCATACCCAATACAACAAATATACAAAAGAAAACAGGAGAAAAAATTGAAAAATACATCCAACTGGCTGAGGAAGTCAAAGACATGTGGCATCAGGATAAAGTTGACATCATACCAATTATACTATCAACTACAGGAGTCATACCACACAATATCCACCAATACATCAATGCAATACAGCTACATCCAAACATATATATACAATTACAGAAATCCGTAATTATTGATACATGTTCAATTACCCGAAAGTTCCTAAATGCAATATAACATGTACCGTACAGCAAAAAGGAAGTGACGCTTGATAAAGGTCCGCGTCACTCCATTCTTAACCAGACTTCTAAAAAGTCTGAGAAAGTAATCAAATAATAATAATAATAATAATAATAGAGGAGGCCCGGGAAAAGAATAGGCCTCCGGTATGTTCTGCCAGTCATAAAAGGCGACGAAAAGAACAAACCACTAATAGGGCTAACCCCCCTTTTAGGGTGATTAGTTGGTTCGGAACAGAACCATTATAACAGATAAAACAACGCCACATAACAAACCTGACATCATACTCACCAATAAAAAGAAGAAATTAACACAACTAATCGAAATATCCATACCCAATACAACAAATATACAAAAGAAAACAGGAGAAAAAATTGAAAAATACATCCAACTGGCTGAGGAAGTCAAAGACATGTGGCATCAGGATAAAGTTGACATCATACCAATTATACTATCAACTACAGGAGTCATACCACACAATATCCACCAGTACATCAATGCAATACAGCTACATCCAAACATATATATATACAACTACAGAAATCCGTAATTATTGATACATGTTCAATTACCCGAAAGTTCCTAAATGCAATATAACACATACCGTACAGTTAATAGGAAGTGACGCTTGATCAAGGTCTGCGTCACTTTCCATTCTCAACCAGACTTAACGTCTGAGAAAGTAAAGAAATAATAATAATACCCGTGGAGGTCCGGGAAAAGAATAGGCTTCCGGTATGTTCTGCCAGTCGTAAAAGGCGACGAAAAGAACAAACCACTAATAGGGCTAACCCCCCTTTAGTGTGATTAGTTGGTTCAGGACAGAACTAAAGAAGCCTCGGACAAGCGCCGTCATGGTCAGGGACGACGCTTGAACCCTATGCCCGCCCACAATGGTAACGACACTGCTAGCCAACTGGAAAATGATTTAAATCCAAATAGAGGTGTTTTGCAGGATATGCTTCCTGCAACCACCCTAGAAGGAAAACAAAGACAGAGGATGAGATGGTCAGATGAAGTTAATGGACACCTCATGTTCTGTTATTACCAAGCAACAAACCTAGGAACCAACACAACTGGATACAGATCACAAGTATACACAACATTTATTACCAGATACCCAGAATTAAAATTTTTAACAGAACAACGACTAGCTGATCAGATCCGTGTAATAATCAAAAATAACAGGATACCCCAGTCAGAATTAGAAAACATCAAACAACAAGTACAACAAATACTGGAACAAAATAATGTGCAATCAGAAGAAGAAAATACAGTAATGGACTCAAACATCCCAAAGCAAACAAACAAAGAACAACACGCACCAATTAAACAATCAGAGGAAAACGAAATCTTAAGACAGCCACCAGAACAAGCACAAATAGAACACGAAGTGACACACATGTTAAATATAGAAGAAAAATTTCAGCTGACATATATAGAATACAAAGACACAAATACAGACATAAGACCATTCTTGCATAGACCACCAAATAACCCACAAGTCGAAACAACAATAAAAACTATCAACACAATCATACACAACAAAATAAATGAAAACACAACTATGGAAGAGTTAAAACTACTGGTTTATATAGGAGCACTCACTACACTAAATATACACACTAGGCAGAGATCAGAACCAACCAACACACAGAAGAAACCCACAAAACCAGCATGGCAACACAGGCTACAGATCAGAATAGAAAAACTGAGAAAAGACATCGGACAGCTAACACAATTTATAAGAAATGAAATCTCGGAAAAAAAACGAAAAAGGTTAGGTAAAATCTCACAACAAGAAGCGACAGAGCAATTAGACGAAAAGAAGCAGAAATTACAAGCATTAGCCAAACGACTCAGAAGATACAAAAAAAGTGAAAATAGAAGGAAACAAAACCAAACATTCAACACAAACCAAAAGAAATTTTACCAGACAATAGATAACACACACATTAAAATAAACAATCCACCAAACATAACAGACATGGAACACTTCTGGAGCAACATATGGTCTAACCCGGTACAACATAACAGGCATGCACGGTGGATACAAGCAGAAACAGACACATACAAGATGATACCACAAATGCCTGAAGTGATTGTTTTTTTTGCAACATGAAGTCACCCAAGCAATTAATTCTACTCACAATTGGAAAGCCGCTGGAAATGATAAAATAGCAAATTTCTGGTTAAAGAAGTTCACCTCAACACATTCACATCTAACTAAATTATTTAACAGTTACATTGCAGACCCATACACATTCCCTGATACACTTACACATGGAATAACTTATCTGAAACCTAAAGATCAAGCAGACACAGCGAACCCAGCTAAATATCGCCCCATAACATGCCTACCAACAATATACAAAATATTAACTTCAATCATTAAACAGAAATTAATGACACATACAACACAGAACAAAATTATAAATGAAGAACAAAAAGGCTGTTGCAAAGGAGCACGAGGATGTAAAGAGCAACTGATAATAGATGCAGAGGTGACATATCAAGCTAAAACTAAACAAAGGTCGCTACACTACGCATACATTGATTACCAAAAAGCTTTTGATACTGTACCCCACTCATGGTTACTACAAATATTGGAAATATACAAAGTAGATCCTAAATTGATACAGTTCCTAAACATAGTAATGGAAAATTGGAAAACCACACTTAATATCCAAACAAATTCAAATAATATCACATCACAGCCAATACAGATTAAGCGTGGAATATACCAAGGAGACTCATTAAGTCCTTTCTGGTTCTGCCTTGCTCTGAACCCACTATCCAACATGCTAAATAATACAAATTATGGATACAATATTACTGGAACATACCCACACAAAATCACACATTTGCTATACATGGATGATCTAAAACTACTGGCAGCAACAAATCAACAACTCAACCAATTACTAAAGATAACAGAAGTATTCAGCAATGATATAAGTATGGCTTTTGGAACAGACAAATGTAAGAAAAATAGCATAGTCAAGGGAAAACACACTAAACAAGAAGATTACATATTGGATAACCACAGCGACTGCATAGAAGCGATGGAAAAAACGGATGCCTATAAATATCTAGGATACAGACAAAAAATAGGAATAGATAATACAAATATTAAAGAAGAACTAAAAGAAAAATATAGACAAAGACTAACAAAAATACTGAAAACAGAATTGACAGCAAGAAACAAGACAAAAGCTATAAATACTTATGCTATACCAATATTGACCTACTCATTTGGAGTAGTGAAATGGAGTAACACAGACCTAGAAGCACTCACTCAATACACTTACACGATCACAATGCCACAAATATAGAATACATCACATACATTCAGCAACAGAAAGATTCACATTAAGCAGAAAGGAAGGAGGAAGGGGATTTATCGATATAAAAAACCTACATTATGGACAGGTAGACAATTTAAGAAAATTATTTATAGAACGAGCAGAAACTAGCAAAATACACAAAGCAATCACTCATATAAATACATCGGCTACACCACTACAATTTCATAACCACCTCTACAACCCTTTAGACCACATAACATCAACAGATACGAAGAAAGTAAATTGGAAAAAGAAAACACTTCATGGCAAGCACCCGTATCATCTAACACAGCCACACATCGATCAAGACGCATCCAACACATGGCTAAGAAAAGGCAATATATACAGTGAGACAGAAGGATTCATGATTGCAATACAGGATCAAACAATAAACACCAGGTATTACAGCAAGCATATTATTAAAGATCCCAATACCACAACAGATAAATGCAGACTTTGCAAACAACAAATAGAAACAGTAGATCACATCACAAGCGGATGTACAATACTAGCAAATACAGAATACCCCAGAAGACATGACAATGTTGCAAAAATAATTCATCAACAGCTTGCGTTACAACATAAACTTATAAAACAACACGTTCCTACATACAAGTATGCACCACAAAATGTACAGGAGAATGATGAATACAAATTATACTGGAACAGAACCATTATAACAGATAAAACAACGCCACATAACAAACCTGGCATCATACTCACCAATAAAAAGAAGAAATTAACACAACTAATCGAAATATCCATACCCAATACAACAAATATACAAAAGAAAACAGGAGAAAAAATTGAAAAATACATCCAACTGGCTGAGGAAGTCAAGGACATGTGGCATCAGGATAAAGTTGACATTATACCAATTATACTATCAACTACAGGAGTCATACCACACAATATCCACCAGTACATCAACGCAATACAGCTACATCCAAACATATATATATACAACTACAGAAATCCGTAATTATTGATACATGTTCAATTACCCGAAAGTTCCTAAACGCAATGTAACATATACCGTACAGTTAAAAGGAAGTCATGCTTGATCAAGGTCCGCGTCACTGTCATTTCGAACCAGACCTAAGGTCTGAGAAAGGAAAGAAATAATAATAATAATGTATAGGCTCACCAGACGAAATATTGGCAATTCCCTTAAAAATGCCTCACTAGTCCCTTTGGAGAACTGTAGATGAGTAGGTCTGGTACAGATGGTCATGTGACCCTCCACTATTGACATACACCATGGCAGTGATGGGGTGTGCGTGTGAGGCAGTCAGTTATGAGACCAATACCATAAGACTGGTCGATATGGAGATTTGAGAGAATGGCAGAAAGGAGATACTGATTTTTGGTGTGTCCCTGACCACACTATGACTGAAGTCTGATTCGTTGGTGTATTGAACTATCCAGTGTGTCTATAAGGAATGGTGTAAATCTCGCTGCTGTGTAACATGCTGTAAAGAACAGTAGTTGTAAAGTGATTTGAACCAATATGGACTGGAGACGATTGTCACGCTATGTTGATGACAAATGGCTTCAAACCTTTAGGGAATTGCTAATGTCAGAGAATGCAGTTATGTTTGTCAGTTTCGGAGTAAATATGAAAGAACTGCATTCAAAGTCACTTGGAGTGGTGGGGTACCTCGGAAAAGGCCATTGCACACAGTGGCACGTACAGCTTCACATCTTCAGTGGACCAAACAACTCAAAACTGACAGTACCCCTGCATGTAGCGTAGTCAGTTTTTGCCTGTTTTCAAATGATGTAAGGTGTCAGGTTCATAAATGGCCCAATGAGGCATTAAATGTGCAGTGTGTGGAGTTTGTAGTTGAGGCTGGAGGTGATTCTGTGATGTGTTGGACATTTAGAGTACACGACTAGGGGACCACTATTCAGGTTAAAACACACACACACACACACACACACACACACACACACACACACACACACAGAGAGAGAGAGAGAGAGAGAGAGAGAGAGAGAGAGAGAACTTAGGCACACCTTGGCTATCCTGCTAAATTGTACTGTAAATCAGGACTGTGACTACTTGGAACAGCAGGTGTAATGTACCACTCAGCATCTCTACAGTCTGGTAGCTCTGTGGAATCTAATCACCATCATTAAGGCTAAAGATTTTGACTGGGGGTGACTAGTGTTTTCTCTGGTGTTTTTTTTTATATATAACTTTTTTTTTAAATGGAGTGGACTGTGAGAACAGAAAAGATTCATAAAATGTTATGTTTGGAGCATAGCTCTGTCTGATTGTGAAATGTGTGTAATGAGGAACACCGTGAAGGGTCAAAGAGATTGATTAAGGAATGAATGTGTTTGGGAACAAACTAATGAGAAAAAAATGCCAAGTAAACAACAGAATAAATTGGAGGCATAGAGTATTTGTGTACATATGAGAATGTGAGCTCTGACTGTAAACTGTAGTAGAGGATATGGAGGAAGAGCAGAATCACAGAGGTAGACATAAGTATGGGTGTTTACAGAAGATTGCTGGTGGCATGGGGTGCTGCAGCATAGTTATGTGGAAATGAAGTTGACTGCTGATAAGTGACAGGAACAGAAACCTGTATCAAACCAGTCTTAGGATTCTGACGGAGACAATAAAAAAGATGCTGGGACAATCCGGGTGCCATTTGGTGGATCTGTTGGGAATGAATTTCAGTACTGGTGACGTTAAGGCTGCAACGAATGTGTACCCAGACTCACTAAGCACACTTGGCATACCCAGTATGGCTGAATTTGACTTGGGGTGTGTGTGTGTGTGTGTGTGTGTGTGTGTGTGTGTGTGTGCGCGTGTGTGTGCGTGTGCAGAGAACATATTAGCATTCTTTCTGATCCATCCTCTGCAGGTGTTCTGTTTACTTGTAAATTGTACACCAAAAATCTGAAGTTTTTTTTTTTTTTTTTTCCATTGTCCTCGTATCTCTTGTTAGCTCTTAAAAATGTCATTACTGCAATGTAACTCACTCCCACACAGCAGTGTCGGTAGTATGACCATCTTATAAAATTTTATTCGTGTTTCTTTTAGTGTTAGTTGTTACTGCACTTTGCTTTTTCCAAATATAATTGTCATCCACTTTCTTTTGTGTATTATCATCATAGTGGTAAGATAAATAAGGCAATTAAACTGTTTTATCTGGACTAAAGTTCCATATTGAAAACGGTATTTCTTCTAATTTGATTTTGCTTTAAAAAGTAATTGTTTGGTATTATGTCTTGATATTTTCATGTTTTACTTCAAACATTTATTCGTAAGTTCAAGTTGTAATATTTATAGGTCATCCTTGTTTCTAAAAATGGTGGTGAATCAGTAGCATAAAAAATCTATGTACAATGGTGAATATTGATTCACATGAACCTTTGTGTTAAGTATAAAATCCTATCCACATTTAGCATAATCAGTTTCCATAAGGCCAAAGTCATTCCTTTGAAAAGGGCACAAATAGTTTCCTTCCCCAATTCAAGCATGTGTACTGCCATGTACGACCTTCTCATTACTGTGATGTTATACCTTAATTTTCCTTCCTTCATTACACTGAAATGCTGACAACAAGTTGTAACTATCAAACACCCCTCAGAGGCTGACAATAGAGGCTGTTCTAGCAATTGTTGCAATCTGCAATAATAAATGTGGATTTTTCAATTTTTGTGATTGTTATTACATCTAATATTTGGAAGTGTTTATTGGTAAATGAAACTAACAGTCCATATGTACATTTGTGTTTCCATTAGTTTGTAATTAATGTATTTTTCCAATTCCAATAAAGACAAGAAGGAAAAGCAATTTACTGCACTTACTATTTAATATTTACTGATGTTTTTTCTGTACACACTTAAAATTGCTAATGAAGGAGCATTTTTACTACTGATTATGATACTAATAAAACTGCTTGCTTCAGCCTTGTGCAGTTTTTCTACCCTTTATTGGCACTTTGTAATTGTGAAATTTATTTGCATAATACACAAGATCTGAGTGCACCCAAGTGAAAGAGAATTAACTGGTGGATAGTATTTTCTGAAAAAAACACAAATCAAACTAGAGTAGCTGTAGCAGACTCTTTTACCAGCTCATATTTATAGCAAGTGGGGAAATACATGAATTACAAACTACTGCAAATATGAATGTACATTTCGACTGTCGGCTTCATTCAGCATTAAACAGTAGTTGTGTAGATGATGACTGGTCTAAGCTGTGTGTTATTTCACTTCTTATTACTGATAGTAAAATTATTTCACTAACTACAGATTAAGAAATTCCCAATATTGCTGTGTTGGCCAGATAAGCAGAGTTACTGAGGCCTTTCACACAAGCTAGAAGTTCAGATGTCATTTGCAAATGACAAATGTTTGACATTTTATGGTAGTTTGTGTTTTTTACAGTAGTATACCATATTCATATTTTTGTTACATACTTTCTTTGTTTTTCTATTTTCTTTAGTACCCAAGCAATAGACAGAGACCTTATGCTTTTGTATTCTGTGCATTTCAGTATTTGGGATGTGTGGAAGTATTCGAATCAAGAGGAATGCAAGTCTGCGAAGAGGCACTGAAATTATTACGGGTAAGTAAAAACAGGAATGGATAGCTGACATCTATACAGTTTCCACATACTGTATTTGTTTGTAATGTTTAGATGATGATAAACACTTGTTTGCTGAAGGGATGACCGAATGTACATAGCATCAAAATGAGTGTGAATCTAATTTTGTACACAAGAGTGAGGCACAAATAAAAGAAACCCCCAGTAACACTGGAAATTCGTTGATGGAATAATATGTAAAATAAAGGGAAGGCCACCACACAGCAATAGCAGTCTTTTGTGCAGAGAGACACGCAACAGATAACAGTATTTACCCAAGCTTTTGAGTCTGTGTGTGTGTGTGTGTGTGTGTGTGTGTGTGTGTAATTTTGCTACAAAAATAGCAAGAGCTTGAAGGCATGTGTAGATACTGCTTTCTGTTGTTTCTCTGAATGCACCAAACATCAGTCAGCATCTAAGTGGTTGTGTTTCCTGTATCTTGCATAGAAGTACTAAATGGTACAGACAATCACGTTTACTCTGAAAATTGCAAAACACTCTGTCAGAAACTATTGTGAGTAGTGTAAGGTAGTTCTGCAAAAAATCCATACAAAAATGGGAGTTTTTGCATTTTTCACCGGCAGTTGACACTGACTGTCTATCATTGTTCAGATGGATTTGCTGTCAATACAAATAGAAACTATTCAGGTGAGCTGATAAAAAAACTGCTTATGTGTCTTTTTGTTGAGGGGACACACTTGCTCTTGATTCATACTTAATCACTTTTTCGTTTTACTTTTCCATCATATATATCGTGAATTAAAGTGTAAAAACGCTGTACACCTTCTTAACTTCATTGTGCGGTCATGTAGAAGCCAGTAATAATGAAGTATTTCCATTTATAAAATCAGTTATATTCTTTACATTTGATTGCAAAACTTGTGCCCCCAGGGGCTCAGCTTGGCGACCTTGGGGTTCCTGAGCTGGGGACTGGTAAGCACCGCCAGTCCCATGTCACTGTAAGCTCTGGGTGTGCTTCTGCGACTACCGTGTGGCGCGACGGTGGAATGTTGTGTGTGTCGGGGAATGGGGATCTTGGCTTAACTGCCTGGATCGCAAGGATGGAATAAACCTCTATAAAAACCTCAATCTCAAGGTGTGCTGTGTGCTGAAGAGATGCATGGCTGTTGAGGTGGAACAGTCATTAGCGGGCAATCTCTAGGGAACCTGCTGCACCTCAGTTGTATAAGGCTTACTCAGGCATGCGGAGCTCTGTCTGAGTGGACCCTTATTTTGCTAGCTACTTGTGGGACCGAGAGGGAACCCCCAAAATCTTCTTCTTCTTCTTCTTCTTCTTCTCCGCCTCCTCCTCCTCCTCCTCCTCCCAGCGGGAAGGGTGTACCGCCTGGGAGTTCTCACACCCATTCATCCAAAATAATAAGGGAGGCTAGTCCTCCTGATAATCTACGTGTAATTAGTAACAGGGCTCAAGGAGTCGTGTATCACAATGTCTTCATAGTGATAAAGAGGAAGGAGGGGACGTTTGAAAAAGTGTCCCCCTTCTATATCCACAAAGGCTTAGAAGGGCTGGCTGGCAACCTGAAGTCTATTAAGCAGTTTCGAAATGGTTCCTTGCTTGTCGAGACTAATCGGGCAAAGCAGGTGGAACTTCTTATGAAGTCACAGAAACTGTGTGAGTACGACATCATTGAAGAGTTGCATAACTCCTTTAATTCCAGCAAAGGTGTTATAACCTGCTGTGACATTATGGACATAGACGTTGCTGAACTGAAACAGGAATGGGCACCACAGGGGCTCATAGATGTGGAACAGAGGACATGCAAGACCAGTGGGGAGACTGAGAAGACTGCCACTTTCATTGTGACCTTGAATTCTCCAACGCTACCTGAACACATCACGGCAGGTTTCTTCAGACTTAGGATTTGGCCCTATGTACCTAACCCTATGCTATGCTTCAAATGCCAGCGTTCTGGACATACAACACTAAGTTGCAGAGGTGAAGCGACTCGTGGGAAGTGTGGAAAGGCAGCCCATGAAGCTGGGACTGACTGTCTGTCTCCAGCAGGCTGCATTAACTGCTCTGGAAGCCACCCAGTCTGAAGCCGAGCTTGCCCTGTTTTTGCAGAGGAACACAAAATTCAGGAAATCAAAGTGACCAAGCGGATCACCTATGCAGAAGCCAAAATGGACTATCAGGCAATGAAACCCCCTGTCTTTGCCACTTATTATGCTTCCTTGGTGTAGAAACCTGTCATTAAGGTCAACGCTTTGACTCGGATGACATCCATTGTACCGTTATCTACCATTCGCACCTGCACGTGCACCTGCATGTGCCAAAGCTGAGTGAAAGACATAGTGATCCAGGCAGCTACGTTGGAAGAAACCAGTAATGCTTCTGCAGCCCAAAGACAACCCAAAAACACCCCCCAGGGGGCCCATAGTCCTTTCGTGAGTACGTGTATGGCGCGCACGGGGCCCCAAGCTATTGCAGTCTCCTTTCCTTTCCAGGCTGCATTCCCATCTCTGTTCCTCTCCCTCCCTATCCTTACTCTTTGTCCCTGCCCCCTCTTTTTCCCTCTTGGTGGACTTCTTTATGTTGACCTGGCTATCCTCCTGGCTTTGTTTTGGTTTGTGCTATTGTTTAGGTTGCTGTTTCCATCTCCTTTTCGGTGTTTTTGGTCCCCTTGGGGTTTGACCTCCATTCCCAAAATTTTTCGTTCAGTGTGAGCCATTGGGGGATGAACTCCCTACCTAGCTTCCACAATGAAGGTTCCTCTCCCTCCCCTTCCCTTTCCCTTTGCACCCTGGCCCCCCTACTGCTAGGTCACCAGCACGGTAGCCAGTCCGTAAGGGGGGGGGGGGGCTGTTAAGTACCCACTTGGCTGAGCCCCCTGAAACCACAGGGATCACACTGCTAGTACCTGAGCTGTTAACGCCTCATGTATGCCCAGGAGTTGATGCTCATCACTTTGGGGCACCAGAACTCCTGGCTGCTGTGCCAGATGGCCCTTGCTATGGCTGGGTAGCACCCACGGGGCAAGCCCCTGATTGGAGTGGGTGGTACTAGGGCAGACACCTTGCGCATGAAGCGACAAAAGCTTCACCATCCTGGCCATTCTGTGGCCGTCTCTAAGAGTGGTAGTAGACGTGACACTCCTTCTTCTGATTCTTCGGCCTTCCCCTCCCTGGCCACCCCCTGGGAGGAAAGTCGAGCTCGCCGGCTTGGGTTGAAACCTTTCCCTCGGTACCTGGTATGTACCAGGACGGATGGCGAAAGTTTTGCCATGACCAAGCCTTTGTTTTTTCTTGGAGACGATTGAAGATAAGTATGGCAAAGTGGAATCGATGAGTAAAATGCAATCCGGTGCTTTGCTCATAAAGACTTCTTCTGCTGCCCAATCTGACACCCTGCGTGCTTGTGCCCATCTCGGTGACGTCCCAGTCTCTGTCACGCCCCACCAATCTTTGAACTCGGTACAGGGCATTATTTTCCACCGAGATCATCTTCTCCAATCTGACAAGGAGCTCCGTGCTAACCTCGAGCAGCGAGGGGTTCGTTTTATCCACCGTGTGCAACAAGGCCCTCCAAACAATCGCACCACTACAGGTTCTTTTATCCTGGCCTTCGAGGGGGATGTCCTCCCAGAGAAGTTCAAGGTAATGGTGTATCAGTGTGGTGTAAAACCTTATATTCTACCACCAATGAGATGCTTTAAATGCTTATGGTTTGGACACACGTCTTACCACTGATTCCCTCTGCAGTAACTGTGGGTGCCCCTTCCATGAGGGGAGTGCCTGGGCTCCCCCACTAGTATGTGTAAATTGTCATGGACAGCATTCTCCACACTTGCCTGTATGCCCAGTGTTTGTGAAAGAAAGGAGGATTCAAGAGTACAAAACCTTAGATAGGCTCACCTACACTGAGGCTCGACAAAAGTATGACTGGCTCCATCCCATGTCTGTCTCTTCTACTTTTGCTTCCATTACATCCATTCCCCCTCCTATCCCCTCTTCTTCCCAACCCCACCCCATTCGCCCCATGCATTCGGCCTCCTCCTCCCTCTCTCACTCCCCCTCCCCGTCAGTACCCATACCCATCCCTTTGGGTGCTGCTCCCCCTTCCCTGCCGGAGAAGTGGTCCCCTCCTTTGGCGGCTGCCGGTACTGGAGCTCCCCCTCGGGACTCCTCTTCCCGGCACCCCCCTGAAAGGCGATTTACGGCTCCACATCGGCAGCGCGATCTACGGCCGGTGGGCGCCAAGATTGCCGGGTGTAATTCCATGCCTGCCCTTCTCTTCCTTCCCAAGAGAAGCAGCAGAAACGTAAGAACAAGGGCGAGGCCCCTCCGGTACCCCCTGAGGTGCAGCCTTCCCCTCGTCCAGTCAATGAACCTACAGAGTCTGACCCCCACCTATATGGGTATTACCCCATCCTTATCGGTGACGGATGGTGACTCGGCAGCGTGACCAATTCCGGTCCCCTCGCTTCCCCTTTGGACTCCGGCTTGAGAATCCTCCAATGGAATTGTAATGGGTATTTGCGTCACCTTCCAGAGTTGCAACCTCTTCTTTCCTTCTACTCTGCTGCTTGTATTGCACTCCAGGAGACCCATTTTGTCAATTCTTACTCCCCCCGCACCACGCTTTCTGTTGGAACCGAATTGGCCCTTTGTGGGCTTCTGGTGGTGTTTGCACCTTGGTCCACAAGGACATTGTTAGTAAATGGGTTCCCCTCCATTCCGCTCTGGCCCTGTCAGGGTCCATCTGGCCGTTCCAATTACAATCTGTAATCTCTACCTCCCACCTGACAGGCCACCTACATCCCATGCCCTCACCACCCTTCTTCAACAACTCCCTTCTCTCTTCCTGCTATTAGGGGACTTCAATGCCCACAACCCTCTTTGGGGTAGTCATAAGACTACTGCCCTGGGCAGGACAGTTGAAGCTGTTCTGGCAGGGCTTGACCTCTGTTTACTAAACACAGGCACTCCCACACACTTTAGTGTAGCACATGGCACTTTCTCTATCATTGTCCTCTCCGTCAGCAGTCCTGGCCTTCTCCCTTCCATTCAGTGGGGAGTCCATAATGGCTTATGTGACAGCGACCATTATCCAATTGTTTTAACATTGCTTCAGTGTCTCTCGCTCTGTCACCCTCCCAGGTGGGCCATATCTAAGGCTGATCAGTGTGCCTTCTCCTCTGCTCCCATCCCCCCTATATTGCCACATGACAGTGTTGATGAATCTACTCAGGCTTTGACTGCTGCCATCATTTCAGCAGCTGTTTCAGCAATCCCTTCTTCCTCAGGTTGTCCACACAGGAAGATGGTCCCTTGGTGGACTCCGGAAATTGCTGCAGCCATAAAAGACCACCGCTGTACTCCTCAACACTTCATGCAGCACCCTTCTACTACTCTTCTTCTGGTCTTTAAAAGACTCCGTGCCCGGGCCTGCTATTTAATCAGATTTCAAAAACGAATTTGCTGGGAACAATATGTAGCTGCCTTAGGAACAACTCAGGTGAATTTTTGGCCACCATCCTGCCACCGGGGCTGCAGGAATTTATATGCATGGTGTTGTCCTTACCAATCCGGATTTTGTAGCAGAAAATTTCACTTTGACATCGGCTCAGTATCAGCCCACATTCCTTCTCCTGAAAGAGCGTTCAGAAGGACTGCCTTTGTCTTTTGTTTTTCGCTGCTCGGAGGATCGGATACATAACCAAATGCTCCAACACTTATCGGTGGCCGGCCACCATCATATACTGACCCTCTTCAACCATCTGCGGAGTCAGGGAATCTTTCCTACCCAGTGGCAGGAAAGAATTGTTGTTCTGGTGTTGAAACCAGGGAAGCTGCCTCTTCAGTGGGATAGCTACCGTCCAATTAGCCTTACTAACACCCTCAGCAAGCCCCTTGAATGCATGGTGAGTCGGCAGCTGTTTTGGATCCTTGCATCCCATGAACTTTTGTCATCGACTCAAAGTGGTTTTGGCTGTTGCCACTCTACGGTGGATAATTTGGTGCACTGGAGTCTGCTATCTGGTCGGCTTTTGCCCATCGTCAACACCTCCTTGCAGTCTTCTTTGATCTGCATAAAGCCTTGACACCACCTGGTGCCACCACATTCTCACCACCCTTCACGAATGGGGCCTTCATGGCGCTCTGCCCATTTTTATCCGTAACTTCCTTTCTTCTTGCTCTTTTCGGGTCCAAGTTGGCTGCTCCTACAGCACTCCCCCATCGGCAAGAAAATGGGGTTCTGCTGGGTTCCGTGCTGAGCATCCCTCTCTTTCTAATAGCCGTTAATGGTCTGGTGACAGCTGTTGGGCTGACAGTGCTGCCCTCTTTGTATGGTGACGATTTTTGTACCTACCTCAGTTCCTCCGTGATGGGTGCTGCAGAATGCCATCTACAGGGGGCAATCTGCCGGGCACACTCATGGGGTCTCTCCCATGGCTCTCAGTTTTTGGCGGCCAAGACATGTGTCGTGCATTTCTGCTGTCGCTGTACAGTCCATCCCCATCCGGAACTGTTCCTCGATGGCCAGCCCTTTGACGTAGTGGACACCCATTGCTTCTTGGGTCTGGTCTTTGATGCCTGGTTGACATGGCTCCCTCATCTTCGCTAGCTGAAGAGGACGTGCTGGTCTCATATCAGTGTTCTTAGGTGTCTGTGCAATACTGTCTGGGGTGCAGACCACTCTGTTCTCCTGCGATTGTGTCAAGCATTGGTCCAATCTCGTTTAGGCTATGGAAGTCCTGTCTATGGTTCTGCGTCGCCTTAGATGCTGCAGATCCTAGACCCCATCCACCACTGTGGGCTCCCAACTTGCGACTGGTGCCTTCCGGACTAGTCCCGTACTTAGCCTTCTCGCAGAGGCAAGGAATACGCCACTGCGAGTTTTGCACCAACAACAACTGATATCTTATGCGCTCTGCATTCGCTGCACCCCAGAGCACCCGAGTTATGGTCTCCTATATACAGACACGGAGATCACCCTGCCGCAGCGGTGGCCACGATGTGGGCTTACCATGGCTGTCCACATTTGGTCGCTCTTTTCTGAACTCCAGCAATTCCCTTTACCGCCTCTCTTCTCTGCTCATGCACTTACCACTTCTTGGTGCGTCTCTCGGCCACAGCTCTGTCATGATTTCTCAATCGATTGAAAGGATTCTGGCCCTCGTATGGCTCTTCGCCACCAATTCTACTGTCTCCTCAGTTCATTCCAGGGTTCAGAAGCGATTTATAGTGATGGCTCCATGGTTTCTGGCTGCACTGGTTTTGCTTACACCTATGCATGACGCACAGAATTTCATTCCTTGCCTGATGGCCAGTGTTTTTACTACAGAATTTGTAGCCATCTTGTGCGCATTGGACCATATTCGCTCCTGCTCAGGACTGTCCTTCACTATCTGTAGTGACTCATTGAGTGGTTTGCACACTGTCGGCCAGTGCTTCCCTCGCCACCTGTCGATCATCGCTATCCAGGACTCCCTTTCTCTCCTTGCTTAACGTGGATGCTCGGTTTTCATTTGCACCCCATGACGTGTTGGGATTCCTAGCAATGAACTTGCCGATCAACTGGCTAAGTTAGCTACTACCAGGCCATCTCTTGCTATTGGCATTCCAGAAATAGACCTTCGCTCGGTATATTGTCGTCAGGTTTTGGGCCTTGGGGATGCAGAATGGCACACTCTTTCTTTGCCGAACAAGCTTAACTCGATTAAGGATACTACAACTCTGTGGCGGTCCTCCTCCTGGGCCTCACATAAGGCCTGTGTCGTCCTTTGCCGGCTCCACATTGGCCGTACTTGGTTGATTCACGGTTATCTCCTCCTTCGTGAGGACTCCCCTCTCTGTTGTTGCGGATCAATGTTGACTGTGGCTCACATCTTATTGGACTGCCCCAACTCAGCCACCCTGCGACAGACTTTTAGCTTTCCATACTCGCTACCCCTGGTATTGGCTGACAATGCCTCAGCGATGGATCTTGTTTTACATTTTATTCGTGGTGGGGGTTTTTATCGCTTTATTTAAGGGAGGGACCTTTCACCATATTGGTGAGTGGAGGGGGTGGCAGACCATCTTGCTCCCCCCTGACTAGATTGGCTTCAACTAGGCTTGGTGGTTCACTCCTTTCGTTATGAGGTCTGTTATGTCTAGAGCATCTCTCTTGTCTCCTGTGCTTCTTTCTTCACGCCCCTATCATTAGTCACTTTCTTTCCCTCACATGTCTTTTTCCTTCTTTCCCTGTCAATAGTTTATCATGGAGTTTGTAGTTCCCTTTTTAATGTGGGATTTTATTGGTTTTAGTTAATCTAAGGCCGGAGGGACTGATGACAGAGTAGTTTGGTCCCTTCTCCAACCAACCAGCAACCCAAAAACACAGTGCCTCTCAACGCCAACTTTCTTCAAAGAAAGGTTGCTCTCACCACCCTACTTCCCCCTCGCCCTTGCTGGGAAAGGGAGCGGGGAAAGGAACTCAACATTCAGGTCGAAAGCTGACTCGGGCACCATCAGATGTCATTATGGCACACCTGACTGATGATGAGGACATCATGGATTTTGATGCCTCATCACCTGACCCAGTCAGCCCCATCACTCCACGTCGCTCTACAAGCGACTCATCACCTCACCACAAAGACAAGGGTAAATCCAGACACATTGAAGAAATGGCTCCCATACTCCAATGAAATATCAATGGATACAGGACTCATCTGGAGGAATTGAGACTCCTTGTACAGGACAGACCCTTTTGCCTTTGCCTTCAAGAGACTTGTACTAGGAGGCTATCGCTTTTACAGAAAATACGACCTTACTGGTGATAGGGCAAAAGTTGGGGTTGCTGTGTTCATAAAGGACATTTTTCGCACCTCACGTATTCCCTTAACAACAACACTACAAGCTGTTGCTGTTTGGATAGTGGCCTATGTTGACTTCACTGTGTGCTCTTTGTACCTACTATCTCATGAGCCTCTTGACTGTGGGGTCCTCACTTATCTTCTAGATGAACTCCCCCCCCCCCCCACCCCCCACCCGTTCCACCTTTTGGAGTACTTTAATGCACACAGTGCACTATGGGGTTCTCACATGACTTGCCCAAAGGGTCGGGCACTTGAGGATCTACTGCACACAACAGATCTCGTACTTTTGAACATGGGTCAAGCTACACATTTTAGCACAGCTACAGGTTTGTCTACCACCATAGACCTCTCTCCTTCTGCTCACCTGCTCTTGGGAACACTGCCCAGTGGGCAGTGGACAATGACCTTCATGATAACGACCATTGACCTATCTGGATCCATCTGCCTGATTGAGCAGATCCTGAAAGAATGCCACGGAGATGGTTGTTCAAAATGGGGAACTGGATGCTTTACAGGCAGTTAGCTGCTTTCAAGCAGTGTGACAGCATCCAGGACTGGGTGGATCACATTACAACTGTGATTCACCATGCCGCTGATGCATCCTTTCCAAACTCTGTGGAAACGCCTGGGAAGCGACCTGTCCCTTGGAACGATGAGTGTTGTTTTGCAACCAGGCACAGGAGGGCAGCAATGCGCAGATTCAATCGATGTCCTACAGATGAGAATCTTGCAAACTTTCGAATGGCGTGTGCTAAGGCAAGGAGAAGAATTTGGGAGAGTAAGCAGAGTTCCTGATCTCCATCAATAGGTCCACACCCGCATGTAAAGTATGGGAAGCCATTAGGAGGATTTCAAGGCACAACTCTCAACCGCCAATAGCAGCTGTACAAATACAGGGGTCTCTTGTAACATCAGCAAGGGATATAGCTCAGACAATGGCTGAATCATATAAATCCCTTAAGGCTGATTCCAGCCACGATCCCACCTTCTGTCATTATTGGGAGGCACAAGAGAAGGCTGATCTTGATTTCCGTTCCACCAACATGAAAGAATACAACCAGCCTTTCTCTCTGTGGGAGCTGGATTCTGCATTGTCAATTGCTTGTGATTCGGCCCCTGGAAACTAACTGATAACCTACAGCATGTTGCTAAACAGTTGGATCAACGGTCAAAGAAAGTCCTCCTTCAGCTCTTCAATAAAATTTGGATAACTGCCGACTTTCCCAGCTCATGGAAGGAACCTATTTTAATCCCAATTTTAAAACCAGGAAAGGATTGGACAGACCCTGGTAGTTATCGTAGTTTTAGCCTGACAAGCTGCGTAGGAAAGACACTGGAACATATGGTCAATCGGCACCTAGAGTGGTTTCTGGATACCATGTCCCTCCTTAGTCACTCCCAGAGCAGGTTCAGGAGGTATCGCTCCACTCTCAATAATACTGACCCTGCTCGAAGCTGCAATTCAACAAGCTTTCCTTCGTAAGCAACACCTTATCGGTTTTTTCTTCGATTTGGAAAAGGTGGGAGGACGACGGTTCAAACCCGCGTCCGGCCATCGTGATTTAGGTTTTCCGTGATTTCCCTAAATCGCACCAGGCAAATGCCGGAATGGTTCCTTTGAAAGGGCACAGCCAGCTTCCTTCCCTGTCCTTCCCTAATCCGATGAGACCGATGACCTCGCTGTCTGGTCTCCTCCCACACACAGTCCAATTGGAAAAGGTCTAAGACACTACCTGGAGGTGTAATATTTTGTCGGAGCTCCATCAGTGGGGTTCCATGGATGTCTACCAATCTTCATATCATCCTTTCTCACGGACAAATATTTTAGATACAAGGGTGGGAATTTCCTGTCTGACCATTTTAAGCAGGAGAATGGTGTCCCTCAAGGGAGCATTTTAAGTGTCATGGCTTTCGCCATCGCAATCAATAGTATTACAACCACAGTGTGACGTCCAGTACTATGTTCCTTGTTATTGGATGACTTCTCCATCTTTTGTGCATCCTCCAGCCTCGCCACGGCTACTCGGCAATTGTAACTGACATTGAGGCGGTTAGAGGAATGGTCTTGTGCCACAGGTTTTAGATTCTCATTAGAGAAAACAGTTTGTCTTGATTTTAATTGTTCCCGCTGTCTGTTTAATTTGCCCATTTTAAAACTGGGGGACACCGTTCTCACTTTCAAGGAAAAAGTGAAGTATCTGGGTCTTATCTTTGATGAGAAGTTAACATGGTTGCCACACCTTAAAGAATTGAAACTGAGATGTCTCAAGGTCTTAAACATCTTAAAATGTGTCAGTCATAGGTCGTGGGGAGCCGACAGAGCGTGTCTTCTCCAACTTTGTAAGGCCTTTGTGTGACCCTGGCTTTAATATGGAAGCCAGATTTATGGGTCAGCAAGGCCTGTATACCTTAAAATGGTGGTTGCAGTTCACCATGAGGGTATTAGGCTGTCAACAGGGGCCTATTGCATGAGCCCTGTTAATTTGCGTGCAGAGGCTGGTGAGCCTCCACTGTTTATTCGACATCTTCTTCTCGTGGTATGCCAAGCATATAGGGCATTGTCTGTTCCTACATCGCCAGCATCCAGTTAAGTTGTTCAGCCGCCACTGGAACGGCTGTTCAATCATTAATCACAAGCAACACTGCCATTTGGGATCCGTACAAGGGAGAACCTTGAATTATTACAGGTGGGGGGCATTGAGGTCCAAAGCCAGGGGTGGAGTAGGGCATCCCCCAGGCTACTACCAAGGCCTAGATTGCTTTTAGAACTGACTGCTTACAAGAAGCATTGTACCCCCGACCATGTTTTTAAAATTAAATTTAATGAAATTTTACGTAGCCACTCAGATTTTATTACCGTCTACATGGATGGTTCTAAGCAGGGAGTGTTTTCGGTTGTTCTGTCGTGTTCCCCAACATTGTCCTCAGGATAGGGCTCCTAGAGCGATTTCAGTTTATTACATGGAGTTGTTTGCTCTTCTGAGGGCAATGGAGCAGATGAGATGGCACCATGACTAAAAAATTTATCACCTGCTCCGATTCTCAAAGTGCCCTTCTCGCTGTTGGACAGATGTACCCAGCAGATCGGATAGTGCAAGTGCAGGACGCTCTCCTTCTCCTGTGAAGACAAAACAAGGAAGTAATTTTTTGCTGGGTTCCAGGGCACATAGGCATCCAGGGAAACGAACTTGCTGATGCTGCTGCTAAGGAGGCTTGCTCCCTTCCTCCTCCTGCCCGCTGTTCAGTCCCTCTGTGTGCTGCCACTTCTTTTGTGACTAGGAAGGCCATATATTGGTGGGAGTCCCAGTGGCTGGAAGTGATGAACAATAAACTACGTTCCATTAAGACTTCAGTGTGACCATGGATCACCTCCTTCCGCTCTCGACAGTGTGAAGAAGTGGCACTTACTTGGGTTAGAGTGGGACATTGTCCCCTGACATATGGCTTTTTCTTACCTCAGGAGGTGGCCCCAGTATTTCAGAGATGCGGGACTCGGCTGTCAGTATGATATCTTTTAACTGAGTCTGTTTTATATGATGATCTGAGGGTTGGACTGGGTCTCCCACAGGATATTCCCTCCATTTTAACTGATAACTAGGCAAGTGTTGTTCGTATCTTAAAATTTTGTCTGGTGTCCGGAATTCATCCCAAAATACTTGATGCGAGATCTTAATGTGTCACAGAGTGACTGGGTCGTGTATTATTTCTAAGTCGTCATCCAGCCATTGTTATTTGTCCCTTTTTTAACAGCATCCTTACACGTATTTCTCCATGATTTTATTGAGTTATCCCGATGTGTCTCGCTGGGGTTTTATTATGGGCTTTTCTGAACCTCACCTTTTTGGGGTTGCTTTATGTTTCCTGTGGTGGAATCAAATGTAGTTTTCCAGTTTATTGATCTCCTTCCATAGATTGTAAAAATCTTTCTTTGGTATAACATTAGTGTAGGGCGCTGACGACCTAGCTGTTTAGCGCCCTCCACCGTAAATCATCATCATCAAAACTTGTTCAGCCAGCAGCCGAAGGTCATCATACATTGTTCCATAGCTGAGTGTGTAAATTTTCTTGTAGTTACTACCTGCTTGGTAGATTTTACTGAGTTTTTTATGTTCTGGGTCAGAAGAATAATATTGTTCATTGATAGTTCCACAGTGCTGACTTTTTGTTGGTGGCACAGAAAATCTGTTTTGGAAACAGTTGGTGCTTTCACTCCAGTGTCCCATTGGAGATATGGTATATGGAGTGGCAGTGCTGCAGTGCTGTGTGGGAGAAACTTTTTGTTGTGTTGTGATTACAGCCATCAAATTGGAGATACTGCTTGTGGTTTTGTTACACAGAACAGAAGTTGTATGAACCCACTTTTTTTGGGGGCTGGGCGGGTCTAGACTTCAGGAAAGGGAATGATAATGCTGCCACCAATTTTTTTACATTATCTGACAGACAGCACATGTAAACTGGAAGTTTTTGTTTAGATATTTGTGGGTTATGTAAGGATTCCGTTCATGCTTCTGTTATTTTTGTGAAGTGGTCATCAACCAGAAAGTTTGAAACTGCGTGCCGGACAGGACTCGAACATATGACCTTTCATCCTGTACCTGAACCCCAAGGCTGTGGATAAGCAACGTCTCCATAATATCCTTTATTCCAGGAGTGCTAGTCACACAAGGTAGGCAGGAGAACCTGGATGAAGTTTGGAAGGCAGGAGATGAGATAGACATGGCAATAGAGCTGGAAGGTGGGTTGTGAGGCATGCTTTGATAGCTTAGTTAGCAGAGCACTTACCCTCAGTAAGCAAAGGTCACAGGTTTGAGTCCCAGTTCAGTTTATGCTTTCAATCTGCCAGGAAGTTTCAAATCAGCATATTTCATCACTGAAAATTCATTCTGAAACCTGAAGGTTGGTTTAAGACCATGGAGCTTCACTAGTTATGGTTCTGTCGGAGGTAGTATACTGTTGCCCTTCACATCAACAGTTATTGGGAGAGGCGTAAGAAGTGAAAAGTGACAGATGAAAATCCTGGAGTAGGAGTATTGCATTTACTCGTCAGTAATTGAGAAGTTTGTTGCCATATTTTAATGTGAACTAGCTTAAAAATTAATTGTTCTTCACCATTATATATTGGGTGCAAGTAATCCATGGAATATATTACTAACCGAATAAACATTTCATTTTAGTTAAGTATGAAAACATTGTTTTGACACACAAGAATTTTTATTGCAATTACTTACTGCTGTCTACAATTTCTGCCTACTTAGTCATGATGATAACTGTAGAGCAATTCACGAAAGATGGCGTTGAGGCACGGACTGGGATTGCATCGTTGGCAATTCGAAGTGACAATTGTGGTACTGGCATACACATGCTTAAGTAGAACTTGTTGCTTACCACCACTACTGAATGCACATTGGCTGTCAGAGAAAGTGTGACGTGGGTGCAGGGAGTGAGCCCAACTCGACTGCCATCATTAGTAACTCGTACTTGAAGACTTGCTACCAATAAATAATCAAATGATTGTGCGTTAAAGTTATGTTTGGGGGATTGGTGTAGATCTTTATGCATATTTTGTTAACCGTTGTTATGTCATATTTTATTCTGGTGGTGGTACTATGTAATGCTGAAGATCATTCCAACAAAAGTGCAGAATTTTGTAGTGTGGTGTAGCATTATATAATACTAGAATGCGAAACGAGTTACATTGCACATCACTCAGCCTTAGAGTAGCACAGAAGGAAGTGAGGCATTGAGACACAAATATCTTTAATCATATACTGAGCAATGTGAAGAATCTAATAAATAATATGATTAACATTCAAACAGGAACTGAAATCATATCTGCTACAGAACAATTCACTGAAAAAAGTCTATTACATTTTGAAACTAAGCAATGAGCAATTTTGATTGACAAAACATACAGATAACTAACTCTGAAGTGGAAAGAAATCACAGTGGAAGAATGAAGGATGAAATGATGAAGAATAACATTATTGTCTCTTCGATACCTACTTGATTGAGAAGTAGCACATCGGCCATGAAAATTGACAATGGCCAAGTGAGTGGTGTGTTGGCCACATGCCCCTCTGTATCCACATCCATTAGTGCCTAAGGACCGAGGATGACATGGTGACCAGCTGGTACTGTTGGGCATTCAAGGCCTGTTTAGATGGTGGGTTGTTGTTGTTGGGCTTTTTTTGTGTGTTGTGGAGCACTACATTTTTATTAGTTGGATTGCCTGTTTATAGAGATTAGTATAGTGCTTGTTAAGTGGTGTTCTTCCTCTTTCTTTTAATGTAAAAATATTTTTATTATGTCACTGATACTCCTGTTTTGCCCTTTATTTTAATGTAGCAAAGGAAATAAAATTAATATTTCTTTTCAGAATTCTAGACGGAGACCAGTGCGAGCCATCTTGTATGTTTCCGGTGACGGGCTTCGTGTCGTAGAAGATGACACAAAGGTATTTTAAGAGACTATTTGCTGCTGCATATTTCTTGTGAAAAGAAGTGGAAACTTTAAAACAGAGAGTTACATGGTTTATTGTGGGTTGAGTGATGTTTCTCTGTCCTGAGTTTGTACTGGGATAAACTTTCCTATCTGAGTTAGTCATGAAACTGAATATAAATCTTACTCCCTTGAGAATAGAGACCACAGGCTGCTGGGAAAAACTCCAGTGATTTTTTTTTTTTCTTTCTAGTCTTTCTGATTCTTGTTGTCAACCATTTACTAAGGCACGCCAAGGTGTATTTCTGACATCTGTCCCTAAACTTTGACCATGTTGTTACCTTCTGGGATGCTCTCTCTACAAAATTGGTAGGACTTCCTGTTAAGTGTTATTTTGTTAAATTTTGTCTTTGATAGTGTTTGTTTTGCTTAGACAAATTGACTAAAGGTTATTTACTGATCAATAAGCTGGAATGTGTAGATTTTAAAACCTTGTGGCAGGTCATATAAAGCAGTTGATACTAGTTGTTGTAAGATAATAGAATTGTCACCATTCCAAATCAAACACAAATTTTGGTGAGCAAAGTAGTTAAAATCTGTAATCTCAGACTTTCAGTAACAGTAAGTGAATTAAATGTCTTAACTAACAGTTTCATTAGAGAGCTATTTCGTGGAATCAGCTCTTCACTACAGTATTAATTTTGTTCTTTTATATTGGGTACTAAGTAAGAAAATCATTTCCTCACACCAAGGTTTACAAAAATAATCTAGACAGTTCTGATAAATCATCTAAAGATATCATGGAAGTTAACCTGCAGTCTTTAATTTCTTTGTGAACATGCTCTAGCAGCGAAAGTGTATATGGATGAAAATACTCTTGCACAATGAAATTCTAAACAAAATTTAAATGTTAGTGACTGTTTTCAATGAACTTCAAATTTTACTTCAATATTACACAATAAACTATTCCCTCCTCGATCTTTGAATTAGTTATCAAGCAGTTCAGCTAACTTTAATAATCTCTTATGGTTTTTATTAGAATAAATTTTACTGTTTTTCTTTATGGTATAGCATCAAGGTAGTAGATTTTAGGATTCAGAGCAGGAATACTGGTCCTTCTCATTAGTCGCTTGATCTACTTATCTAACCAACAACACTCATCTGTAGCACCACGGCCTCAGAAACTTTTATTCTCTTCTAGCTATAACTGCTTGTCGTCCATGTTCCACTTCTGTACAAGGATATGCTGCAGGAAAATACCCTCAGAAAGACTTCCTAATGCTTAACTTTACACTTAATTTCAACAATCCCCCTCCAAAACCTAGAAATGATTTTCTTGCTACAACCAGTCTAAATTTTATTTTTGTACCCAAGTAGTTAAACTCACCCACTGCTTGTAGCATCTCATTTTCTAATCTAATTCCCTCAGCATTGCCTGATTTAATTTGGCTACATTCCATTAGCTTTATTTTACTTTTGTTGTTCATCTTATTATCTCCAGATCATTGAGATGCTCTTCAAAGTTTTTTGGTGTGTCTGACAGAATTACAGTGTTGTCAGCTTACCTCAGAGTTTTTATTTCTTTTCAGTGAACTTTTAATTCCATTTCCAAATTTCTCCTCAGTCCCCTTTATTGCTTGTCTGACCAGGTCCTGCAGAAAGTGTCTCTAGGCTGGTCATAGGTTGTGTTCCAAAAATGAACAGCTTAGAGACAGAAGTGATGAAACTTTCTGCAAGACCTGACCATTATTTTGCAGGACAGTGCTCAAGAACATACAGTGCAAGCTGTTACTGATTTGTTTGACTGATGGGGCTGCTAAGTGCTATACCACCTACTGCACTCCCTTGACTTCAGCCCTCGTAAGTTCAATTCGATTTCTAAACTGAAGGAAACACTTCACGGCACTCGCTTGAGAACTGCTACAAATTCGTCGGGCAGTAGACCGCGCTGCTTGAACTGTCAACACAACTGTCACTGCTAAGAGTATCCTACAACTTCAACATCCCTGGCAACGGGTTATAGACAATCTGGTGACTACTTTGAATGTCAGTAAAACTTTGAAACACGTATCTATTTTGTATGAGCTGTAAATAAATAGTTGCCAGTATTAAATTCCCAACCCTAGTATATATCCCTTTTTTGATGTGTAGTTGTGAAACATGGGTTATGAGAAGTAAAGGTATCAGTAGAGTTCAGGCAGCTGAGATGAGAATTGGTTGTGGTATGATTGGAAAGACAGGGAGCGATAGAATCTGAAATGAAATGATGAAATATGAAAACCACCTCACGTTGTAAGATTCCAAGAAAAAATAATCTTGCAGTGGCTGAGATGCCCTGGACATAACACAATGCATGGATGCTGACAGGGTACCAAGACTACAATGTGTGATTTGAAATACAGAAAGGAAATAAAAGTAGACAGTAACGAGAGGAAAAAACTACCTTTATTACCCATTATTAAAGCTGTCAGTGGCCCAGTAAGGCGTTCAATGTGGATCAACAAAAATTTTTGTTTATTTTTGCAATACCCCAAAAAGTCTGACAGGTAGCAATGCAAGTTTTAAATCCAACCTAAAACCTTTTTTTCTGGACAACTCCTCCTATTCCTTGGATGAACTTTTATTTAAAAGCCGATAGCCCCCCAAAAAACAACTAATTTTTAAATGTAGTTGTATGATTAGGACTGAAAAATTACATGTTCATTAATGTTAATGCTAATAACCTGTACTTGTCTTTTAAACTGACTTGTTCTATATTACTGTGATAAAAGATCATTCAAATGCTCTATTGAACATGTAACTAACTAACTCGGACTTGTGTACAGTGGATGTCATGAAATCTGAATTGAACAAGGTGTACCCAGGACAGCATGGAAGAAAGAAAGCAGTTTGAGTGGTGCGTTTGGTGAACAAGCATTGTTTGTTGACCCATCGAATAGGTGGAATGGTGTTGGATAATGATGATGATGATGATGATGATGATGATGAAGTCACATAAATAAAATATCTATCTTAGAAATTCTTTATGCAGATGTATGCATGACGGCTAATTCTCCTGAATCTCTTCAAACATAGATGAACCTGCTAAATGACTCGTGCAGAAGATTTGGTTTAGTCAGAAGCATCACCAAGACACAAGTCCTTCAACAACCACTTAGGGGTTCCAATACAGACGACTGCAGTATTAAGTTGGACAACAAACATTTGGAAAACGTGTCACACTTTAAATATCTAGGCAGCCAAATTAGAAGCGACAACAGCCTGACAACAGAAATTGCAGCTCTTACAGCAAATGCAGCCTCAGTTTTCGGCAAACTGAATCACCGAGTATGGAAATCAGATGATCTCAGACTACAAACTAAAATTGCAGTCTAAAAAGCAATAATATTACCAACTTTACTCTACACCACGGAAACCTGGTGCTGTTATAAAGCTGACATTAGGAGGCTAGACACCTTTTATCTTCGCTGTCTGAGATTAATTCTCAGCATGAAATGGGAAGATTGTGTTCCAAACTCGCAGATTTTGCATCGTGTGAAACTGCCTGGCATTGAAGCTCTCTTAATGATGGAGTGGCCATATCATACGCATGGACGACTGTAGACTTCCCAAAGTGGTGTTCTACTCGGAGCTCTTGTGTGGAAAGCGGTGGCAAGGTGGTAAACACCTGCGATATAAAGACACCGTCAAACACCACCTCACAGCCCGTGGCATTCTGAGCAAACATTGGGAGGAGCTTGCATTGCACCGATAAGGGCGGTGCTCAACTGTACATAAGAGTGTGGAACAATTCGAGCATATCTGCCTAAAGAACCTGGACGATAAATGAAAGCTCCGCAAATCTAGGCCCAAGCCTAATTACATCTGTATGTATAACTCCACTGGGCAACTGTATTGCACTTCATGTGACCAAATCTTCAAAGCAAAGTTCAGTTTTGCAAGCCACATTCGAGCCCATCACAATACGGACTGAACAACTGATGGAGTCGGTGTCACCAGACGTGGCGAGAACGACATGAGGGTCTTCCATCAAAGATGAAAGCAGGCTGTGAAGATGTGGTGTCACCGCCAGACACCACACTTGCTAGGTGGTAGCCTTTAAATCGGCCGCGGTCCGTTAGTATACGTCGGACTCGCGTGTCGCCACTATCAGTGATTGCAGACCGAGCGCCGCCACATGGCAAGTCTAGAGAGATTTCCTAGCACTCGCCCGAGTTGTACAGCCGACTTTGCTAGCGATGGTTCACTGCCTACATACGCTCTCATTTGCAGAGACAATAGTTAGCATAGCCTTCAGCTATGTCATTTGCTACGACCTAGGAAGGCGCCATTACCAGTTACTATTGATGCTGTAAAACATGTACCGTCAAGAGCGATTTTCACCATTTATGGATTAAAGTTAATTATTCCACAGTTACGTCCTTTTTTGCTAGTCTCATTTCCTTTACCTGTTCCAGACCTCACGCCAGCCTGCGTGATCTAAAACGCGTGCCTTTCGGCTTCCTCTCGTAGTGGGTTGGCTGTCTTGTCAATCCACAACAGAAGTACGACCATAAATGAGAGTTGTGTCGACACCTGGCCAAATGTGTAACCTGTGGCCGGGATGCTCATGAAGGCAATTGTGTGCCTCTTTCTACCCACTGTATCAACTGCAATGGCGATCATGCCATCACCTGAGATTGTCACATGTACCTTTATGAGTGGGCTGTCCAGGAGATCTGGGTGAAGGAAAAAGTGCCTTACCCGGTCGCTCTAAAGTTATTGGCTAGTCCAAAACCCTGCGTTCTACCGTCTGGCACCTACAGTACGGTTCTTACTACATCTCGCTCCACAAAGGATATGACCACACAGACATTCAACCTCAGATTTAGGTCCTCGTCTCCTCATCCAGCAATGCAACAAGCAACCGGCAACCCAGAAAGGAATACTCCTGCGAACCAGAAAGGCTTCAAGAAATCAAACAAAGGGAAACAGTCTTGTCCTTCACCAACTCTGAATCATCATCAACAGTGTCATCACATGATGCCCTCACCTGGCTGACCTCTGTGTTACGTGTTACTGGTGCACACCATCAACCATTTTTTCTGTCCTGGACTCCACAGACCAATAGAAGGAGAATGCCAATGCTCCTGTAGACCTCATGGAGCAGGACCCTCCTGCCTCTGTGCTCTGTAACAGTGAGTCTTCAAAGGCTGGCACTCGGCAGCCGCCGAGGTGACACCCCTTCATTTCTTCCTCGCCATGTCTCTCCTTCAGTGGAACGTTCGCGACTTTTGACCCAACAAAGAGCACTTACAGCTGCTCTTAGAATCGCTGCGTCTGCTTGTACTCTGCCTCCAGGAAACAAATTTGCATCCTCACGACTGCTTTGAGCTCTCGGATTTGTTCCTGGTCCACTTTGACACCCTCCCCTCCTCTGAGGATGGCATTCTGTCTCAAGGGGAAATCACGCCACTCATCTGGGATGACCTCTATAGTTAACGCATCTCCCTGGCTACCCGACTCCAAGCTGTTGCAATCTGCATTTTTCTTCCTCACTTATCCTTTTCCCGTTGTACATCTCTCTGTCATTCAGTGTCACCAGGGCCGACTGAGACTTCCTCCAGCTTATAGGGCAACTCCCTTACTCCTTTCTGCTACTTGGTGACTATAATGCACACCATTCCCTTTGGGGCTTACCAAGATCCTGTCAGAGAGGTGCCCACTTGCCTGACCTTCTCAATCTCCTTAACCTCATCTGCCTTAACAAAGAAGCACCCACATTCCTTTCAGACTCCTCACACTTATTCCTATTTGGACCTATCCTTTTGCCCTTCCCAGCTTGTCCGTCGTCTCAAATGGTCCGTTCTCTCTGACACAAACTTGAGTGACCATCTCCCATGTGCTACCTGTTTGATGACTCCTACCCCACCTACTTGCACACCCAAATGGCAGCTTTCTAAGGCTGACTTGAGGCTTTACTCCTTCCTGGTGACCTTCAATGAACATCATTTCCCCAGTTATGATGACCAAGTGGAATATCTTACAAACATTGTCCTTACCTCTGTAGATCGTTCCATTCCTCGCACTACTTCTTTACTGTGTCGTGTCTCCGCATTTTTAATTGTCATCCTACGATGGCAAACTGGATTCATTATAAACGGTTGTGTGCTCAGTGTCGCATTCTTCGGGATAGCAAAAAAGCTAGCTGGATTTCATTCACTAATTCTTTTAACAGTTCCAGTCCCTCTTCCGTCGTATGGGCCAACGGCTGATGGTTCTCTGGGACTGAGGTCCATTCCCTAATTTCCCGCCTGACAATAGCAGATGATGTCATCATGGACGCTTTTGCTATCTCCAACACCTTGTCCCACTATTTTGTGGAGATTTTAGCTCCTCCCATTATCACCCTGCCCTCCTCCATCAGAAACGAGTGGAGGAGGCTCGGGTTATACCCTTCTCTTCCCAGAATAGTGAGTGCTATAATGCTGCCTTTACTATAAAGGAGCTAGATCATGCTCTCACTTCATCCCGATCCTCCACTCCAGGGCCAGATGATGATCACATTCAGATGTTGCAGCACCTGTCTCCGGCGGGGAAGCACTTTCTCCTTTGTACATACAACCGCATCTGGGCAGAGGGCACATTTCCCAGACGCTGGAGTGAAGCCACTGCTATACCCATACCTAAGTCTGGTAGGGACAAACACCTTCCTTCAAGCTACCGCCCCATTTCTCTCACCAGCTGTGTTTGCAAGGTGTTGGAACATAAGATTCATGCCCGGGTGGTATGGTGACTTGAGTCTTGAAATTTACTAACCATTACACAGTGTGGATTTTGAGCACACACTCTGCAGTTGACCATCTCGTCACTTTGTCCACCCATGTCGTGAGTGGTTTTCTGTGAAAATCGCAGACTATAGCCATGTTTTTCAATTTGGAGAAAGCCTACGATACCTGCTGGAGAACTGGTACCCTCCGTACTCTTTACATGTGGGGGTTCCGTCGGCACATGCCCTGTTTTCTTTGGGCATTTTTACAAGACTGGGTTTTCAAGGTGCATATGGGTTCTGCCATGTCAGACACCTTAATCCAGGAAAATGGTGTGCCTCAGGGCTCCATCCTCTTTGCTATTGCAATTAACCCTATAATGGCCTGTCTCCTGCCGGGCATATCTGGCCCTCTTTTTGTAGACGATTTTGCCATCTATTGCAGTTCTCCATGAACCTGTCTCACTAAATGGTGTCTTCAGCACTGTCTTGATCATCTTTACTCCTGGAGCATCAACTATGGCTTTCACTTTTCCCCTGACAAAACTGTCTGTATGAATTTCTGGTGGTTTCTCCCACCATCTCTACATCTTGGGCCCAATACCCTTCCGTTCTTTGAAACTACGAAATTCCTGGGGCTCATGCTCGATAGGAAACTCTCTTGGTGCTTCCATGTGTCTTACCTGGCAGCCCGCTGTACGCAGTTCCTCAATCTCCTGCGTGTCCTCAATGGTACTTCCTGGGATGCTGATCGAACCACCCTCCTCCATTTGTACTGGTCCCTTGTCCATTCCAAACTAGGGTGCTTTGTTTATATGTCTGCACATTCATCCCTGTTATGCCGTCTCAACACTATCCACCATCGTGGCATTCGTTTGGCCATGGGCACCTTTTAAACCGGCCCAGTTGAGAGTCTGTATGGTGAAGCTGCTGAACTACCCCTGTCCTACCGCCGTGAGTTTTTCTCTAGCAGGTATGCATGCTGTTTGTCTGGTCATGCGTGGCCACCCCTCCTATGCTTCCATCTTTGATGATTCCTATGATCGTCAGTATGGGGCTCATCCCTCTTCTCTGCTACCTCCTGGAGTCCACTTCGCCACTGGAGTCCGCTTTCGCCACTTGCTATGGTGGCTTAATTTCAGAATACCTGCACCGTACCCGGTTCATGTGGACCCTTCGCCACCTTGGCTTCATGAAGCGGCCCATGTTAACCTTGACCATCATTCGTTTCCTAAGGACACTACTCCAGCCTCAGTCTATCGCCTCCAGTTTCACGACCTTCACATGGAATGTCACGATAGTACCTTTGTATACACTGATGGCTCTTGGACTGACCATGGGGTCAGGTGTGCCTTCATCATTGGCACTTGTGTCTTTCTATATTGGCTTCCGGCACACTCCTCAGTATTTACAGCCAGTCTCTTCGCCCTGTATCGGGCCACGGAGTACATCCGGCAACACAGCCTTTCCAGTTGCGTCCTCTGCTCAGACTCACTCAGTGCCCTCCAAAGTCTATGTGCGTTGTACACTGTTCATCCCTTAGTGCAGCGGGTCCAGGAAAACTGTCACTTGCTCATTCTTTGTGGAGCCAGTGTTGTGTTTCAGTGGGTCCCTGGTCATGTTGGTCTGCCAGGAAACAAAGCTGCTGACGCAGCTGCCAAGGGTGCAGTCCTCATACTGAGCCCGTGAGTACCTATATTCCCTCCAATGATCTCTGCATCGCCGTCTGTCAGGAGGCGGTGTCCCTTTGGTATTGCCAATGGTCCTCCCTTCACAGGAATAAACTTTGGCTCATTATGCCTCTCCCAGCACCTTGGACGACCTCCTCTCGGCCCTCCTGCCAGGTGGAGATTATTTTAACTTGGCTGCGTATTGGGCACTACCTTTTTAGCCATCGTCATTTGCTAAGTGGCGCTACTGGCGCTACCTTACCACTTTGTATTCATTTCACCCAAATTTTAACTGTCTGCCACTTCCTGCTGGAATGCCATTTTTTAAACAATTTACGTTCCAGCTTAGATTTTCTGTCTGATTTATCAGCCGTTTTAGTGAATGACGCCTAGGCTGTCGACCACGTTTTACTTTTTATCTCCGAAGCAGTATGGCAAGGCCATTTAGTTTTTAGTTTTGGACCTCCATTTCTGCATGGTGTTATTTTTAGCCCTTTTTTCCTGTGCCTGTTTTTTGCTGTCTCCTATTTTGTCCATTGAGACTGAAGTATAGTTGTTTAACTCCTCTCTGTGTTCGTGTTCTATAGTTTTGACTTGGGTGCATATGACTCCATTTGTCTTTTGCGCCCAAAATCAAAAGAAGACAAAACAAAACAATGCCTAGTTCCCTTCAGAAATTTTTAAAAGACCAAGTTTTCGAGATACGTGTGGTTTCTGCTGTGTCGGACACCTTTATCCAGGAAAACGGTGTCCCTCAGGGTTCTGTCCTGAGCGTCGTCCTCTTTGCTAAAGCCATTAACCTTATAATGGCCTGTCTTCCACCAGGCATCTGTGGCTCCCTTTTTGTTGACAGTTTTGCCAACTGTTGCGGTTTACCATGGACCTGTCTCATTGAGTGGAATCTTCAGCGAAGTCTCGATCATCTTCTCTCGTGGAGCATTGACAATGGTTTTCATTGTTCCACTGACAAAACCATTTGTATGAATTTTTGATGGTGCAGTTTGTTTCTACCACCATCTTTGCATCTTAGGAACATTGCTATTCCATTCATTGAAACCACAAAATTCTTTGGACTCACACTCGACAGGAAACTTTCTTAGTCCTCCCAAGTGTCTTACCTGGTGGCTTGCTGTATGCTGTCCCTCAAACGTCTACGTGTCCTCAGTGGTACTTCTTGGGAGCAGATCGAACCAACCTCCTCCATTTGTGCTGATCCCTTGCCCGTTCAAAACTCGATTGTGTGTTTCATTTATGCATTGCTCTTGCGCCGTCTCAATACTATCCACCACTGTGGCATCCATTCGGTGACAGGTACCTTTTACACCTGTTTGGTTGAGAGTCTGTATGCAGAAGCTAGTGAACTACCACGGTCCTACTGCTGTGACTTTCTCCTCAGCAGATATGCATGCCATTTGTCTGCCGTGCGTGGCCACCTTCTCGTATGACTTCTTCGATGACTCCTTTGATGGCCAGTATAGGGCATGCCCCTCTTCTCTGTTATGTCCTGGAGTTCACTTTCGGCTCTTGCTCTGGCAGCTTCACTTCTTGCTACTTGCCACTTTCCAATGGGTGTGAACCCTTCACCACCTCTGCTTCATGTGCCAGCCCACGTTCAACTTGATCCTCATTCGCTTCCTAAGGACACTACTCCAGCCTCACTCTATCACCTTCAGTTTCGTGACCTCTCAATGAACTTCGTGATAGTACCTTTGTGTACACTGATGGTTCCTGTACTGACCACGGTGTTGGGTGTGCCTTCGTCATTTGCACTGTCATTTTTCTGTATCGTCTACCAGAACACCGCTCAGTATTTACAGCAGAACTATTCACCCTGTATCAGACCGAGCAGTACATCCAGCGACACAGGCTTTTCAATTGCATCATCTGTTCCCACTCTCTGTGCCCTTCAAAGTCTCTGTGTGCCGTGCACTGTCCATCCCCCAGTGCAGTTGGTGCAGGAGAGCTGTCACTTGCTCACTCTTGATGGAGCCACTGTGAAGTTTGTTTGGGTTCCTGGTCACATCGGTTTGACGGGAAAGGAGGCCGCTGACACTGCTGCCAATGCTGCAGTTCTCTTACCTCGGCCCGCTAGTTTCTCCACTTCTCGGATGATCTCTGTGTTGACGTCTGTCAGGAGGTGGTGTCACTTTGGCATCACCACTGGTCCTCCTTTCGTGGGAACGGGCTCTGGGCTATTAAGCCTCTCCCAGCAGCGTGGACTACCTCCTCTGGGCCCTCTTGCTGTGAGGAGATCATTTTAGCTACGTTGCGTATCGGGCACTGTCTTTTTAGCCATCTGTGTTTGTACATGGTGCTCCCCCACCAGTTTATTCTCATTGCCCTCAACCTTTGATGGTCCACCATTTTCCTATGGAATGCCCTTTTTTTTCAGCACTTACGTTCTCATTTGTGTTTGCCATCTGAGTTATTAGTCGTTTTAGCAAACAATGCGCGGGCTGTAGATTGAGTTTTATTTTTCATCCATTTCAGCAGTATGGCAATCTAATCTTTCGTTCAGGACCTCCGTTTCTCTACAAAATATTTTATAGACCTTTCTCCATGTCCCTGTTTTTAGCTGTCATCTCTTCTATCAATTGGGATTAATGTGTAGTCATTTTTAACTCCCCTCTTTGTCTTCGTGTTCTACAGTTCTGACATGGGTGCGTATGAATCTAGTTGTTTTTGTGCCTTAAAACAAAACAAAACAAAACAAAACAAAACAAAACTCTTGCGAATTTGGATCCTCTGCCATTGGAACTTTGACTCCAGTTGACTTGAGAAGTTAAGAGTGCATACATCCCTGCTGTTATCTTCCATGGCATGTTAAACTACAGGTTATTGTGCAAACAATCTATCTGTGACCATTCATTTGGAGTGATATCTCCCAAGGAAACGTCCCCAGTGTTGGGATTGACTTTTTGTAACTATTTTGTCCCTGCTCCAGCTTTACGTAGTCATTCATCAAAGTGTGCACTCGTATCCAAGTATTTGACGTAAAAAAATTCAGCAGGATGCTCTAGATCTGTAAAAAGAAGATTGTTACGCACAGCCATGGTGTGGCATAGTGATTAAGATACATTCATGAAGACCTGAAGGTCATACGTTTGAATCCTATCAGATAGGTTGAAATTTTAATTTTTAAATCTGGTCGAAATGATTTTGGGCATTATTTTTATTCAATTAATTGGTTTAAGCACTTTTTTTTAAAAATTTCTAAACCTTTGTCATGTCACTTGAATCTTTTTATTAACTTTTCATTTGTACTCATTTTTTCTTCATATTGTTCTTGTTTCATTTGGAATTTTGTTTCATGTGATTTTAGTTACTTTTATATATTAACTTTGATTTAATATTCTTCAACTTTTTCATTTTATATTTTTGTCCATGTTATTGCATTCATTGTTTCTGTTCCTCGTTGTTCATATATAATCGCTTCTTTTGTTGAATTCTTCCTCTACGTGATTTTGTCCTTAGTGCAACAAGAATTTATGTTTTAAATGTTTCTATGACAATTACCATCCAAAAAGGTTTAAAAGCACCGGACAAGGTTCAAACTTGCATACTTCTGCTTATCTGGAATGAGTCTTAACCACTGTGTTCCCCAACCACTCTGGACAAAAACTTGTTTTTAAGGCTGTAAAAGCATCACGCGGAATTCTGTTTTGTCAGTTATTTTCAAATGAGGCTCCATTTTGATGAATGGTTCAATAAGTTGATCCTGCCCTTGGGGACATCCCCTGTCAGTACTGACTCTGCCAATACAGAAAACTGCAGTAAATGGAAACAAATTTAATTAAATGGAGGACATCCGCGAAACCATTTGTGTGGTCATAGTCATTACTGAGGCAAGCTTATTGATAGGTTGACGGGAAAACTGCACATTTGAGCTGGTCGCAGAGGAGGCTGTGCCTAACGTGGATATGCTTGTGAGGTTGTGTTGAAACACATTTTTTTGTAATAGCCCTCAATTTGATATGCCTATCTCCAACTTCAGTTTCTTCCTTCCTTTAACACCTGCGCGCTGTGCCCGTTCTTAAAGAGGCTGTTTAAAAGTTCAGAAAATGTACTGAACACACAGCTGACACATCCAGAAATGTCTCCCACTGATGTGGTCATATTAAGAACAATGTCGTCCTCATCAGCACTAAAAGTTTGACTGCATGAATCACATCACTGGTAGGACTATGATGTTACTGTTATGAGGACTTCAACTGCTAATCTCGATAGAACCCTTAAAACATTTGCATGTCGAAGTTTCCTTTTCTTAGCCTTGCCCACGTGTTACATCATCATAAGGCAGCATGTCTTATGTATATGCATTTAGCAACTTCCAAATTCTGAGTCAGTGTTACATGTTAAGTGATGATTGGAAGAGGGAAGATGACACTTGCCCCTAATTATCATTTAGTTTTTTGTGTTCTCCTTCATGCATAGGAATGCAGAAATGTCACAGGTTAGCTTTGGTGGCAGTGTTCAGTCCCAGGACTACGAGTCTTCGTTGCATAGACCAGGTGCAGTGCACATTGCTAGCCGTACTTGGTTTTTTGCTTGTCCAGGTGTACATGAAAAGTTCAGCTGTGAATCAGGTTTTTCTGATATATCAAGTAAAAAACTTTCTTTCACTTTTTTTGATGTAATAATTTTCAGTTTCCAATCATTGGTGAATGATACCAGTAAAACACCAGTCTTGTTTTCTGATAAAAACTGTGACAGATGACCAATACTGTAGGGAACACTGTATTTTTGTAATAATCACATTGTTATTTTATAGGCTCCTGATATTGCTTACACAATAAAAGGAGTGTGTGAAATTTTTGTTCTGCTTTAAAGGAAAGCTGCTTTCACAGGAACCAGACTTTGAAGAAATAGGTATTCTGCACTTAGAAGGTTTGGATCCACTCAAAGTCAGCTGTTATTGTACAGTCACTTTTGTTTCTAATACCAAAACACATTTCAGTCAGAAGATAACATGTTTTTATTTTCTCAACTCCTAGCTGCCATATATGTTGTTGTATATCATACTAAAAGCAGTTCTCTATTTCAGGGGCTCATTGTGGATCAGACAATTGAGAAAGTTTCCTTTTGCGCCCCTGATCGCAATCATGAGAAAGGATTTAGTTACATCTGCCGTGATGGGACAACTCGTCGCTGGATGTGTCATGGCTTCTTGGCCCTTAAAGAATCGGTAAGTAATTTTATTGTGAAGTGTTACATCATTAAGACAACACTTGTTCTCGGTGCATGTGTTGCACTAATTATTTACGGAAATCCGTGCTTTTTACAGTATTCGTGTTTTCATCATGTGGTAAGGACTGTCAAGTAAAAGAATTGCACAGATGTAAATGACATTGATGCTGTAGAGCTCATTGTGACCAGAGATTACACTGACATAAACAATGATAAGTCATCTCATCTGCAACGTCTCTGTTTCCAACAGGATACGTAACACGGGAAATACTTGGGGACAGCCTCTCTGTGTTGAGTGCCTGTTTCGACACATTGCTGATTGCTTATCCTGTATCTCTATTAAACGTGTTAACACATGTTCTAATTCCCACATCCTCTTTGGTGACTGAATCCCAGTAGGTTGAAGCATAGACTGGAATTGGTATCTACTGAAACAAGATGTTTTGTTTATTTGTAAGGCTGTCTTTGACAACTGTGCAATTTTTTGGGCATCTGTACTTGATGTGCTGCTGATGTTCAGTACTGTACTCACAAACAGTTAGAGTAGAACATCCCATATAGCTGCTACCATTTTCTTATGGAATCCTGCAATCACAAGGAACTCCTGAGGTCTTCACTAACCTTCACAGGGCACAATAGCTCTTTGATTTTCTTTGGAGTCCAAAATACAATTTTATTTAAGATTCGACCAGTTCTGCTTAATGATGATGCTTCACAGAACACGAGGAACCTCATGAGCTGATCTTGTTGCTTTGATTGACTGTTTTGTCTGATTCTCTTTTTTCTGTATGAATCAGAGCTTCAAGCACAGCTTTCTTTTGGACAGTGAATGGAAACTGAGCCCTTTGCAACATAAATCCATGTGGGAGGGTTTATGATACACTAAGTGGCCCAGTCAGTTTGCCTAGCTTTCTATAACATCTAAGAAGGGGTAGCTTCCTTCCTTCTCCATTTCCACAGTAAACATTATGTTTGATATATGCAGCTCATGTGATTAGTGAATTTCTGGAATGTTTTCGTGCCTTAACACTACAATGCCCAATGGAGCTCAATTGACCATTAAGGTTTTTATCACATTTTAAATTGCTGCTTCTGTGTACAGAATGCAATGGTACTTCATATTTACTGTCTTTAATTTTGCTTTTTATTATTTTTAAACAATGGAAAGTCCAGGAGAGAATAACAACAGTATAATGGAAAGGATAGATTACTACTCACCACATATATGTGGTGTCGAGCCCCCCCCCCACACCCCACCCCCCCCCCCCCCCCCACACACACACACACACACAGAGAGAGAGAGAGAGAGAGAGAGAGAGAGAGAGAGAGAGAGAGAGAGAGAGAGAGAGCTGGTCATTTTAATGGCTCATTCCTTCCCCCTCCCTCCCCCCATGTGTATTATTTATATGGGCTCACCGTTATAAAATAAGGGACACAACATTACAAGGTCCATATAATTGCTTACATTTTCATCATTTGTTTTGTACATCATATAATGACGGGTGACATGTTACCTTAAGAATTACTTAGCTGTTCACTAATTATACTTTTAGCCTGTCGCAAATAAGTAGTGTTTTACTAGACACATCTATACCAACAACTCTGTGTATTAAGAGAATCTCAGTTGCGATTTCTGCATATTGTTTTGGTTACATATTCATCATGATCAGTGTTCTGCAAAAAGGCAGGTTTTCACATGGTAGTTCTCCAGGATGTCAGGTCTTCTGCCATCCTCTTCAGGTCTGCGTAATTTCCTCTTCACTTGTCTATAATCTTGTATCTCCTCCTTCCTCTGTCTTCTCCCACAAACAAATCCTTTCAAAGCATCTGCTAGCAAGCACTCCCTTTCTCAATGAATGTCCCAATCAATTCTTTTGCTTTTCTCTTAAACCTTCAGCAGACATCTTCTCTCACCAACTCTTTCCAATAATCTTTCATTACTCACTCTTTCCATCCAGCTTGTTCTCTCCGTTCTCCTCCACATCCACATCTCAAATGCTTCAAACCTTTTTTCATATTAACATATTAACCACATGCAAATTTTGTGTGTGTCAAACAACTCTCTCTAGTTTTGTCTTGCTTGCACAGTACTACTTGGCAAGAAGTTCCTTCTCCTCTGTCTTGGCAATCAAAAAGGGCGAAGTACAGAATTGCTGTGGGTGAGAATTCCTGATTATTACCATTATCTCGACTAAGTTTTCATTACGAAAAATTGTTGAGCGATGGTAAAGCGAGTTATCAATGTGTACAAGGTGTGACCAGAACTAGAATATTGTACAAAAAATATACAGGCCAGTGATCTACCACGTCTATGCCAAATTTGGTGTTATACAAATTGATTGTTTAAGGAATTTTCTTTTCTGCAGGCTCATAACTGTTACACTGGAGTTCGTAGAACTAAGAAGCAGCCCATTTTTCTTAGTCTTCCATTAGCAAAATGTTAGAGTAATGCCATCGACATTGTAAATAATGCTTGAATGAAGTACATCCTGTCCTTTTCTCACCGATGATGGCACTTGCTTTCTACTCCTGTTCAAAGTGCCAATGGTGCTTGTATCCCTCTTTTTAAGCTTGTTTGCCAACTTGAGAGAACTAAAGAAGCTCCTGATATAATATTTCTTCCCTTTTGTAAGTAAGGTTCCGTGGAACATAGCATAATGTGTTCTCCCTGGCTAGTATCTGCATGTCTCATCTCATCTTTTCCAAAGCAAGAAAAACCATTCACAATATATCTGACTTTAACATCTGTGAGCAGCCAATACTTTAATTTCATTTTCAGACAGGCCACTACGGTGATACTGATCTGTTATAGTTACCAGTCAAATTGTTGTAACAACAGACATATGCGCAAAAACTGTACACGCAACAATGTATTAAATTCATCGTTGCTGATGAACAGAAGTAGAGAGAGAGAGAGAGAGAGAGAGAGAGAGAGAGCAGTTAATTGCCCACCATTGGGAATGTATGGTAAAAGTATAATTATCTTAAAATTTTCTAGTTACAGAGCAAAACCGATTGACCTCTACTGGGAATTGTAATGTTTAGGTCAAATCATAAAGGTAAAGATAAAAGCATGATGGGCAAAGGTGAGCACTGTTACCGCAATGTCTCCATGAGAAAAATTGGTCATAACTAGTGGTAATGGTGAAACCATTCTCATTCCATCTGTCACGTAGAAATATAGGCACCATTAATTTTGTTAAATATTTGACCAGTTTATATGTTGGAGAGACAGTTCTGTATTTCACGCACACCAGCTGTCAGTAGGACCATGAATTTATGAAGGTGTTCACTGTTTATTAGCAGACTGCCAACATATTCAAAAGTTGATTGGTCTGTCTTCTGTATGTATTTTATTTATTAATCCTGGCAAGGTAATGACCATCAGGCCCACTTCTACATTTAACAAGGAATTCTACAAATTTTATATTTGTTCCTAATATCACATGTTATTGGAAGACTAAACAACCTTTGTTGCCTTGGAGCAACTAGTCACAAATTCTGCTTTAGAATGTGTGTCAACAACTTGAATACAGATGCTGCCTTTGCTCTCAGCTGTGTGTGCAAGCAGGCAGTTGATACTGAGAGACATAATACGAATATGTCATGTATAATACGTGACAACGATCATAATTGGTGCTGTGTAATTTCCAGTCACACTGTTACTACACAATCATTCGTGTTTATATGATTGTGTTACTACTTCGGCAGTCAGTAGCTATGACAGTGGTGTATTTTGTCAAAAAAGATTATCGAGCGAGGTGGTGCAGTGGTTAGCACACTGGACTCGCATTCGGGAGGACGACGGTTCAATCCCGTCTCCAGCCATCCTGATTTAGGTTTTCCATGATTTCCCTAAATCGTTTCAGGCAAATGCCGGGATGGTTCCTTTGAAAGGGCACGGCCGATTTCCTTCCCAATCCTTTCCTAATCCAAGCTTGCACTCCGTCTCTAATGACCTCGTTGTCGACGGGACGTTAAACACTAACCACCACCACCACCACCACCACCACCACCATCAAAAAAGATTGTGTTTTCATTAAGAATTGATGTGGCAAGTGCGCTAAGATTTAATACAAATAATCTGTCACAAAATTCTTTGTGCCTATAACATTTGTCAGGCTGTCCTTGACAGGATGACAGGAGAAGTGGGAATTTTTACAGTATTTCACACACACCAGCTGTCAGTAGGACCATGAATTTATATGAAGGTTTTCATTGTTTATTAGCAGACTGCCAACATATTCAAAAGTTGACTATACTCTGTCGTTAGAAAACAGTCCTACCAAGTTTACACAAGGATAAAAGTATCTGCATACAGCTAATGTAGCAGCTTTTTAGATGGGAATACTCATATTGTGTTACCAGTGAAAGAATTCTGGTGGGAAGGCAGAAGTGATACAGGCGTACAAGGAGCCTACGACAAACCCTTGGACAGCTGAAGTACTACTTCATAGGAAAGAACAAGAAGTGTTCTTCAAGCGTATTGTGTTGGTGAAGTGGCTTGAAGAGTTTAACGAAGGGGAAGATATAGAAGAGCAATACTGTTACCTGCATGTGAGTGAAATTGTTCTTTTAGTGCTATCTGTGTGTGTGTGTGTGTGTGTGTGTGTGTGTGTGTGTGTGTGTTTGTAAGAGGGAGGGGGGGGAGATGGGGGGGGGGCAGTCGTTGCTTGCCTGTAGATGACCTCCCAAGAACTTGAAATGTTTAGTTTTTAAATAAGTTAGGAACATATGTGGCTAGCAGCTAATACTTAAAATATTTTGTTTCATAAACAATTCATAACTATATGTGGTTTTAGGGAGAACGGCTCAGCCATGCTGTTGGCTGTGCTTTTGCTGCTTGTTTGGAACGGAAACAGAAGAGAGATAAAGAATGTGGGGTAACCATGACCTTTGATCCTAAGAACTCCACTTTCACACGTTCTGGAAGCTTTCGGCAAGCGTCATTAACAGAACGTCTCCAGGACCCTCAGGAACTGAAGCCCTCTGGTAAGTTACTTTTTGACCATTGTGATTGTGACTGTGTCATCTAAGAAACAGCCCAACTGAAAATCTGTAGGTGCTAATCTTTGAATAGGCATTAATAAAAGGCAGCATTTTGGAGACATTGTCATCTGAAGTACTGATACAGATGTTCAGGAGCTGACTGTCACCTCATATTTGTTTTGAGTGAGATACAGTATAGTGCACTTTGTTTTGTAAATGTCATTGCCATTGACGGAAGAATTGATTGAAAATGAATTGAGATTGACTTCAGATCACTCAACAACTTTTCGCAATATTATCTTAAATATAACTCACTTGTGCATTTTAATTTAATTGACAAGTTTGTCCAAACCTTTGAACAGATAAATTTTGTGATGGGTGTGAATGAAGTAGGTGTGTAAGGTTTCTGGGAAGGAGGCATAAAAAGGAAAAGAGGTAGCTTGTTCTAGGAGATTTATTCAAGAATGTGGCTAGTAGATGTAGAGGAAGGTGGTTTCAGGTGAAGTTAGTCCATACTTTTACTCCTGCACAATGTGGTAAAAAATAAATAAATAAATAAAATCTGATAGAATCCAAAGCGGAATCGGAGAACAGTGGAAGACTTCATTTTGGGGATGGGGCAGAGGCTTACTAATTGAATGTTACTTCAGAACACTTTAAGGGAGATTGTAAAGAAATTAGGACAAGGACATACCAGGTAAACTAGAAAATTAAGGGGAAAAGTCTGTGTGATCATTGAATGAAATAAATAAATATATAAATTGATAATTTGAAGGTGGGTGTGATGTAAACTAACAATAAGAGAATGTCCCAAATTTGATCTCGTGTTATTAATTTTTAATATCTTTCTGCAATGTAACTATTGTGATGAACAGTATTGTAGAAATCGGCTATTTTATGTCAGATAATTTGCAGTTCTCTTGCCTGTTGACAGTAACTAATGTTTGTCAGTAACTCCTGAAAGAGAGAGAAGTGTGGAAGTTATACACTGTTGTTGTTTTCAGTCTACAGGATACACATTACAGTTTATAGGGATGGTTCAATTACATTGTTTTGCCATCTGTTTGTGTGTGGCTGGTCACAGCACTGTTAATGTAAGTTTACTGTCAGAAAGAGAAAGATGTAAAAAATTAAAGTTAATAAACAAAGAGATCAATCGATAACAGAGCTAGAGGCCAAACCTCTTTGTGTTGAGCCAAACTGTACTAAAATATTGTTAATTTAATTGTTGTTGTCTGTTTGTATAGAACCACCTCCAGTGCGTCCAGCATTTAACCCATATGCTATTGAAAGACCCCATGCTACCCCTTCGATGCTGCAGCGGCAAGGATCATTCCGTGGTTTTGGGCAGTTGGCTCAGTCATCACCTTTCAAGCGGCAAATGTCATTGCGTTACGGTGACCTCCCGTCGACGCTTGAAAGGCAGCGTTCCCTCAGTTTGGAAGGGTGTGATCTCCGCAGACCTCCCCCTGCTGCAGGTAGGAACTTGATTATCAGCTCCAACCAATAATTCTGTGCACAAAAAAATGTATTAAAATTTGTAAGGTTAGTGATGAAAAGAGGAGCAACAAGCCATTTACACACATTTTTAATGAATGGGGTTGTTGTTGTTGTTGTTGTTGTGGGTGTCTTGTGTGAATGAATATTACTAGGATATATTGGACTTTAGTTATCAATTTTCTTGAGAATTATTTTTATTTTCAATTTTCTTGAGAGCTATTTTTATTTACTTGATTATGGTACACATTAAGAGACAGATTTTTACCCAGTAGTGTATGACTGAAAAACAATATTTCTAATTTGGCATCTTGATTGGAAAGAAGTTGGCTTTGACATTGTTTCTTGACATTGCATAATTTTGTAAGCTACAAGGTATGAAACTTCCTGGCACATTAAAACAGTGTGCCGGACCGAGACTTGAACTCGGGACATTTGCCTTTCGCAGGCAAGTGCTCTACTGTATGATTACACACCATTTGGTGTCAACATTGTTTGTTGTGTTTGCATTTGCTTTCCCCCTGCAAAAGGTTAAAACGGAGAACAGAAAAAATATTTTAAGTTTCAGTATGTATAGAATGGCCGTGAGCAGTCAACTATTTTTAAAATAATGCAAGGAATGGTATAGTGTCTGTATTGTTACTGTTCCAGTTCTTTCCACACACAATTCCTAAACCAACACATGTTGTCACAGCAGGAAAGGTCAATGTTCAGGGTGTTGCAGGAATGATAATTCTAAGTAAAAAAGTCTGGTAAACATGGGCTGCAAAATACATACGTTAAGAGCAATGAGAACTTGATCATCTTCGCTACTGTGCAACACACCTCTTCTACTGAACAAGTGCTCAAAGCTCTTAAAATATGCATTTTAGAGCCCATGTTGACTAAATGTCCCCCCCCCCCCCCTTCAAATGATCCTTCCTGTCATATCCTTGAATACTGAATACTGACCATTCCCTCAGGGATACAATGTATAGCCTATATGCAGCAATGCTAATAAACCATTGACTAAATATAAGAGCTGTATTTCTATATGAACTAACAAAAAACTCGGGAAATAAAGTGAGGTGGATGTGGATATTTCCAGATGTAACTGACTGCTTGTTACAGATGCAAGCAAAAATGTCAAGAATTTAACATTCATAGATATGATTATTCATTCTTGTTCAGGAATCATACAATAGAAACAACAAAATTATGAAGTAAAACTCTGCAAGAGAATGCTTATAAGTAATGTCTCCAAATTTTTTATGTGAAAGCTCTAAAGGCTTTTCAAATAACACAAATGTTAGTAACATTCTACATTTTTATTCTTCATGCCCACATATTTGCAGCCCTCTGCCATGGTAGGGCTCAGAATTATAGCTTGTAACATGGTAGTGTGTAATGTAACTACGTTTATCCTAGAGAAACAGCATGTTGTAACAGAGTTTCGTATTTGAAGAGTTTGTCCACACATGGAGCACTCTCTCCTTCAGCAGGACAATACCAGACCACGCACGAGGCTGTGACATTTGAAAAACCTGATGACTTGAGTTTGTCATCAGTCGTCCTCCATGTAGTCCCAACTTGGCCCGCCTGTTTCCAAAAGTTAAAGAGTACTGTCTAGGACTTCACTTTGACAGTGATGAAGTGGTGCAAGCAGAACTGAGGTAGTGGCTCCGTCAACAAAGCCAAACATTCTTCATTGACGTTATCAACAAACTGGTCTCTCATTGGGAGAAATGTGTTCGGCCAGGGTGACCATGTTCAGAAATAATTATGTGCGCATGAAGAATAAAGATGTAGAATGTTGTTAAGATTTGTTTTATTTAAAAAGCTCTAACAATTTACATATAAAAAGGAGTTGGCATTACTTCTCAGCACACACTCATAGTTTACAATATTAAAATGAACTTAGTTACCATAACTGAGCCAACACACAAAAAACATTTAATATTACCATAATGTATCTCGTTGTAATGAAAATGGTATTCACCAAGGCTTTCAGATATCCAAAATTAATCCACAAAATAGCAGCTCAAATAGTCTTGTTATTTGTTGTAACTAAGGCATTTAATGTACATAGTTGACAATGTACTCCACAGTGGAAAAACACACATCAAAGAAACAGTATAAGGAATAGGATAGATTGCTACTAACTGTAAAGATGACACACTGAGTTGCAGATGGGCACAATGGTAGCACTGTACACTAGCAGCTATTGGCCAAAGCTTTCCTCAGCAAAAGAAATCCGGCAGCTCTGTATGGGGCTCTGGTCAGAGCAGGTAGTAGCGGCGGTGGCGGCCAAGTGTGTTTTGAGGTGTGTTTGCTTTTGTGAAGGTGTCTGTTTCTTTGTTGAGGAAGGCTGTGACCAGTAACTGCATGTGTAACAGTCTTTTCGTTGTACCTGTCTGCGACTCAATGGGTCATTTCTATGGTGAGTAGCAATCTATCCTATTCCTTAAATTTTTGTTATTCCAACCTGGAGTTTCAATTGTTTGACAAAGACAAAATAGACATATGGACTCTGGGTTGTGCTTTCTGTCTGCCATTTGTCAGCTTTTGTATTGCATTGTTCCAGGTGCATACTTTCATTTTTGTACTCACACAGTGTTCTATACAGGTAAGGGTGTAATCAAGCTTGATTCCCAGATTTATCATGTTAGAACAGTGTAAGTGGCAAATATCCATAACGTATTTCATTAACTTCCTTCTTTGCCTCTGTGGCACAAATTGAAAATACACACTTGTGTTTCTTCGGACTTGGACATTAGATGAGTGTTGTAATAAATAGCTAAGCTCTCGTGTGCTACATTTAGTTTATTTTACTCCCCTTCAAAGTTTTATCGTACATGGTGATGACTGCATCTTCTGCAGACATAAAAGAACAAGTGTCCTGTTTGACTGGCTGGTCATTGGCATATGTATTAAACAGCAGTGGAGCAAGAACACTTCCTTGCAGAAGGCTGTTTTTCTGTATCCACCATTGGCTCCTTTCTTGTTATGTGGATAACAAAGAATCATCTCTTTTTGTAATAAACGCTGAATGAATTTTACCACTCGTTAATCCTTTACGATATTGTGTACTTTCGTTATACATTCCTATACATTCCTTGAGATTGATTGTATTGTAGGCTGCTACAAGATCAATGAAAGCCATACCTGTGCCCTGCTTTTGTTCGTATCTATCTTCTGCGAGGTCCATTCAATGTGTGTGTGTGTGTGTGTGTGTGTGTGTGTGTGTGTTTTTTTTTTTGGTGGTGTCATTGAATTATCATCGGATTGCCCAGGCACACCTGCCTCACAAATGGGATGCTGGGGAAACAAGGTGACAGCACCATTTCGTGTTTGCATCATAGTGAAGCAGTGGAGCGTTGTCATATTTTTGTTAGCTGGAACGTTTGAAACCAATCAAAATTCACTGTCAGATGGCAGCACAATGTTTGCTGATTATGAGAAAGTCCAGGCGGTTGAACACAAGTGTGCTAGTGGGCAGATAAATTCAGATGGTGTAACAAATGTTGAAGATTTGCAATGCCCAGGATGCTCTGCCTGTGTAGTCACAGAGAACAGCATTGCGAGAGTTGATGCGTTAAGATAGGAAAACAGGCGTTTATGGTGAGTTTTGTGCACCAACAATGAACATTAGTGGTGGATCAGCTCACCACATTGTTCATGACATACTAATGTTCAAGAAAGTGTGTGTGAGTTGGGTTCCAAAACATTTTCTGTCAGAAGTGAAAGAAAGGCAAATGGATGTGTGCAGGCAAATGGATGTGTGAAGAGAGCTTTTGCGGCGGTACAAGGCTGAAGGGGAGGCATTTCCTCACTGTGTTGTAACAGGAGATGAAAGCTGGGATTGTAACAGGAGATGAAAGCTGGGAGCATTTTTAATTTACTAAAAGCAGCTGTTAGTGGCTCAAGGTCTTCTGATGATGAGGAGTCCAGACAGCAATTCGTAACTGGTTACCCAAATGCTCCCAAGAATTCTTTGCATGTGGAATTGAGAAGCTTATCCATTGCTGACATAAATGTGTAGAACTTGGGTGGAGGGGGGGGGGGGGGACGACGGGAATTCCATTCTTGTAATAGATTCTTTTAAAAAATACAGTTCTTTATTGAATGACCTGTTATATTTGTGTGAAATCAGAATATGACAACAGCATGACCTGCTGGAGTGAAAGCTAGCTGGTTCTCTAATAATGGTTCAATTAGCATAAATTGAAATGACTTTTTTGCTTGTTCTCTTTAATTATTTTTATAAAGTTGTATTTTATAAAGTTGGTAGTAATGCTATATTGCCTTGGTCTAATTAACCTAATGCTTCCACAGCTATTAGCTGCCAACCATATGAAGGGTTTATCATAATTACTCGTAATAGTGGAAACTGACATGGTTGAAAATTTGCAATAACAGAAGCAAAAATTTTCCAATGAACATGAGGTGTTTGCAGAATAATTGAGTGTTGACCTGTGAGCTGCTACTAATGTCATTGCCCTAGGTAGTACAAAAGTATTTGAAATGAAAAATTCTGACATTGCCTCACCACAACGTGTTTTCAGTACAGTAGTGGGATTTATGAACAGATTGACGGGATGGCTATGGGCAGTCCTCTTAGTCCTGCTGTAGCTAACTTGTTTGTGAACGTTTTTGAACAACGGGCGTTGCAGACGGCCAGTAAGAGACCAGCCAGATGGTATCACTATGTCAATGACATTTTCGTAGTATGGACACAGGAGCAGAGGAGTGGGATGCATTCCTGACACATATAAACAGGATTAATCCGAAAATCCAATTTACTATGGAGACAGAGAGTAATGGGCAACTGAATTTCCTGGATGTGTTTGTGATTAAACCTTGGGCCATAAGGTGTATAGAAAGGCTACACATACTGATCGTTTTGCATAAAGATTCAAACCACCCCCCTATACAGAAAACAGACGTAATGAAAACCTTGGTAGAAGAGGCATACAAAATTTGTGAACCTGTTTATTTAAAATATGAGATTGAGCAATCACAGTCGACTTTCGTGAAGAATGCCTATTCTACAAGGAGATAGATTGAACACTTTGCTCTAGGCAGAGGATCAGGAGCAACGAGGAACAAGTCGTCCAATGGCAAGGCTTTTCTTCTGTTCATTAGTAAGGTCACAGATCGCATTGGGAAAGTGTTGAGCAAGTATGGGGTGGAAACTATTTTCAGACCTACCAGAAAAATAAAAGAATATTTAAGATTGGCAAAAGATGCATGACATCCTTTGGCTACAGTGAGGATTTGCCACCTGGATCACATGGATAAATTAATCATAGCAGAACATGTTTACCAGGAAGGTAATCATGAAATAAAATTCAGCAAGACGTGCGTCGTGTCTAAAACCGCACCTTATTATGCGCACATGTGTAGAGAGGTTATCGAGATTGATAAATACCGTAATAATTTTAACAGGAAAGAGGAGGGTGTTAAACTGGACAAAATTTGGATGTCAGCATTGCACCAGAAGCGTGACGATCGATTACTTTCAATCAAGAATGTTGGCATTACCAAGACAGTCTCGTAGCCAACACCACATGATGGACAGTGGCTTCCTCTGCGCTGCCTATATAATCAGCACTTCCTCGAGTTCTCTTTGCAGTTCACCGCTGTACCTCGGAGGGTGTCTGCCGCAGTCAGAGACAAAACGTCAGGGAAGAGTTTTATACCTTGATCACAGACTATCTTCCCGCAAGTTTAAAGTGAAGACAAGACTGGCCATGAAAGCTGACATTGTATGAAAAATTCACAATCGAGTTCCCGTTTTATATGATCCAAATTTCACTCATGGCCCATTATTGAGGAAATTGGTACGTGCATAATATGACACCAGCACGTTTTGCTGCCAGTGTTCAATGTCTTATGTGCCAATAGAGTTTAAGATGGATATGTCGAGCAGGGAATGTAGCTTGGCCACCAACATCACTTGATCGCAATCCAATAAATTTTTCTGCCTGGGGCCATATCGGAAGCAAGCAAAGTGCGCAGCACTCCCATCAATACAGTTGAGAAACTGAAGCAGCAGATTGTACAGTCATGTCAAGGTTTATGAAATGGTCCAGGGGTGTTTGAAAGAATTCGTAACTCGCTGAAGAGATAAATTCATTATTACATCAAAATGAAAGACTTCACTTTATAACACCTGCATTAACAGGTATGAATGTACAGTACTTACAGCATGTAACTTGCTGATGTGGTATTGTAGGTCTTATTAAAGTGAGCCCAATTAGATGGGAATTTTATCAAAAAGTTTATATTTCAAACAGATTTCTACTGACTGGGACACTATTTCAAATATAGTCAGTGGCAGGTCGTAACCACATGTTCATCTTGCAGCTGCATGGTTTGCAGGCCTTTGTTTACTGGAATGTTGGTGCTTTTACAATTGTAAACTTTCACCCATATCAGTTTTTTCTATTGACTATCACACTTCCTGTTTTGTTAGGTCCATTGCCTGCTGACAGGCTTGAAATGTGACAATACAACAGTGTTGCATATAAATATGGATACTTAGCTAGTCATAAAAGAGGAAATGGACTTGATTTTCTGAAAAGTGTATGCCTATCAAATCTCATCTGTTATGTTTTATTACTAATTTGTGTCGTCTACTATTCCACTTCATTTTTTATGGTGCTAGGTGTTGGTCCAATCATTAAAACAATCATCTTCTCTGATATGCTATTTCCCCTGTCTCAGGATGGGAGAGTGTCCATGGTTTCTGAAGTATAAGATTAAAACAACTTTTCATGTATGAATCAATGTATTAATGTGATAAGTGGACACTTTCTTTCTCTTAATCTGGTACAGCCAGTAAATACAATTGTCCCTAATCTTGAGCTACAAAGGATGCCCAAAGTGCTTGATAATGTTCTCTGTATGTTCTATTTCTTCTAGGTGCCTGTCAGTTGCTTTTTATTTCAGGTGATAGGTATTGCACTTTGTCCATATTTTGAAAGTTTTTGCTGTGTATTCGGTTATGGTATGTTTCAATTACAAATACTTACTTTCACTTTTATGCTGTTCTTTTATGTAATTTATAAAATTTATTTGTTGATCCTCTTTGTTTTCAAGTGCTAACCAGTGGCTTGAGAGGTAAAAATTCTGGTAAATAGGCTTTTGTTTTTTGCATGTACATTTTATATACAATACATCAGCACAGATATGCACATATTTTGTTCTAAATTTAGCATCTAAAATCTTTGCTGTCATACACTAGTGTAATTTAACATGCACCATCCTCACACATATGGTTTCCATTTGACAGCATTTTGTTTTGTCTATGGATACCATTAGATTTGTTATTGAGCAGTGAGCTATTTGCCCTTGACAGAACTGAAGAAATGGCTTTCATACTTCAAAGCTGTGACAAGAACAGTTCGTAAGTATGACAGTGGAAGCCTGCATCCTCTGCTGAATAAAATTAGAGCACACATTGTCAGATAACGCCCGCACTAAGAACAAGCAGGAAGAAGCAGCATTTAGAGAGAGATGTAAAATGTAGAAACTTTTTCACACCTGGTGACTGTGAGAAGCTAGTTAATGTAGTTCTGAATGTAGAGATGTCAAACCTGTTAAGTTCATTAGTCTCTTGATACCATTAATTAAGTTTTCTCTTTCCTTACTACACAGTTTGGCTCACAGACAAAGTAACTTATATGTCGGAAGACCAAAATCTTTTTAAAAGCTGCATTACTGTCAAGATGATATATACAGGGTTATTCTAAATGATGGACCCATTTTCAAAAATTCTTATGTATTAAAGTACAAATCCAAAATGAACAAGCTTTATACTAATGAGAAGAGGAAGTTTGAAAGTTTTTGGCAGGCGGCGGTGGGTGGGTGGTGATGGTTTCAGAAGTGGCCGGTGAAGTTCGTGCGACAATAAGGCAATCATTCCATTTCAGTGTCAGTTGTGAGGGAGATAGCAACTGTAGAGCATAAGGTTTTCTGTGTTCTTGAGTTTGCGAAAAGTGAGTTGCAAATTACAGTGCAGTGGGCATTTCGTACCAAATTCGGTATTCAACCACCAACTTGCATTAGCCGTTGGTTAGAGCAATTTGAACTGACTGGGAGTGTGTGCAAAGGAAAAAGCACAGGCCAACTGCGTGTGTAAGAGGATGATGTCCAATGGACTCAAGAAAGTTTTGTGCGTGGTCCCAGTATGTCTACCAATAGAGCCAGCCAACTGTATGGAAAGTTCTGAGGCAGTGTTTGCTGTACCAGCCCTAATGATTACAACTTGTGCAGGCTCTCAACCCCAATGACAAAGAGAAGCGTCTCACATTTTGTGGTTATGTGCTAGCAAAGGTGGAGGATGACACATTTCTACAGTGTGTAATTTTTAGTGGTTACGCTACGTTCCACCATAATGGAAAAGTCAACAGACAGTGTTCGTGTATGGGATTTAGAAAATCCACATTCACCATTGCAACATGAAAGGGACTCACCAAAGATCAGTGTGTTCTGTGCCGTAACCTGTACAAAGGTTTGTGGACTATTTTTCATTGCGGAAAGAACTGTAACGGGAATCACAGTGGCTGCTCCCTCAAGTTATGGAAGATTCCCAGGACTTCATTTTCCAACAGGATGGAGCTCTGCCCCTTTGGCACCGTGGTGTACAAGGCTTTTTGAATGACTCCCTTCCTCAGCGCTGGATCGGTCGCAGGGGACTTGAGGACCTGGCTCTGCACTGCTAGCCACAAAGCTGTCCTGGTCTCTCACTTTTTGACTTTTTGTTATGGGGTTATGTGAAAGAAACTGTTTACGTCCTATCTCTTTCAACCACTCTGAACAATCCGCGGAACCGGATCACTGCTGCCGTGCACTCAGTAACAGCAGGTACGTTTTCGAGTGTGTGGGATGAGTTTGGCTACCGCATTGATGTTTGCCATGCAGCCAGTGGTGGCCATATTGAAAATTTATAACATTTATCAATTTCTCGTTACTAAATTATTATTGAAAACTAATTTTTTTTTATTAAATTGATATCAAACATTGTGAAAAAACACTTTGAAACTTCCTCTTTTCATTGGTATAAAACTTGTTCATTTTGGATTTCTACTTGAATAAATAGGAATTTTTGAAAATGGGTCCATCATTTAGAAGAACCCTGTATATTTCTGTGAAAACATTTTGAATTCATGAAAAAAATGCAAAGTTTGCCATAACTCCTATCCCATTTTAAACTGAAGATACTCCGCAACTAATTGATGAAGCTGTTTATCTGGTTGAAGGAAGGAAGGAAGGAAGGAAAGCACATTCCATTATTGTGTTGCTGTAACCAGACTATTGTTTGATGATCAGAATGTTGTAGGAAACCATGAAAATATGTAATGCTGCCGTACACCAGGTGTACCTATTTTTATTCAGTGAATTTTCACATTATGAAACTACAGTGTGTGATCTATTTGAAATACACTTTTTTGTTCACAAATGTTTTAATCACATGGGGTAGATACATTACAGTTAACTGATTTCCACTCTAATGAGTTATCAGAGCTAGAAATCTACAAGACAAACATGCACCCATCTGCTAGGCATTACTGTTACTCTGTTCATTTTATTGTTAGAACTTATTATAATAACTCTTCTAACGTTCTACACATCAACAGTAACATCTGATGGTCTGTCAAAATAAAGAGGCGTCTGGTCGGCGTTGCCTATGTGGTATAGAAAATAGTCATGCTGTATCCTTAGATTGATTTATGACACTGATGTGCAATTTTCGTCAAATGCCAAGAGAAGTTGCTGAGCTAGCCTTTAGCCTCACAACATAAGTCTTGCCCTCTTCATTATCCTCCTCATGTACCCGCCAATACTTGCTTTGATTTCTGACACATGCAGTTGGAAATTTCCTGTTCATCTTTAGCACTTTCATTTGGGTAATTTCTTTAGTTATCAGGAATTTTTCATTGTGTTTCTCTTGTACATAGTGAACAACTTGCTGCTTCAATGCGTGAAACCTACCCAGCTTTGGTCCACTGAAAGTTTGACATGTAGAGCTGGCGTTCTTTAATTTGTATGTCTATACTGCACTGTTATTTATGGTCTATGCTTCCTGAATCGCTATTAATTTAAAATAAGTGTTGTACAGTCTGTGTGAACCAATTGCAGGATACAGAGGAATAATGACCCAAGTCCAGTTTGGAAGATTCTTAGAAAATTTAAACTTTGAGGACTGTTATCAGGTTTTAGTTAGAAATAATTTGTAGATTTGTTGTTTACTTTTTGTATTGTGGCATAATAACTATTTACAATAGTGCAGTACAACAATGAAAAACGTGTCAATACGATAATACACAAAATTTGCAAAGTAACAGAATTTAAAAGATTAGCAACTACTATTTATTTTTGAATATTATTGCCACTGTATCACTTTCATACTTCAAGCACAGGTTAAATTCAATGAAACAATCTTTCATCATGAGATAATTATAGGTCTACTTGCAGTAATGCAATACAACAGAGTGAGTCTGATGCTACTGTAGATTGACGCAGTTTAATATATGACATGCCAGTTTGAGAGTTTTTATTTCTGATGAAGGTACTCATAGCAGTACTGAAACCTTTGACAAAAGACTCCCCTTTTTGCAACCGAGGGCTGCTATTACTGGTAATTATATGTTAATGCAGTAATGCACAGAATGGCTTCTGCAAGGTAAAAATTATTGTCAAAGTCCTTACAATATCTGAAATTAATTTAAGAGCATAGAAACTACTGTTAGGGGTTTGTTTATAATGTGCCAATTTTTTCTAAAGATATTCAGCTTTATGTATGACACAAGTTGTTATTTAATAATGCAAAACGATAATATTAATTATTGCCAGCATATAAGTAGGTGAAAAAATGTGTAAGTCCGTAGTTATAATGTTTGTAATATTATTAAATGTTATCTTATGTATCTTCATGATGGGTTTTGCCGACTTATAATGAACTGAAATATAGATGTGCTTCTGGGCCACAAAACTACTTTAAAATGTGCAAATAGTCATATTTTATTTTTAGGGATGCCAAGAAGTAGTAGGTGACTTTGTGGATGTAGGGCCTTATCCTTTAATTCTTGAAGTTTAGGAGCATCGATGATCTTGTAGGTTTCATATGGACCAAAGTATGACCTTCGCAGATGGGCTGGTTCATCACTGCACATCACGAAGAACTGGGAGATGGTTCTTTAAGTAAAAGGACATTTCTTGTCGTAAGTTTCACTCAGAAATCGTCTTCATTGAAGAAATAAGTTTTGTTTACAGTTCACTACAACAAAGGGTTCTTGAAGTCTTCTTGAATTCTCAATTACTTGACACCAGTCATTTGATGTTTTGCATATTGTCTTTATATTTACCAGGCTCATATTTTTGTTACTTTCAAGATAGGAATGACCCTTCACTGGGAAAATTATTTGGGTGCAGTCAAACCATCCTTTAATGTGCTCCAAGAAAAGACAAACGAAACACACTGTTGTTCTTGTTCTGTCCTGAGCAAGAATTGCAGAATACACTGAGTTCACACACACTGCTGGGTATGAGTTCAGTACAGTAATGCCACGGAACAAACTTTATATGAACAGTTTGAAATGGTTTGATCGTTGGGGTAGCAAACACATTTCTCTGTAGCAAGGCAGTGTGTATTAAATATTAAATGATAGCAGATGTTGCTAGGAAACCTCACTTACTGAGATACTGGGAAGTGGGAGATTTTTCTGGTAATCCATCATAATTGCAACTCTGTTTTGATTTTTCTATTTGTACGCTGTCCAGTCTGCTATATTTAATAAAACTTCGTCATCCTTTCTTGTGTGCTGTTCATTTTGAGCAGATAACCATTTTCTTTTCTTAATCAGGTCCTCCAGAGAAGTCTTGTTGTGACTGCTAGCTATTGTGAATCAACTTGAGCAACATCGGCTTGAAATTTATCACATGCGCTTATCAGATAAATAGTTTCTTACTATTATGCCAGCTGTAAAGGGCAGTATGCCCTTCAAGTGATTGTTTATGTTCATGAGCTTTTGACTATTGTTTCACATTTAAGTTCCTGTGGTCTATTACCATGTTTAACCTTGGTCTTGACAAGTGCTTTCCTGGTAGGTAGGGAACATTTCAATGTGATGAGGTGTCTATTTGTAATGCCATGGATTGATAAAGTGCTGCCTGACCAACTGTTGTTTCAGCTGTCTTTCCGTCCCTTACTACCCGAACTTAATAACTGAAGTCACGATACTGTGTTTCATCAGAATTCTTTTTTGGCCTCCTGCATAATATAGGCTTCACAGTGATCAGACGGTGCAGATGTGCATTTTGTATTGTAGGATACTATGTCAGTACACTCTTTGATCAATTCATTTCTTTCTGTGGTAGTTGTTTTTACAGAACATGTCAAGTGTGAACACTACAGTCATCACCGCATCTTGAATGCATGTCGAAGCCTCTTAAACTCGCCCGTGAACTTTACTGTTCTTCGATTGATTCCAGGTTTTGCAGTAGAATTTTTATCACAATTACTGCTTGACAGTGTGGAAATTTTCAAACACTGTCTCAACGCACAATTACAACACAACTAATAGTGCACTAACAATGTTACTCAAAGACTGTTTACAACAGTGAAAAACAATAATGAATAAGTAATACCTGAATGTGTGGACTATCATCACACTTCAAAAGGAACAGTGTGACTATGATCATTCTTAAAAAGTACACAACTACTTGGACCTGAATTATGTGGACATTGGTCATTTCTCCAAAGTTAAAGTTTCCAAGATCTTGTTTTGTACTATAAGATGGCAGTGAAAGCTAAAATTTGATCTGGGATAGACTTTGATCATTATTCCCATATGTCATTCAATTGTGAACCACAAACTATTTGCATCAATTAGTGATTGTTACAATTTACAGTTCCTATAGTGCTAATAATACAGGGTGTTCAATAAAGGGATTCACATGGTTTGTACTTCAATCACTCAAACAAAAATGACAAAAACAATAAATTTTTATTTACATAGATGACCACAATGTTATGATGCTTTACTGTTCAAGATGTTCAAAGCCTCCTGCAGCAGCAATTATACAGTGTCTGCAGTGTTGTGGAACAGATTGACACATGGTTTATGGTTGCCATTGGATGGGATTCACCGGCAGTCACAGTTGCCTCTCTCATATCATCCAGCTTACATACAGTTCGTTCCTGCAACATGGTTGGGTACTTGACACCCATCACTGTTCTAAAAAAAGAATGTCCTTGAAGTCCAGTGACAGACATGCCACACCACATTGATAACCCGACAAGATTAACAGTTTGTTCTTTGGTAACATGGCGATTATCTCTTGTTCAGTACACACAGTTATGGTGATTAATGGTTCCATTCAATTTAAATGTCACCTCATGAGACAAAACCGTGACATCAGTCAACTGTTAAGTATCGCAGATCCATTCAGAAAATTCAAAGTGCCAATCTGGATTGTCCTCCTTCAGCACTTGAAGCAACCTAGGAATGTAGCGTTTCCATATTACTTAGTTTAAATTGTGGAGAACGCTTGATTTGCGTACACCTGATAGACGTGCAGTTTGTGCATGGTCTTCCTTGGGGATCTTGCATGAGGTTGTAGCACTGTCATCTGCTACTGCTTTCTTCTTGCCACACTGTCTCTTCTTCACATCACACATACTTACTTCCGTCTCAAATTTGTCATATAATTTTGTTTTTGTTACACACGATGGTAGTGCAGTATCAAATTCTGCCTACCATTGTCTCAGCACTTGTTTCAAGTTCTCACACTTCAAAAATTACTGTTTAAAAATCCACTTTCTTTGTTCCAAGGACAAGTTTCCAGTCATCTTGTTATTTACATATAGTTGCTGGCAACTTAAAATAAAAGAATTGCTACACACACTAGTCAGGAGAGCACCTTATAATCACAGTTAGGTCAGGTTACTAAAATTCAAAAAGTATAAACCTGTTTGCCAGACACCCTGTATAAGCAAACTGAGTTACAATATATTGTTAATTGCATACGGATATTTCTTTTTGGACACAATGTGGTTGTAAAGGAGTTCATACTGCGTGATGTATTTCAGACGGGAAGGAAACCGTTTTATGGGTTTGTGGAGTGACATGAGTCAGCTGGAATGATATTATCTGCGAAATTAGGTTTACAGAAAATGTCAGAGCTGATTTTGTTCTTAAGTAACCTTAGTTTCAAATCCATTAAGTTCTGTATTATCATTTTGTGTTTCGTATGTGAAATTAATTTTCTCATGATAGTTGTTAAAAGCATGGAACATTTCTTATAGATCTTGGTTACTGCCATTAAACACTAAGTTGTATGTTGTCTACATGATAAGCAACAGTCTTCAAAACAGGATTACTCTTGAAAACATTTTCTTCTAAGGCATTTATCAAAATATCTGCTAGTAAAATTCCAGCTTAATGTACATCCCATAGCTAAACCGACTGGCTGCTCCCATAGTTTCCCATTGAACTGAAAACCTCTGTAATTCAGCACTGCCTGTAATAAACTCAATAGTTCCGATACTTGTAGTTCTGTTAATTTTTTATGTCTCTGGATATTATTTTCAGTAATTTTGAGAGTGAAATCTAGTGGAATATTAGTATACCAACTGACAAAAAAAGTCAACGGAAATCATCTGAGAGGAAGGGGCACACTCTATCTTATTTACGAGGGTTGACTGAAAAGTAATGCCTTCACCTTTGTAACTGTTCAACAGTTCACAGTATTGCTATGCAGCAGTTACTGACTTGTTCCCTAGCCTCTTCTCTACAGCTCCAGTTGGCGAGAAGCCTTAACATTGAACGATTGTGTTGTTACAGTGTAAAGTATGGAACCCTGCACAGACGGTCGGTCAAGGCGATTTAAGTAACATGCAGTCATTAAATTCTTGACAGCAGAATATGTCATCCCAAATGAGATTCATCTGAGAATGAAAAATGTTTATGGTGATTGTGTTGATGTGAGTACTGTGCGTCATTGGGTGAGTAAGTTTAAAGATGTTGAGGTGGGAACATCTGACCTGTGTGACAAACAAAGAGTTGGACGTCCTGTGACAGCAACCACCGAGTTTCAAAAGCAAAATGTTGTCAGATTGATTCTGAACTATCGTCATATCACTCAAAGAGAAATTGCAAGCACAGTCCACGGCTAACAAGGCTCTGAAAGGAAAAGGGAAATGTTTTCCTGCAGCATGACAATGCCAAATCACACAATTCACATGCCATCACAGCAGAACTTCAGAGACAATCTCACCGCCGTATGGCATCCTCTATACAGTCCAGATTTAGCACCGTCTAACTTCCATCTGTTCCCGATAATGAAAGATGATCTAATGGGACATCATTATGCTTCTGATGAAGACGTTGAGAGAACTATGAGACTGGTTGCAGAAACAGTGTGTTGACTTGTTCCATGACGGCTTCAGAAAACTTGTTCATCGTTGTCAGAAATTTATCCAATTGGCTGGTGATTATGTGGAAAAGTGAATATTGGTAATTAAAGATCATATTCTAAGGACTATTTCTGTGGTTGATTTATTAAAATATTCCCATACAAACCCAGTTAATGAAGGCGAAGGCATTACTTTTCATTCAACCCTTGTATCATTATTTATTAAATGAGCACTGTTTTTAGTGGAAAAACTATTTTGAAATACGAAAACTGCTTTGATTTCACTGTGCAAAAATCTTGCTTGTTTATGACTGTTCATCTCATTGACAGTCAGGAGAATCGGGTGGTTTTCTTTTTGAGTGGGAGGGGGGGGGCGGCACACTGGTTAATTTGTTTAGGTAGTCACTGTTTCGCTGTGAAGAAGAGTTTTTGCAAACGTCAAAACCATGGGAATGAGGCTTTAATAAACCTTCCATTTTGCAACTGAGTGGCTATTTACTATTTCTATGAGAAAACAGTGTAAAAATGTTGGTCTCAGTAGCAATAGTTAATCTGCAAATGTAAGATGCCCTTGTGTTTTTTGAATGACAAATAAAAAAAAAACTTGTCCTGTAATCGAGTAATTCAGTAAATTGTGAAAAATAATGATTATGTTATGGTTATTTAAACTTAATCGAGCAAGCTCACACACCCTCTTATGAACATAACTGCTCCAGTTTTAAAGAAAGTTTTAAGTGATCGTAGTTAGTTCATGGTGAAGACTTGACTTGCTGCATCTGTAAATAGATAGTAGGTTTATTTTTATTCTTTTTTCTTAGCTTGCACTTTTGAATATTTTATAACTGTTTATAGTAATAGTAATTTTACATTTTTGTCTTATATGGATTTTTAGTTCTGATGGTGATTGAAAACCAGTCAATTGTGGTGTGTCTACTAAACGCGGACCACACGTTTGTGATTAAAAGAACCAGCATTTAATGTTCATAAACTATGTAAAGCACAGTGTAAACAGACATATGCAGTTCAAGAACAAAAAAGTATACATTATAAATTCTTTTTCAGATGACACATGAAAAAGATAAAATTTGTAACACACACACACACACACACACACACACACAAAAGAACACTTCGAAAAACATGTATATCAGTAGTCCTTTTAGTCATCTTGTCTTCTATTTTTCTCAGTAGAGTGAGGTCCCCAGCCATGGGATTGACTTTCTGAAACCATCTATATGGTTTAATGTTATATGGTTATTTAGATTAGGATCCCAGGTATCACACACAGCAGCCACTCACCCTAAGTGGCTCTTATTTGCAGTGTGTTTTTTAAGAAAAAAGGGGGAAGGGAACCTTGTGTGACACTCAGTAGCCCTACAAAAGCACAAATGGATTCTGATCTCGTCAGGTGTAGTAATTTTCTTCTATTTTGAAATCTTTATCAAAATTACTTTGATCATTATTTTTATACAATTAATTGATTTAAATGTAATTTTTTATTTCTGTTCCTTTGTCAGCCATTTTAATCATAATATCAACTTCTTTATTTGCTCTCATGTTTCTTCCTATATTTTTTTCCCACTTGAAATCTTTGTTCGTGTGTTTTTAATTAAATTTATGTATTAATCTTCATTTAATTCCTTTTGTTTGTCTGTGTGTGTGTGTGTGTGTGTGTGTGTGTGTGTGTGTGTGTGTGTGTGTCTACATTATTGTGTTCGTTATGTCTATTTCTCATTTTGTTTGAATTTTGTGATGCTTATAAACCCTTCCTTCATTTAAATCTTCATTTGCATTATTTTGCCCACAGTGCAATCTGTCTTTTTTGTCCAAAGTGCAGTAGATATTTAGGTTATGTTTTAAATATTTATGAGTATTGCAGTGTAAAAAAAATTGCACATATGCTAACCATAAATACATTTTTCTTACCACTGCATAGTTAATATAAACAGATTATTTGGGTTTTTGTTTCCCTTACTGATTGATCAGAATTTTCAGATAATTGAATACAATAATTAAACTCATATTCACAAGAATTCTGATTGGAAAAACAATGTGCAAAGAAAAAAATGGAAAAAATTCATACAGTGATTGAAATAACATGACAATGGAATAGAAATATAAAATTATGTTTAAACCAATTAATTGAACAAAACTAATGATTAAATTTGTTTCAATAAAGATTTAAAAATAAAAAAAGATGCTGCACCTTATATGTGAAATTACTATTCGATCCTTCACACCATGAAACCAAATTAAGTGATACAACTTTTTTTAATGTTATTGAGCATTATGCTAACTTCCAAAATTTGTTTAGTCAGTTACTCGTAATCATGGGCCCACCGTGGTGATTGGCTGCAAAGTGTGGTACCTGGGATCTTAATCTACATCACAGTACATTTGATTTGAAAAACTCAGTCCCCCTGCTGGGGATCTCATCTGGTAAGAGTATGTGCATGAAGTCAGTCAGATTACGTTACTGGAAAAACTCATTAAAATGTAGGTCAGTGCTAGGTTTCATAAATATTATTATTGTGTTGGTTTCTATAAAGTCAACCAAGTACATTGATTTATATTTAGTTTTTACTTTTGAAACTCTTGATTGCTGTATGGCTCAGTAATGAATGTAGGTAAACAATCTATGAAAGCGGTAACCACATATATTGATATTGCATGAGATTATAATTGTTGAATTGTATAAGCTGTAGGTGTTGTTGTGACCTTGTTAAATGTAAGTTAATCATTGAAGTTTTGTTAAGCTTCCTTATTTAGATTCATGGCTAAAAAGAAGTTTGTGCTTACTGAGAGATTTTTTTTATTTCTTAAGTCTATTTATATAGATAGTAGAGAGCAATTGAATTCATTTGTATTAGTCCAACAGTTGGAGACTAACAATAATCTTTGTTTTGAGGGTTGTGTAGGTGCTTTATGTTTATAACAACTCACCACTCTGCCTGGGAAGAATCAGAAGCAGATGGGAGTGACCCCTGTCCTACACAGAGTCCACTTTAACTGGGCAGGCAGGCAATCAGCAATTAAGGAAGTCCACACTAGTTTTTGTAAAATCAGAGATGACCCAGTCAACTATTGATTGGTTACGCAATTATATGAAACTGAAATCTAGTTGCAACAAATTACAAAATACTACTGTACAATGCTGCTTGCACAGCAGTGTTTGCAAAGGCTGATACTGAGTGGAACGAAGACAACACTGACCAAATAATGGCATTTGCTTCTCTCCTAGAACTCCCATCCAAAATGTGAAGAAATAAAGCATACGTTCCGTATTTACCAGAGTATAAGATGACCCTTAGAATAAGATGACCCCCATTTTTAAAGAGGCATCTTGGGGGGGGGGGGGGGGGGGGAGGGAAAGAATTAACGTATTCTGGCTAATCAAAATTACGAACTATTTGATTGATATGAAGTACTGCCATAAAGAGTTAACATTATACCTATTATAAATTTATGCCATTTATTGGTTGTCTGCATTTTGATAATACAAGTAGAAATAAAATAAACAAAAAAGAAATGTTTTACCTTAATTTTTATCTTCACCCCCTTTTTTGCTAACTACCTGTTGAAAAAACGATTCTCATAAAATTCAGTCACATGAATGTATCACAAATTTCTCCCTCTGAAATTAAGAATTTATGTTTTCCCTTAAAATTAAAAGCTCATATGGATTTGATGGTTTGGTCCTGTATAATAAGCCTTTTCTTACCTGAAAGATGTAAGGCATCACTTACTTCAGGCATTTTTCCAGAGAGACTGAAATATGCCAGTGTAAAACGCCTGTATAAGAATGGTGATAAAGATGTCAATAACTACTGATTTTTTTCACTATTGACATCTTGAGCAAAAGTAATTTCCCCAGGAAATCACAGTCAAGATTTCAGAAGAGTTGTACTACTGAGAATGTCATTTACACGCTACAAATTTTGCAAGCATTAACTAAGAAAATAGCAGTGTTTGGTATTTGTTATGATCTTTCTAAGGCATTGGATTGAGTGAACCACAATAGCCTCCTAGATACCATATTTATCCCCCCCCCCCCCCCCCCCCCCCCCCAATTCGTCATCTGAAAAGTACGGGATCATCTTACAGTTGCAAATCAAACAATGGAAAATCCAGGATGGAATGTAACAATATTGTGAAAAGGCAAGTTGCTACTCACCATATAGCCTCACCTTTGGGAGGACTTAAGAGTTACAATGAGAGAGATATAATTTCTTTTCGTACATTTGCTATAGGTGTTATACCAAACAAGGATTATGGAACTTGTATTGTTACTACAGACAAACCTTTTTCACTGTACACAAAGAACAGGAGAAAGATTAATGCAAATGAGAAGGTTAATGTATGGTGTAAGATTAATGGTGAACTTACAAATTATATTGATGTACAAGGTGATGTTATTGTATATTATCATTCTTAATAAAGAACCTTATTCCAACAAATAATGAAATCAGCTACTGAAGCATCTGTCTCTTCTAATGGGTGTGGGAGTTACGACTCCTGGGGAGGTGGGTGGGTATTTCAGCATGGCTGTGTTGTATGGTTGCGCAACGCTACGCAAGGCGGGTGACCTTGAAACGGACTTAGTCGCAGACATGAATGTATTTGATGTCTGCTTGTGTCCGTATATGTGTGGATGGAGATGTGTGTGTGTGTGTGTGTGTGTGTGTGTGTGTGTGTGTGTGTGTGCGCGAGTGTATACCCGTCCTTTTTTCCCCCTACGGTAAGTCTTTCCGCTCCCGGGATTGGCATGACTCCTTACCCTCTCCCTTAAAACCCACATCCTTTCGTCTTTCCCTCTCCTTCCCTCTTTCCTGACGAAGCAACCGTTGGTTGCGAAAGCTAGAATTTTGTGTGTATGTTTGTGTTTGTTTGTGTGTGTATCGACCTGCCAGTGCTTTCGTTTGGTAAGTCACATCATCTTTGTTTTTAGATACACTCCTGGAAATTGAAATAAGAACACCGTGAATTCATTGTCCCAGGAAGGGGAAACTTTATTGACACATTCCTGGGGTCAGATACATCACATGATCACACTGACAGAACCACAGGCACATAGACACAGGCAACAGAGCATGCACAATGTCGGCACTAGTACAGTGTATATCCACCTTTCGCAGCAATGCAGGCTGCTATTCTCCCATGGGGATGATCGTAGAGATGCTGGATGTAGTCCTGTGGAACGGCTTGCCATGCCATTTCCACCTGGTGTCTCAGTTGGACCAGCGTTCGTGCTGGACGTGCAGACCGCGTGAGACGACGCTTCATCCAGTCCCAAACATGCTCAATGGGGGACAGACGGTTTGGATGTACCGTGCACTATTCAGTGTCCCCTCGACGATCACCAGTGGTGTACGGCCAGTGTAGGAGATCGCTCCCCACACCATGATGCCGGGTGTTGGCCCTGTGTGCCTCGGTCGTATGCAGTCCTGATTGTGGCGCTCACCTGCACGGCGCCAAACACGCATACGACCATCATTGGCACCAAGGCAGAAGCGACTCTCATCGCTGAAGACGACACGTCTCCATTCGTCCCTCCATTCACGCCTGTCGCGACACCACTGGAGGCGGGCTGCACGATGTTGGGTCGTGAGCGGAAGACGGCCTAACGGTGTGCGGGACCGTAGCCCAGCTTCATGGAGACGGTTGCGAATGGTCCTCGCCGATACCCCAGAAGCAACAGTGTCCCTAATTTGCTGGGAAGTGGCGGTGCGGTCCCCTACGGCACTGCGTAGGATCCTACGGTCTTGGCGTGCATCCGTGCGTCGCTGCGGTCAGGTCCCAGGTCCCAGGTCGACGGGCACGTGCACCTTCCGCCGACCACTGGCGACAACATCGATGTACTGTGGAGACCTCACGCCCCATGTGTTGAGCAATTCGGCGGTACGTCCACCCGGCCTCCCGCATGCCCACTATACGCCCTCGCTCAAAGTCCGTCAACTGCACATACGGTTCACGTCCACGCTGTCGCGGCATGCTACCAGTGTTAAAGACTGCGATGGAGCTCTGTATGCCACGGCAAACTGGCTGACACTGACGGCGGCGGTGCACAAATGCTGCGCAGCTAGCGCCATTCGACGGCCAACACCGCGGTTCCTGGTGTGTCCACTGTGCCGTGCGTGTGATCATTGCTTGTACAGCCTTCTCGCAGTGTCCGGAGCAAGTATGGTGGGTCTGAAACACCGGTGTCAATGTGTTCTTTTTTCCATTTCCAGGAGTGTATATACTGACAATATGGTTTTACAAGGTCACCCAAAAGAAAGCATGTGCTAGAATTGTATTAGATATTGCTTACAAGCGACAGAAAGCGATCAGTTAAATGAAATGGACCTAAGAGTGGTTGAAGAAAGGAGCAACTGATTACATGTTAATTTACTGACCAAAATCGGAACTGTAGATCCAGAAGATTTTATAAATTATTTTACAATGAGTCCTGCATCATACGACTAGATATTATGTTGATACAAGACAAAATAGAGAGGCAAAATATATTAATTAGAGGCAGTCACATTTAAGGGAGATTTCTGGTGACAGGCAGGTTATACGAATGCTTGAAGTTATGTGCTGTAATATCAGGAAGCATAGTAACTAAAATTCTATGGAAACCTGTGAAGCAGTGATATCTGGCTGACAAGGATAAGTCCCGTCAATTAACATAAAACATTTGTTTTACGTCTTGCGATAATTTGGTGAATCTGACATGCATTTCACAGACATCTTACTAGTCATAGCAGATATATGACATATTTTTTGAAGTATTTGAATTTTTCCAAACTGTGTATTTCTCCCACCTATAGTACATGTTCAAATTAATAAAGGAAGAACTGTCATAGATAATCCTCCATGACCGTCCTAAAGTGGTACATGCAATGTTTATCCTTGCATAGGTCTACTAAAAGTGTTTCGTAGTAAAAGACTACTTGAAAAAATTGACTCCGAGGTAATATATGCAGAGGGCGAATTAAAACATAAACAGTGTGTGCTGATGCTGTGTGGCTGGTTCACAAAGCTACGTCAACATATGAATGGAGAATATTGTCAAATCGTCAGTACTGGACCTCACACATTCAGTATGTATTGAGAATATTTTGAGGGCCATCAGTACTGTTCATCAATATTTTTAGTATTGACAATATGTCGATATGTGCCCTCAGATGGTCAGTATATTGACAATTTGGCAGTATCATTGAAATACCTCTTAACCTCTACAGCAATAATGCTCTACTTAAAAATTGGCAATTTTGTTTAGCACTGGAGGAAATAACATTAAATTCTATCAACTTACAAATTTTCTCATACATGTATGGGTACTGTATTCATACATTTATGCTGCTTTTTAAGTAACGGTAACATTCAAAGGTGAAAATCTTGTCCTTCAGAAACCATTACTTGATTCTGAACTCAAGTCCATATTTTATTTGAATATGACTTCTGATGTACAGGTTGGTTACAGATAAGAAACTAGGTCTGTGTACATGTTACAATACCAGAGAAAATTGTTGCCAGCTTTTAATCAGCTTTAGAACAAGATGATGACATTCAGATGAAATGAGGAAGAAAATTAGTCCAGAATGAAATATCTGACAAACGAAGTAAATCATATTAAACTGACTGTACTGTCATGAGGATAAATTACAGCAGAAGGACTTGTTGTGGTGACAGTACAAACAGACGTCACTAGATTGCAGGACGAGCATAGGTTCGATACTTGGACTGAATTGTCATTGTAACCTTTTATTTATCAGTTGCTGTTTGTATGTATGACGTGCGCTTTAGAAGATATTGCCGTCCGTGTTTCACTGTTGCTCTAGCACAGCATTACAGAAAGTTGGAGGGGGGCAGTGACCCATCTTGCCTGAGAACTAAGTTCAGGGAACGGAGTGTTGAGCGGGCAGAAATTTCCTCGTGGAGCCAATCATGGTAATGTGTACTGCATACTTTGGCTTTTTATGAACATGTACCATGTTTAAACTGCACTTTGCCCGAATCAACTTACACTCTGAATCAAATTGACTTCAAAATTGAACAAATACTCAACAGTAACATAAATGTCTGCAGGACTCTCTAAAGTCTAGATGGGCACCAGTGGAGTACATATGTGTTTTGTACAGCAATGTTGTCGGCACTCATTGTGAGGAGTGATGGGGAAGAGTGGAGGTGTGTCAGCTGCTGGTCCTATACAGTCAATGAGAGAGCATCCAGCAGACGGTATGTTTGGAAGCAAGAGACATTGTAACATTCTTATGTCAATATGGAGGCAAAATCAGCAGTGTGTTCAGAAAGAGACAGCTATGTTTTCAGGTCCCGCAGTAACCACAACCTCAGAAATTGCAACGTATTTGGAAGAAACAGTGAAATATTTGTGACAAAGCAGATGTAAATTTCACAGCTCTCCTGTTAGGGTGACAATGCTGGTGATTAAAAATAGTGATACCAAAGACAATGGGCTAAGTAAACAAAAAGGGCAGAAAAAG